>NC_135712.1:102331194-103038194 GCF_964656455.1 Halichoerus grypus | reverse complement strand
GTAACTGAAACCTAAAAAGTGAAATGGGATAAGAGGAGGACTACTGTCCTTTTATTTCAACCTTTCTGTCGCCTTCTCTTTTATGTATGTATCTTGTAAACAGGATATAGTTTTTTTTTTCCAATTAAACAACTTATTTTTGTAACTGCCAAATTAATTTTATTCACATTATTTTATTACTGATAATATCTGGAACTGTTTCAATCATCTTAGAGTTTATATATGTACAATTTTTACTTTGTCTATGCTGTTTGTCCCCTCCTGCCTCTTACTGATTTTCCTTTTACAAATTTTCCCCCTCGACAGGTTTGAATTTCTGTACTATATTTTTTTAGTGGTTTTTCTTCTTTTTGTTGGAAATCTTACATACATACTTACCAGTCCAACAAAGTCTGAAGTTCCTTAGTATGTCAAGCCCCCTCCCAAAGGAAAAAAAACCACATATGCACAAAGATGGCCATCTGGTTATTCTTCTCCTGACTGGTTTACATACTAACATTGTCCATTATATTGTTTTTAATTTTTTGCTGTTAAAATTGGACTTTACCTTCATACGTTTCTGTTACTATCATATCTGTTGATACCATCATATTGTATCATTTGTGTTTCCATTTGCTTCACTTACCATTCCTCCTTGCAACATTAGACCTTCCTACTCAGATCATTTTTTTTATAGCAATAGCTAACTTATACAGTATTTTTGATCAGTTATGGGAATTCTCAACTATTATTTCTTTAAAAATTTATTTTACATTCTCTATATTCTCTTTCTTTGGGCCCACAATTAAACATATCTTATATAATCTGTCCATATGTCTGCTTTATATTTTTTACCATTGTATATTTAAGCTATATTCTGTACTGTCTACTGATCAATTATAATTCTCTCTCTTCAGCTGTATCTTATCTACTATATAACTCACGTATTGAGTTTTTAATTTCAAAGGTATATTATTTATTACTCAAAATTTTTGTTTTTGTATTTTTCAAATTTCCTTGGTCATTTTGGTAGTCTCCTATTCTGTGCTCACTTTTAATTGTGAATTTTAAAGCATTTCTATTCAGGTCTTTATTTTATATATGGTATCTAATAATTTCAACTTCAGATGTTCTTGGAGGCCTGTTTTTTTCAGTCTCTTGACTCTTACTGATGAAGGCTTGTTTCCTTGTGTGTTTGGTTGGTTTTGATTGTAAACTCATATAGTATTGAACTTATCCTGTGGAAATTTTGAGGGACTAAATTTTGGTTGTTTTTCTGTGGAAAAGATTTACAGTTGCATCCACTGATATCTAGGAGGTATTGCCAACTTGGAAAGCTTTAGCCCCTTTTAAGAGTCCTTGTTTAATGTGGGAGTTCAGGTTCAGCTCTTTCACATTGTGAAAGGCTATCTTATAATCATTGGCTCCAGGAAAATCCTATGACTTTGCTTCTTCATCAGTGTTAACTGAGTGGCATTGTGCAAGATTCAGCTCTTCATTTTTCTTTCTTTCCTCTTGGTTCTTGAGGATATTTACTAAACCTCAAAATGCTTTATAAAATATATTTAAGTTAATCTATGCTTTTGTTTTATTTCTTCAGAGTATCAAGTTCTGGTCCATCATACTCCTGGAAGTGGATGTCAGGATCATTGGTCACTCACTTTTCTCCAAAGCAAATAATTTCTCTTGTATGTAGTACTTTAAGTATGTAAAACTTAGAGGGCAAAGATATGATCTTTTCTATTAATAAACAAAGACCTTTTTTATGTTAGGTCTTCAAAAGAAACCCCACAAAATCAGATGATAACTTTATTTGTTTCTCTCTTCCAGCATTCCTCCAAGATGCTAATAATTATAATATATAAATATAATAAAATAAATAATTTTAAATTAACTATAATTTAAATTATAGCTTCTGTGTATTTATTAAGTAAGCTTTTTTCTTTTGGTGTTACATCTAGCCATGGTTCTATAAAAACATCTATTTTCTAAATTCTTTTTGAAAGTATATTTTTAAATTCATCAAAACAATAAAACATAACAGAAAATTTGGGGGAAACCACTCCAACTTTGCGTCCTTCACTGAGCTGAGACACCCAGAAAGCACAGGTAGAGATGAGTTAGTAAACCCTAAAACAATGATTCCCCTGATCACATATCAGTCTGCTGGGGCAAATGTATGAGAGAATCCATGAAGCCTGGCAGAAGACAGACCCAGAAGGGAGCAGAGAAAAATCTTTCTCTTGACCCATGGACCAAGAATGTCAGAATGCCCATTCTTTTTTTTTTTATTATTAGTTATGTTAATCACCAATATTACGTCATTAGTTTTTGATGTAGTGTTCCATGATTCATTGTTTGCGTATAACACCCAGTGCTCCATGCAGAACGTGCCCTCCTTAATACCCATCATCAGGCTAACCCATCCCCCCACCCCTCTCCTCTAGAACCCTCAGTTTGTTCTTCAGAGTCCATAGTCTCTCATGGTTCGTCTCCCCCTCCGATTTCCCCCCTTCATTCTTCCCCTCCTGCTATCTTCTTCTTCTTCTTTTTTTTTTTTCTAGAATGTCCATTCTTGAATCCTGTCCAGACCCCACCAATCAGGTTATGACTTTTTGACAAACTCTTGGAATGACAAGTTGCTTACAGTGAAGTTTTAGAATTGGCCTAAGGCTTCCCATCAATTTTTTAGCAAGAAGAAATTAGATGTTGACGTCAGACTCCTGAGTGCTCTTGGTGGTTCTAACTATCTGTGCTTGAATTAATATGGGGTAGACATTATATAGTTCTCATTTCAGATTATGGGTTTAGTCATCCTTAAAAACATTGCTTGATACATTATTAAGTGTTATAATTTTCGTATAACTGTCATTTTTAATTACAATATATTTTAACAAGGGAAATAAAAATTTTCCTTTGTTGTACATTTAAGCCATTTCCAACTTTTGGCTTTAATATATAATATTGTAATAAAACTTAGTGTGCATAGACTTTTTTAAAGCATTATTTCTTTGCACTTAGATACTTAGATTTGGAATTACTAGAAATAAAGACATTAACACACTTAAGACTTTTGGTGAGGATTGCCAAATTGCTTTCCAAAAGGTTATACCAATTCTAACTGCTGCCAGCTATGTAAGAATATATTTCAGGGCACTGTGGCCAGCTTTGGACATTATCATTTATCTATTAGGCAATTAGTGTTCTTATGATTTTTAATTTTTGGCTGTTGGAGTCTACAGAGTCTATTTAATGAGTCTTCAGAAAGGGCTAGGCTGAGCAAATAGTGAAGAGCTGTAGGGTAAAAGGACATCCCAGTTGTTTGGACATTCATCATAGAATCTAACCAGATCTGTTTCCTCTTGGTCTAGCAAAATTCAGGTTACTTCTCTTCTTTCAACCTCTGTTTTTTCATTCAGGAAATGAAGAAGTAGGGCCAGCTGCCCTCAGGATCCCATTTGGATTCAAGATTCTGATCCACCTCTCAGTGTGGACTTCACATTTCAAATTTGTGCAAATTTCTCTGGTTGTCTTATCAATAGATACAGGGATCTATCTGTCCACCATTGCATATTATTTTCTTTTCTTTGGTGTCTTCAGTAGAATGTATTTTAAATTTTGTTCCTCCTCTGCTTCCCCTTCTACTTTTGAAAATTCCAATTTAAAAAAAAGAATGCAAATATGGTATATAAATATTTAAAATGTGATTTGCATTTAACAAATTACACATGATCACATAATTCCCAATGTGATTTTGCATCAGGGAAGAAGTGAGAATATGTATTTTATATTAAATGAATAGCATTTAAATACTTTAATACAAACAAACTGCATTTGAATATTAATCTCTCCAAAAAAGACCTTGCCCAGGCACATTAAATATTTAAAACTTCCTTGATACAAAGTTCTCAAACCCCTTGAACACTTTCATTTTTCTCCATTATTTGTATGCATTTATTGTCAATTTTGAATCTCTACTTGTGATGTTTTTACTCTACAAGGAAAAGGTGAATTAACAGGCCAAGAATCCTTCAGGGTAGAGAGTGTTACCTATTATGCTAAACGTAGCAGTGAGGAGAGCTGAATATGTGGTAAGGGGAAGGAAATTGTCTGATAATAAGATGTTCTGCTTAAGAATGATAGAAACATTGATTCTTAATATTGGAAATGACCTCAGAAGTCATAGAGCTGAATCATCTATCTAATGCTGAATCCAGGTACCACATCTCCAGGTGGTTTGTCAGCCAGTTACTTCTTGAATACCTTCAGTGTTTGGGAGCTCACCACCTCACAAGCCAGCCCTGACTTACAATTAGACAGTGTTTGGGAAAGTTCTTATTATTTTGAGTTTAATTTTACCTCTAAATGAGCCACTAATTTTAGTTTATTTTCTTGGAGCAATTACATGTGATTAGGTAATTCTCAAAGTGATTTTGTATAAAGTAATATTCTTTTTTTTTCTTTTTTCTTTCTTTATTTGAGAGAGAGAGAGTGAGAAACAACATGAGAGAGGAGAGGGTCAGAGGGAGAAGCAGGCTCCCCGCTGAACAGGGAGCCTGATGGGGGGCTCGATCCCAGGACTCCGGGATCATGACCTGAGCCGAAGGCAGTCACTTAACCAGCCGAGCCACCCAGGTGCCCATGTATAAAATAATATTCTGCAGGCATGTTCAGTGTTCTTAATAATGATTAAAAATAAGTTTCACAGAAAGGAATATTTGTCAAGTATTCACTAAGGGACTTGAACTCAAGAACAAATTTGGTGATTTTTTTTTTTTTTTTGATTTTACACCCAAAGCAAAGACAACAAAAGCTAAATTAACAAGTGGGACTACAATAAACTTAAAACCTTGTGAATAGCAAAGGAAACCCTCAACAAAATAAAAAGGCAACCTACTGAATGGGAGAAAATATTTGCAAATCATATATTATAAAAAAGACAAGTGTTAACAAGTGTTGGAAAGGAGGTGGAGAGGGAATCCGTATGCACTGCTGTTGGAAATGTAAATTGGTGCTGCGACCACTGTGGAAAACAATATGGAGCTTCCTCAAAGAATTAAACGTATAACTACCATATGACCCAGCAATTCTACTTCTGGGTATATATCCAAAGGAAATGAAATTATATCTTGAAGAAGTATCTGTATTCCAATGTTCACATCAGCATTATTTACAATAGCCAAGACATGGGCACAACCTAAGTGTCCATCAGTGGATGAATGGATAAAGAAAATGTGGTATATATACACAATGGAATATTGTTCAGACTTACAAAGAAGGAAACCTTGACATTTACAACAACATGGATGGATATTGAGGGCCTTATGCTAAGTGAAATAAGTCAGAGAAAGACAAGTATTTTATAATCTCATTTATATGTGGAATCTAAAAAACAGAACTCATAGAAATAGAGAACAGATTTGTGGTGGTCAGAGGCAGAGGGGTGTAGGAGTATGGGGGAAATGGACAAAGGTGGTGGTCAAAAGATACAAACTTCCAATTACAAATAAATTTTAGGGATGTAATGGTGACTAGTTAGTAATAATGTGTTGTGTATATGAAAGTTGCTAAGAGAGTAGATCTTAAAAGTTTTCATTACAAGAAAAAATTTTATAACTGTGAGGTGATGGATATTAACTAAATTTATTATAATCATTTTACAATATAAGCAATATCTAATCACTGTGTTGTATGCTTTAAACTAATATAATGTTATATGTCAATTATATTTCAATATCAGTGGGAAAAAAAGATCAGAAGTCAATAAAGAGACTTTAAATCAGTGATTACAACATACTAATAACCACCAGTAGATTGTTAGCTGTTTATAAGCACAGTACTTTCTCATCAATAAATACTTAATTGGTTTAGTTTTTTTAAAAAACAACTAGTTAAGAGTTAATAATAATGATAACAACAACAACAACAAACATCTAGCATGTAGTGTTTCCTCTGTGCCAGGCAATGCTCTAAGTATTTTATATATACGGATTCATTTAATCTTTACAATCACCTATGAAGTATGTACTGTTACCCCATTTTACAGGGGAAGAAGCTGAGACACAAGTTAAATTTCCCAAGTTATAAATGGCAGTGATTGGTTTTAACCACTTTGATTCAGAGTTTGTGTTCTTATCTATTATGCTATACTTAAGAGTGACTACATAATTTATCATTCAAACCAAGACACTTTTGAGAGTGGAAGAGGGCACTCATAATAAGTACTCCCAGACAGCACCACAGCTATACTGCTTCTCAAGTGACAGGCTAAGAACGTACTGAAAGCTCTCAATATCACCATGAGGGGCAGATCCAAGTTTTCTGGGGCCTGGATGTTATGAATTTTGAGGGCCCTCCTTCAGAAAAAGAACATGGTAGCTATGAATACATTAAATATCAAAATGAATTTTTTTATGAGAAAGAGATCACAATAAATTAGTGGAATCTTGGGTATTCACATCTCTTTCTTCTGAGATCTATTTGGGAATATTACCATAAACCCTTGGTTGCAACTTGGCCTCCCTCCCTGCATTGAACATTCTACAACACCCAGATTTCACAGGGGTGGTGCAAACCAGAGCTCTACATTAGTTTCATGGTAGGTCTGTTTCTGCTCACCATTTTCAGGTTACTTAGAAAATAAGTTGAGCACCTAGAATGTTTGTGGTGCTTACTACTTGATAAGATAACACAGCATTTTAAAATACATGTCCAAGGATGACCACAGACACTTCAGAGTGGCCACTTTATAGTTCCCTGAGCCCAGTAAGGCACCATTTAGATCCTCTGGAACAGTTCCTGTCTAGGCAGGTAGTGGGGGTGACTTTCTGTGAATGGGTTGAGCTACTGGTTTAAAGTTTCTGGTGTGGGTTCAGCAGCAGCCAGTGTGTTATGTTGACATAACCCCCATCTCCCTCTCCCTGTTGATCTCTTTGACCCTCTCTCCTAGCTCAGAGATGACCTCATAATCTTGAATTTCCAGCCTTAGAATACCTGCTTTGTAAAGAAAATATTAGTGATTCTGCAAGGTCCGATGCCCCTTATATTTAGGAATCTCATAGTGCCATATGCATTAGCAACATTAAATTATCACTAATAAAGGATAAGAAAGGCAAGTGCTCACTTATTTGTAGTCCTGTATAGATTTGAATGCTCTCAGAGATATAAATTAAATTCTTATTACTGTTCTCCTACTATATGGTGCCAACTCCATTCTCATTCTTTTCCTCTTCTCCTCCCTTACCTGTTTTCTCCCCACTACCCCTTAATCTTCTAAGATAGACAGTGCAGGAATTTGGGTTAAGAAAGGGTGAAAACCTATTTTGGTTTTTTTTTCTTTTTTTGTGGTGAGGAGATGCATAACGGCTGTCCTGTCTTACATAAATTTTTTTCTGTGATCACCCCCATTGCTTCCTTGCAAAAACAAGTATTAGAAATAGGAATTAGAAAGGTTCCTTCTTACTGTTCTAGTAAAAGACAGGAAGCCTGAAATCTGAAGCTAGCTACTGTCTGTCAGGCTAAGTTGTTCATTATATTCTTGTTTGTCTTGTTTAGATTATACATCCCCTGGGGAAGAGGCTGGGTGGTTTTATTACAGTACCCATCAGTCTGTCAACACCATCGAAATTAAAGCAAACACTCTTCTCAAATGGCACTTTTTGATCATGTCTCCCTATGTCCAGACTGCTTAGGACTGAGAGCTTTGAGTTAGCTATGACACCATTAAAATGGACTGAACCCAAAATGACTGGGATGTTCTTGAGAAAATTCATTTTCTCATCCTGACATGGACTGCAGAAGACACACTGAAGCTGCAAAACACAGCTTGGAAATGACTAGACTAATTTTAGAACCCGTTTACACAGCTGCTCCACTGAAAAGCTGAATTTCATTGTAATTCTTGCTCTGGGAGGGCTTGCCTTTTATTTAATTAAAAATGATCGCCAAGGCAGGCTTTTGCTATAGTAATGTCCACAGTAAAACTGCAAAGTGAGTGTGATTGCAGTAGCTCTCTGACATTCTGCTTTATTAGATGTCAGTTTATAATTAAAAGTTTGAGTGGCAGAACTCTGAGTACCCAGAAGAATGGTTTTGAGGATCTTAATTATTTCCAGCCATCTTCCTAGCAAATATATGAGACTGTGAGATTTGACATGGAGGGACACATTTGGCATTCCCCAAACATTCCCTTTGAAAAATGCAAAAATAGGAAATGTTCTAGGGTTTAGAACCCAGGAGAGGGAAATTCATGTTCCGAAATGCAATTGAAATCATCCCCTGCTAGGTGAAAAAGTTACATGTTTGAAGCCATAGATATTAGAAGCAAAACAAAGGGAGTCAAATACCCTAGGGAAAGACATCAGTCTTGGTTATGAAGTTAATTAGAAAAATAAAAGTGCTTTTCCCTTCTAGTTATGCTTGTTATTACTAATGCCATGATATTCATTTTATGGAATGCTTTTTAGAAATACCTAAATTTTATTGAAAAAGTGTTTTGAGATTTTTTTCCATTTATGCAAACTAATATAACAAACAATACACGAAACTTTGGGATTCATCAAATGCTCTTTTATTTTGTGACACCTAGGTGCCTAGAACTGAATTAATCACAATCATCAAATGCTTTTCTCCTAAGGGCTATTTATATATCTGAAACTTCACACTTTGAAAGTGAGCCAGTTAGGAATTTCTGGGGAACCAACCAACTTAATTGTTAATCTTATTAGCAAATTACATAATATAATAGTCAATGTACTTTATATTAATAGACTCAAGGCTGCTTGCAATTTACTTAAGTTTGTTACCTTAATACTACCACATTTTAAAGATCAAGTCACATTTAACAATAAAACTGTCAACAAGGTTGCAGTTGAATCTGTTAAGGCTATTTTAGTGGGTCAAAGTTAGGTTTGTGGACATCATTACTCCTTGTTACCTAGTATTGTTTAATAAAGGGACTGATTAATTGATAAAGCAGAAGCAATGTAAAGAGAGATTAGATGTCCCAAATGACTGTAGATCTGTTTGATGGTGTGGAGTCTTTGCATCCTTATTTTCTAGAAGGAAATAGTAGCAAGCAAAGAGAAAATAGCCATTTTCTTTCTTTTTTTTTTTTTTTTTAAGATTTTATTTATTTATTTGACAGAGAGAGAGACAGTGAGAGAGGGAACACAAGCAGGGGGAGTGGGAGAGGAAGAAGCAGCTTCCCGCGGAGCAGGGAGCCTGATGCGGGGCTCCATCCCAGGACCCTGGGACCATGACCTGAGCTGAAGGCAGACGCCCAACGACTGAGCCACCCAGGCGCCCCCCAAAATAGCCGTTTTCTATTGCCATCACATTAACAAGTGGCTGAAATTTCTGCAAACTAAATTTTAAAGCTAAGTTCAGAAAATATTAAGCCATATTAGTTTCCAACAATCCCAAATTGGCAGATTTTTAGAACTGTCTGCTGATTTAAATGTGAGAGGTGAATTACAGATTTAAATGAAGTACATGTGGTGTTTGGAGATGACTTTTTTAGCATGCACATTCTCCACTAATTGGCTCCCAGGAGGTGAATGAGAGTTTTTGTTGTTCTTCTAGGTTCAGCTTTAAGCAAAGTGAACCAGCAAAGTTAGCTCGCCACAGGCATTCAAAGTATTGTTTAAAATACCACCCCCACCCCCT
Source organism: Halichoerus grypus (assembly GCF_964656455.1). Lineage (NCBI taxonomy): Eukaryota > Metazoa > Chordata > Mammalia > Carnivora > Phocidae > Halichoerus > Halichoerus grypus. Next base: position 103,028,549 of record NC_135712.1, on the reverse strand, counting down.
GCAAAAAGAGAGAATGTTATATGGGAGATAAACTAACTTTGGTTTACAAAATTTACTTTAAAAATATTGTGTTTATTATAGCATCTTCTTACAATCATCATGTCAGTTTCAGAATCATATTTTAAAAAGCCTGGTGTGGCCTTTCAAAATACTTTCAATTGGGGGTAAGTTCAAGTTGCACCATATTTTGGGAAAAAAGTTGTGTGAGTCTGAGGTGGAGGCATTATGAAAGCTGAAGAGGCTATTTTTTTTTTTTTTTAAGATTTTATTTATTTATTTGAGAGAGAGAGAATGAGAGACAGAGAGCATGAGAGGGAGGAGGGTCAGAGGGAGAAGCAGACTCCCTGCCGAGCAGGGAGCCCGATGCGGGACTCGATCCCGGGACTCCAGGATCATGACCTGAGCCGAAGGCAGTCGCTTAACCAACTGAGCCACCCAGGCGCCTGCTGAAGAGGCTATTAAACATGTCGATAGAGAACCTCTTAGCTAGCTGTTGGAAAACAACGTCCCACATCAAGTCCTTATCCAAATTCTGTAATGTCCTAGCCAGTTTGGCTAAGTCCCTCTCCTCAGGTTAATTAGTAATGTTGGGAAAAATAAAGGACTGTTGAAGAAATTATTTATCTTCTACAGTGTGTGCATGAAAGACCAGATTGGGCTTTAAAATTCTTAGCACATATCAATAATGTTCTGTGCAATCCCCCACTCTTCCTTCTTTATCATTTCTTTTCTTGATGCACACTGTGTGTTTTAAAGTTTCCTTCAGTTCCATAAAAATAACACCCAAACCATATTGAGGTGAGTTAATAAACCTTTTCCTTCTTCTTCTAATTTTAATGACTACATGTGTTAGTATATCCTTTCAAGTAGTTGGGCTATATATTGATGAGAATCATTGTAGTAGCATTGGTCTGTTAATGAATTCATTCAAGGACAGTTTATTAAGGTCCGACTGTGTGTTATGGATTGTTCAAGGTTCTGGAAGTAAGAGTGAATAATGCCTAGTCCCTGCCTTTTAAGGGAACAGTGAGTCTCAGGGCTAGACCTGCAGGTAGATGAAGATAATCCATTGTAGTAGTGCTACAGATGACAGACGATATAGGACATGTGTTATGCTGAAGGGACTCCTATAGACACTTACACGTATTAATGTTAATATAGGCCCCAGAGAAACACAGTGAATTAGGTACTATTATTAACCCCATTTTATAGCTGAGGAAACTGAAGCAAAAGAGGTTAAGCAACTTTGTCCAATGTCACACAATCAGCAAGTAGCTGACCCAGGAAGGCTGACACATGAATTACTTTTTTCTACTCGGGAGGACAATACCTCCATTTTGAACCCCATAATTTTTTCTGCTTCAACTCTCTCCCTACTCCCCATTCTTACATATGCAACAAGCCATTACTCTCCAAGGCCCATAGGAGTGTGTAGTTCCTGTACTTTCATGACTTTCCTTGTCTGGCCTGGCTTTTGGATGGCCCCATCCCTTTTTCCTTTCTCCTGATTTTGTACCTCAAGAACTGGGTTGGCAGATTAGATAGACAATGCATGCCAGTAATACCACTTTGAGATACAGGTTTGAGCTTTCAAATAGTGTTGTTTTGGAAGAACTTGAGATCTGAGACAGTGCTTGAAATGATTTACGTTTCTGACATTCCCAAGAGTATATAAACTATCAACAGGGAAATAATATAGTTATGCTGATTTAGGTGTGGCTTTAAATTTAAGGTCTCTTTAGGTCTAGAAAGATCCTTATATAAGCGAAGGAAGAATCCATTTATTCATTCAATATACATTAATGAGGTACATATGTTGCTTTTCTTGGTTTTATTATTTCTTTTGGGGAAACAAGACATGTATACATTAATTCAGTAACAGAACAATTCCGGGGTACCTGGGTGGCTCAGTCGGTTAAGTGTCTGACTCTTGATTGCAGCTCAGGTCGTGATCTCAGGGTTGTGAGCTTGAGCCCCACATCAGGCTCTGTGCTGGGTGAGGAGCCTGCTTAGGATTCTCTCTCTCCCTGTCTTTCTGCCCCTCCCCATCTCTAAAAAAATAATAATAGAACAATTCCAAGAGTTATCTTAGCAACTAAATGGAATAGACAGTGTTTCAAAATTTCCCTTGATAGTGAAGGCCAGGTTTCTGATCATTGGCTTATAGTTAGAATGGGAAAAGATCCTAGAAATAATTTAACCTACCATTTCTCAATTCTATATAATTATCACCTATATATTGTTAATATTTTTGTCTTAAATCAATTTCCTGTTTTTATTTAAATAAATTACAGTATACTGTAAGTGAAACCAGTTTTATATGCCATAAATAGAAAAATATATAATTTAATACAATAAAGATAAAACAACATTTTAATTCTAGCTAAAGACTTTGCCTTTGGAAGACTCTAAATTTAAGGTGTGCCCTCTGTTAAAAAAGAAGATTTGCTGGTATTAGGAAGGTGTCAAAGCTATACTAGCACCAAGCTGAGACTTCTCCTTGACCTTCTTAGAAAGTTTAAAAAGAGAATTGAAAAGGAAATAACTTTTTTACTGAGAGATTCAATATTATTTAATACTTTTAACCAACTCATCTGTTACTTCCACTAATATAGATCCCAAACTTTGGGACATATTAACTTAATTGCATCTCCTTAGTTTTCAAACTAGAAAACCTAGATTCACAAAGATAAATTATTGGGCAAGTCAACACTGGAACCTGGGTCTCCTGATCTGCGATCTTTCCCTGCTCCCTCTCCCTGCAATTAAAAAAACACAGAAGTGGGATGCTATTTAGAGGTAACCTGTCAACTTAGGGTGTGGCCCATCCAAACTCTCTTGTAACTAGCTATGTTTAGTGCTTTTTTTTTTTTTTTAAGATTTTATTTATTTGACAGAGAGAGACACAGCAAGAGAGGGAACACAAGCAGGGCGAATGGGAGAGGGAGAAGCAGGCTTCCCATGGAGCAGGGAGCCCGATGTAGGGCTCGATCCCAGGACCCTGGGATCATGACCTGAGCCAAAGACAGATGCTTAACGACTGAGCCACCCAGGCGCCCCTATGTTTGGTGGTTTTAGTAATGAATTGATCATTGCTTTCCTGCCTTCTTTAAGTAGATTTACTATTCCCTTTACATATCTGCTTGCTTATTTGTATATACTTATTTATATTTAAATGCAGTATATGTGGAATTTGAATTTTGGAGTTTCTCAAAATTAAGAGACTGAATTAAATTCAATCTCAGCAAGATCTCATCCTCCCCTGGTACTCTACTACATTGCCTTTGATGAAGTTTTGCTATTACCCTGGGAACAGTTTATTTTGACCTTTTCACAGTCTACCTGTTCTCTATTCCTAGTATAGTACCTCTTCTCATCAGAGAACTTGAAGGAAGTATTATATTACGCTCTTTAAAATTGAAGCTAAAGTAGGGCTTAGGACTACACCAAAGCAATACACTTGGGGGGTAGGGGTGATAAGGCACTTTTTTTTCTCTAAGACATATTTCATCACATTTTTCTTAATATATTTTATACTTTACACTTCACTGTGAAAGAAAATGAGCTACTAAGCTGTTCAAAGAGGGCAGATTTAAAATCACATAAATGTTTTTTTTTTTTTCCCCTGAAAATATTATCCTATTTGGGTCTTCTTGTTATTGTTACTTTTATTATTCTTGGTTTGGGTTCACTTGTTTTATTGATGCTGCAACTAATTTTTAACAGCGTACATTTTGTTTCCTTCTTTTTTAGTGAATTTGAGATTAATATCAAATAAATAGTAGCCTGTAGGCTTTTTAAATGTTTGGCCTTTGTATATTGGTATATTGCTGCTATTAAAAGTTACCACACTAGAACCCTCGTGGTAACTTTTAATAGCAGCAATATACCAATATTCTGCATGGAGCACTGGGTGTTATACGCAAACAGTGATTCATGGAACACTACATCAAAAACTAATGATGTAATGTATGGTGATTAACATAACATAATAATAAAAAAAAAAGTTACCACAATCTTAATGTGTTCAAATAAGATAAATTTATTATCTTACATTTCTGGAGGTCAGAAGTCTGATACAGGTCTCATTGGCTAAAGTGAAGATGTCAGCAGAGCTGCATTTCTTTTTGAAGCTGTAGAGAAGAATCCATTTCCTTGTTTTTTATAGCTTCTAGAGACTGCCTGCATTCCTTGGCTCATAGACCTCCTTCTCCGTCTTCAAAGCCAGCTGTGACTGACAGAGTCTTTCTCGAATTGTGTCGTGTTGACACTAATCCTTCTTCATCCATCTTCTACTTTAAGGGGCTTTGTGATTACATTGGACCCACTTGGATAATCCAGGAAACTCTCCATTCTTAAGGTCAGTTGACTGGCAAATTTAATTTCATCTGAGCCTTAAATCCCCTTTGTCATTTAGTTACATTTTCAAGGATGTAGACATCTTTGGGGGACCATTCATTATTCTGCTTACTGCAGTCTTTTCTTCAAAGTTATCTCTTTATAATTTTTTTATTATTATGTTATGTTAATCACCATACATTACATCATTAGTTTTTGATGTAGTGTTCCATGATTCATTGTTTGCGTATAACACCCAGTGCTCCATGCAGAACGTGCCCTCTTTAATACCCATCACCAGGCTAACCCATCCCTCCACCCCCCTCCCCTCTAGAACCCTCAGCTTGTTTCTCAGAGTCCATAGTCTCTCATGGTTTGTCCCCTACTCCGATTCCCCCCCCTTCATTCTTCCCCTCCTGCTATCTTTATACTTTTTTAAAGAAAAGATTTTATTTTGGGATGCCTGGGTGGCTCAGTTGGTTAAGTATCTGCCTTTGGCTCAGGTCATGATCCCAGAGTCCTGGGATCGAGTCCGACGTCGGGCTCCCTGCTCATCGGGAAGCCTGATTCTCCCTCTCCCTCTGCTCTTGCGCTCTCTCTTTCTCTCTCTCTCTCAAATAAATAAAATAAAATCTTAAAAAAAGATTTTATTTTATTTAAATGAGAGAGAGAGAGAACCTGAGCACAAGAGTGAGGGTGGGGAGGAGCAGAAGGAGAGGGAGAAGCAGACTCCCTGATGAGCAGGGAGCCTGACACAGGGCTCTGATCCCAGGACCCCAAGATCATGACCTGAGCCTAAGGCAGATGCTTAACCAACCGAGCCACCCAGAAGCCCGTATCTTTAGACTTTTAAAAATAAAAATATATTGGGCAAAATATGAATCTATTATAAGGTAATTATCAATTAAATTCATTTTAAAATCAAATATACCTCATTATGTAGATTAACATTTCCTGGAGACATGTATTTTAAAGATTTAAATTCATTATTAAATCTTTTTTTTTTTTAAGTATTTTTGGTGGGGAGATGATCATTTGCCATGTTTTAATGGAGCAGGGCTTGGCAAACTTTCCTGGTAAGGGGTCGCATAGGAAATATTTCAAATTTTTCAGGCTATACAGTCACAGAACTCCACAACTCTGTTGTGGTAGCATGAAAACAGCCATAGATGTTATGTAAACAAGTGATTGTGGCTGTGTACCAATAAAACTTTATTTACAAAAAAAAAATCTTTGTTTTTTTTATAATTAGGATGGTATGACTAAAAGTCTTTCCCAACTGACCATTCAGTCTTAATCTTTAAATGTTTTTGGTATTTGGATGTGAAGTTTACAGAGATATTAATCAACTCTTTGGTAGGTGGATTTTATGAAGTTTGGTTGTGATGTGCTTTTCAGTCCACTGGTGTTCCCTTCTCTCCACATCATCCCTGTGTTTCCTCTACTCAAAGCTTTTCCTATAATTACTGATAAAAAATCAACCTCAACACTTCCAATAGAGGCTTCAAATCCTCAGTTATAGAGAGAAGACTATATTCCATCATGGATTTACTTTTAATTTGTTCTGGCCTAATCTAAAAAAGATTCAAAGATTCTGAATTCATTCGTTACGTCAACAGATATTATAATTTGGCACCTACAAAAGTGTGCAAAGTGCTTTTAAAAAAGTCAAAACATGTATGTTTCTGTTCTCAGAGTCGCAAGAATTTCTTCGCAAGAAGAAATTAAACTAGTATAAGAATAATGTATTAATACAGATTGACAAGAAATGTCATAGGGAGCACATACATGATCAATGATTATTTGGCAAATCAGTGGAACAGGAAGTAAATATAATGAGTTCTGAGTAAGGATAATTATCTTTGTATTGTGTGTACTCCATGCCCATATATTACCCATTACCACTTAACTACATCAGGCATGCCCCAGAAGCCACAGTAATTCTCCATATCATCATTAACTTACCCTTGTAAGAGGAAAAGTCTTAAGTACTAGATGCAAGTAAAGTAGTAAAGCTCATACTCAGATGTGGAGAAATTATGACTATTTTCAGATAGTCTTATTTGCAGGAGGTGTTCAGCATAAAGTACTCATGGTGAAGGCTCAGCAAATATTTATTAAAATATATTGATATGAATCGGCTCTTACTATTTTTTCATGTTGATAGACACTTTCCTAAATTTTTGTTATGTATTATTTTAATCTTTTCATGACTTTCATTTAGTATTTACTGTGGGAGGATTTTTCAGTTGTTATGTGCATTACTCAATTAACAATCCATGGTGGATTTAATTTACACAGTGTTTTCTGGTCATTAATGAGTATTAGTTACAATCCAGCCTAATATCATTTTAAGTAATATTTTCTGTCAAAGGACCACTTTCATTCATCTCAAACCTTGAGATATTATCCACGTTATGTTTATCCATGTATTGATATTATTGCAGATAACTGTATGGTATGGGTTCATTTGACTTTACTTTTATAATTTTAGCCCTATCTTAAGAAATTTAAAGCTGCAGAAGACTATTTTTTAAAAAGGCATTTTGCCTTGTTAATTCAAGACAAAAGTATAGAGTTTTCACACCATAGATTTTGTTCATTAGTGATTATTTACATACTGACTTATTCTCTGGTAATCGTGATTTCCTCAGATGGGTATTACTTTTGGAAGTTTTAATTGGACTGTTTTTGGTATTGAAAAAGACTTTCTACAGAGTACTCCAATTCTACTGTATGACTCTAATTTCTTGCCTCCCTCACACTGATATTTTCATTCCATTACTTGTAATTGCATTTTATTAAAAAGAGAGAGAGGAAGAGAGGCATGACAAGGATGTAGATACAGAGAAAGGTGAAGTATTGGAGCCAGTAATTTAGTCTATCACAACTGCTATGGATTATACTACTAGATATAGCCCTGACAGGTGTGTATATCAACAGTGTGTCCAACTTAAACAATTAACTTCAATAAATTAATAGCATTATGTTCTAAATATCTACCCAGCGTACATTGAAAATACCTCTATCTAGTTATCTAATTGCATTTTATAACAACAATACCTAAATTTTATTCTTGATTATATAATCTTCAAGTGATCCTCGCAACAGTCCTACTGATGTGAGATGCTGGAGTAAGAAAATTCAGAGAACAGCTGGTTGCTGACTTATAGCTGGATCTTGTGAACCAGTGGAGGCAAATGAAGTGGGGTTATGATACTATTTTCTGTCTATGCAATCTTCCTTCCTCATCACAGCATATCTCTCTGCTTGATCCTTCAATCCATTATAAGTATCTTTCTTTCTCTTGTATTCCCATCTCAGGAAGATTAAACTGCTTGACAGTAGAATGTGTTTTAGCTGACAGCAGATAACTAGGAATTCTATCTCCTGTCTTATATTATTATTAGTGCCAACTATGACTAAGATAAAGACCACTTTATAGAGAGCATTATTTTCATGCATGCATATGCAAAGGAAGAAAGCATAGGGTTAGGAGGAAGGTGCCTTGGCCTGGTAGAGCCTAGCTAGCTGCTCACCAAATCCCTTGTCCTCATATTCCTGCTGGATTACATTTCCCATTCTCCTGCGTAGTAGGTGGTAATCAAGAGATTAAATGATAGTGAGTATGGCAAAAATGGACAGGGAAAGAAACAACAAATATTGGAGAGGTTGTGGAGAAAGGGGAACCCTCTTACACTGTAGGTGGGAATGCAAGTTGGTACAGCCACTTTGGAAAACAGTGTGGAGGTTCCTCAAAAAGTTAAAAATAGAGCTACCCTATGACCCAGCAATTGCACTACTGGGTATTTACCCCAAAGACACAGATGTAGTGAAAAGAAGGGCCACATGCACCCCAATGTTCATAGCAGCAATGTCCGTAATAGCCAAACTGTGGAAAGAGCCGAGATGCCCTTCAACAGATGAATGGATAAAGAAGATGTGGTCCATATATACAATGGAATATTACTCAGCCATCAGAAAGGATGAATACCCAACTTTTGCATCAACATGGATGGGACCGGAGGAGATTATGCTAAGTGAAATAAGTCAAGCAGAGAAAGTCAATTATCATATGGTTTCACTTATTTGTGGAACATAAGGAATAGCATGGAGGACATTAGGAGAAGGAAGGGAAAAATGGGGGTGGGGAATTGGAGAGAGAGATGAGCTATGAGAGACTATGGACTCTGAGAAACAAACAGGGTTTTAGAGGGGGGGGGGTTGGTTAGCCCAGTGATGGGTATTAAGGAGGGCACGTACTGCATGGAGCACTGGGTGTTATACAAAAACAATGGATCATGGATCACCACATCAAAAACCAATGATGTATTGTATGGTAACTAACATAACATAATAAAATTAAAAAAATAAAATAAAATAAAATGCTAGAAATAATTAAAAAAAATGATAGTGAGTGTGAGCAGAATTCATGTGTGCCACTTCCAGGCTTGGCCTGTTATAAACCTCTTATATGTGATCCTCCATAATCTCTCCCTATCAGACATTGGGATCTGATGCTTGAATTGAGCCCAGAAGCCCTGTTTTGAAAATGGCAAAGATACAATATGAAAGGAGCCTGGGTCCCTGGAGGAGAGTGCCTGCTACTCTGGGACACTGGTATTGTAAGCAAGGCATATACTTCTCGAGTTTGAGTTTATGTTTATTTTGTTACAGCAACTAAAATTAACTTAATTGATATGCTTGGGTCTGCCAAAGTTATTTTTCAAGGCCTCAACTTCCTCTTTTATAAAATGAAGGAATTTGCTATATTGGCCTCCTTACTCTTCCGCAGACACACAGAATATTTGGGACTTCTGCACTTGCTGTTTCCTCTGCCTGAAAATTCTTCTCAGAAACTCACACTGCTTGCACTCTCAATCCTCAGTTCAGCCTAAATGTGACCTTATCAGTGAGGGCCTCCCTGGCCACTCTAAGTATAATAACATTTCCCCTTCTCCATCACTCTTTTCTCCTCTTATCTTGCTCTAGTTTTCCTTATAATACAATCACCAAACAATTTATTTATTTATTTGGTACTCAGTAAAATATTTGTTGAAGAAATGTGTGAATGAAGTGCTCTTCAAGTTGCTAAGTAGCTATAAGAGATTATTTTTCTAAATTCAAGAATTTATAATCTTAGGGGAAAAATAAAACAGATTTAAAAATCAATTTTAAATACACAAAAGGCATATACACTTTGTCGACATTTCATTGCCAAATATATAAGGAAAGATAGAGATTCTAATAATTATTAGGTACTTATTAAGTATTATATATTAAAATTTTCAAAACATTATTTCATTTGATGACTAATGCAAAATTAGCATTATTTAGCCATTTTATAGATGAGGAAACAGGTTAAGAGGGCTGGAATGGGAGCTTCGTAAGAGTAGGATCACATCTGTCATATTCTCTGGCATCTAGCAAAGCTTCCAACAGTTGGCAAGAAATAATTTTTTTAATAGAAAATGGGTTAAATAACTTGTCCATGGTGGGTCAGTTGAGATTAGAACACATATTTGCCTGAATACAAAGTCCATGTTTTTTTTTTTTTTTTTTTTACATTTCTAGGATGGCAAATATGTTTCACTCTGATCTAATTCCTGACTGGGCTGTAGCTTTTTCTGTTTCCTCTCATGAAAGGCTGTTCCCTTAGTAACCACTTGTCTGAGTTGTTTCCATTTTGTCAGGCCTCAGCCCAGCCATCACCTCGGTGGAGAGGCTTTTCAGGCCCCACCCAGGCCTATTATACCAGAACTTGCATTGTAACAAGATCCCCAGATGATTCCTGTGCATATCAAAGTATGAGAAACATGACTCTAGGAATATAGATAATATCAGTTAGCCTTGGCAAATAAGAAGAACCTTCTTTACCATCTCTGTGTGCTTCTCTGTTACACTCATCCAGATTCAGAGCCCTAACTTTGGCATTATTATATATTATCTAGAGTGATTAGGACTGAGTGGAGTTAATTGGAAGTATTTTGAAAAGATGATCTTCAAGTGTTTAAAAACAAAAAAAGTAGTTGGTTTGCTAAAAAGCAGGGAGAGATGAATTCTGGGTCAAAGGAAATTGAACAAGTGCATTTGGGCATATACATGGCAGTAGATGAATATTTTGTGCAGAGTTGGAAGGATAGTTGTCCAGAGCAGTACTTAACCTTTAACGAATGGATATAGAATGAAAGGAAGTTAAAGTAGTGGCAGAAGAAACAGATGAAAGTAGCATTAAAGGGGCACAAGGACAGAACAAGGCTACATAGGGTGTAGGTGAAGAATGATCTTAAAATTTAAAAGCAGGAGGGGGAAAAATGCTGGGGGAATTAAATTTGGTAAGAAGAAAATTATGAGTGTTCCTAGAGAAAATAATTATACTAGGTAGTAAGGATACAGGCTACAATGTGACAAGTTGCAAAATCAAAGGCTAACAAAAAAAGGCTGATGAAAAAATGAACCTTGCATATAGATCATTTATTCATGAACTTTACCATTAAAGGAATCACAGAAAGAAGACAGTTTAGATAGAAGGGCCATGGGTTCAAGAATTACCTTCTGAGACCTGGGTACCCAGGGTCCCTGTGCTGAGCCCTGCATCTTAGAGGCCTTGGCTTGTGTCCTTCTCTAGCCATGCCCTTTCCTATTAGGTCAAGGGTTAAGGAACCCAGGAACCTGCTCATCTGGAGTCTCTGGCCCCCATTTTAGAGCATGGTCTCATAAACTAGACTTCAGAAGTCCCTACCTAAATGACCCCAAAGTCATTTCCAGGACCCTTGAAGACATCTTTCTCTGGTCTAAAATCTTGAGGGCAGGTCTGCATAATTAGTGTGTACATATCTAAGCTCAAGGGGTGTGCAGTGGGGGTGTTCATGGCCATGGATTGAGAGTGATCTGAACAGAGCTTGCACTTGTCTGGGTTTCCCCATCACATGACTGTGAGGCCCCACGTATTGCTTGATGGAGGTGGAGATGTGAAGAGAAAGGGGCTAGGCCAAGGGGTGGGGGGGCTGGTAGGTTCCAACTGCATTACTACCCCAGGCTGGTATTGGATTCGAGTGAGGTTGTCACTCAGTTCTATACTCCATGAATCCTTTTTTCCCTTTAGGAGAAAAGATGTCTTCATAATTTAGGAATTTAATTAATTTTGCTTGAATCATCAATTAAGGAAGTTGAATGATACACAGCTGAATGCAGTTATATTTACTGATTCTTCAGACATTCAGAAGGCATCAATATGCTATCTTAAATAAATATTTGTACTCAGTGCAGATGTGGGACTAATCAGAGTGCGATAGGGGGAAATATATAGATTAGACTCAGCCCCTATTTGTAATGTACTTCCACTTTTAGAAAAGATCTTTTATCATGAGAACCATTCCTACTATACTAAAATTAACTACCATGTGATTGTAGCATTTACTGTAACATCATGCTTGTGTCTGGCATCTGTGTTTGTCTCCCTGTTAATTCCTCAACCTTTCCATTTATTTTTCGTGTTCACAAAGGTTAATTGACATCGACTACTGTCTATATCAGGAATTCCTTGGTGAGTCTTAGTGGTGGCCACTTTGTAAGGTTTCAGTTCAGTTGAGCAAGAATTTTGATAGTCAATCTACAAGGCTCTCTGGAAGCCTAGCACTTAATTGAAGTGCATTACCCCTGACTGGGCTGGATTGTTAGGCATGAGGGGTGGGAGTTTGATTTTCTTGTCTCTCTCTTTCTTATGGCTTAATCCTCCATACACTGACTCCCTCTTAGGGTTTTTATAGGCACTTTCTCCCTTTGCTAAGACATTATGTGGATAGAACAGTAGTGATTTACTAGTGATACTCTGACACCTTGGGCTGAAGTAGGGCAGTAAGATCACAATACATTAGTATGCTATGTTTGGATTGATATACAAATTGGTATACATGTTGTTGTTTTCCATACATCACCACTATAAAGTGGTCCGGGCAGACATAATCCCCACCACACTGATGGGTGATCTGAGGCTAAGGTCACAGTGTTAGGTGATAGAGCAGCAACTGAGACCCTGGATCTTCTGACACCTGGTCCAGTGCTTGTCCCCTATACCACATGACACATGGGTCCATTTCCTTTGAAGTGAGGATCAATTGGGCTTATTGTGGAAGCACTTCATGCTCTGTACACTTTGAGAAACAGTGAATGGATGTCACTTCTTAATTGGAGTTGACAATTGACTCCTAGTCACTTGCTTTCCATACTTTGGATTTCTGTGGGTGGTGCTTGCACACTGTTCTCATTTTCTTCCACTGACTAGCCTTTCAGGGCTTGAAAGATTCTCACTTGCTGTTGTCACTTAAAGAATACAATATATTTGTTTTATAGCAAAATATATAACAATCAATATAGAATTGTGTGTGTGTGTGTATTATAGTATCTTGTGATTTTATATCTACTATCACCAGATGGAATCAATGTAAAAAGCTTGGTTGGTGTAATTTAGCCTAAACATTGTTGCTTTACCAGAGGGGGGCATCATATCAATTTTCCCTCAGGTAAATTAGTTTTTAGGGTTGAGATGTCTGTCTAGCATGGCAATGTCTATTTTCCTCTCAAAAAAATCACTTCCTTATCCTTCGTCATTTAGATCCAGAGAAATAACACCCATAATGTCAGGGAAAAGGGGTTAATATCACCACCCCAGCTTCCTGTTCCAGGTCCACAGGCCCAGTAATGGCACCCAGCCAGCAACTTGTCTGATGCTTCCCACAGACCCATGGCTGTCTGCCTCTCAGCTGTCTGTGCAGGGCGCCATCTGTGGTTGCTGGCCCCATGGCAGTGCCATGCCTCTGGGGATGGGTAGACACCAGAGGCTTCCAAACTTCCAGCCCTTCTGCCTGAGATGGTCTGCCAGCTCCTAACAAGTCTTCCACTAATGCCTCAATTTTGTAGTATCTGTGGACCCGAAATGGACATGGGTGCACTGTTGCCTGCACTGGTATGCACATAGGCTTTCAGGTTCATGGAGGAAGCTGGGTGGTTTTGAAGCTCACTTTCTTTAGCTTCTGACTAGCTTGATGTGTGGGAATTATCAGGGATTTTCCAAGCAGTAGCATGAATTTACAAAAATAGAACTCATAGGTAAAATAATTTTGCCAGACTCTCATCTATGATACTGGGGCTTTGTTTTATTTTAAATTCCTTTACCTATGAGTATGAGTGGCATGGAATTGCAGTATCCCACATGGTCTCACTCTGCATTAGGGATATGGTAGACTTCTGCCAACCAGCACTTGCAGAAGTTGAATTCTTACCTAGTGCTGTTTGCATGGAGTCTTGTAGCCAAAGCCTTTTAAATCAAAGGAAATCAGGGAGAACAAAAGGTAATCTTCTGCCCTTAAGAGACAGGCCCTTATATTGTTCCATTAACTGTGTTTGCCTTAAATATCTGAATGGTTTAAGTAACTAGAGTGCATTTGTCTCCCTGACTCTGTGCGCATTAGGTAGGATGAGCATTAAACACACACGTGTGTGCATACATGCACATGTGTACACACATAAACCCTGTGGTCAGATTCTTATGAGGGTACAGTCCATGTTGCTATTTATTACTCATCAAAATATATGAGATCTCTGTTACAAAATGTTCTGTCTCCAAAAACATATTTCTTCTCTTTTAGAAAAATATCTTTGGCTGGATCCCTGGTACTTTAATTAAAATCCCGGTTGCTCTTTAAAAAAATGTTACTGCATTTCAGACAGCTTGGATATAAAACAGTAAGTCCAAGAACCAGAACTTTTTTTTTAATTATGTTATGTTAATCACCATACATTACATCATTAGCTTTTGATGTAGAGTTCCCTATCAAAATAACATCAACTTTTTTCAAAGAAATGGAACAAATAATCCTAAAATTTGTATGGAACCAGAAAAGACCCTGAATAGCCAGAGGAATATTGAAAAAGAAAAGCAAAGCTGGTGGCATCACAATTCTCGACTTCAAGCTCTATTACAAAGCTGTAATCATCAAGACAGTATGGTATTGGCACAAAATACATGAAAGGAACAGAATAGAGCCCAGAAATGAACCCTCAAATCTATGGTCAACTAATCTTCGACAATGCTCAAAAAAACTTACAGAATGGGTATGGAGGCACATGGCATACTAGGTAGGAGGAATATGAAAATGACTAAAACATAGTCCCTGTCTTTACAGGGTAATGGTGTATTGAAGACAATTGGATACTTTTGATTATTAAAACATGAGTTACTATCTCTTAGGTAACTTATGATGCCTCAGGAACTTTTCATATTTTAACTTTCAGAATAACTTGATAAGGAGGGTATTTTTTCTTTTACAGAGGAGGAAGCAGGATGAGGGAATTTAAATGGCTTACTCAAAGACACAGAGCCCCAAGGTAGAGAATCCTATCTTCAAATTCAGGTCTGTGTGTCTTTAATATCTCTGCAATGCTACCATCTTTGGAAATTTGTGCTTTTCCTTCTCTTAGTGCTTCAAGGTCAGGCTTTTCTGATTTTCTTAACTGAGAACTAGAGGAGATAGAAAACATTTATTTTTTTAATAGAATTGCTGCATGAAGAGGTTTATATTTTAGTTGGTCACATGAGTTTTGTCTTAAAAATATCTGCTAAGGTTGGTTTCTTTTTGAGTGAATGAAGGTGGTGCTGAACACAGGACAGAGCACAGAGGGAAGGAGGCTGAATGAGTCCTCTCTGAGCTATTTTTATTGTCACGTTGGGTGGGCTTGTGGGACATAGAGTGAGCTGTGATGAAAGTCAAAGGGGGCAGGCAGACTGGCCTCTGAGGATGTCATGGCTATGTTCTCCTTATACCTCTGAGGAGTAGCATGGGATACTCCTCCACCGCCACAGATTAGAAGTAGAGCCTGGAGGAGCTGTTCTCATAAGCCCCCAAACCCACCTTCTTAGGCCCTCACACTTAGTTGAATGGGATTGGCCATAGGGGAAGGGGG
Organism: Halichoerus grypus; assembly: GCF_964656455.1. Classification (NCBI taxonomy): domain Eukaryota; kingdom Metazoa; phylum Chordata; class Mammalia; order Carnivora; family Phocidae; genus Halichoerus; species Halichoerus grypus. The sequence goes on along the minus strand of NC_135712.1, from coordinate 103,013,249 downwards.
TCAGGTGGTAGCCTGGTTTCTGGCTCTGTGACCATTCTGCTTGAAGGTTCCAGAATCTGTCATTCACCAGGGGGTCCTCCAGGCTGGAGCTGAGGCAGTTGCTGAAGCAAAGGGTGGAGTTGGCAGATAATATGCTTGTTTTCATGCTCTGAATTCCTGTCGTCCCCCCCCCCAATGGGAAAATGGAGAAGGAGAAACCTATGGTGCTGGGGCCCTAGATCCTCAGGCTGAAGGTTCACCCTCATGAGATTTGATTTGCTGACTAGGTACATTAAGCAGTAAGATAGCAGAAGTCGGGAATTCTAAGTTTTAAACTCAGGTGTGCTCTTGTGTAAGTGTCAACGTGGCATAGAACTGTCTTTCTCAAAGAAGGTGCTCATACATTTTGGCAAAGAAATTATAGACTCAAAGCCAGTCCTAACCTCTCATTTTATAGATAAGGAAACAGGCCCAGAAAAGTTATATGAATGAACCAAAAGATTTGGACTCCCCCCCCGCCCCCCATCAGCTTTGGCTTCCAAATCCATTTAGAACCTTGCAGACTCAGGCTCTGGGTCACATTAATTAAATATGGGCCTTGCCCATGGTAGAGAGATGAGCAAAGACACAGAAGTACAGGTCAGCTTGAGTAGTTGTGTAGTTTGAGTCTATATGCAGCAGTGGATGGGATATCCTCCTCTCAGTTACTGGAGGGCTGATAGCAATCATCTTAAATTGCTGTTAGTACTATGGAGTAGAGGAGGGGATTTAAATCAGAATCGTCTGGGGAGATTTTCAGGACATGTGTACAAACTCTGCTTGCCTCATCCCACCAAAAATGAATCCAAAATAGAGGAGACAGAAGTGAGCATGGGTATTTGTAAGTAATTCCGATTTGCCTATCCCTTACTGGGACCTATTGTGGTACCATCTGACAATGGTAAGCTCCTTGAGGGATGATCTTGTCTTAAGTGTCTCTATGTTCTCCACCAAGTGGAGTGTCTAATTCACTAGATATTTGCTGAGTAAATGGATGAAGCAGATGGCAGTGGAGAGATAAGAAAAAATATCCTAGACAAAAAAGACTGGGCATTGGAATGTGAGGAAGCCCAGAGGCTGCTCAGTCAATACATGTTTATTGAGCGTGATTAAGGGTGAGCCCAGCCATCTTCAGCCGTCTTGCCATCGACCTTCTATCAATAAACATAAACACTGTTTTGCCCTTGACCTCAACAGCTAAAATAATAAATACCTTAATTGGTCATTATTAATTCCACTTTGAATTTATTATAGATAAATGTGGCCTTGAAAAGAGAGTCACTCCTACATTCAGCCCATGCGTTTTATCCTCGAGCCTCCCAAAGGTGCATGTGTAGTAAAACAAATAAAATCGGCTTCCCACCTCGACCCTCCCATCGATAGATAGCACATTTGCTATTGAGTCCAGGCAAATGGCCATTTGCAAGGTTGGATGAGTAGTTAAGCCACACAGGCACAATGTAATATGACAACATTCTTCATGGTAATATTGTCCTTCTCCTCATTACATTTGAATATAGATTGCTAGTGTGTGATGCTTCCAACCTCACTCTCTGTTCGTGAGCTGTGGAATTTTTCAGACAAGGTGAAGTCCACATGTGCTCCCCAGACATTATTGACTTATTTGTAAGCCTAAACAAAATCACAGCTATTGTCTCTAAGAAGTTAATTTGCCAAAGCTCTTTTCTTCCTACCCTTAATTATGTATATATTTATAGACTTGAGCCACCTGCCTGCTCAATGCTCGTGTATAACCATATCTCTTATGTACCACTTAATGGTTCAGGGCTCTTCCTTTATACCCTCTTTGCTTCAAACTCAACATTTAAATATCTGTACTCACCTTACCTTCTCAGTATTAAAACGTTTTTTTCTTTACTTCCTTGAAAAGCTGCAAACAAGCCTTTTAACATTTTATCTGGACCAAACAGTAGTGGTTTTACACAAGAAACGAGAACTCTGTAAGTAAATCTGTGTATTTATATGACTAAAGTGCATTATAAAAAGAAGCAGTAAATCCAGTTTTCTACATAAAAGGAATTAGATTTTCCAGTTTACCTTTGCACTGGGATTAATAAAATGTGCAACAAATAGCTGATGGAATGATCCATTTGAAGTTTGTAGAGGCATCTTGGGAAGCTGGCTGGAGTAGCCTTTTTATTTTTTCAAAAAAGGATGCCTGCTAATTTTTTGATTCAGTCTTGTTCTTGAATGACTGTTTTAAAATGAGCTGAGAGACTGTTACCTGCCCATTTCTGCATGGCTGAGCAAATTCACCCGTAAATCCAAGTTTCTCTTCATTTCCATCACTATACGTCTGTCTCCAAATTACAGAGCATTCGTTCCTGAGCTGGAGAGGTGCCAGAAGTTTCTCATCTAGCTGTCTGTGGGCTGCCTTTTTCTTTCCCCTCTTTGAGGCTTTCTGATGCTTAGAGTGAGCTCAACTCAAAGGTTTCCAGCCTCACACTCGCCTTACATTCCCCCACAGTCACACCAAGCTCTGTGATTCTGAGGAAAACCGTGTGCCAGCATCCGATTCACAGTCTCCTTTTACCTGCAGGTGTTCCAGAAACTTCAAAATGCGTCTGGTAATGTATTTGCTTCTCTAAACATGCCACTTTGGCATGCATTATATGCAGCTGCTTATTATTTTTTTAAAAAATCTGTCTTGAATAACATGCATGCTAAGAAATGTCAAGGGGGGCTTGTAGAACTGTGTAAGCTTAATTAGTGGTCTAGGTGTTCGTGTGTGTGTCCTTGTTAATGTAGGCATGTTTGCATAAATATGTATGATTTATGTACACATATGTCTGCACAGGCAGATTTCACTAAAGGAATCTTAATGGAAGCACTACTTTTTATGTACATGCAGGTTTTCTAATCAGATCTGTAAACATCTTACACAGCAGCAAGTAGAGGAAAAATACATTTTTCATCCCCTTGCAAATGGCATGTTTTAGGTACCTATTTGAAAAACCCTCCTTTCTTTCTTAAAAAAAGGGGGTGATTGTGTGTGTGTATTTTGGGTGTGGGGGTGTTGGTTTTTGAGAATTTGGAGAGAAGAGTTATCTTCCTGCTGCATGAGAATGTCTACCCCATGTTACCTGCCTTCTTAAAACTCACTAATCACTGAGGAGAAGAGATGTGGTTCCGCTTAGAAGTAACCCCAGGGGACATTGAGCCGCAGTGTTCAGCAGGCATTTTAGGTATTCTAAATACTACTGCTTGAATAATAAGTAGATGGGGTAGATTTGCTATCGCCGAGTCCTGCTATGTTTCCTGGCTTGTAGAAATCACAATCACACTGTACATTTAGGATGTGCATGTGTTTATTGAACTCTAGTAAAGCAGCATGAGAGTCTGGGCTCATATATCACATTATTTATTTGCCAGTGTTGGGTGGTAGATTCTAAAATTAAGAAATTACTTAGCAATTAATAATACATTCAGCATCCCTTATCTCATTGGGTGAGATTTACATCCTTGGGACTTGCTCTTCTAGTTATAGAGACGAATGATTTAAGGTTCAGACTTAATTGCTATTTCAAATCTTTAAGCTAGAAAGGTGCTTGGAATACTTTATTTAAAAGTCTTATTTTGAAAAATGTGTATGTATATTTCTAACTGTGGTGGTGAGCCAATTATGACTATAATGTGCTATATGTTTAAGAAATACAACTTGATTATTATTCATTTGAATAACAGACATTTTCTTTCTTGTCTTCATATTATAATAATTCTTCCACTTTGTATGATGTTCTTGCTTTTGAGAGATCAATAATTGTTGTAAAGATGAGAATAATGTAGCAACTCAGAATTCAAAGAAAAGTAGGTTGAAATAGCAGTTTTCTGAGAAATTAAATAATAATAGATTTTCCCAAGTAGGTTTTCTAAATGTACAGTGGGTTTGATATTTGAAAATGGAAACATCTTAAATGTAAACTTGTTAAGTGGAACAGACTGGGATAATATTAATGCCTTCTTGTTACTGTTCCTCACTACATTTAAAATGAGGTAGTACATTGGCTATTAATTGCCTTTCCTTCATGATATTGATTATAAAACCAACGATTGTTTTTTTATTGGCTTTGAATTGGATCACTGTAAACTTTGGTAAAATAGTTTACTGAATTGTAACAATAAAAATGCATGGTCTTAAAAATCAGTGTGAAAACTACTTTTTTTAGCATTCAAGATCTAATATTTTATCACTTAGAGAGCTGTGTACTTACAGAAGATTGTGTATATTTCAAGAAAATTACCTAACTTTTAATGCTGATTTTGTCAACCATGTCTAATTCGCAATTACTCAAACTAACACAGTAAAAATGCATTTCAATATGTATGAATGGTTCCTTGAAAGGGCATATTATATTAGGAGCCATTAAAAACCCATGTAAGCTATTAATGTTATACTCATGTATTGCTCTGTGTGTAAAGGATTTTTATTTTAGGTACCATTCATTTCCAGTATTTAAATACACCTAAGATTGTGACCTATTTGATATAGGAACCTTGTCTTGATGAGGGTTTCAAATTGAATGTATAGGATGGTTGGAGATTTAGTAGCACTTTTTAAATATGTATTGCAATATGTATTAATGCATTCATACAAATATTGGGCTATGTAAAAACATTCCTAGCTTTCAGCCAACCTTTGAAGTTGGTTATTTTGTTTGAAATCAGTTTCATAGGCATAAAAAGAGGTTTTATTTTTCTGAACCTGTATGGCACTGTGTAGTAGCGGGAAAACATCCAGTGCCATTTTGTAGGGAATATCGCAGGAACTATTTAGTGAGAGGAAAAATGCCTTGTTTCTGTTTCTAATTATGATTTCCTACTGCCTTTTAGATGTATGGTAGACCAGGTCTTTATTGTATAAAAGCACATTTGTATTATCTACAATACCTGAAATGATTGTAAAACACTTCCTTCATACATTAGTTTACCTGTTATATGACTGAGATTGCTTTATGAAACATTTCATTTTTTAAGGCTGATATATAGAAAGAGGATATAGAAATATAATTTGTAGACTGACCATGCACCAACAACTGAAAACATCCTTAAAGTAAGCATTTATTGAGCATAGCTTTGCCAAGCCATCTTCTATCCTTGGGCAAAAGAGTGGGTGGAGGAGGAGGGTTCTTATCTAAAGAGACAGGAGATGCTTTTCCTGCTATTTCATCATTAACAATTATTTATGGAGGCACACACACCTTCAACATAGCCTGAGAATTTTATATATATATATATATTTATATTTATATTTGTGTGGTGTGTTTGTGTGTATATATAGTTTGTTTGTTCTTAGTTTCAAAATGATACCATTCTAAGGTTTGCCCATAGAGAGGAATGATCACAGTTGGGGTGGGTAGAGCAGGCAGGCTGGTGAAGGAAACTTCGGGGAAGGTGAGTTCTCAACCAAGTTTTGGAGGAGATTATTAGCAGGAACTGATGGAAAGGGCAGGAATAGGCATTTGGGGTGAATGGGAAAGAAAGATGTTAACAGGAGACAACAAGGTAATAACATTGCATGGAGAAGAGGCACCATATTGGCAGTGATAGGAAGTGAAATTGAAAAAAAATCACAGGGTTGAGTTTGAAATATTTGAAGATAGAATAATTTGAAGATTAATCTTCATTAGCTTTATCATATCCTGTGGAAAATTTTGTGAAAGTAAACATTTCTTCTATTTTATCATAATCAATAACCTCTGTAAACAGCATTTAAAAGTCTATTCAGTAACATAACTTAACATTTCATGAGCATTTACTATGGGCCAGGCACGGTGCTAAATACTTTCAATGCATTATCTTGTATAGTCCTCACTTACTATTAAAATCCTTATACTACAAATGAAGAAACTGAGGCACTGAAAAGTCCTATAACTTGTCTAAGGTTGTATAAAGTCAGAAGTGGCTGAGCTGGGATTTGAACCCAGATTCTGGAGCCCAGACTTTGAACCTTTCTGATTCCCATATATCAGCCTCCTGTCACCCAATTCAAACTTTTAAGTCCCCTCTGAGTACCCTCTTCCTCATCCCCCTTCCTTTAATCAGTCCTGAAATCCTATTCACACATCATATTTTCTTATATCTTTTTCTTTCTTTACACACCTGGCTCAAGATCTCATTTCCTCTTACCTGTAACAGCAAAACAGCCTTCCAGCTGATCTCCCTGACTCCTGACTGCTCTCCATTCGGTGCAGCCTCTACATCGTGACCATATTCACCTTCACACAAGACCATTTTGATTATGTCACTCCTCTGCTCCAAAACCTTCAGATGAAAACTTATACAGTCCACAGCTACATTCCTTTGATCAGTTCTCATTTACTTTTCCAGGCATATTTCTATTAACCTCCTATATATTTTCCAAATTCCATACAAACTGCCCATTCCCTCTAATCTCTCCCAAATTACTTCATTCTGCTTCCTTCACGTGGAATACCTTCTTCTCAGCTCTACAAATTCCTGCCTATCCTTCAACTCCAAAATTAAATATAACTTATGCTACATATAAAAACAAGCACTTAGCTGTAGAATTAAAATTCCTCCACCCCTGGGTCCAGATTTTCATACCATCAGATCATGCAGGGTCTTTCTATGCCCATAGAAAGAAGCTTGGTATTTATTCTCTAGGATATAGGGAAAACAATGAAGAGTATTAAGCATTGAAATTATAAATCAGAGTTGCTTTTAACTCAGATCACGCTGTAGCAGTGGAGACTGAATTAGATGGGAGCAGTGGATACTGAATTAGATAGGAGCAAGATCCATTGGAAAGACCCATTAAGCAACTATTGCATCTGCCTGAGGGAAGACTGAAAGGGCTGTGTTAGGGGGAGGAAAATGATGAACGAAATTCTAAGTGTTTTGAATTTGAGATCCTGAGGATTAGGGTGAGGCAGGCAAAATACCTATGGTGCAAAATTAACTTCCCAAGTGCCCACTCAGCACTTACGGCAGTGTGAATGCCTCCTTAAATTCTTCACCCTAGGTGCCTACCTTGCCTCACCTTGAGTTCTTACAGATTTTGTAGAGATACGCCTTGGCATCTAAGGAGGTACACCACTCAGTTCTCCCTTCAAGAAAGAACTTGCCATTTAGCTGCAAAAAGTGCAGTTAGCTGAGAGCCTCCAGTTGCAGAACATTCAGGATAGGATCTGTCCCAGCTTTTGAGTCACAGCCATACCCTTCCCAGGAACCCCTAGTCAGAGACTGGATAGGTTAGGGGTACTCAGCCCGTCAATTTCTGTCCAAGGTGGGGCTACTTTAACAGGCAATCTTCCTTCTGAAGTTCACCATTGAGTTGGATGAGACTGAAGTCATATCTGAAGGCTTTCTCTGTCCAATTCTGCTTCCTCCCCTTTTATCTTTATACCATCCCCCCAATAAACTACTTGCTCAATAATTCTCTCTCAGCATCTGTTCTCAGAGGACCTAAATGACACATATAATAAGCAACTGATCACATCAATCTGGACCTGGACCTAGAGATGAAGAAATAAACTTTAGTGATCTCATTTCCTCTTACCTATAATAAAAAAACAGCCTTCCAACTGATTTCCCTGACTCCTGACTGCTCTCCATTCAGTGCAGCCTCTACACTGCACTGCAGTGGTTCATCTGCAGACATCTCTTGGACTCTTGTTATCTTCCCTCAAAAGAGTCTCTTCCTGTCCCTTTCTGATTCCCACACACACAAGAGTCCAAGAGATGTCTGCAGATGAACCATCTCATTTATTTCTTCAAATGAATGACATACAGATCTTTCATTTTTTCTCTCACCTCAGGCACTGCCTATTCAACTCCTAAAGTTTTCCTGATTTTACCTCACTGTCCTAATCACTTGAACAAAATGTTAAGGCATAGAAGACAAAAATTGTGTTTATAGACACCAGCCATTCCGACAGAGCTTAGGTTCTTTTTTCTAAATTCAACTTTTTTTGGATCACACAATTTCTTACTGCCAGTTTGAGTGAATTGTTCTTGTTGTTGTTGTTGTTGTTGTTATCATTATTACTATTAATAATTTTCAAGAAGATATTTTGCCATTTGCACACTCTGACCTTCAGAATAGGAAACTATCACAAGAAGATTAGAAATCTCCTTCCTAATCCCAGACCTATATATAGGACAGTATGTTTTCCTGATTGTATTAAAACAGAAAAGCAATAAGACACTGAAATATGAAAGCGAAGGGTCTTTGTGGACTTGGGTGATTCATTGCTTCACCCTCAACTTTCAGGGATCTGATCTGTACTAGACAATATTTAATCTTCATGATAGACTAATGTTTTTGATACTATTGATTATTACTAATTTTACAGATGAGGAAACTGGCTAGAGAGGTTTAGTAACTTGCCCAAGGTCACACAGTAGATAAGTAGCAGAACAAATTTGAACCCAGGGCCTGAAAAACTCTCATATGTAGCTCTGGACACTGGGTGTAAGCAGAGCAGTAAGAGGGCTTTTCTAACTAGAAGCCTCTTGTGTGGTGCCCTCCTTCCTCTCGCTGCTCTTATCTTCTTGCGTCCTAGCTCTTTTCTGTACACAATAAGGAAAAATTGTTGTAAACTCAGGAACCAGCACCAAAGCTGTTTTTTTGAAGGACTGATAATCATTTGCTTGCTGAGATTAAAAATATGTTGCTACCCTATTCTTGTGATGCGTATCTCTGCAGTGTGGGAGTGTACCTGCTCATCCTCACCCCACTATGTCACTCTTCTTAAAAGGGATTTGTTGATGCTTAGAATTAGGAGACTATAATTCTGCTTCAGTTTTGGTTCACTTTGGACAATTTGAACTCACACTTTATGGGAGAGAGCAAATTGCCACTATATGCTACTATATAACCACATGCCTTTGAATGAAAGTACATAAACATTCTAACTTTATAGAACTCCAAAAAAGGAAGAATTAGGTATGATACAGCCCCTGGTAATCTCTGTTTGTTGACAGGGACAACTCCTATTTTGCCTCCTTATACACCTCATTCTGAAGACTTGATTTCCTTAACTGTAAAATGGGTATTACGACAATTAGCTTCTCTAAAGAAGTATGGCGCAGTAGAATAAATAGAAGCTTCAGAATTAGACATGCCTGCTTATTAATTCTCCCTCTGTCACTTTGGCAAGCCACTTTAATATCTCTGAGGAATAGGGATAATACATTGTTGTGAGGAGAAGATGGTTCATGTGTTATTTCAGGCACAGAACAGGCATTTAATAAATATGTTTAGCCACATCAGTAGGTGCACAGAGGCAGATAGATGTGTAAGTGGTTAAAAGCACCCAACTCCGGACTTAGACTTCTTAGGTTCAAATCTGAACTGTGTCACTTATCACCTGAGTGATGTTGAGAAATTTACTTAACTTCTTTGTGCTTAGTTTTCTTGTATGTAAAAATGGGGGAATGATAAAATTACCTTCCTTTTAGGATTGGCAGGGGGAATACATGACATAATGCAAGTAAAGCACTAGGAATAGTGCCTGGCACATGGTAAGCATGAGTGTTAAGCCCCTCTTTATGAGATTGAGTTCACTGTAATCTTGTTTCTTTTCAGAATGAGGAGCCTGATAATTCACAGTATACCTAAAGGCAGGAATTTACAGTTTCTTGGCATCCAGTGTCCACTGAATCATTAATGTTATATATACCTCAGCTAACAGTTTCTTGTACAGTCTGTACTATTGTTGGTGCAAGTCAGCCTCTTGTGTACCAATTGTAAGGAAAGAGTAAATTGGTACAACCACCTTTAAATGGCAGTTTGCAATATCTATCACCATTTTATCTTATTTTAGTATTTTTCAGTTTGCAATATCTATCACCATTTTATCTTATTTTAGTATTTTTATTTTAATTCCAATATAGTTAGAATACAGTGTTACATTAGTTTTAGGTGTACAATATAGTGATTCAACAATTCTGTATATTACTCAGTGCTCATCAAGATAAATGCATTTTTTAAAATTATTTATTTATTTATTTATTTGAGAGAGAGAATGAGAGACAGAGAGCATGAGAGGGAGGAGGGTCAGAGGGAGAAGCAGACTCTCTGCTGAGCAGGGAGCCCGATGCGGGGCTCAATCCTGGGACTCCAGGATCATGACCTGAGCCGAAGGCAGTAGCTTAACCAATTGAGCCACCCAGGCGCCCCAAGATAAATGCATTCTTAATCCTTTTCATCTATTTCACCCCCCACCCCCCACCCAACTCCCCTATGGCAACTATCAGTTTGTTCTCCATAGTTAAGAATCTGTCTTTCGATATTTCTTTTTTTCCTTTTGTTTGTTTAATTTCCCAAATTCCACATATAAGTGACATATCTAGAAAAATGTTGCTATGGCCGATGCATGTGCTCTCTTCTAGCATTTTTGTGGTTTCAGGTTTCACATTTAGGTCCTTAATCCATTTTGAGTTTACTTTTGTATATGGTGAAAGAAAGTGGTCCAGTTTTATTCTTTTGCATGTTGCTCTCCAGTTTTCCAAGCACCATTTGTTGAAGAGACTTTTTCCCATTGCATATTCTCGCCTCCTTTGTTGAAGATTGACTATGTAATTGTGGGTTTACATGTGGATTTTTTTTCTGTTCTGTTGATCTGTGTGTCTCTTTCTGTGCCAGTACCATACTGTTTTGATTACTATAGCTTTGTAGTATATCTTGAAATCTGGGATTGTGATAATTCCAGCTTTGTTTTTCTTTCTCAAGATTACTCTGGCTATTTGGGATCTTTTGTGATTCCATATAAATTTTAGGATTGTTTGTTCAAGTTCTGTGAAAAATGCTGTTAGTATATCTGTCACCATTTTAAATGCACATCTCTTTTGACCAATCAATTTTACTTCTAAGAATTTTCCTAGAGATGTACTCACATGATTGAGTAAAAATGTGATGGAGTTGTTGCTTGCAAAATTATTTATGATGTTAGAAATCTATTAACAACTAAATGTATATGCAGAGAAAAATATTTAAATAATTTATGGTATATCCATGCAATAGAATACTACAGAGGAGATTTAAAAACTGTTAGAGCCATAGAAATAGATATGAAAAACTGTACAAATGTACTTTTAGGAGAAAAAAACATTTTTTTAGAGCAGTCTCTATAGAATGAGTGATACTGTTTTTGTTAAAAAATAGATATATTTATATCCATTTGCTTATTTAAGCATAGAAAAACTTTCAAAATATATATGAGAAACTGTCAGTAGCGTTTACTAAGGAGAAGTGGAAATGTGCATTGAGTGGACACTTTTACCTTCCCCTGTACATGTGCTATTTGAATTGTTTAAGATGGACATGTATTGCTTTTATAATTTAAAAAGTGGTCAAGAAAAATCCCTTTATATCCCCTAGTCCCAGATATTAGTTTTTTAAAAAATTATTCCATCATGCAAGTATAATCCTTAGCCTTGGTGTAATATTTTTGAATTATTGAGCCAAGTGTTATCCTAAGTTAAGACAGAATGTGTAGCAACTCAGAGCCAAAGCTCTAATTTGCTCCCAGAGAGCAGAAACCAGAATGACTAAGGAGATTTCCTAACATCAAGTCACAGGAGAGTCTTACGTCCTGTGGCAAAAATTCCTGTTGTTCAGAAGTTCATGCACTTAGAGAGGAAACATTAAGTCAAACAGCATCAATGGGGCAAGGTAACATCTATTCAGTGACTTTTCCTCAGGACTTAATTGAGTGCTAAACACAGGAAAACATTACACATGGGATTTTTTTACATTGTTCCTCTGTATTTCTAAAGCCCCTCACTCAATCTTTTGCAAAATGCTATATAAAAGTTACATTGCTTTGGGTTTTGAGGGCAGAAGTAATTTGCATGGAGAGGTTAATCAAGATTTTGCCCTTTGTACTTCTAAAAGTGCTTACACATACATTGTCTCATTTGATACTCACAAATGAGGTATTAAAAGAAGTATTATAAAGCTCATTTTCCACATAAGGACCTGAGGTTTGGAGAGGTTAAGTGACAAGCTTAAGCAAGTCCATGTGGAGCTGAACACACGAGGACTCTTGGTTATCCTGATTATGTCTTGGCTGTCCTTGGCACTGGTAGCCAAGGGCATGGCTGTGTAGCAGAGTCATTTCTATGGTTGTAATGTTGATCTAATATTTTCTTGAAATCACTTTTATTCTGGTTTAGGAAGACCCAGGCATGACCAATTGAACTTTCTCCCCAATGTGAATTATAAACATACTCATTTAAATGGCTAAGGGACATCTAATAAAATTGAGATAGATCCAGGTTCTCATTTTGACTCTACTTACTAGCTATGTAATCTTGCGTAAATTGTTCTCTCATCTATAAAATGGGAATAAGGATAGCATTAATCTTCCTGGGATGCTTTTAAGAGTTTAAACAAAATAATGTATGAACAGTGCTTGATAGAATGTGTGGAACATAGAGCAAGGGTCAATAAACACCAGCTACAATAATAATTGTTAATAATATTATAAATAAATAAGAGTCCAGGTGGGTACAATAAGCATGGCTCTAGTAGAGACCAGAGCTTTTGTGCACTTGGAGATGGCATCCAAGAGTTGCATCCCAGCGTGGACACCAATCAGTTTCTTTCTTTTTGGAGAAAGCTACCCTGGAACCAGAAAGAGCTAACTAAACAGGTAGAAAAGTTGCTTAAAACTTCACTGAGCCTCATTGCAGGAGTTTGGGAATCTTTGACTTAAGAGACCACCCCCAGCCGGAAATAGAGCTCACCAGTTTTCCAGTTTGTGATCAACAGTAAGATGAGGTAGGTAAGTCTCTTAAATTTTAACTTCTTAAATTAGATTTTGGGGGAAATCTGAGAAACCAGAGCTCAGAATCCATGTAATGAATAGTGAAGGGATTTATTTGCTATTTAGCTTCAAAGTAACCTTACTAATTATTCTGAGCTTTTTAAAACTTAATTTTCTTTACTATATAATTAATTTTTACATACTGCCAAAAATACATAGACCCAAAACAGAAGAAATAAAAGTTTTTAGAAAGAAGCATCATTCGCATTTATTTTGGTATACATTTTTGATACTTTTATGAATGAATATTTTTTAAAACAAAACTGTAAAGCACTCTGTATATAGTTTATGGCCTGTCAAATCCTAGCAATATATCATGCACATCTTTCCATGTCAATAAATGCTTTTCTAGAACTTCATTTTAATGATTGTATAGTATTCCTTTGGATGGGCATTTCCTAATTTAACAGTCTTCTAATGTTGAATGGTTAGGTTGTTTTCTTCCAGCAAGAAAAATTCTTCTTGAAAAATCATTGTACAATCACTTAATTCTTTCTTTAAAATAAATTCCTAGAAGTGGAGTTCTAGGTCAAAATATAAATGTATTTTTAAGGATTTTGGTGTCAAATTGTCTTCCAGGTAAATTTTACCAATTTTATCCTAATTATTAATAGTGCACAAGTGTAACTAGATCATTGAATATTTAAGTAAACAAACTTGTGTTCATTTATTGTAAAAGGTGAATACTTTTATAATAGCCTGAATTGCTATGCCAAGAATAAAGAGTATTTCTTTTTAATGCCAACTTCTATTTTTGTTTTCGTACTCCAAACACAATATATCCATAAAATAGTGTGTTCATTTTTCTGGGGAGTTTGGTAATGATATCAATATAATATGATTAGCTTTTGATGAAATGTAACAAAATTTGGAAATAATTTGGAGGAAAAGTTGCTACAAGCACACTTCCACTGCAGCCCATTAATTCCACTCACATACCTTTTTAAGGTGTGAGAATAAAACAATCAAGGACATATAAACCCTTCCACTATGGTTATCGTCACATCAATTTTCTCTAGAGTTGAAAGTAACCCTGCCTGATCCTTTCTGCACCACACTAGGTTTCACAGTGGAAATGTTAAGATTGGAACCTTTTCAGTAGAAATTACTCTTGATGACACCAGCTTTGCTGTCAGAGTAACTCCTGCTGGAAAGAAAGTGTCTGAATTAATGGTCTAATAAACTGAGTTAGTGTTTCATTTTGGCAAAGGATTAATTAGGGGAAAAGAAACTAACACTTATTTGGGCCCTTTATTATTACATGATTGCATTTAATACTCCCTATAAACCTATGAGGTAGGTATTACTGTGGGCATAATGAAGCAACTAAGTAAATTGTCTTGCCTAAGGCCACACAGCTGGTGAGCTGCAAATGTGGGATTTGAACCTGGGTTCCCTGCTTCTGGAGGCTGTGCTCTTTATAATGCTCTTTCTTACCAGTTATACAGCAAATCTGACTGTTTTTCTTTTAGAATATTCATTTTAAGTATGAACACACTATTAGCCAACTAAACTATAGGTTCTCTCATAAAAGTCAGCATGTCAGGCAGGCTTAGAGACTGGATCCACTTACAAATGCTGTTTCAGTTAGGATACTCTTGTGGGGCCCAAACAGAAAACCCACTATCTTGCTGAGCAAGATCTCCTGAGACAGAGGGGTTTTGGGTATTTGCAGAGGTTTGGTGATTTCATTAGGGACCTACTTTCTTTTCATCTTACTGCTCTGCTATGTTCAGTGCTGGCTCATATTTGCCTTTTATAGTTGTATGGTCATTTCAGGAGCTCTGAGTACATCTTTATAAAACAATGTTCAGAGACAGAAAAATGGAATGGCTCCTCCCCCCCCCCACCTTTTTTTAAGAGCAAAACAAACTGCTCAGTAGATTCTCTCTTGTGCCTCATAACCCAGAACTGTGTCATGGGCCCCTTCCTAAACCAAACGCTGGCATGGAGAATGGCTTAGGCCAATCAAATACACCCTCAGGGCTGGAAAGAGTGAACCCTGAAACTAGGGCCAGGTGGCAGGAAGAAGCAACTGAAAATGCTACCAACACTGTTTTGGGGAGGTTTGGGGATTTGTTTTTCCTAAATAATTGTGTATATACTTTGAGGTTCTTCAATGGGAGAAAAGTATATTGTTGCTTTTCTGGAGTTTTACTGCCATCTGCAAATGAGCATGTCATTCTTTCTGTGTAGTCTATCTACCAAAACCTTCCAATTACCATCACATTTCTCTAGCAGAGAACTAGGTAAAGGGTATGTAAGAGCTCTCCATGTATCATTTCTAACAAGTGCATGCAAATCTATAATTATCTAAAAATAAAAAGTAAAAAAAAATTGTGAGGAAAAAATGAGTGTACCAGAGAAGATTTGTTTAGAAATGTTGAGTTTGGGGAGCTAAAGAAGCCTAGTAGGATGTTTCTAGGACAGTTCTAGAGTTTAAGGACAATGTTAGGGATGAGGAGAGTTAATAAATCTGGAGGTTGTTTGCATGAAAGTGGTTAGGGAAGTCTTTGGTGAGAGTCCCTGGGAGTGAGAATAAAGCCATAATAATAATAGGAGCTCATATAATTGATGCATTACTAAGTGCCAGATGTTGTGCAACTCCTTTAGATCCATAATGTACCTATTATTAATATATCCAATTCCAGATGAGGAAACTAAGGCTTAGAAGGGTTAAGTAACTTTGCCAGGGTCACACAGCTGGTAACCAGAGGAACTAGTCTGTGTGATTCCAGAGGTTACACTGCCTCCAGCAGTAGAGAAGAGCCCTGGGTAAAAGCAAAAGGAGCATGATCATTGCAAGTCTTGGCAGGAAAAGAGAAGCTCATGAAAGTGACAGAGATGGTAACTCCATTTCAC
Organism: Halichoerus grypus; assembly: GCF_964656455.1. Classification (NCBI taxonomy): domain Eukaryota; kingdom Metazoa; phylum Chordata; class Mammalia; order Carnivora; family Phocidae; genus Halichoerus; species Halichoerus grypus. The sequence continues at coordinate 102,997,554 of NC_135712.1, read as the reverse complement.
CCAGTTTTGTATCTTGAGCTTTAATGAGATTTTATTCTAGTACTGTCCTTCAGCTTTCAGAAAATCCCAGTGTGTTACCAAGGGGGAATGGATAAACTTTGTGTGCATGAGGTTGGTAAATAGGCAGGTTGGTTCTTGTAAGCATGCGGTCCACAGAGCTGGTAGGTGGGGCTGCTACTGAGTCTCTTACTGGAGTCAGTGGATCAAGGACCAAGGGAGGGAAGTAAGAGCAGTAATCAGGAGACTTGGCCCACGCTGAAAACTGGGAAGCATGCAGTGGCTATATCATAATGGAGGAACTGGGAAGAAAGGAATGAGAGTAAGTAAAGGTCAGCTGTGAGGATACCAATGTGCAAGTGGATGAAATGAGATGGTTCTGGAGCTCTGTCCAGGGCTGCAGAGAGCCCGCAGTGACTTTCCTTTCTACAAGATCTGAGATAGTAAGGGCCCCTCCCTTGAAGAGGCAGATCTGGGTCCAATAGAACCCATTTGTCTGACTTAGTCTCAGGCTTCCTACCTTTTGTTTTCATTAAATTGGCCAATTGGAAAGAATCAGTCAGATTAATCAGTTGTCTGGTTTCATGTGGGCATAACATAAAGCCTCACCAGCTTTTAGGAAAAAAAAAATGTCTTTTATTTTTTCGTTTATTTTTTAAAAATTTTTTTTGTTATGTTAATCACCATACATTACATCATTAGTTTTTGATGTAGTGTTCCATGATTCATTGTTTGTGCATAACACCCAGTGCTCCATGCAGAACATGCCCTCTTTAATACCCATCACCAGGCTTACTCATCCTCCAACCCCCCTCCCCTCTAGAACCCTCAGTTTGTTTTTTAGAGTCCATCGTCTCTCATGGTTCATCTCCCCCTCCAATTTCCCCCCCTTCATTCTTCCCCTCCTGCTATCTTCTTCTTTTTTTTTTCTTAACATATATTGCATTGTTTCAGAGGTACAGATCTGTGATTCAACAGTCTTGCACAATTCACAGCGCTCACCATAGCACATACCCTCCCCAGTGTCTATCACCAGCCACCCCATCCCTCCCACCCCACCCCCCACTCCAGAAACCCTCAGTTTGTTTCCTGAGATTAAGAATTCCTCATATCAGTGAGGTCATATGATACATGTCTTTCTCTGATTGACTTATTTCGCTCAGCATAACACCCTCCAGTTCCATCCACGTCATTGCAAATGGCAAGATCTCATTCCTTTTGATGGCTGCATAATATTCCATTGTATATATATACCACATCTTCTCGATCCATTCCTCTGTAGATGGACATCTTGGCTCTTTCCACAGTTTGGCTATTGTGGACATTGCTGCTATAAACATCGGGGTGCATGTACCCCTTCAGATCCCTACATTTGTATCTTTGGGATAAATACCCAGTAGTGCAATTGCTGGATCGTATGGCAGCTCTATTTTCAACTTTTTGAGGAACCTCCATACTTTTTTCCAGAGTGGCTGCACCAGCTTGCATTCCCACCAACAGTGTAGGAGGGTTCCCCTTTCGACGCATCCCCACCAACATCTGTCGTTTCCTGACTTGTTAATTTTAGCCATTCTGACTGGTGTGAGGTGGTATCTCATTGAGGTTTTGATTTGGATTTCCCTGATGCCGAGCAATGTTGAGCACTTTCTCATGTGTCTGTTGGCCACATGTCATGTTGGCCATTGGGATGTCTTCTTTGGAAAAATGTCTGTTCATGTCTTCTGCCCATTTCTTGATTGGATTATTTGTTCTTTGGGTGTTGAGTTTGATAAGGTCTTTATAGATTTTGGATACTAGCCCTTTATCTGATATGTCATTTGCAGATACCTTCTCCCATTCTGTCAGTTGTCTTTTGGTTTTGTTGACTGTTTCTTTCACTGTGCAAAAGCTTTTTATCTTGATGAGGTCCCAATAGTTCATTTTTGCCCTTGCTTCCCTTGCCTTCGGCAATGTTTCTAGGAAGAAGTTGCTGCGGCTGAGGTCGAAGAGGTTGCTGCCTGTGTTCTCCTTTAGGATTTTGATGGACTTCTGTCTCACATTTAGGTCTTTCAACCATTTGGAGTCTATTTTTGTGTGTGGTGTAAGGAAATGGTCCAGTTTCATTCTTCTGCATGTGGCTGTCCAATTTTCCCAACATCCTTTGTTGAAGAGACTGTCTTTTTTCCATTGGACATTCTTTCCTGCTTTGTCAAAGATTAGTTGACCATAGAGTTGAGGGTCCATTTCTGGGCTCTCTATTCTGTTCCACTGATCTATGTGTCTGTTTTTGTGCCAGTACCATACTGTCTTGATGATGACAGCTTTGTAATAGAGCTGGAAGTCTGGAATTGTGATGCCGCCAGCTTTGCTTTTCTTTTTCAACATTCCTCTGGCTATTCAGGGTCTTTTCTGGTTCCATACAAATTTTAGGATTATTTGTTCCATTTCTTTGAAAAAAGTGGATGGTATTTTGATGGGGATTGCATTGAAGGTGTAGATTGCTCTAGGTAGCATTGACATCTTCACAATTTGTTCTTCCAATCCATGAGCATGGAATGTTTTTCCATTTCTTTGAGTCTTCCTCAATTTCTTTCATGAGTATTTTATAGTTTTCCGAGTACAGATCCTTTGCCTCTTTGGTTAGATTTGTTCCTAGGTATCTTATGGTTTTGGGTGCAATTGTAAATGGGATCGACTCCTTAATTTCTCTTTCTTCTGTCTTGTTGTTGGTGTATAGGAATGCCACTGACTTCTGTGCAATGATTTTCTATCCTGCCACTTGACTGAATTCCTGTATGAGTTCTAGCAGTTTTGGGGTGGAGTCTTTTGGGTTTTCCACATAAAGTATCATATCATCTGCAAAGAGTGAGAGTTTGACTTCTTCTTTTCCAATTTGGATGCCTTTTATTTCTTTTTGTTGTCTGACTGCTGAGGCTAGGACTTCTAATACCATGTTGAATAGCAGTGGTGATAGTGGACATCCCTGCCATGTTCCTGACCTTAGGGGGAAAGCTCTCAGTTTTTCCCCATTGAGAATGATATTCACTGTGGGTTTTTCATAGGTGGCTTTTATGATATTGAGGTATGTACCCTCAATCCCTATACTCTGAAAAGTTTTGATCAAGAAAGGATGCTGTACATTGTCAAATGCTTTTTCTGCATCTATTGAGAGGATCATATGATTCTTGTTCTTTCTTTTGTTAATGTATTGTGTCACGTTGATGGATTTGTGGATGTTGAACCAACCTTGCAGCCCATGGATAAATCCCACTTGGTCGTGGTGAATAATCCTTTTAATGTAATGTTGGATCCTATTGGCTAGTATTTTGGTGAGAATTTTTGCATCCATGTTCATCAGGGATATTGGTCTGTAATTCTCCTTTTTGATGGGGTCTTTGTCTGGTTTGGGGATCAAGGTAATGGTGGCCTCATAAAACGAATTTGGAAGTTTTCCTTCCATTTCTATTTTTTGGAACAGTTTCAGAAGAATAGGTATTAATTCTTCTTTAAAAGTTTGTAGAATTCCCCTGGGAAGCCATCTGGCCCTGGGCTTTTGTTTGTTGGGAGATTTTTGATGACTGCTTCAATTTCCTTAGTGGTTATAGGTCTGTTCAGGTTTTCTATTTCTTCCTGGTTCAGTTTTGGTAGTTGATACATCTCTAGGAATGCATCCATTTCTTCCAGATTATCTAATTTGCTGGCATAGAGTTGCTTATAATATGTTCTTATAATTTTTTGTATTTCTTCAGTGTTGGTTGTGATCTCTCCTCTTTCATTCATGATTTTATTTATTTGGGTCATTTCTCTTTTCTTTTTGATAAGTCTGGCCAGGGGTTTATCAATCTTGTTAATTCTTTCAAAGAACCCTCTCCTAGTTTCGTTGATCTGTTCTCTTCTTTTGGTTTCTATTTCATTGATTTCTGCTCTGATCTTTGTTATTTCTCTTCTCCTGCTCAGTTTAGGCTTTCTTTGCTGTTCTTTTTCCAGCTCCTTTAGGTGTAGGGTTAGGTTGTGTACTTGAGACCTTTCTTGTTTCTTGAGAAAGGCTTTTATTGCTATATACTTTCCTCTTAGGACTGCCTTTGCTGCATCCCAAAGATTTTGAACAATTGTGTTTTCATTTTCATTTGTTTCCATGAATTTTTTTAATTCTTCTTTAATTTCCTGGTTGACCCATTCATTCTTTAGTAGGATGCTCTTTAGCCTCCATGTATTTGAGTTCTTTCCGACTTCCCTCTTGTGATAGAGTTCTAGTTTCAAAGCATTGTGGTCTGATAATAGGCACGGAATGATCCCAGTCTTTTGGTACCGGTTGAGACCTGATTTGTGACCTAGGATGTGATCGATTCTGGAGAATGTTCCATGGGCACTAGAGAAGAATGTGTATTCCATTGCTTTGGGATGGAATGTTCTGAATATATCTGTGAAGTCCATTTGGTCCAGTGTGTCATTTAAAGTCTTTATTTCCTTGTTGATCTTTTGCTTAGATGATCTGTCCATTTCAGTGAGGGGGGTGTTAAAGTCCCCCACTATTATTGTATTGTTGTTGATGTGTTTCTTTGCTTTTGTTATTAATTGCCTTATATAATTGGCTGCTCCCATGTTAGGGGCATAGATATTTACAATTGTTAGATCTTCTTGTTGGATAGACCCTTTAAGTAGGATATAGTGTCCTTCCTCATCTCTTATTACAGTCTTTGGTTTAAAATCTAATTTGTCTCATATAAGGATTGCCATCCCAGCTTTCTTTTGGTGTCCATTAGCATGGTAAATGGTTTTCCACCCCCTCAGTTTCAATCTGGGGGTGTCTTTGGGTCTAAAATGAGTCTCTTGCAGAGAGATGGGTCTTGTTTTTTTATCCAATCTGATAGCCTGTGTCTTTTGATTGGGGCATTTAGCCCATTTACATTCAGGGTAACTATTGAAAGATATGAATTTAGTGCCATTGTATTGCCTGTAAGGTGACTGTTACTGTATATTGTCTGTGTTCCTTTCTGGTCTATGTTGCTTTCAGGCTCTCTCTTTGCTTAGAGGACCCCTTTCTATATTTCTTGTAGGGCTGGTTTCATGTTTGCAAATTCCTTTAGTTTTTGTTTGTCCTGGAAGCTTTTTATCTCTCCTTCTATTTTCAATGACAGCCTAGCTGGATATAGTATTCTTGGCTGCATATTTTTCTCATTTAGTGCTCTGAATATATCATGCCAGTCCTTTCTGGCCTGCCAGGTCTCTGTAGATAGGTCTGTTGCCAATCTAATGTTTCTACCATTGTATGTTACATATCTCTTCTCCCGAGCTGCTTTCAGGATTTTCTCTTTGTCTCTGAGACTCCTAAGTTTTACTCTTAGATGTCGGGGTGTTGACGTATTTTTATTGATTTTGAGAGGGGTTCTCTGTGCTTCCTGGATTTTGATGCCTGTTTCCTTCCCCAAATTAGGGAAGTTCTCTGCTATAATTTGCTCCAATATACCTTCTGCCCCTCTCTCTCTTTCTTCTTCTTCTGGGATCCTAATTATTCTAATGTTGTTTCATCTTATGGTATCACTTATCTCTCGAATTCTGCCCTCGTGATCCAGTAGTTGTTTATCTCTCTTTTTCTCAGCTTCTTTATTTTCCATCATTTGGTCTTCTATATCAGTGATTCTCTCTTCTGCCCCATTTATCCTAGCAGTTAGCACCCTCATTTTTATTGCACCTCATTAATGCCTTTTTGATTTCGACTTGGTTAGATTTTAGTTCTTTTATTTCTCCAGAAAGGGTTTCTCTAATAACTTCCATGCTTTTTTCAAGCCCAGCTAGTATCTTTAATGTGATGATTCTGAAGTCTAGTTTCGACATTGTACTAATGTCCATATTGAGTAGGTCCCTGGCAGTCGGTACTACCTCTTGTTCTTTTTGTTGAGGTGATTTTTTCTGTCTTGTCTTTTTGTCCAGAGGAGAACAGATTAATGAGAGAACAAAATGCTAACAGGGTAACAATGTCCTCAGAAAATATACTCTAAACAAATCAGAAAAGACCTGAAGCCGGGGGAAAAGAAAGGGAAAGAAAGAAAAAAGAAAAAGAAAGAAAAAGATAAAAAGAAACAAAAACAGAGCAAAACAAAAAAAAAACAGAATATGATCAAATATGATCAGGCTGGTGTATAGATCAGTGCCACACACTAGATTTTCAGTGTATTTTGGTCTGTTAGAAGAAGGTGCCTCCCAAAATTTTAAAGAAAGAAAAACTTATATATGTACAAAAATAAGGGTTGATTTGATGTAGGGATGGAATATGACTGTAAAGATGAAAATAATAAACAATTTTATAAAAGGAATTGATAAGAAGTTGTTTGCCAAAAGAAAGAAGAGGATTTAAAAAAAAAGAAAAGAAAAGGGAGAGAATTGATCAGGCAGGAGAGTAGAACAAAACCATACACTAGAGATTTAGGGTATATTTTGATCTGTTAGAAGAAACTATCTCAAAATTTTAAAGAGAGAACAACTTATATATATATGCCAAAAATAAGGGTAACTACTATGAAGGGATAGAATATGACTCTAAAAATGAAAAATAAAAATGTTTTTTAAAAAAGGGATTGATAAGATGTTGGTTGAAAAAGGGGAAAAGAAAAATTTTAAAAAAAGGCAATTTAAAAAGAATTAACTTTGAAAGACTAAAGAATCATGGTAAAAAACCCATGGATTCTATGTGCATTATTCCCCTAGCACTGGAGTTCTGCAGTTCTCATTGATTGGTAAACTTGGTCTTGGCTGGCTGTTCTCGCTGATCTTCTGGGGGAGGGGCCTGTTGCCATGGTTCCCAAATGTCTTTGCCGGAGGCGGAATTGCCCCGCCCTTGCCGGGTCCTGGCTAAGTAATCTGCTCGGGTTTGCTCTCAGGAGCTTTTGTTCCCTGCAAGCTTTCCGTACAGCTTTGGAGGCAGAGAGTGAAAATGGCGGCCTCCCAATCTCCGCCTCAGAGGAGCCGAGAACTCGGGGCCCCGCTCCTCAGTGAGCCCCCAGAGAAAAGCAGTCAGTCACTCCCATCTCCCCCGTCTCTGGCCGCACTCCGTGCTCACCCGGCCTGTGACCGAGTGTTTCTATCTCTGGCACCTGACTCGGTGTGGAGTCTCTAAACCCAGCAGATCCCTGCAGTGCGCTCCCGCACTGCTCCTTCCCGGGGGAGGAAGGTGAGTCTCCCCGGATCTGCCTCTTGTTGGGTCCCTGCTGGAGGAGCAGTGGCCTGACTGTGCTGCGGATCACGGTTTATGGCAACCCCGAGCTGAGAGCCCGCGCCTCGGCTCCATCTCTGCAGCCGCTTCCCTGCTCCCATACCTGGGAGCTCTACTGCACTCAGGCACCCCCGGACTTTCTGTGACCCCAGGGGTCCTGAGACCACACTGTCCCACGAGGGTTTCACACCCGCTTAGCCACTGGAGCGACGTCCCTCAGAGGAGTAGACTTCTAAAAGTTCCAATTTCGTGCTCAGCAGCTTTATCACTTGCCAGAAGCGGCCAAGGAAGCCCCCTCCCCCGCTGTCTATCCTCCCGAATATCGCCTCGGATTCACTTCTTCACATGTCCTACCTTCCAGAAAGTGGTTGCTTTTCTGTTCAGAGAGTTGTTGCTATTCTTTTCTTTTATCTCCTGTTGAGTTTGTAGGTGTTCAGAATGGTTTGATCCCTATCCAGCTGAATTCCTGAGACCAGACGAAATCCAGGTCTCCTACTCCTCCGCCATCTTGCTCCACCTTATTTTTTTAATTTAAATTTTATTTAGTTAACATACAGTACAATATTGGTTTCTGAAGTAGAATTCAGTGATTCATCACTTACATACAACACCCAGTGCTCATCACAACAGAGGTCGTCCTTAATACCCTTCACCCATCTAGCTTTTAGTTTCTTGAGTGCTGATTTCACCTGTTGATTTGTATCTTAATTCCTAAAGATGTAGCTAAAAAAACAAAATCCCTAGAGTATACTGAAAAGAACCAATTGGGAACTTTCAAAATTATATTAATAATTAATATTGACACACAATAACCCTAATTTGATTTTTTCTTAGTGTATTTCTGAGTACTTCAGCACTGTTATTTTTATAGTTCATCAGTTTTTACTACAATAACATTGCTTAAATAGAATACCCCTAGGATAAATGGATGATTATAGGTGTAGAGCAGAGAAATACAGGTGAGTCTATAGTGCCAGAAATCAAGGCAGTTCTCTTCCTGATTTCAAACTGTATTACAAAGTTATAGTAATGAAAACAGTATGATTTTGGTGTAAAAACAGACATATAGATCCGTTGAACAGAATAGAGAGCTCAGAAATAAACCCAGGCATTTAAGGTCAGTTAATTTTCAACAAAGACACCAAGAATTCACAATGGGGAAAGGATAATCTCTTCCATAAATGGTGTTGGGAAAACTAGATATCCACATGCAAAAGAATGAAATTGAACCCCTATCTTACACTATACGCAAAAATCTATTTAAAGTGGATTAAAGACTTAAATGTAAGAATTAAACCTATAAAACTCCTAGAAGAAAACAGTAGAGAGCTCCTTGACATTGGTCTTGGCAATGGTTTTTTTTGGATTTGACATTGTTACCAAAAACAAAGGCGAAAAAGCAAAAATAAGCACATGGGACTACATCAAACTAAATCTGCACAATAAAAGAAACAACAAAATGAAAAGGCTATTTGTGGATTGGGAGAAAATATTTGCAAACCATATATCCAACAAAGGGTTAATATTCATATAAAATTATGTTATTTAATAATATCATTATTCTATTCCATTCTACTTTATTCTATTATATATGTGGAACTCCTACAACTCAGTAGCAAAAATACCAAATAACTCAACTGAAAAATGGGCAAAAGACCCAAATAGAAATTTTTCCAAAGAAGACATATAAATGGCCAATAAGTATAAGTATATGAGAAATTGCTCAACATCACTAATAATCAGGGAAATGCAAATCAAAACCACAGTGAGATATCACTTCATGCCTGTTAGGATGTCTATTATCAAAAAGACAAGAGATAAACATAGGTGAGGGTATATGGAACAGGGAACCCTTGTATACTGTTGGTAGGAATGTAAATTGGTACAGTCATTATGAAAAACAGTATGGAAGTTCTTTAAAAAATTAAAAATAGAACTATATGATCCAGCAATCCCACTATTAGGTTTATGTCTAAAGGAAACAAAATCACTATCTCAAAGAGTTATCTGTACCTTCCATGTTTCAATCAGGATTATTCACAATAGTCAAGATATAGAAACCTAAGTGACTATTGATTGATGAATGGATAAAGAAAATGTGGTATATATATATATATATATATATATATATAATGGAATATTATTCAGTCTTTAAAGAGAAAGAAATTCTGCCCTTTATGACAATATGGATGAACCAATAAGGTATAGTAAGCCAGACACAGGACAAATACAGTATGGTATCACTTACATGTGAAATCATAGAAATGAAGAACAGAATGGTGGTTGCCAGGGGCTGGGTGTGTGTGTGGGGTGGGGGGAGGTAAAATGGAGAGAGATTGGTCAAAGGGCACACATTTTTAGTTATAAGATGAATAAGTTCTGAGGAGCTAATGGACAGCATGGTTACTATAATTAATAATACTGTATTATATATTTGAAATTTGCTAAGAGAGGAGATGTTAACCTTCTTACCAAAAAAAAAAGTGTGTGAGGTGATGGATGTGTTAACTTGATTGTGGGAGTCATTTCACAATGTGTGTATATATCAAATCAACAAAATATATTACAGTTTTGTTTGCCAATTATACTCAGTTAAGCTGGAAAAAAGAAATCAAGGAAGTTCTGAAAACCTCAAAGTGTCATTAAACACACACACACACACACACACACACACACACAAGATGACATGAAGGAGCTCCCTTTGGCAAATTTCAGGACAATTTGAACATCAAAATAATAATAACATTAAAGGATTATAACTCATTAAATAAAATTTTCAGAAGTCCATGAGTTGATAGTGATATTAAAAAGAGAAAGGACGAAAGTAAGAAAAGCTGTTCTTCATAAAATGCCAGCTAATCAGTGAAGAAAAAATGATGGAATGAGACAACTACTATTTTTAAATTTCTAATAAAGTAGTCAAAGATTATCAGTGGATTTTGAAAGTCATTTTGAGGATTCAGGGCATTCTCATAATCTTAACATATCAGCCCTCAGATGACTTAAATTTTTACCAAGGGGGAAATGTGCTTTTATAGTGGAGAGATTCAGAGGACACCACCTTACCCAAATTAGCATTGCTGAGAGTGGGACAAACTGATATTACCTATTTCCTCATGTGTAGGAATATAATATCACTTACATAGTACTCTTGATAAAAATGTTAAATCTGTATATAATCATAGAAATAATCTGACAAGTCCAGAATCCATTTTATAAGACAAGTAGCTGGTATCATTTAAAAAAAATCCAGTATAGTTAGCATACAGTGTTATATTAGTGTCAGGTATACAAAAAGTGATTCAATATTTCTATACATTACTCAGTGCTCATTAAGATAAGTGTACTCTTAATCCCTTTCAACTATTTCACCACCCTGTCCCACCCACCTCTGTTCTGGTAGCGATGTTTGTTCAATATGGTTAAGAGTCTGTTTTTTGGTTTCTCTCTCTCTCTTTTTAATGTTTTGTTTCTAAAATTGCACATATGAGTGAAATCATATGGTATTTGTTTTTCTCTGACTGACTTATTTTGCTTAGCATGATACTCTCTATGTCCATCTGTGTTGCTGTAAATGGTAAGATTTCATTATGTCTTATGACTGAGTAGAATTCCCTTGTATATGTATAGCACATCTTCTTTATCCATTCATCTATCTTTGGACACTTGGGCTGCTTCCATAATTTGGCTATTGTAAATAATGCTGCAGTAAACATAGAGGTGCATATATCCTTTCCAATAAGTGTTTTTTTTTTTTTTTTTAATTCTTTGGGTAAATACCCAGTAGTGTGATAACTGGATCATATGGTAGTTCTGTTTTTAATTTTTGAGGAACCTCCATACTGTTTTCCGTAGTAGCTGCACCAGTTTGCATTTCCACCAACAGCACATGAGGTTTCCTTTTTCTCCAATCCTCTCCAACACTTGTTGTTTCTTACGTTTTTGATTTTAGCCATTTTCACAGGTGTGAGGTGATATCTCATTGGGGTTTTGATTTGCATTTCCCTGATGGTCAGTGATGTTGAACATCTTTTCATATATCTGTTTGCCATCTGGATGTCTTCTTTGGAGAAATGTCTGTTCATGTCTTGTGCCCACTTTTTAATTGGATTATTTGGGGTTTTTTGGTGTTGAGTCATGTAAGTTCTTTATATATCTTGGATACTAATCCCTTATGAGATGTGTCATTTGCAAATATCTTCTATTCAGTAGGTTGTCTTTTAGTTTTATTGTTTCCTTTGCTGTGCAGGAGCCTTTTATTTTGATGTAGTTTCAATAGTTTATTTTTGCTTTTGTTTCCCTTGCCTCAGGAGACATCTAGGAACATGTTACTACTATGACTGATATTAGAGAAATTGCTAACTGTGCTCTCTTCTAGGATTTTTAGGGTTTCAGGTCTCACATTTAGGTCCTTAATCCTTTTGAGGTTATTTTTTATGTATGATAAAAGAAAGTGGTCTAGTTTTATTCTTTTCATGTAGCTGTCCAGTTTTCTCAACACCATTTGTTGAAGAGACTTTTTCCGATTGCATATTCTTGCCTCCTTTGTCAAAGATGAATTGGCTATGTAATTGTGAGTTTATATGTGGACTTTCTATTCTGTTTTGTTGATCTATGTGTCTATTTCTGTGCAAGTACCATGCTGTTTTGATTACTATAGCTTTGTAGTATATCTTGAAATCTGGGATTTTTATACCTCCAGTGTGGTTCTTTTTCAAAATTGCTTTGGCTATTTGGAGTCTTTTGTGATTCCATACAAAATTTAGGATTGTTTGTTCGAGTTCTGTGAAAAATGGTGCTGGTATTTTGATAGGGATTGCATTAAATCTTTAGATTGCTTTGGGTAGTGTAGGACATTTTAACAATATTTGTTCTTCCAGTGTATGAGCTGGAATCTTTTCCATTTGTGTCTTTCAGTTTCTTTCATCCGTGTTTTATAGTTTTTAGAGTACAGGTCTTTCACCTCCTTGGTTAAGTTTATTCCTAGATATTTTATTATTTTTGGTGCAATTTTCAATGGGATTATTTTCTTAATTTCTCTTTCTGCTACCTCATTATTAGTGTAGAGAAGTGCAATGGATTTCTGTTTATTGATTTTGTATTCTTCACCCTTTCTGAATTCATTTATCAGTTCCAGTAGTTTTTGGTGGAGTCTTTAGGGTTTTCTATATATATAGTATCATGTCATCTGCAAAAAGTGATAAAGTCTCACTTCTTCCTTACCAGTTTGTATGCCGTTCACTTCTTTTTTCTTGCCTGATTGCTGTGGCTAGGTCTTTTAGTACCATGTTGAAAAAAGTGGTGAGAATGGACCTCCTTGTCTTGTTCCTGATCTTGGGGAAAAGCTCTCAGTTTTTCACCATTGAATCTGATGTTAGCTGTGGGTTTTTCATACATGGCCTTCATTATGTTGAGGAATGTTCCCTGTAAACTTACTTTGTTGAGGGTTTTTTTTATCATGAATGAATATTGTACTTTGTCAAATGTGTTTTCTGCATCTATTTAAATGATTATATGGTTTTTATTCTTTCTTTTATTGATGTGATACATCACATTGATTAATATGTGAATATTGAACCATTCTTGCATTCCAGGAATAAATTTCACTTGATCATGGTGAATAATTTTTTAATGTATTGTTGGATTCAGCTTGCTAATATTTTGTTGAGGATTTTTACATTTATATTTGTCAGAGATATTGGTCTGTACTTCTCTCTTTTTGTAGTGTGTTTATCTGGTTTGGTATCTGGTTTGGTATCAGGGTAGTGCTGGCCTCATAGAATAAATTTGGAAGCTCTCCTTCCTATTCTATTTTTTGGAATAGTTTGAGAAAACTCTTTAAAAAATGTTTGGTCGGATTCACCTGTGAAGCCTTCTGGTCCTGGACTTTTGTTTGTTGGAAGTTTTTGATTATTGATTCAATTTCATTGCTGGTAATTGGTCTGTTCACATTTTCTGTTTTTTCCTGATTCAGTTATGGGAGGTTATGTTCCTAGGAATTTGTCCATTTCTTCTAGGTTGTCCAATTTGTTGGCATATATTTTTTATAATATTCTCTTCCAATCCTTTGTATTTCTGTGGTGTCAGTTATTTCTCCTCTTTCATTTCTGATTTTCTTTATTTGAGTTCCCTATTTTTTTATGAGTCTGACTAAAAATTTATCAATTTTGTTGACTTTTTCAAATAACCAGCTCCTGTTTTGTTGATCTGTTCTATAGTTTTTTTTGTTTGTTTGTTTCTATTTTATTTATTTCTGCTCTAATCTTTATTATTTCTGTCTACTGGTTTTGGTTTTGTTTTTCTTTTTTCTAGCTCCACTAGGTGTAAGGTGAGCTGTTCTATTGTTTTTTTTCAGTTTCTATTTTATTTCTGCTCTAATCTTTATTGTTTCTGTCTACTGGTTTGGGGTTTTGTTTGTTTTATTTTTTTCTAGCTCCACTAGGTGTAAGGTGAGCTTCTTTATTTGAAACTTTTCTTACTTCTGAGATAGGCATATATTGCTATAATCTTCCCTTGTAGAACAGCTTTTGTTCTATTCCAAAGATTTTGGACTGTTGTGCTTTCATTTTCATTTGCCTCCATGTAGTTGTTTATTTCCTCTTTGATTTCTTGCTTGATACATTCATTGTTTGGTAGTTTGTTATTTACCTTCCATGCATTTGTGTTCTTTCCAGATTTTTTCTTGTGATTGATTTCTAGTTTTCATAGTGTTGGGTTGAACAAGGTGCGTGGCATGACTTCAGTCTTTTTGAATTTGTTCAGACTTATTTTGTGGCCTAATATGTGATCTATCTGGAGAATGTGTCATGTGTACTTTAAGAGAGTGTGTATGCCATTGTTTTAGTATGGAATGTTCTGAGTATATCTGTTAGATCCATCTGGTCCAATGTTTCATTCAAAGACACTGTTTTCTTGTTGATTTTCTGTTTGGATGATCTATTCATTGATGTCCCCTGTTCACCAGAACTTGGCACTTCAGAGTCATTTTTCCTATGTGTGTTGTGTATGCCCTAATGTGGCTGAGCCACTTTTGCCTTCAGTCCAGTCATCTGCAATGGCTGTCTTTGCCTTCTGTGGGCATGGTTTTCTTCCTGTGTTGTTAGTGGACCAGTTTGGGTCTACCTTGGGCTTAAGTTTTCAGACCAGGCATTTGCCAGAGATGCAGTAGCACCAAACTGCACGGCATTTTCCCTGTGTTTTCCCGAGAAGCTTTTGTTGGTGGGTGGGGCTGGCATTCAATCTAGATGTCTGCCTTCAGCCTACTACTGAGGCCACAGTTGAATGGGTGTGTGGGGACCTTCCTTCCTGCAGCAGGAGTTACTTTGGTATGGTACTGGCCCCTGTGTTCGCTACTTGCACATTGTCAGGCTTGTGGCACCACTTTAGATGGGCTCTAGCCAAGGGCATATTTGAGGGGACAGGTCTGCAGGAGAACATGGGGTGGGGTGTGCTGTGCCAACAAGGTCTGCACTGGTCTGCTGCAGGAGGGGACCTGTATCCAGTGTCAGAGGCAGGCTGTGTTGGAAGGGGTGGATCTGCAGAAGTACATGGGGATAGGACAAGGTGTTCGCAAGGTTTGTGAGTGTCTGCAGTGGGAAGGAAATAAGGTCTGGCTGGAGTGGGTGTGTCAGCAGGAGAACAAGGGGGCGGGGCTTGCTGTTAGCAAGTTAGGTAGCATTGTTGGTGCTATGCTAGTTCCTGCAGGTGTTTGTGTGTCTAGGCTGGGGGGTGCAGGAGGGAAATTGCTCCACCCGCTTATTTGTTCCTGGAGAAGTCTCCCAAAGTTCCCTGCTTCTCCAGCACATACTCTGAGAGAGGTAAACAAATCTCCTTCTTGTATACCCCAGGCTTTTTTCAGACTGCTGCTTCTATGCAGTATCTTCCACTCCCACTTTGTGCAAAGGCTGTAGACGACATTTTAGAGAAAATAAGGGAAATTTAAACAGGGACTGAATATAAGATAATATTGAATTAATGTAATTTTTCTTAGCTGGGATATTGTATTGAAGTCATGTAAGAGAATACTCTTAATCTTAGAAGAGATATGCTGAAATATTTAGGGATGAAGTATCATGATCTTTAATATCGTATCATACCTAACAAGATCTACTTTCAAATAACTAAATTTTTTATGGACTTAAAATCTGATGCAATTGGTTTAGATCTTTAATTTATTGGTTATTAATTTGGACTTTTCTCATTTCTTAAAGTTATAACAGTTCATTTAAAATCCCTCTATGGTAGTTCGAACTCTGTCTCCTCTTTCATCAGCTTTTTGGTTTCTTTTCACCTTCATACCTTCTCAGCAATGATAAAGCAAATGCCTGGATTTGTATTAACCTCCTGTGTCCTTTAGAATCCTTTCCCCACATCTTGGTCAGTAGGTATACATTGGCATAATAAGCCTGCATGGTCCTTACCATTTTATTAGATTCCTACAACAATTTTGCAAAAGGCATTTAGGTCTTTTCCTTGTTTCCAGCTAACCTTTGCTTGAAAATGAATATAACTCATTAGTTTCCTAGAGAACAATCATTTAGAGAAAAGTCAGGTCTTTTATATTACCACTTCCAAAGCTTTTTGTTAACTAATTATTTGATAATAAAAGATATATATGAAAATTTTATATATTTTCAAACTCAAGATTTGGCTCCCCCATTTTCCATAAAATGGCAGCCACAGTTAACTGCATCACATACTGCCTTCCTTTTTTTTTTTTTTTTTTAATATTTTATTTATTTGAGAGAGAGAAAGAGAGCACTAGAGGGGGAGCATCAGGCAGAGGGAGAAGCAGGCTCCCCGCTGAGCAGGGAGCCCAGTGTGGGACTCAATCCCAGGGCCCTGGGATCATGACCTGAGCCGAAGGCAGATGCTTAACTGACTGAGCCACCCAGGGGTCCCGTATATTACCTTCCCAATGGACCTTCATTAGGCTGGAGGAATAGGGGCCACCCTCCTTCTTTTCATGACAGGGAGATGGAAGCTAGAAATGAGCTGTGCCACACAGGTAATTCATGGGTGAGTGATAGGAACAGGGTCTGAGCCTCCTGGTACTCTGACTGAGGCTTCTTCTTTATACACTTCTCAGCAATTTCCCGATCCTGTGCTTCTAGCCATTCCTGCAATGGTATTTCCTTCAGTCACAATTGTTGACTGAGAATCTGCTGTATGTCCATGCCAAGACTGGACATCAGGAACAAAGACAAATACTTTATTGTCTCTGGCCTCAAAATGCTATTGTGTGTTGAAAAGAACTAGACATTAGATATACCGTATAGAAATCAGATGTTATATTAGATATAAATTAGGTATTGTAAAAAAGGAGGGTGGAGAAGTTGCTTAAAGTCACCTCTGTGGTCTTTAGGATCTTATTTTTGTAAGTCTCTGGAGTTTTCTAGAGAGAATCTACTGTTTCTTTGAACACTGGATGTTTCTGTTCATTATTGGGAATTGTGGCTAAACATGCATTTCTGATGATTCCTTTGATTCTAGAATCAAGCCCAGGCCTGGAGAAGTGTCAAAAGAACAGATATCATACCACACCTCACACTATCACTTTCTTCACTGTTATCTTTCTTTGCACATCTATAAAATGGAGAGAGCCAAATGTGTCCCCATTGGATGGGTTCATGGAGGAGCAAAGAGTGACAGAGGAGCCTCTTTTGAACCGTTACAATGAGAGGGTGAAATTAATGTTGTTAAAAGATATCTGATAGTTATCCAGTTTTAAGTTTCTGGAATTGTGTTTTAGGAGATATGATTTGATCTTGGATGGATCAAATCATGAATGATATCTTAAAGACATTTTCCTTGTTTTCAACTGTTTGTTGATGTAAATCATTTTCATTATAACCAGGTTGGTATTTATCTAGTAAGCACCTGTACAGCAGGGCCAATATTGTTACAATATTGACACACTTCCAATCACTTGGTAATAACCATTGCTCTATATAACCATTGCTCTGTGAGATCCCTCATCTCTACTCTCCTAGCACGTTCTACCATCTCCACCTCCAAAATTCATCAACCAAAGAATTAATTCTTGGCATAGCAAGGAAACTGGTTGGTATATATTTTGAATATCTTCCTTTTTCTACTAATTATAGTTTCTAATTTCATGCCAATCAGTCATTCAATTCTTCCTCTAAAATATTTTCACAGTTTAGAACTGGGAGAACTTTTTATTTTATTTGACAGAGGGAGAGATACAGCGAGAGAGGGAACACAAGCAGGGGGAGTGGGAGAAGGAGAAGCAGGCCCCCCACTGAGCAGGGAGCCCAATGCAGGGCTTGATCCCAAGACCCTGGGATTATGACTTGAGCTGAAGGCAGATGCTTGACGACTGAGCCACTCAGGCGCCCCTAGAACTGGGAGAACTTTTAAAACTATTTCAAAATCATGACATTAAGTGGAAAAGAGAAAACTCAGTAGTTTTCTAATTAAAATAGTAAAATTAAATGTGTATAGATACTACTACTGAATGCTTGTTAGAGAAGATGTCTCTTTTTGAAGTATAGAGAACATTAGTCAAGAGGAAAATTAAGATGGAACCAAGCACAATGTACTTTGCATACTGGAGGTATTCCATGCACGTTGGTAGATCATCCTGTAGGGAATGAGGCTGTTCAGTGTGGAAGAGAGAACTGGTCAGTAGATATCAGCTATCTTATCAATGTGTTTTGCTTTAAAGGCAGCCTTCCCCAGTTATTGATTTTCTCTTTATTCCATCTTTGTCCACAGAACTCCTGATAATGACCTCTAGGAGTTGGCTTTAGCTATCCCCCATGATGCTTTCTCTTGGACCATGGTCTTAAACCCATTTAATGTCTTCCAGACCTGGATTCTTTTTGTCTTGTGGTTTCACCAGATACAGCTCAAATCTTTCTGGGATCAACACTTTCCTAATGCCAGTACCTCTGTCCCTAGCTCGTGTTCACTTAAACATTTTTTTTTTTAAGATGTCAGAAAAGCTAAACTCATTAACTTATTTTATAGTTCAAGTGAAAATATTTCTATCCAAATCTCCATGAAAGTATGTTTCTGTATACAATTTCATTTATCTACTATTTATACATAGCAGCTGCACATACTTAGTTACTGGGATGTTAGATTGCTTTTCAGATTCAGAAAAAAGTAATCACAGCTGGCATGAGATCTGTAGAATGGCTATCTTTGACTATATTTTCCCTAGCTCTTTCTCTATGATGAATGTCATACTCATAGCCAGTTAAAATCATGTTTACCTGAAATGATTCTTTCCCAAACAAGAAACATGACTTTGAGTGCTGTACATCAGTTGCCAAGCTAATAAGATAATCCTCTTTTCATTTCAAAGTCTATACTCTAATCTTAAAACAGAAGTCTCCTTTTCTCTTCTCTTTGCAACAGTCGCTGGATAAAGATTCTGTTATCGTAATCCTATTAAAATGTATTCACTTTTGCAATACACTTTGATAATAGTATTTATTCCTCTCAGCACCTTGGAAGAAGAGTGATAAGACAAATCTATTCAAAATTTCAGGGAAAAATAGTTGCAGAGGGAGGGCAGGTATGTTAAAGGCTTAAAAAGGAATAATAACTAATATCCGTTGCAGGAAGAACAATCGTTAATTTATGAATTAGCTTCTAGCCTCTAATTAGGAAAGATAGTAATTTTCCAGATGAAATGCCCTATACTGATCATATGTATCCACACGGGCAAATGTTAGATAAACTGAATTTCCTGAGTACTGAACTAGACACCAGTCCTCACCTGTGGCATCTCTAATACATCACCCTTTAATTTGCCCTGATGGCTTTAAAGTTGCTAACATTATTTCAAAAAATAAACAAATGATTAGCTTTGACAGGAGATGTGTAAACAATGCTATAATTAGTGAATTGGTTCTACTAAGACATTAGCTGGTACTGTCTCTTTAGTTGGTATAGATATTGTGCTTTCTTTTCTTGATTTTGTATGGGAGCAATTAGAATTCCTGGTGACTTCTGACATTTTTGCTTTGAGTGAGGGGATCTCTCTCTCTCTCTTACTCTTTCTCTTTCTTTTTAAAGAAGAACCAATAGTAGTAAGGTTTAGTTCTCTATTCCTGATATGATCATCCTGTATTGATCCAACTTCATTTATGTAAAAACTGCATAAAATGATTTGCCATTTCCATAGGTTTTTCTCTAAATTTTTTTGTTCAAATCAAAGTGCATTTCTACACATCAGTGTACCTTATATCTGGCACTAGGCTTTTCATTTATTTTTATAGCAGAGTTTAGGCTATTTTGTATTAGTGGTATATTTCAGATATGTTTGTGGTTCAGATCACTGAGAAAATATCCACTTTTGTTCATAAAGTTTCTGTGTGAAAGTTACTCTTAAATCAGTATAAACTTAATGTTTAATATTATTAAATGTCTTCTCAGTTGCAAAATGTGTACATAATTATAAATTTGCAGAAAATGTCCATAATATATATATATATATATATTTATATATATATATATTTAAAGAGTTTATTTATTTATTTGAGAGAGAGAGAGCATGAGCAGGGGGAGGGGGAAAAGCAGACTCTCTGCTGAGCAAGGAGCCCGATGTGGGACTCGATCCCAGGACCGAGATCATGACCTGAGCCGAAGGCAGTCGCTTAACAACTGAGCCACCCAGGTGCCCTCCATTTTATATTTTTAAAACCTGGAGAAATACTTCTTTTCTTTTTAAGATTTCATTTATTTATTTGACAGAGAGAGATAGCACAAGTAGGCAGAGCAGCAGGCAGAGGGAGAGGGAGAGATAGAGAGCACAAGTAGGCAGAGCAGCAGGCAGAGGGAGAGGGAGAAGCCCTGATGTGGGGCTCGATCCCAGGACCCTGGTATCATGACCTGAACCAAAAGCAGCTGCCCCACTGACTGAGCCACCCAGGCGACCCTGATAATTACTTCTTTTGTAGGTGTATTGACTTGACTTGTGCTTTCCACTGTTAGGCACTGACCTATGATTTAACAGACATTTATAAAGCTTCCTGAAATATGTTATGTTCTATTCTTGAGGTGTTTGGTGACTAAATTAAAGAAAAATGGAGTCATAATAGCTTATGGATTGATTTAAGGGTGTTTTAAGATCTACATTCTCCTCGACTAAGAAGCAAACACATAAAGCAACTATTATCAGACGTTAAGGAAGAAATTGACAGTAATACAATAATAGTAGGGGACTTTAACACCCCACTTACATCAATGGCTAGATAACCCAGACAGAAAATCCACAATTAAACAGTGGCTTTGAATGACACACTGGACAGGTGGACCTAACAGATACATTCAGAACATTCCATCACCAAAGAGCAGAATACACTGTCTTTTCAAGTGTACATGGAGATTGTACGATAGATCACGTTAGGCCACAAAAGAAGTCTCAATAAATTTAAGTAGATTGAAATTATATCATGCATCTTTTCTAACCACAATGCTATGAAACTAGAAGTCAATCACAAGAAAAAATCTGGAAAGAACACAAATACATGGAAGCTAACTAAATAACATGCTACTAAAAATTGAATTGGTCAACCAAGAAATCAAAGGAAATAAAAAAATACATGGGGACAAATGAAAATGAAAGCACAATGGTACAAAATCTTTGGGATACAGCAAAAACTGTTCTAAGAGAGAAGATTGTATCAGTACAGGCTTCCCTCAAGAAGAAAAATCTCAAACAACCTACACTTACACCTAAAGGAGCTAGAAAAGAAGAAAAAACAAAGCCCAAAATGAGGAGAAGAAAGGAAATAATAAAGATTAGAGCAGAAATAAATGAAATAAAGACTAAAAAAAAAAAAATCAATACAACAGATTGATGAAGACAGGAGCTGGTTCTTTGAAAAGATCAACAAAATTAATAAACCTTTAGTCAGACTCATCAAAAAAAGAAGGGAGAAGACTCAAAACTAGAAATGAAAGAGGAGAAATAACAACCTGTATCACAGAAATACAAAGAACTGTAAGAGAATATTATGAAAAATTATTTGCCAACAAATTGGACAACATAGAAGAAATGGATAAATTCCTAGAAACATATCACCTTCCAAAATTAATCAGGAAGATATAGAAAATTTGAACAGATCAATTACTAGCAAATAAATTCAATCAGTAATCAAAAAACTCCGAACAAACGAATGGTCAGGACCAGAAGTCTTCACAGGTGAATTCTACCAAACATTTACAGAAGTTAATACCTATTCTTCTCAAACTATTCCAGAAAATAAAAGAGGAAGGAAAGTTTCTAAATTCATTCTACAAGGCTAGCATTACCATGATACCAAAACCAGAAAAGACACTAAGAAAAAAAAAAGAACCATAGACTGGTAAGTCTGATTAACATAGAAACAAAAATCCTCAACAAAGTATTAGCAAACTGAATCCAACAATACATTAAATACATTATTCACCATGATCGAGTGGGATGCAAGTCCCAGGACTATTTGCCAGTCAATCAACACGATACATCACATCAACAAGAGAAAGAATAAAAAGCATATGATCATTCCAATAGATGCAGAAAACACATTTGACAAAGTACAACATCCATTCATGATAAAAACTGTCAGCAAAGTAGGTTTAGAGTGAACATATCTTAATATAATAAAGGCCATATGTGGAAAACCCACAGCTAACGTCATACTGAATGGTGAAAAACTGAGAACTTTTCCTCTAAGATCAGGAACAAGGCGAGGATGTCCACTCTCACTGCTTTTATTCAACATAGTACTGGAAGGCCTACCCACAGCAATTAGACAAGATAAAGAAAAAAAAAAAAGGTATCGAAACTGACAAGGAAGAACTAAACCTTTCACTACTTGCAGATGATATGATACTTTATAAAGAAAACCCTAAAGACTGCATTTAAAAATTACCAGAACTGATAAATGAATTCAGTAAAGTGACTGAACACAAAATTAATATACCCTAATATACAGAATTACTATACACTAATAATGAGGTAGCAGAAAGAAAATTTAAGAAAACAATCCCATTGACAATTGCACCAAAAATAATAAAATATCTAGGAATAAACTTAACCAGGAGGGGACAAATCTGTATGCCAAAAACTATAAAACACTGATGAAAGAAATTAAAAATAACACAAATAAATGGAAAGATACTCCATGCTCATGGATTGGAAGAAACAATATTGTTAAAATGTTGATACAGCCCAAAGAATCTATAGATTTAATGCAATCCCTATTAAATACCAAAAACGTTTTTCCCAGAACTAAAACAAATAATCCTAAAATTTGTATGGAACGACAAAAAACCCTGTATAGCCAAAGCAATCTTCAGGAAAAAAAAAAAAAAAAAGCTGGAGGTTTCACAATCCCATGTTTCAACATATACTATAAAGCTGTAGTAATCAAAACAGTATGGCACTGGCAGAAAAATAAACATATAGATCAATAGAACAGAATAGAGAGTCCAGAAATAAATCCACACTTTTATGGTCAATTAATCTTCAAAAGGAAGGCAAGAATATGCAATGGAGAAAACATAGTCTTTTCAACAAATGGCGTTGGGAAAACTGGACAGGTATATGCAAAGGAGTGAAACTGGACCACTTTCTTACACCATACACTAAAATAAACTCAAAAAGAATTAAAGACCTAAATGTAAAACCTGGAACCATAAAGCTCCTAGAAGGAAGCATAGGCAGTAATTTCTTTGACATCAGCCATAGAAACATTTTTCTAGATAGGTCTCCTGAGGCAAAATTAAACTATTGGGACTACACCAAAATAAGAAGCTCTTGTACAACAGAGGAAATCATCATCAACAACAAAAAGATAACCTACTGAATAGAAGAAGATATTTGCAAATAATATATTCAGTAAAGGGTTAATAACCAAAATTCGTAAAGAACTTAAACTACTCAGCACCAAAAACCCAAACAACCCAATTAAAAAATGGGCAGAAGAAAAGACAGTCTCTTCAATAAATGGTGCTGGGAAAATTGGACAGCTATATACAGAAGAATGAAACTTGACCATTCTCTAACACCATACACAAAGATAAACTCAAAATGGATGAAAGACCTCAATGTGAGACAGGAATCCATCAAAATCCTAGAGGAGAACATAGGCAGTAACATCTTCGACATCGGCCATGGCAACTTCTTTCAAGACATGTCTCCAAAGCAAGGGAAACAAAAGTGAAATGAACTTTTGGGACTTCATCAAGATAAAAAGCTTCTGCACAGCAAAGGAAACAGTCAACAAAACAAAGAGGCAACCCACAGAATGGGAGAAGATATTTGCAAATGACACTACAGACAAAGGGCTGATATCCAAGATCTATAAAGAACTTCTCAAACTCAACACCCAAAAAACAAATAACTCAAAAAATGGGAAGAAGACATGAACAGACACTTCTCAAAAGAAGGCATACAAATGGCTAACAGACACATGAAAAAATGTTCAACATCATTAGCCATAGGGAAATTCAAATCAAAACCACATTGAGATACCACTTTACACCAGTTAGAATGGCAAAAATGGACAAGGCAAGAAAACAAATGTTGGAGAGGTTGTGGAGAAAGGGGAACCCTCTTATACTGTTGGTGGGAATGCAAGTTGGTACAGCCACTTTGGAAAACAGTGTGGAGGTTCATTAAAAAATTAAAAATAGAGCCACCCTATGACCCAGCAATTGTAGTGCTGGTTTATTTACCCCAAAGACACAGATGTAGTGAAAAGAAGGGCCATATGCACCCCAATGTTCATAGCAGCAATGTCCGCAATAGCCAAACTGTGGAAAGAGCCGAGATGCCCTTCAACAGATGAATGGATAAAGAAGATGTGGTCCATATATACAGTGGAATATTACTCAGCCATCAGAAAGGATGAATACCCAACTTTTGCATCAACATGGGTGGAACTGGAGGAGATTATGCTAAGTGAAATAAGTCCATTATCATATGGTTTCACTTATTTGTGGAACATAAGGAATAGCATGGAGGACATTAGGAGAAGGACGGGAAAAATGAAGGGGGGGAAATCGGAGGAGGAGATGAACCATGAGAGGTTATGGACTCTGAGAAACAAACAGGGTTTTGGAGGGGAGAGGGGCGGGGGAATGGGTTAGCCTGGTGATAGGTATTAAGGAGGGCATGTATTGCATGGAGCACTGGGTGTTATACGCAAACAATGAATCATGGAACATACATCAAAAACTAATGATGTATTGTATGGTGACTAACAAAATAAAATGCGTGGAAGACATGAATAGATGTTTTTTCAAGGAAGACATACAGATGGCCAACAAACACTTGAAAAGATACTGTCATAGGGAAATGCAAATTAAAATAACAATGAGATATCACTATACACTTGTGATGATGGCTAAAATAAAAAACACAAGAAATAACAAGTGTTGGTGAAAATGTGGAAAAGAAGGAACCCTCATACATTGTTGGTGGGTGTGCAAACTAGTATAGCCACCGTGGAAAACAGTATGGAGTTGCTTTAAAAAAAATTAAAAATAGGATTGCCATATGATCCAGAAATTCTACTGCTGGCTATTTATCCAAAGAAAATGAAAACACTAATCCCAAAAGCTATATGCACCCCTACATTTATTGCAACATTATTTACAAGAGTGAAATTATGGAAGCATCCCAAGTGTCCATCGATAGATGATGGATAAAGAAGATGTGGTACACACACACACATACACAAGCGCACACACACTGGAATATTACTCAACCATAAAAAAGAATGAAATCTTGCCATTTGCAACAACATGGATGGACCCAGAGGGTATAATGCAAGTGAAATATGTCATATGTGGAATTTAAGAAACAAAACAGATGAACATAAGCAAAAGAAAAAAAAAAGGGAGGCAAACCATAAAAGAGCCTCTGAAACAAATAATACATTATATGTTATAAAAAAGAAGATAGTAGGAAGAGTAAAATGAAGGGGGGGAATCGGAGGGGGAGATGAACCATGAGAGACTATGGACTCTGAGAAACAAACTGAGGGTTCTAGAGGGGAGGGGGGTGGGGGGATGGGTTAGCCTGGTGATGGGTATTAAAGAGAGCACGTATTGAATGGAGCACTGGGTGTTATATGCAAACAATGAATCATGGAACCCTATGTCGAAAACTAATGATGTATGGTGATTAACATACCATAATAAAATTAAAAAAAAAAAGAAAGATAATTGAAGCTCAAAAAAAAAAAAAAAGAGGCTCTTAAGTATAAAGAACAAATTGAGGGTTGTTGGAGGAGAGGTGAGCAGGGAGATGGGCTAAATGTAAATGGGTGATGGGTATTAAGGAGGGCAGTTGTGATGAGCACCTGATGTTATATATAAGTGATGAATCACTAAATTCTACTCCTGAAACTAATATAACACTATATGTTCACTAACTAGAATTTAAATAGGAACTTGAAACAAGAGCAAAAATGTAAAATAAAAAAGAGAGGCAAAAAACCAGACTCTTAAATACAAAGAAAACACTGGTGGTTGCCAGAGGGGAAGTGGGTGAGGTGAGGTGTGAACTAGGTAAAGGGTATTAAAAGTACACTTATCTTAATGAGCCCTGAGAAATGTGTAGAATTGGTGAATCATTATATTGTCCCCTGAAACTAATGTAACACTGTACATTTATTACGCTTGAGTAAAAAAATAAAAAGAAGAGCAAATATGTTTTATAGAGTAATTTGGGGCAAAAAGTCCAATCTAGAACTTGCAATTTTGAAATAAAATATTTATGAAACATGTTTTGTGTTTTCCTTTTTTTGGGCTAAATCTAAAATTCCATAATGCTGGTATTTCTTATAGAAGTTTGTGAAGGATCTTCCCAGAGTTGACATTTAATCACCCACTTGTCTGCAGTATTTTATATCTAAGTTGGTGATTTCCTGGGACAGATGCATCCCTCATTTCTCTTTACACCAGACAGGGACACTTTAAATTCCTAGTAACTGCTGGGGCTGAAATGTGAAATAATTTTTTTTTTTTTTGAGAAGGAATAATTCTGGGTAGTTTTAGTTTCCCATTTTTGTAATGGAAACCCTGCAGTGATTTAATTCCACATATATTAAATTTGCACACACCTATATGGGTTTCTTTGTTTCATTTCAAGGACAAGCTAATGAGTCAGAGAGAACCTCTGTCCAGTCTCTGTGCTTCTTGGCCCGAGGCCTCAACAGGGCTAGTTAGTGGGGAGTTGACAGTTTAGAAATGAGCAAAGCAAATGTCTGTGATCTCAGGAGGATATCAAGCCACACAGGACCATTTGCTCTTCCCCAAATGTGCCTTAAGTGTTCTCTCCTTGGTCTCCTTGTGATCTAGTTTCTGGCCTTCTCCCACTACCCGCCTCCTTTTGTTCCTTCTCTTTGGACTTAGATTCAGAATTGAGTTAATCCCACTTTTCAGTTCATTGGACACTCATTAGCAGGTCATGCAAGGTCCCTTTCTTGTTTTATGAATTTATTTTCCTCTTAATCTCTGATACCACACTCATTCTCCCTTTCCAAGACATTCACTCAAATGTGTTTGATGTGTGATTCTTTTTAAAATATGCAGTGTTGGTGTGTATTTAAATTCATGTAAGTGTTATTGTGTTATAGCTCTCCTTCTTTCTTACCTTTCCCTTAATACATTTTGCATATCTATTCATGCGCATACAGCTAGTTCACTCCTTCTAATTCTGCATAGGTTTTTATGTTATACATTTACCGTATTTTACTTATCTATTCTCCTAGAGCTCCTGCTCACCGCAGTGGCCTCCCATCATTTCTCCATGTCCTGAAGTTTAGTCAGATTGACTTCTTTACATTCCTCTAAAGTAGCAGAAGTCTTTGCATTCCTGTTTGGCCGCCATGCTTACCACCTAGATAATACCTATTACTATACATTCTTTATGTTTCTCCTTAAATGTAATTTAATTCAAGAAGTCTTTCCTGATCTCCTCTCCAGAGTATGCTTAAGCTCCCATTCCATGTTAATTGTATTTCCCTTATTGAAACAAAAATAGTACTTTATTATAATGCTCTACTAGCCAATAAGCTCCCAAGGGGCTGGATCATGTCTTCTGTGCTCACTGTTGGATGGTTAACTTCTCAGTAACTAATTCAATGTGTAGAACATATTAGATGCTCTATAAAAATGTTGATTGAATGGACAAATGCATGATTGAAATTGAGACATGACCACTGAATCCAAGAACTCTTAATGTTCCTAATGACACAGCCAGTTAGTAATAGTATCCCCATTTTATTGGAAATTGAAGCTCAGGAAGATTAAATGAGTTGTTAAAGTTATATACAGAGGAATCATGGAGATGAGATTCAAACACATATATCTTTGTGTGTGGTGGTATTTTAGATTCAGAAGCCTTTGGGGACTAGGCTAAGCCTTTTTATTACTGATGATATTGTTACAATGAATCATCTCCTAGCTGCAGATACCTAATCCATTCTTCTGGAGCTATAGGCTGAAGGGGAAGGTAGTAGATTAATTCATCAGGACATCTCTATTGAGCTCCTACTATATTCCAGTCACTGTCTTAGGAGCTGAGAATACAGTGGTAGAGTAACAAGCAAAATATCTATTGCATTCAAGTTTGTATTCTCATGAGAGAGACAATGAATAAGTAAACATATAGTTTCAGGTAGTATTAAGGGGCTTGAGAAAGACTTGTGGTGGTAGTAAATAATTTAAATTCATTGGTCAAGACATTTTAATAAATGGGAATGAGAAGAGTCTAGTCACAGAAAAATCCAGACCAAGAATGTTCCAGGTAGAAGGAAAAGGAAGTTTGAAAGCTGGGAGGGGAGAACAAACTTGGTGATTTGAGGAACAAGTAGGAGACCCCTGAGGCTGCAGCTTAGTGAACAAGTGGAGATGCTGTCTTAGTCCATTCAGGCTGCTATAACAAAATACCATAGACTGGGTGGCACATAAACAGCAGAAATTTGTTGCTCACAGTTGTGGATGCTGGAAATCAAGGTCAGGGTGCCAGCATTGTTGGGTTGTGGTAAGGACCCTCTTGGGTTGCCAACTGCCAACTTCTCATTTTATCCTCACATGAATAGGTGAAAGAATTTTTTTAGGCCTCTTTTTTTTTAATTAATTAATTAATTTTTTATTATGTTATGTTAATCACCATACATTACATCATTAGTTTTTGATGTAGTGTTCCATGATTCATTGTTTGCGTATAACACCCAGTGCTCCATTCAGTACGTGCCCTCTTTAATACCCATCACCAGGCTAACCCATGCCCCCACCCCCCTCCCCTCTAGAACCCTCAGTTTGTTTCTCAGAGTCCATACTCTCTCATGGTAGGCCCCTTTTATAAGGACACAAATTACATTCATGAAGGTAAAGCCCTCTTGACATAATCACCTCAAAGGTTTCATTTTTTAATATCATCATTTTAGGGGTTAGGATTTCACCATATTAATTTAGGTGGGGGAAGGACACAAACATTCAAACTATAGCAGATTTTTAGGCAGGTGATACTTTACAAGGTTTTATAGGCCATGATGTGGGCATTGTGTCAGGAAGCCATTGTAAGATTTTAAGCCAGGGAGTTATGTGATCTGACTTACATTTTGAAAAGATCACTTTGAGCGATTATAGGGACAAAAAAAATGAAAGGTGAGGTACCAGTTAGGAGACTATTACTGTAGTCCAAGGTTGTAGCTGTAGGAATGTTAAGTAGTGCTCAGATCTGAAATACATTTCAAAATATTGCAAATAAGATTTGATAATTCATTGAATGTGTGTATGGAAGAAGGGGCATGATTGGGTGATGGATATGAGGGAAATGAAGGAACCAAAGTGGGTTGACTATAGGGAATGATGTAGCCACTGACTGAGTTGGGAAACACTTAGGATGGAACAGACTTCAGGTGGAAAGCCAGGAGCTCTGTCTTAGACATGTTTGGTTTGATATATCTACTAGACATCTAGGGACCTTATCAAGTAGAGATACAGCCCAGAGCTTGGCAGAAAGTTTAGGCCTTGGGATACAAACATGAAAGCTATCTGTGTATAGATAGTTTTAAAGCCAGCCTCTGGGGAGTAAAGGAAGAAAAGAGGGTGAAGGATTGTAGCTGTAGAGTACCTCAACACTTGGAAGTCAGGATGAGGAGGAGTGCCCAGCAAAACAGACCGAGAAAGAGTAGCCATTGAGGTAGAAGGGAAGAGAGAGAGGGAAAGTGGAGAAAATGTTCAGGAAGGAGAATGGTCAGCTATATGATATGCGGTTGAAAGGACACTGGTCACTGGAATTGGCAAAAAGCAGACTCATGAATGACTTTCCCAAGGCCCACTTCCAGTAGTGTGGCTGAAAAGCTCATGTAGATGCTTTCTGTTTGTTGTTTATATTTTTATAAATCAAGTTTTGCTTTATAGGCACCAAAAGATCCTATTACCAAGATGACTTTATGGAAGGGAGTCCTTTTGTGAAGTTAGCTATTCTCTTATACTGCAAATTACCACCCCCCCCCAATTTTTCTAATGTGATTCATGTAGAGATGTCTTTCTTTTTTCTTTCTTAAGTAAAACTCTCATTACTTTACCTGATCTACCTAACTGCTTGAAATCCTTAAAGTCTTTATACTTATTTTCTGAAAAATGACCATCTACCAGCTAATGAAGCTTCTTTCCAGTTTATTTAAGGACAGTGCCGTTGAGTCCGATAGTAATATTAATAAGCTGATAAGTAATAATAGTAATAAGTCTGAAAATAATATTAATAATAATTTATTAAGCATTTACCATATGCCAGGCATTATTCTAAGTGCTTTCTATTCATTTACTTTTTTAATTCTCACAACAATCTAAGTACGGTTATTACTTTCTTTTATGGAAAGAGAGGCACAGAGAGGGTAAGCAAATTGCCAAAGGTCAGGCATTTAGTAAGTGGAGGTACTAAGTACCCAAAGCCTAAGCTTTCTAACCATCAAGACAGATTGTCTTCATGTATTCACTCTTTCATTGGGTGCTCTCTAGGTTTTGGGTACTCGTGACAGGGATAAAGGTATCTACACCCTAAGAACTCTCTGTCATCCTCAACTCCTGCTTACCCAGATTGTCCCAAAATAGCTGTGTGAACTGAGCATGTGCATGTTACATCTGTGGTTTTTTTAAAAAAAATTTTAGAAAACAACTTTAATATTGTTTTATGGGTGTGAAAAGAACTTTAATATTGGGTTGGTGGGTGTGAAAAGAACTTTAATATTGGGTTGGTGAAGATGACAATAATCTCTAGTTCAAGTAAGTGAATTGAAAATTTGCATAATGTAAGTGCCTGCCAGGAGCCCTGAGAAGTTACCATTGTGATTGCTATTTTATTTAGACATTATAAATATTGACAAATTGAGGTTAAATTTCCCATCTCCCCTTTTCTGTCAGCAGTAAGGACACTGAAGATCTGGTTAAAATTAATTACTTGATTTACATGCATTTTGTTAATCACTCATTGCCTACAAACCTGATACTTTCTCATCTTGTAGAATAAAATAAAAAAATTTTAAAGATGGCAACAAGACTAGAAGAGATAGAAACTTAATTTTATAATAATGTTCCCTGATTCAAAAGTAAAGGCAATTCTTTGGCCTCTTAGTTGTTTAATTTTTGGGGTCAGAGAGGAATGTGTTCTCCCTTACATAAAATAGGTAATGAAGAAAGATAACAACAAAGAGGGTTTTTTGGGGCGGGGGCAGATTTGTTTGCAAAAATACCTTATATTCTCTTTGCTTACTTACATTGAGTCTTTCCAAAAAAAAGACTCTCAAACAGTGATATACATAGCTGTGAAACTGTTCTGCAATAATTTATTGGTGAATTTCATGCCCCAAAATGGGGCTCAGCAGTAAATCCCCATCATCTTGATACCTTCTCACGCCTACCACTTAGTCACAGGAGCAACTATTTGAAGTCACAAAAACATCAAACGATTATGCTATAAACTCCTTCTATTTTATTGCTTTTTTTTTTTGTCTTCAGATTTCTAAGAAACTACTATAATGAAAAATGGTGTTATTTGGAAGTCTCCACCAGACTGTAGAGAGAGAATGGAATTTGTGTGGGAGTGGGGATGGGATCAGCCTATATTGGATGCCTCTTGGGTCCCAGGACTGCTAGACACTTTGAACACATTATCTAATTTAAACCTCCCAACAACCCTGTGAGGTGGGTATAATTGCTCTTGATTTATCAATGACAAGCACTGAGCTCAACCAGAAGTCTTTATACATGGGCATTTCTGCCTATCTCTAGTCTTAAGGCAGCCTTGAACTGGGTAGAAACTGGGTAAAATGAATCTAGCACCTGGCATTTACTGAGTAGGTTGCTGGAAAATTGTTTTCATGCCTGCTGTTTTTGTTATGATTTTCCCCTTTTGTTGGGTAGAAGGGACTAGCTCCCCTACAAGGCCTTTCTCCAACTGTGGTAATTTAAATACGTAAATCCACCCTTCTTGTCAGGCTCACTTGATGAGAGCAGGACAGTTAAGGTTAACCCACAACTGTTAACTCTTGGTTTACTTAGGAGCCTATGTTAATGATATTTACTTACTCTCAACTATAGAGAAAACTGCACTTTAACTCTCAAATAGCCAAATTAAAAAAACAAACAAACAGCAAATACAGTTTCTTAAAGGCTGTGAGCACATAATACCATAGACTTTTTAATTATATTAGCCGAAAAACATGCCAGTTGTTATAATTTTGTGTTGTTTGCCAATTAAAAGCTCTACCTTTTCAGTAACAAATAATCATATTCCCTGTTATTTTACTGGTTTCTAGAGACAGCCTCAGGTTCTATATTTGGTGTAGCTGGTGTGTATGTGTGTTGATTTCTAAACATGGAATTGGGACATGCGAACTAATAAAGGATTTTGTCTAGTTTATGATTTATTTACACATGACTAACTTATGAAGATGTTCATCATATCCACTTAAGTATTAAAAATAAGAAGTAAACAAACAAAAATTCACCTTTCCTGTGAAGAACGATATTGGAAATTATATAACTAAGATCTCTAATACATTATAAACATTAATAATAGTTTGTATATGAAGCATCGCTCCTATCTTTTGCAACAACATTTGAGAGGGATTTACAATATTTTATGCTCATACATATAAATGTTGATAGAAATGTAGTATTCTAGCGATCAGATATGGTTATTTTTTCTCGGCCTTCTAATTCGGGCTTTAGCAATATCAGACTATTTATAGCTTTCTGAACAGTAGAGCAGAGAGGTAGAAAATGTAGGCTGTGAAGACCTTGTGCCAGTTTTGACCTGAACTTTGCCCCTTATTAGCTGTAGGCTCTTTGGCAGATGAATCTGTCTAAGGCTCAAATTTTCATCAATAGAATGGAGCTAAATCTGTTATGACGATTAAATGAAATAGTGCACCTAAAGTGTTTAACATGGTGCCTGGTGCACAGAGCCACTCAGTGAAGGCTAGCTCTATGATTATCGTCATTGTCATCAGATTATACTGTTTTATCCTTATGTGCCTTTGCATCTGTGTTTCCTCTGCATCTTCTCCTATTTGTTCTTCTTTCTAGTGAACTCCTTTTTATTTCTTCAAAGCCTGGCTAGAAAGTCATTTCTTCTAGGAAGGCTTTCCTTACCTCCCGCCCGGGCACAATGATTTGTTCCTCTTCAGTGCCCCTTCCTCACCTTGTACTTGATTCTGCTGTAACATTAGATGCCCTGCCATGATGGTTATTGACTGAGTCAATGTCCTCTCCTTGTGTAGATTGTGACCATTACAAGCAACTGTTCCCTCTTATTCATTGTGTATTACCAGGATCCAGTGTAGTACCTGGCAGACAATGGGCACCCCATGGATGATTCCTCAGTTGAATTTCTAACAGATTACAGGCTGTGCTGCAAGAGTTTAATGACTGTGAATCTGAGAAATAAGGGTGTTTAACAATAAATAGTCTTCTTTCCACCTGTGGCATCAAGTTGAAATCTGTTTTCATACTCAATAGTATCCAATCTGAAATTGTGGTTAAAGAAATTATAGCGCAACATTGTACACAATGAAGCTTAAAAGAAAATGACATGCATAAGAAAATGACTAGGTCCTTTATGATAATAGAAGAAGTTTACAGCAAACCTTATTGATGTCGTTTTGCAAATCATAGTTTTAAATGCTTACCCTGGGCCTCACTGCTCTTGCTGTAGGCCTCTATACTGCCAGTATTCCTACCTTGTGGTTTAGCTTTACTAGAGACTTATATGTAACTGCTGCGTAGTTTTGATTTACATTTATGATTTTCATATTCCCAGTAAGCTGTAAGACCAACCTTTGTGAATATAGAGAGTGTCCTCTAATCTCTTGCTAGAAAATTGGTGAAGTGCATTCATGGTAGTGGATAGAGTTCAAGTATTAAATGATGTTCTAACTTGAAATTATATAAAACCATCTAATAAAAACTCTTCTGTCTTAATCACATCATATTGAAAATATTTCTCTTTGAGCCAGCTTTCTAGTCTAGGATTTTAAATGGAAAACAATGAAAAAATAACTTCAAATAATAAATTGATCAGTATCTTTCAGAGTGGTCCGAGACTATATTCTTGAGGCTACAGTGCATGTTCTATGACAATCTTTAAAATTAGAGCTTTTGTTTTGATAATAGTTTAAAAATTAGGCTAAGCATCTTCTGGACCATCCTGTAACTGAACACTGGGCTTGCATACATGCCAGTGTTGGTGCCAAATGATCCCAACTTCCTGTGGCTCGGGAAGAAGACCAGAAGCTGGCCAAATGACATCCCTTGTACACGGTGAAATGGGCCTGCTCAGCCCAAATGAACTTGTGCTTTAGCAGTCAGCACCAAGTGCATATTCCCAAAGGTGATTTGGTTTTAGCAAAAGCACATAAATTTGTCACGTTAAAATAATGCTTTTAATTGGGTTGTATTGGTTTTGTAGTTCTATTTGCATTTAATTTTCAAATTTGTTCTGGTTTGATAGTTGCTTAAAAGAACAATAAGCATAAGGGATTTAGTTTTACATTTATACATATTTAAATAACATTTTAATTTTTTAGTGTAATGCAATATTGTGTCTTGAGTTTTTTTTTCTTCAAGTTCTTTGAAGGCAAACCATATAATTAGTCCATTTTGAGAAATGCTATAATGGGTCCTACTTATGTTGCTGATTTTTTGGGAAGAATTTGTCGGTACCCTGAGAGCCCCTTATTAGATACTGCTGCCATAGGTGCTCAACAGTCCCTGATTACCTGAGGAGAGCCCTGGGTTCTTGCCCTCATTCTGCCACCTGCCTTGTGTGAGCAAGTTGCAGACTCGGTTTCCTTATCTAACTGAGTTGGTGCTTGGATTTAAGGATCTTTTAACTCTTTCCATCTCTAAAATTTGAGCCTACTCCACAGATTTCTGTCATTTGTGTACTTTTCCACCCCATCACCCAACCTGACCTATAAAATTGGATTTTTTCTCAACTTCTTAGACATCACTGACAATACTGACATGTTTGAGTTCATTCAGTCAGTTTTCTTGAAACATGAACTCACCTTTCTTATTGGAAGTTATAAAGTCTTTTTTTTTTTTTTTACTTGAAAGAAAACAAATATAAAAGGAAAGCGCTTAACCCAGACCTTTGGACATATAGAACCAATATATCCCCTTTGAAAGACTTTAATATCTCTGACAAAGGCTGCTGGACAGAATGCTGGAGAATGTTAACTCTTCCTTCCCCTCCCTCTGATCCTGGGCCATCAGTTCTCTTAATTGGTGTGAAATATCTCCAGAACTATGATATACATGGGACCTGATCCATAGTCCTGCTCACTGTTATGTTGGGGCTATGAAGGAGCTAGAACAACTCAGCTATGGGCAGCACAGTTGTGGTGCTTTGGATAGACCTTGTGCTTAATGAATGGGTGAGCTTGTTTGAGCAGTCTTAATGCAGACCCAGATTATTAGCTTCTTTGGGGGTAGGACCTGCAGAGCTGGAGGGAAAATAAGGAGAAAGAAGAAGTGCTTTCCCAATGGAGTAGGTGGAGTAGAGTGGGCCCTCCTCCAAAAAGGTCACCTAGCCCCAGCTAGAGGTCTAAATCAACCTCAGAATTTCCTGAAGAAATGGCCCATTTAAGAAAATTCATCTCTAATATGTGATTAATTCCCGGTATTGTGTGTGGAGTGGCAGATTGGAAAAGGGGAATGTAATCTTATAATAACTTTTTGGTTGATGGGCTGTAGGTGAAGTCAGGTTTGTTTTTTGAAGCAAAAAAACATGCCATGAAGAAAAATGTTTATAGTTGCCGTTTGGTTTAAGGAGCCCTGGGGCTCCCACCTTTATTATGAAATATAGTCTTAGAACAAAAATACTTAGCTGCGCTTCTGTAAATTAAAATCTAGTTTCTCCTTAGGCTTATGATTTGAAGTCTAGTTTCTGACTGAAGTGAGATAATTAAAAGGAAAACAAAGAAAGAGGATGATAGATGTGGCCCATAGCCTTGGCATACAGAAATACCCCAGCTATTTTTCTTCAGCTCAGCGTAGACTGTAGATTTATCATGAGGACAGCAAACATATTCAAGGGAAGGAAAAGAAAGAGAAGTTACATATAAGCTTTGTGACAGCATCTGTCACAAAGAAGCAAATGAATATTCTTATAGGGACATTCCATTTAAAGCATTGCTTTTTATTGTTCTCTGAGTTGCTCTATGTTCATTTAATAAGCAACACTGAGTTCAAAGATAGCTCTGCCCTTACAACACTGATGATATGAATATCCTTGGCACCTCGATACAGTAGGCTGAGATAGTAATTACATCATCGGTACCTGTCAGAAGCTGGGCACCCAAGTGGAGGCACTGGCTGGGGAAAGCACTTAGGGATGCAAGACCTGCAACTCTAATTAACTACTGCTTACTCCGTGATCTCTGACATATAAATTGTATGGACTCGATGGAGCCTGAAGTAGTATATAAGATGGATAGTGCCATAATAGGGGGGAAAGTCGAAAAACATGTTTTTTATACATTCAAAAATTATTAGACAGTGATAGCTTAAAAACAGATGCAAATATTTGACAGCATAAGCTTGCTAGAGACAACGGAAAGTCAAATAACTGTTCTATTTGATTATTCCTTTCAGTCCGTACTTAGCTGCCGAGGGTAATTTTGTTATTATCTCCTTCTCCTTCTCTCCACCCTAAAGAAAAAGAAGAAATTAGTCAGAGGTTTGTATACTTCAAATTGACACTTGTTAATTTGCTGACCTCATTTTTATGAATTAGAGAGTGATTGAAACAGGCTCCAGGGAGCCTGGGTGGTTCAGTCAGTTAAGCATCTCCCTTCAGCTCAGGTCATGATCTCAGGGTCCTGGGATCGAATCCCACATTGGGCTCCCTGCTCAGTGGGGAGTCTGGTCCTCCTTCTCCCTCTTCCCCTCTCCCCCACCCCCGCACCCCCCGCTCGTGCTCAAATAAATAAATAAATAAATAAGAAACAGGCTCCAAGTTCCCTGAGTGCATTTGGGTTTCTAGATAATCTTGCCATAGTAAGAGTATACTGTATTTTCTGGGTTTCTTTGTTGTGTGAATAATTCTTTTATATTTCACACTTATCTGTAACAGAGGTTTAATTTCACACAAGACTTCTTGTTTCTAAATGGTTTTAAGTAGTTTCTTTGGGTTAAATTCTGAGCTCCTTTGCGCCCTCAATCTAATGAAAGAGGAGCTGGGATATGGGGCTTGGCCTCTGCTTGGCCCTTTCGTGCATCTGCAGGTAGAAGCCAGAGATGTTAAAGCAGCTGCTGGTTTCTCAAGCTGCCTGAGAAACACTATCCCCTTTTCTTAGCTTTGCCATTTCCTCTCTTTTTTTCCATCCTCCTGCTCTATTTCTACAGTTTAGATGAAGATGAAGAAATTTCACAACAGAATCAAACAAAGCTAAGTGGTCAGGTCTCCCAACCCCCTTCACCCAGTAGTAAGAGCCAATATATAAATGACCAATTCAAACCAATTCAAACCAAGAGATATATGTCAACTATAAGGATCTTTAGAATGTTCCATAGATTCTCTATAGCATGATTGCTTTAAAAAATTAAGCAATGTCATCCTCTTTCTAATCAAAGTCTTGTGTAAAACCTCAATACTGAGACTTCTACTCTTTCGTTGATGTAGCTTCATTTCTTCTGGGGTGGGGTTGAGAGGGATGGGGTTTGGGGTTTCCACCCTCATTAACCACAGCAGCGGTGCCATCACCCGTTTTCTCTAACAGCTTCACAAGGAAGTTCTCATTTGAAGAGTGAGTTTTGTGTCTTAAAAATGCTTTAAAACTAGTTCTCTTGAACAATGACATTCATGATTTTTTAGAATTGTGCATCCCATTTAGTAAAAAACTTCTTTGAGCATACTTTCAATATATTTATATAGCACTTTACCAACATATTATGCACATTTAAAAATGGCCTCCAATTGGCTAATTAAAAATGTAGTTGTAATATTTTTACCCTTTACCCCAGCAGATCATCCTGCATACTCCCTACAGTGCTTGCCCTCCACTTTGGAGACCGTTCCTAGAGTTATATTCATAGTAGGCTGACTTCTGTAACAGCAACCTCAAAATCTTAGTGACTTAACACAATCAATGTTTTTTTTGTGTGTGTCTCTGTCCAGCTTCTGCAGTGCAGGGGTCTGCCCTCTGGGTCAGGGACCTAGGCCTCTTTGTTTGGCTCTGTCATTTTCCAGAGCTCTTCCTGTATATTCAGTTGGAGTGTGGGAATAAAGCTAGCGTGGTAAATAGCAAAGGAAGGTTTTAATGCATCAAATCTGCAAATGGCATACATTACTCCCTTCCCTGTTTCACTGGGCAGAATGCAGACGCATGGCCACATCTGGGGAAAGCTGTGAAATGTGCTCAGCTGTGGGACCCAGAGGAAAACAGGATTTGGTGAACACCTGCAATGCCTCTGCCACCAGAATGAATGCTATCCTGAAGGTGAGATTTACTCTCTTCTGCCCATTCTCCCTGGACTTGAAGTCTCAATTTTACTTTTGGTTTGTTGAATGAGGCATTTGGAGAGGGGGGTATGTGCCTATTTTTCAGTTAGGGATTACGTTCTGCTGAGTGTAACAAAAACCCATCTACAGTGGCTAACTAAAAAAGATTTTATTTTTCTTATGTCAGAAGAATTGTGGGGGTAAGCAGTCCAGAGCTGGTGGAGTTGCTTGAGGGAGTTGTCAAGTACCCAAGCTCTTTCCAGCTCCCTTTTCAGTGTTCTCATTTCTGGTTTTTATACTTGTCCCCAGATGGCTGGTCTCACTCCAGATATCTTGTTTGTTTTCTAACAAGATGAAGGATGGAGAGGGAAAAGAGCACAAGTGTGAATTGAGTTTGTCCTATTTAGCAAGTTCCCTGCAGGCCCTTCTGGTAGACTTTGCTCATTTCTCCTTGGCCATAACTGTGTCCCAAGACCAGCATATCCAGCCATTGCTGCAAGGGAATGGAAACTGATTATTTTAAGCTGGGTATATTGCTAATCTGAACAAATTAGAGGTTCTATTACTTAGAAAGAAGAGAAAAACTACTATCTACAGCCATTTGATAATTCGAAAATCTCAGTTTCTGCATAAGTCTATTGTGGTGAAAGGAGGCTGGTATGCTACCAAGCTGGACATATACCAAGGCATAACTTACGCTTTTGCAGTTTTTTGTCTGGGTTCAATTTGGCTGCTGAGATCACTTATAAATGGCATTATAAATTAAGCCATATTTTCTTTGAGGTTGAAATTCTTTACATGTGCATTTCCTTTTAGCTAACTATAATATAAACCTTTTGAAACACATTTTCTAGTTAACAGGAGCACCAGCATTTAAAGCTCAGCGTTGTATTGGTTACAAATGCTCCTGGGGCAACTGATGTGTGACAGAGAGCATCAGAGACACACCAGTTCTCTATATTCTGGGTTCTATAATGTTGAGCCCTGCAACAATCCTGTTCTTCAGGAAGCATATGTTCGGCATTAGATTATTCTCCACAAACACGTCTTCTTGGTACACATTTAGATTATATGCAGGACATGCAATAATGAAATGAAGAAATATTTGCGGCCCTTAACATTGTTACATGGAGGCACTGTTTGATATGACTTTGGTGGCAGGGGAAGTGTGTCTCTTTTAAAGAACTGAGAATATGCTCCTTTCAAGCTCTGAGAGATATATAAGCCTCCTCAGTTTTTTTTTTTTTCTTTACCTTGGCTGCTAGGAAACTCAGAGCTAATTTAGTACTCATGAATAATGTCTTATTTCAGATTCCTGATAAAATTAGCCCATTTTTCTCTAAACAGCTTCTGATATCTTTTTCTTAACTCCACTTTTAGCTATCTGCTGTTGTGTATGGATTTTTATCATAAACTGCCTTTTGAAATATAGAGTAGAAGTGAAAACTAAAGTAAAAATAAATGCGGAAAATCCAGATTGTTTATTAATGTCTTATTCTATCAAAACCATTTCCTTTGGTAGGGAGTAATTTAGGCTGTCAGATTTGTCTTAAAGTCTTTGGAGTGTAGAATGGCACTTTCACTTTGGATATAAATAAATAAGCTACATTCTTCCATCTGTTCATCTTTCTGCATTTTAACTAGAGTTTAAATCTTGAGGGGGGTTGGCATGAATGGGTAATTACCACCAAGATGAATGGTTATGATGTTTATTATTATGATGGTTTTTTTTTTATTTGAACTTTCAGAGGGAAGCAGCATTTATTTCAGTCAGTCATTGAGTTTGGGAAGGTAGGGGCATTAAATTTTTCCATTATTTCAAGATAGTAAATTTTAAATGTGACAGGCAGTAAGTAAGTTATACTCAAAGCAATACAACAGTGTATTGATGTTAACGGGGTATGTAACTGACATAAAACAAGCACCAAGTGGGAGAAGAGTTCACAGCGCCCACATGGAAAGTATGTCCCTGTTATAGACCTCACTGTAGATGTCCAGGACCCTGGACACTCCTGCCCAATTAGCTTCTGGAATCTGTGTGGGGGTGGCCAAGGGACAGCTGCTTTTCCCAGGGGTTGCAATGGGTAATGGTTTAGAGCTTGAATGAGTGGGCTGGATTGTCCATAGACTTGCACTTGAGGTCCTTCATGGCACAGGGTAGGTGAGAGGGTGGAAACAAAGGGGCAGGCAGGCCAGGGACTGGGGACCAAGAGCTAAGGGCTGACTTTCCCCACATCTCTACATTCAAGTACCAAACTCCAGGGAGTCTGGGAAGTCTAAATTTTAACCTTCCAGCCTCAGGTTCTTTTAAAGAACCTAAAAGGGCAATGCTGTTAGGGGTGAGGGGTTAGGGACCCCTTGAGGGTAGAGGTTACCTGTTTTTGAGTTGTGGTGAGGAAAAGTTTTAGAACATATGGAATTACGAACACCATCTAGACTCTTTCCCTGGGCCACGAAAATGTTAGGGGCAGGCCTGCCTAAAATATTTCTATCTTTCCTCTGTTCTAATGTACAGTGTCCAGACTCCTTCAGGTGATTTTCAGGGTCCTTACTCTACCTGGCCCCCAATCTCTTTTGCACCCTTGCATCATCCTTTCATGCACCCTATGTTTCATACCTGTCTTCTTTCAGTGTGTCACTTTCCTTAAATATCACTACCTGCCATCTAATTCCCCAAACAGAAAAGTAAAGTCATGCTTCATAGTTCTGACTCCCTCCCTCTCATTGCTAGTCTGTGTCCCACTCTGGAGTCCTTCTGCTTCTCATTTCTTTGTAACCATTTGTCTGGTGTGAGTTATCATCATTATCACATGGATTACTGCAGAAGCTTGGC
The DNA here is from genome assembly GCF_964656455.1 of Halichoerus grypus. Taxonomy (NCBI): domain Eukaryota; kingdom Metazoa; phylum Chordata; class Mammalia; order Carnivora; family Phocidae; genus Halichoerus; species Halichoerus grypus. Next base: position 102,956,544 of record NC_135712.1, on the reverse strand, counting down.
CTCCCCACATCTGCTCTGATCTCATCCAATCCTGGCTCCACTCTGTGGCTAGAGTAATCTCTTTGATATTTGATATCGAATCAGGTCACTCTTTGCTTCAAAATCCACAAAGGCTACTATGGATAAATACCCAAAGTGTGGTCCACGGGCTCCATCTGGTCTGGCTCTGCCTACCTGTCTAGCCTCCTATCATACTACTCTCCTCCTCCTTCTCTTTACCCTGCTCATACTGCTCTTCTCACAGTTGCTTCCTTAGTCATGTGTACCCCCACGGCTCCATCTTTCAGCTGCCTGCTCAACTGTCACTTCAGAGAAGAAATAAGTAGGTACCCCTGGAATATGCCCTGATAGAACCACATGATTTTTTTCATCATTGTACTTCTCATTATTTGGAAGTATATATTCATTTGTGTGATTACTTCATTAATCTCTCTCTCTTGATAGGTTGTTCTATATTCTATAGGTAAGGGCTGTATTTGTTTTTGCTCATTGTAACCTTAGGGTTAGGACAGTGCCTGACATATAATAGATGCTCAAAACATGTTTATCAAATCGATGAATGAATAAATGTATGACTAACTATCTCAATGTGCTTTTCCACGGAAGCTGGTGTAAAAGGAAAATAACAATAGAGTTTTAATATTTGTGGTTTATTCAATGCCAGGGGCTGTTCTAAATGTTTTACATTTATTAACTCAATATGCACAACATATCTACAAAATATGTTCTATTACTAGCTCAATTTTGTATCTGAGGAAACTGAGGCACAGAAAGGCAAAGGGCCTATTCTTTTAGTGTGGGCTGCATGTAGTGACTTTCTTCCAAAGACTACAGTATGGAGAAGGAGGAAAAAGAGTACTTTTACAGTGGAGAAGCCTGACAGCCACTACCTCACCCAGGTGATCAAGCTCAATAGTCATCAACATCAATAAATCATATTGGTAATATGTTTCCTTGATATGATGTGATGAAAATGGTGCTTTACCTCTGTGATCTTCCTGTTCAGAACACAAGACTAATCATGAAAAAAACATCAGACAAATCCCAGCTGAAGGACATTCTACAAAATACCTGATTAGTCCTCCTCAAATCTGTCCAGGTCATTAAAAACAAGAAAAGTCTGAGCAACTGTAACAGCTAAGAGGAGGCTAAGTAGACATAAAGACTAAATGTATTATGGCATGCTGGATAGGAACCTGGAACAGAAATAGAATATTAGCTAGAAACTAAGACAATCTGAATATGAATAAAATATGCACTTTGGTTAATAAGAATGTATCAATATGTTTATTAACTGCAACAAATGAGCCATATTATGTAAGATGTTGATAATAAGGGTGTGGGGAATAAGGGAACTCTGTTATATCTTTGCTTTTTTTTTTTTTTTTTTTGCTAGACCTAAAACTATTCTAAAGGCTAAAGTTTATTTTTTAAAAACAGGCAGGGTCTGGGGTGCCTGGGTGGCTCAGTCAGTTAAGAGGCTGCCTTCGGCTCAGGTCATGATCCCAGGGTCCTGGGATTGAGCCCCACATCGGGCTCCCTGCTCGGCGGGAAGCCTGCATCTCCCTCTCCCGCTCCCCCTGCTTGTGTTCCTGCTCTCGCTATCTCTCTCTCTGTCAAATAAATAAATAAAATCTTTAAAAAAATAAAAATAAAAAATAAAAACAGGCAGGGTCATAAAGCTATTAATGGATGTAGCCAAAATTCAGTCCCCTGTTAACTGACCATATTCCCTGCTCTTAACCTCTCCATTCCAAATTCAGTGTTCAAATTTGGCCCACTCAGTACAAATCTGGATGTGATTTGTGGCAGTCTTGATACCCACAGGGTACCAGTCTGGGGGACTTCCAGTTGTAGCAGGGACATAAGTGTGCTACAGGGACAATATTTTAACCAGGTTAAAGCAGGATTGTAGGCAGTGATTTGGGGAGTGGAGATACTCCCTACACTCACACTAGGTTTGTGGCAGGCTGCAAGTAAGGTAATTTCCCCAGCAACTTATGCTGAGAGAAGGGATGGGCTCATTGCTGATGTCTTGATGGCACTTCCCTCAATCTCCTTCTGTTGAAATCCTGAATATAATCTCCAATACCCCTGTCATCCATGAAGCTACTCTGATCCTCTCATAAAAAATTAATCCTGGCAGTTTGAAGTCAGCAGTGAAAGAGCATGAACTTTAGAATGGATGGGTGGGCATCCTGGCTCTGCTGGTCATGGTCATGTGACCCTAGGCCAGGTATTCAACTGTTTAGAGGCTCAATTTGTTTCTCTAAAAATAGGGATAGAAATTCTACTACTTAGGGTTATTGTGAAGAATAGAAGGAAGGGGGAATACGAAAGTACCTAGCTCAGTGCCTGGCATGTAATAAATTCTAGGTAGGAGTTAATTCCTTTATTTCCTTCCCATTGTCCTCTTCATGGGGTCATACCACAGTTCTGATGTCATTATTAAGCCCTGGTTTTAATCTCTCCTATTAGTTATAAATATGACTGTGTCACCACAAGACCACAAATTCCTTGAAGGGCAGAATCATGTTTAATTTTTTTTTTATGTTTCAAGTTTTTGTTTAAATTCCAGTTAGTTAACATATAATGCAATACTAGTTTCAGTAGTAGAATTTAGTGATTCATCACTTATATATAACACACAGTGCTCATCACAAGTGCCCTCCTTAATCTCCATCACCCATTTAGCCCATCTCCCCCATCACTTCCCCTCTATCAACTCTCAGTTTGTTTTCTATACTTAAAGAGTTTCTTTTATGGTTTCCCTCCCTCTCCCTTTCTTTTTTCTTTCCCCTGTGTTCATCTGTTTTGTTCCATCCACGTATGAGTGAAATCATATGATACTTGTTTTTCTCTGACTTATTTTGCTTAGAATAATACATTCTAGCTACATCCACATCATTGCAAATGACAAGATTTCATTCTTTTGGTGGCTGAGTAATATTCTATAATTGCTTTATCCATTCATCAGTCGATGGACATTTGGGCTCTTTCCATAATTTGGCTATTATTGATAATGCTGCTATAAACATTGGGGTGCATGTGCCCCTTTGAATCAGTATTTTTGTATCTTTTGGATAAATACCTAGTAGTGCAATTGCTGGGTCATAGGGTAGTTCTAGTTTTAGCTTTTTGAGGAACCTCCATTTCCAGAGTGGCTGTACCAGTTTGCATTCCCACCAGTAGTGAAAGAGGGTTCCCCTTTTTCCACATCCTCGTGAACTGTTTTTTGTTTCCTGTGTTGTTCATTTTAGCCATTCTGACAGGTGTAAGGTGGTATCTCACTGTAGTTTTGATTTGTATTTCCCTGGTGCTAAGTGATGTTGAGCATCTTTTCATGTGTCTGTTGACCATCTGTATGTCTTCTTTGGAAAAATGTCTATTCATATCTTCTGGCCATTTCTTAACTGGATTATTTGTTTTTTGGGTGTTGAGTTTCATAAGTTCTTTATATATTTTGGATACTAACCCTTAAGAAGATTTGCAAATCTTCCATTCCAAACGTTGCCTTTCAGTTTTGTTGACTGTTTCCTCTGCTGTGCAGAAGCTTTTTATCTTGAAGTCCCAATAGTTCATTTTTGCTTTTGTTTCCCTTGCCTCCAGAGACATGTCTATTAAGAAGTTGCTATGGCCAATGTCAAAGAGGTGGCTGCCTGCGTTCTTCTCTAGGATTTTGATGGATTCCTGTCTCACATTGAGGTTTTTCATCCATTTTGATTTATTTTTGTGTATGGTGTAAAAAAATGGTCTGTTTCATTCTTCTGCATGTTGCTGTCCAGTTTTCCCAGCACCATTTGTTGAAGAGACTATCTTTTTTTCCATTGGATATTCTTTCCTGCTTTTTCGAAGATTAGTTGACCATAGAGTTATGGGTCCATTTCTGGGTTTTCTATTCTATTCCACTGATTATATGACTGTTTTTGTGCCAGTACCATACTGTCTTGATGATTACTGCTTTGTAATACAGCTTGAAGTCCCAGAATTGTGATGCCTCCAGCTTTGCTTTTCTTTTTCAAAATTCCTTTGGCTATTCGGGGTCTTTTGTGATTCCATACAAATTTTAGGATTGTTTGTTCTAGCTCTGTGAAAAACGCTGGTGGTATTTTGATGGGGGTTGTATTAAATGTATAGATTGCTTTGGGTAGTATAGACATTTTAACAATATTTATTCTACCAATCCATGAGCATGGAATGTTTTTCCATTTCTTTGTGTCTTCCTAAATTTCTTTCATAAGTGTTCTACAGTTTTCAGAGTACAGATCTTTCACCTCCTTGGTTAGGTTTATTCTTGGGTAACTTAAGAGTTTTTGGTGAAGTTGTAAATGGGATCAATTCCTTGATTTCACTTTCTGCTTCTTCATTGTTGGTGTATAGAAACGCAATACATTTCTGTACATTGATTTTGTATCTTGCAAATTTACTGAATTCATGTATTAGTTCTAGCAATTTTTTGGTGGAGCCTTTAAGTTTTCTACATAGAGTATCATGTCATCTGTGACTAGTGAAAGTTTGACTTCTTCCTTGCCAATTTGGATGCCTTTTATTTCTTTTTGTTGTCTGATTGCTGAGGCTAGGACTTCCGGTACTATGTTAAATAACAATGGTGAGAATGGACATCCCTGTCTTGTTCCTGACCATAGAGGAAAAGCTCTGTTTTTCCTCATTGAGGATGATATTAGCTGTGGGTCTTTCATATATGGCCTTTATGATGTTGAAGTATGTTCCCTCTATCCCTACTTTCTTGAGGATTTTTATTAAGAATGAATGCTGTGCTTTGTCAAATGCTTTTTCTGCATCTACTGAGAGGATCATATGGTTCTTGTCCTTTCTTTTATTAATGTGGCATATCCCATTGATTGATTTGCAAATATTGAACCACACTGGCATCCCAGGAATAAATCCCACTTGATCATGGTGAATGATTCTTTTAATGTACTCTTAGATTTGATTTGCTAGTATTTTGTTTGGAATGTTTGCACCCGTGTTCATCAGGGATATTGGCCTGTAATTCTCCTTTTCAGTGGGTTCTTTATCTGGTTTTGGGATCAAGGTAATGCTGGCCTCATACAATGAGATTCAAAGTTGTCCTTTTATTTCTATTTTTTCTTTGAAAATTGGTGTTAACTCTTCTTTAAATGTTTAGTAGAATTCCCTTGGGAAGACATCTGATCCTGCACTTTTGTTTGTTGGGAGATTTTTGATTAGTGATTAAATTTCTTTGTTGGCTATCAGTCTTCAAATTTTCTATTTCTTCCTATTTCAGTTTTGGTAGTTTATATGTTTCTAGTAATTTATCCATTTCTTCCAGATTACCCAATTAATTGACATTTTTCATAATATTCTCTCATAATTGTTTGTATTTCTGTGGTGTTGGCTGTGATCTCTCCTCTCTCATTCATGATTTTATTTATTTGGGTCCTTTCTCTTTTCTTTTTGATAAGTCTGCCTAGGGGTTTATCAATTTTATGAATTCTTTCTAAGAACCTGCTCCTAGTTTCATTGATCTGTTCTACTGTTTTGTTGTTGTTATTGTTTCTATATCATTTCTTTCTACTCTAATCTTTATTATTTGCCTTCTCCTGGCTTTTGGCTTCATTTGTTGTTCTTTTTCTAGCTCCTTTAGGTGTAAGATTAGGTTGTGTACTTGAAACTTTTCTTGCTTCTTGAGAAAGGCCTGTTTGATATATACTTCCCTCCTCTGACTACTTTTGCTGTGTCCCAAATGTTTTGGACCATCATGTTTTCATTTTCATTTGTTTCCATGTATTTTTAAAAATTTCTTCTTTAATTTCCTGGTTAACTCATTCATTGTCCAGTATGATGTTCTTTAACATCCATGTATTTGTGGTCTTTCCAAATTTTTTTTTTTGTGGTTGACTTTAAGTTTATAGTATTGTGGTCTGAAAATATGCATGGTATGATCTCAATCTTTTTGTACTTGTTGAGGCCTGATTTGTGACCCAGTGTGTGATCTCTTCTGGAGAATGTCCCATGTGCACTCAAAAAGAATGTGTATTCTGCTGCTTTAGGATGAAATGCTCTGAATATATCTGTTAAGTCCATCTGGTCCAGTGTGTCATTAAAAGCCATTGCTTCCTTGTTTATTTTCTGTGTAAATGACCTGTCCATTGCTGTAAGTAGGGTGTTAAATTGCCCTATTATTATTATAATATTATCAGTGAATTCCTTTATGTTTTATTAATTGTTTTATATATATATGTGTGTGTGTGTGTTCCCAAGTTAGGGGCATAAATATTTACAATTGTTAGATCTTCATGATAGATAGACCCCTTTATTATGATATAGTATCCTTCTTCATCTCTTGTTACACAATCTTTCATTTAAAATTTAGTTTGTCGGGCGCCTGGGTGGCTCAGTTGGTTAAGCGACTGCCTTCGGCTCAGGTCATGATCCTGGAGTCCCCGGATCGAGTCCCACATCGGGCTCCCTGCTCAGCAGGGAGTCTGCTTCTCCCTCTGACCCTCCCCCCTCTCATGTGCTCTCTCTCGCTCTCTCTCTCTCTCAAATAAATAAATAAAATCTTAAAAAAAAAATTTAGTTTGTCTGATGTAAGTATGGCAACTCTGGCTTTCTTTTGATGCCCATTAACATGATAAATGGTTTTTCACTCCCTTACTTTCAATCTGCAGGTGTCTTTATGTCTAAACTGAGTCTCTTGTAGGCATCATATAAATGGGTCTTGTTTTTTTGTCCATTCAGATACCCTATGTCTTTTGATTGGAGCATTTAGTCCATTTACATTCAGAGTAATTATTGAGTTATATGAACTTAGTGCCATTGTATTACCTGTAAAGTTGCTGTTGCTTGGATTGTCTCTGTTCCTTTCTGGTCTTTGTTAATTTTGGTCTCTCTCTCTGCTCAAAGGGTCCCCTTTAATATTTCTTGCAGGGCTGGTTTAGTGTTCATGGAATCCTTTAGTTTTTGTTTGTCCTGGGAACTCTATCTTTCCTTCTATTCTCAATGAGAGCCTTGCTGGATAAAATATTCTTGGCTGCATATTTTTTCCATTTAGCACATTGAATATATCACGTGAGTCCTTTCTGGCCTGCCAGGTTTCTGTGGAGAGATCTGCTGTGAACCTTATTTGTCTTACCTTGTAGGTTAAGGACTTTTTTTTTACCTTGCTGCTTTCAGGATTCTTTATCTGTGTATTTTGTAAATTTTACTATGATATATCTTGGTGTTGGTTTTGATTTTGATGTGAGTTCTCTGTGCCTCCTGGATTTGGATGTCTGTTTCCTTCCCCAGATTAGGGAAGTTTTCAGGTATAATTTGTTCCGATAAACCTTCTGCCCCATTTTCCCTCTCTTCTTCTTCTGGGATTCCTATGATAGGAATGTATTATGCTTCATGGAGTCGCTGAGTTCCCTAAGTCTACATTCGTGATCCTGTATTTTTCTTTCCCTCTTCTTTTCAGCTTCATTATTTTCCATAAAGTTATCTTTTATATCACCTTATATATCTTTTTTTTTTTTTTTTTTTTTTTTTAAAGATTTTATTTATTTATTTGACAGAGAGATAGACAGAAGAGCACAAGCAGAGGGAGTGGCAGAGGGAGAGGGAGAAGCAGGCTCTGCACTGAGCAGGGAACCCGATGCGGGACTCGATCCCAGGACCCTGAGATCATGACCTGAGCCGAAGGCAGACGCTTAACCATCTGAGCCACCCAGGCGCCCCTCACCTTATATATCTTATATATTTGTTCCTCTGCTTCTTCCATCCTGTGATCGTTACATCCAGTCAGTTTCGCATCTCAGTTATAGCCTTTTTTATTTTGGCCTGAGTAGTTTTCAGGTCTTTTATCTCTGCAATAAGGGACTCCTTGGTATCTTCTATGCTTTTCTCAAACCCAGCTAGTATCCTTATGATTGTTGTTTTAAATTCTGGATCAGACATATTACTTATATCTGTTTTGATTAGATCCCTGTCTGTGATCTTTTCTTGTTCTTTCTTTTGGGATGAATTTCTCCATCTTGGCATTTTGTCTAGTTCTCTGTCTTCTTCTGTGTGTTAGGAAAGCCTACTATCTTTCCTGCTCCTGAGAGTAATAGCTTTATGAAGAAGAGGTCATATACTGTCCAGGCCTTGTTCTTCAGGAGTTGTTTCTATTGTGCTGTGTGCACTCTGCTGCTGTGTTTTGCTGCTCTTTCCCTCAGGTCAATCCTCTGCAGATTTTCTCCTTGCCTGCTGTGGAGAGTGTTTGGACCTTGTCCAGAAAGTGGTGAGTATTAACTAGGTGTGCTCTGGTCTGATTGTTAAAAGAAGCCTGATGCTATTTCCACTAGAGCTGAAGCTTTGCAGCATTCTGTGGTCAATAGACTTGTCGTGTGTGGGGTGTTTGTGCTGGCTTTCTTGGGGAGGATCCCCTTCCTCTGGTTCTCAGGCACACTTGACCTAGTAGAGAAGCACCTGCAGAGTGCAGGGGGGCAGGGCTTGGTGTAAGCTGCCCAGGCCTCCACTGTTGGCACTGTGCTGCTTACTAAAGTCAGTCTGGCTGATGGCAGGGGAAAAAAAAATGATGCCAGCCCTCTCCCTTGTCCCCAGAGAGGGGAGTTCGTGTCTGCTGCTGTCTGGGAAGCCCTCACAGAAGAGCAAACAATCTCTCTCGTGTGTGCCCGGCATCCCTTAGATCCCTGCCCTTCACCCGGTCTTGGTCTGGGCTTTCTGCTTGCCCAGCAGCACAGTGCATCTGTGTTTTATCTTAGACATGCCAGTTGAGTTTCAAAATTCCATACTTAAGACACCCGGTGTGGCATGGACCCATGTTGGTCCTCTGGGGGATAGTCTCCTGTGCTGGGGCTGGTGCCAGTTTGTCCCAGAAGGGCAGGAGCTTGAGTCTAGAGTAAAGTGCAGCAAAAGCCTGGGTCCAGGTTAGCTGCCTTCAGCAGATGTCTGTGCCCCTATGCTTAAGTCACAGGGGAACGCAATGGCACCTGCCAGCTCTTTTGTCCCCTGAGAGGCAATGCCACCTGTCCCAGAGGCACTCCAACAAGGGGGAACTGTCTCTACCAGTGAGTCCCAGGGGATCCTTAGATCACCTATCCATTCCTGGGCCTCTGTCCTCTTCTCCACAGTAGCACTGCAGCACCTGCCAGGCTCAATACCAGCCACAATGCTTACTTCTAAAACTCCATTCTTTGAGCTCCACTGGTTGTAACAACTCACAATAATCAGCCCCTCTCATTTTCCCAGTCAGTGGTTTTGGGGAAGCATTTTCCTTGTGCAGTCCCCTGTGCGCTGCTCTCTCTCCTGCTTCCCCCCTTGCCTCTATCTCCGTGATCAGGGCCCCCTCCCCTCCGCAACAACCATGATCCTCTTCACCCCCAAATCGTGTTTCTGCACCTCCTACTTTCCACAATATGGTCTCTTCTCTTCCTCTAGTTGTACAGTTTGTTCAGTCAGTCCTCAGATGGATTTCTTGGGTGTTCAGAATGATTTGATATTTATCTAGTTGGGAGGCAAGCATAGGGTCCTCCTACTACTCTGCTATCTTAACTCTCTGCCAGAATCGTGTTTAATTTATATTTGTATTTCCAATGCCTGAAACAGAGCAGTATAAGTTCTGAACAAATGATCAATTTAACTAAACTGAATTGAATTGAATTAAACTGATGGAAAAGTCTGGGTGTTTTTCAAGTGATTCTTACTGTTAGGGAATTAGATTATAGTTGACAAGCCCACCTGATCACCCCTGGGAGCTACCTAAGGCTTTCTTTCAACCTAGGTAGAGGTTGTCTTAGCCAACATACTGACATTTATTTTCATTGTTTGACAAAGGACTTTGATCATCAACTGTTAATAAAATGCTTCTAAGTTAACAGAAATGAGTTTGCCACTGCCTTAATGCACTTGTTTCAGCCTAGGCTGATCCTACTTGGCGGACAGAAAACTAAGGAAAGCCAGATACCAGTGATTAACACATGAGGGTCAGCCAGTGGTTGACGACCCCTAACTGGAAGCCCTGGGCAGATTCACTTGGCCACTAGCCACTCTGGGCACTGGTGCTGTGTTTTTGGCTGCTGTATGGCACAGATTAGGGGGAACTGAGGTGAGGCAAATGGGCATGATGCTGACATGCTTCTGTTAATTTGGTAACAAGGAATTCCATGTAGTTAATAAGCATGTTTTGAGTGCCTGTTGTTGGCAGAGCATCATCACAGACAAGTGGATGTGATATTATCCAAGCCATGGTTTATCTGGAACCAATTACTGTGTTCTTCACTTATATAATAAGTAGACAAAGTTTCTACCCTACAGAAGGAGTTGGTGGGCTGTGGTAAGGGCACAGGCTTTTAGGATTTGTGTTCCACTGACCAGGTGTGGGAACTTGGACCAGGTAGCTAATCCCTCTGACTGTTTATGCCTCTGTATATTATATTGATTTTTATTTGCAGTGAGCCCTTATGACAATGGTTATAAAGGCTCCTAGCACAGTGCCTGGTACAAAAGAAGCACTTAGGAAACTGTAGTTGTTTTACGTCTTGGCAATATGTATTCCTTTAATCATAAAGTAATCTGTGTTTCAAGATTGAACTTCCCAGTTGTATGTTATTCTCATAGTGAACATCAATTTCACATAGTTTGCATTTATTAAGGCTCTAGAAATGGAAAGACTGATTGTTCTTGGACACAGAAGGCATAATAAATCTAGTTGTGTTAGTTGAGAAGAGGGTGGCAATTAGAGAATTTTATCAAATCTATTATCAGTAATTACAAAATATAGCTTGAACTATTATTATCAAAACTTTAAAGGAAAGTCACATTATTGATAGCATGCTTATTAACTCAGTGGGAATGACACTTAATTAAAAACCAGTGGGGGGTTGCCTTTGGGTTTTCTGAACACTATGTACCAAAGATTTTGCTGCAATGCAGAAGTATAATAAATGCTTCTCATTTAATCTGGGAGTTCTCTGACTCCACAGTGCTTATTTATGTGATAAATGGTTATCATTGATCTCTCATAAGTTATTACTGCTGTCTATTTAAAAAGAGACCTCGGTCACTTTTATTATAGTGTATTTGAAAGGCTGTAGAGTGAAATATTGGAAATCATTGCTTCTAGGTTACCATCTCCATAAACCTGTAAAGCAACTCAGATTTTTTCTTCATTTCATTTTAGCTGAATAAACCATAGTCTAGTGAGATGGTTCTGTTTTATTATCAGGCAAAGGTACATGTTAAAATCCATGGGATAATAAGTTGAGATTACCAGAGAATACATTCATAAGAAAAAATTTGGAGGCTGTGAATTTGAAGTACATTCTAGGACTGAAAATTAGTAATAACTGAGATTAGAATTGGTTGTGGCTATATCTATATATGAGCCAGAGAAATGGATAGAAATCTAGACATCAGGAATTAATTTCAGACTGCCTATGTCATTTCACCTAGTACAGACAAAGATATTCTTATCCATCTGATAATGGAATGGATGTTAGAAATATGTTTTTTCTTCTCTTATTATCTGAGAATACACAGACAGAGTTCACAAATATTTTTCTAGTAATTCCCATTGGAATTTCCCTTCCCAAGTGTGAGTTTCATCTGCACATCCCACGTTCTTTGCCATGTTGGCATGTTGGTCCCTTGTTTCTAGACTTACCTCCCTCCTTGTTATGTTTTGCCTGGACTCTGGCAGGAGAGATCTTTCACTGCCATTCTCATCTTCCAGTCCACAAACATTTTAGTCAATTCTGTGTGGTCAAATTAGTTTCCCCAAAACTCCACTCTGAACATGTCACTCTCTCTTCTCCCTCCAAATACACAGACCACTTCTTCCCACAATGCCTTAAGAATGGATTTCTTCCTCTTCATGATAAAGACTGATTCACCGTTTTCTCCCTACCTCTCACACAAATCTTACATATTCCCCTGTGTTCTATCCAAATGGGGTTCACCTTGTTGCCTGAACATATGTGCCCTTTGCTTTCTTGCCTTTGTGCCTTTTTTTTCTTCCGGTCCATCAGTCCTGAAATTAGTCCCACCGTCTTACTTATCCCTATCTTCATCTGCTAATGTCCTATCCATTGGTAAAAATAACTGGAAGTGCCAACTCATGACATATTCAACAACAACACATTTTTTTACTTTAATTAGAAAAATCACTAAAACAACATTATGCTAATTTTGGAAAACAGAGAAGAAAAAATTACAATAAAGTCTATGATGTAATTATTAATATTTCCATTTTAAAATTTGAGGTAATAGATTCTCATGCAGTTCTAAAAAATAGTGAGATCCCATATATTCTTCCCACAGTTTCCCCCAATGGTAACATCTCACATAGCTATAGTTCAATACTACAACCAGGAAATTGGTGTTGCTACAACCCACTGACCTTATTTGGGTTTTACATGCCCTCATTTGACTGTGTGTATCTGCATGCACATGTGTGCTTTGTGTGTGTGCACATGTGTGTATTTAGTTTTATGCAATGCTTTCACATGTGTAGATTAGTGTGACCACTGCAGCAGTCAAGACCCAGAAGAGTTCCATCATAAAGATCCCTGGTGTTGTCTTTCTATAGCCCCAGCCACCTCCCTTCCCTGCCCCTTGCTAACCTCTGGAAACCACTAACTTGGTTTCCAGCTCTGTAATTGTTATTTCAAGAGTGTTTTATAAATGTAATCCCATAGTAAACAGAAACCTTTGATAGGACTTTTTCAGTTGTTTGCTGGGAAGTTTTGTTATGTAAGCACCTCCTCCATTTTCCTTATGTCCTCTCCAAGACAGTCTGTGCTGCGCACTGTGGCCTTTACAGCTGAGTCCACGCCAGAGACAGTATGTGGTGGAATGCCATGTCCTGGGAATTGGCAGAAGTTTTAGGGAGAGTTTTGAGTTTCAAAGACCACAGATTTGGTGGATCTTTGAGCCCCTCATACCTGGGTCTCTGAGGGGCCAGAGGGCATAGATGGTATCGCATTAGGCAATATTTGACACGGAGTGCATTTTGGTCATAGAACTTGCTAGCTGTGTAAGATCAGCTTCCTCATTTGTAAAATGGGGGTGATAATAATGTCAACCTCATAGGGTTGAGAAGAGGATGAAATATATACATTGCATACCTTTTCTGGCATATAGGGTTTGAAACATAATAGTTCCTCGGGTTGTTATAGAATATCTGCTATATGCCAGGAAGTGCCAGGGTCAGATAAAATGGTGAGCAAGGCTAGATGGACCTTTATAGAATATCCACTTTTAGTGAACTGGAGTGTGTTTTCAGATGACATATGGAAGCAGGACTAGAGCATAATCTAGTCTGATCTACTTTTCTACAAAAGTAGAGGTTTTAAGTAGAATCATACTTATCTTGGTTAAGGTCTTTTTTATAAATTAAAAATATCCTTCCCTTGTTACCATTTAACAATCCCTTCCATGTTGTTAATTAACAAAGATTGCAATCCCTTGCTCGTAAGATGCTAGAGAATTAGAAATAGTTTTGTATCACACCTTTAACATTATGTAGTCTACAGCTTTACTGGGTGATCTTTTTTTAGAAGGTATGCCATTCAAATAGCAGCACTCAGTTAGCTAGATGTTAATTCTTATCTTTGTTTATGAATTCTTAGGGAAAAATAAAATTTAGACTAGTGATGAAAGACATATGCAAACTGAATAAGAATTATCATAACAAATACCTGTTAGTGCCTTTCTCAGTTTAAATTTCACATATTATCAGTTAGTGCTTACTCTTTTGTATTTTGCTAACTTATGTACCAGGAAGCCCCCACACTCTATTGCTTATTCTCTTCTTCGATCAAAGACATTAATTATCACCTACTTTTTAGAAGAAGAGTGTTAATTGCTTCTTTGATCCTTAGCTCCTTCATCTGTAAAATATCATTAAAATCTAACTTTCTTACCTCTCAGGGTTATTTTAGGGAAAGGTATGATAAAATATGTAAAAGAATTGGTAAATAGCAAAGGGCTTGCAAATGTGAAGTGTCATGAGAGTAGCAAAAAGGAATGAGCACATACTTGGAACCAGACAGTTCTGTGTCCAAACCCCAGCACTGCCATCTTATGCTGGTTGTGTAACTTGGAACAAGTAACTTAACTGCTCTGAATCTCAGTTTCCTAACATGTCAAACAGGAATGCCATTACATATATATGTCTTATGGTTGTGTCTGGTTACTTTCTGTGCCCTCTTCCTCACTGCCCCAATCTTTTTTCTGCTTTTCTCAATGCCCTGAGCATCTGATACCTGTAAATGAATCATGCAGGCTCACTTGTCAGTTGGCTGCCAGTTAAGGCTGGCTAGTGGGAGGCACTGGCAGATCAGATGGTGATAGGAAAGAGAGGCTGGGCAATTCTTTGCTCTCTTCAGGTTCAGTGCCTAGTCTCTGGCAAGGATTATATCCCTCCTTGGACTCAGCACCCTGGACAGCCCCTCCTCAACAGTTCCAGTTCTCTCTTTGCTCTAGGAACACTATCTTTTCCTGGGGGGTGGTGATGGCTTCCTAGTGTTAGTCTCTGGGTACCTTGACACTCATTATTGGTTCTATGAACTCCATCTGTATCCTTGTACCCTTCATTAAGGTCTGTTCCTTTGGATCAGCTGTGCTGATTATTATTCCTGTTGAAATCCCAACTTGTATATGTGGGAAGGTATTGAATTTAAGCATAAAAGAACATTATTTAGCCTTGAATCTAGCACATAATAATAAACATGGGTTCTTGGGCTCTCATTTGCTACATTGTTTTGCTTCATTTTTGTGCAGAGAGTAACTTCTTTTTTACTTCTCATGCCTTACATCAAATCTTCTTTTTTACACTAAACACATAAAATAAAGTGAACCTAATTTTTCTTTTTTCTTTTTTTTTTAAAGATTTATTTGTTCGTTATTTGAGGGAGGCAGGGAGAGGCAGAGAGAGAGGGAGAGATAGAATCTCAAGTAGATACCTGCTGGGGGCTTGATCTCATGACCCTGAGATCATGACCTGAGCCGAAATCAAGAGTCAGACACTTAACCAACCACCCAGGCGCCCTGAAACTTGATTTTTCATATAGATTATGCTTTCATGCGTTCTCTTCTACCAGCCCTTCCAGTGAATTCCTAGACCCTCATCCCCATCCTAGTTAGTAAACTGTAATTTTTCTTGTACTAAGTGGTTAAGATCATGTGCTAGTTAACCTAGGTTCTTCTGGAGTTTTTATAGCTTGTATTTTGATTGAGAAAATTTTGTTGTTGTTGTTGCTTTAAAGATTTAGGCTCAGAATTGGAAGCTACCTGGGGGTCTTCTCCTTCAGCTTCCCTTCTATACACAGTCTCAACAACATTCGTGGCAGATGGGTACCCAGTCCTTTCAAGCTCTAGGTAATTAAGGAATATGATATGGAGAAAAAATTCTTAAAAACTCTATCACTTCCCCCATGATATCTAGGCATGGATTAAGATGATGCCATTTGAAGATTTCTGGTTAGATTTTTCTTCTTTCTCTAAATGATTGAGTGAGCACAATTAATTTTACAAATCTCTTTAGGTACTTGCAAGTGATTTTTTTTTAAATTATAGGATTTCTAGGATGAAAAAGATTCACAAATAATGAAGTTGCATGACAGAGACAAAGAATATGATTGCCAGTATTCAGGGTCTAATTCAAGTCTGTTTCCTGCCTTTGGATGCTTAGATTCCTGAGATTTTAGAGATGGAAGGAGGCTTACTGATCATGAGTCAGTTCCTCCTTCTTACAGAAAAGGCTACTGAGGTTTAAAGTTAGGAACTGACTTGATCATTTGGAAAGACATTGTTTCTAGTTTTTTAGGGATAGTGAATTCAAAAGTGTAATCTGAGTGTTCCTGTTGACCTCAGGACCTTGAGGATGGAGTAATGTTCCCGTTTCCACTGACTCTTTTGGAAAGAAATGTGAGAATACTGACACACTATGAAGAAGAAAATCCGGATGCACGTGTGTATTGTGTGTGTGCGCTTCTGTGTGCATGTTTGCTTTCTTTGTTTTTGTTTTTTCTCTAACAATCTCTAAGAACTATAATCTTTGGTTCCAATTTTTCTGGCATTTCTATGTATGCATTCTTTCATTATTTTCTTTTGATAGCATCGTTTTTGATGTACCCATGGCATTTGCTTGTGTGAAAATTTATAAATTTAATAAAAAAGAAAGTATGCAAGCAAAGCACTTTTATTCATCATATACTACTGGCACAAAGTCCATGTCACGGTTCTCAGGGAACAATGAAACATATTGAGGCCTGAACAAGAAATATTTGACTCTAAAATTCTTAGAGAACCCTTCAAAAATGAAAATAATAAATATTTAATTAAACATCTTCTAAAATAACATTGTCAACTTCATTAAGTGTTCAATTTAGTATGTATAAAAATTTCATTATATTGTAAAACATTTGAAGGTGAGATGTTCTTCTTTCACAGGTTCCCAAGTATGCATGATAATTGCCAAGAAATCATTGACATGCTAAATTAAATGAGTTTTTGAGCTAAATAATTTTCAAGGTAAAATTGCAAATTAAAAATTTGCATGTTCATTTTCATTTTCCTACAGAGAAAATTATATTTAATGTGTGATTTGGGTGCATTATATTTATGTCATGTGGACTGTGGCCTCCAAGAGTATCAAGATACATGGGACCTTTAAGGGACTTAAAATGTGGCCAGGGGATAACAAGTGGGAGAAACATTTTATGGTTTGTTAGAATGGGATTCTCTAGCAGTGTCCTGCTAAGGCAACATTAACAGAGTAGAAGGGAGTTGTGGGCACTGTTTCTGTTAATAGACTGTATTAGTTATCTCTTGCTGTGCAACAATAAATTGCCACACACTTAGCACCTTAAAACAACACATTAATTATCTCACAATTTTTGTGAGTCAAGACTCAAGGCATCACTTGGATGGGTCCCTCCTTAGGGTCTTGCAGGCAGTAGTCAAAATGTCAACCAGGTTATATTCTCATCTAGAGCCTTGACTGGGATAAAATCTGCTTCTGAGCTCATTCAGGTTGTTGGTAGAATTCATTTCCTTGTGGTTGGACAGGATGGAGGGCCCACCTTCTTGCTAGATGTCAGCTGGAGGCTGCCCACCATTCCTAGAGATTGCCTGCTGTTCCTTGCCATGCTGGTTTTCCCAACACAGCTGTTTACTTTATTAAAGTCAGCAAAGAGAGTCTCTAGAGTAAGTCCGGTATGATAGCATGACAGTCTTATATACCATAATGTAATTATAAGAATGGCATCCCATTACCTTTGTCATTAGAAGCAAGTCATAATTCCCTTCTACACTCAAGGGGAGATGTTTATACAAAAGTGTGAACACCTTCTACAGGCTTCCAGTTATGGAATGAGTAAGTCACAGGGATTAAAGGTATAGCATAGGGAATATAGTCAGTGGAATTGTAATAGCACTGAATGGTGACAGATGGTAGCTACACTTGTGGTGAACATTGCATAATGTATAGAGTTGTTGATTCACTATGTTGTACACCTGAAACTAATGTAACATTGCATGTCAACTGTACTTCAATTAAAAAAAAAAAGTGTGAACACCAGGAGGTGGGGATCATGGGGCAGCCACCTTAAAGGCTATCCAACAAAGAATACTAAGAATCTATTCATTTGCATGAATTCATTCAGCCTTTTTGATTAGGCATTTAGAACAGTTCTACTTGTGGAGAGAGTCATAGAACAAACTCAAGAGTGACCAGAACCACACTTCTACAAAAAGCTTATACATCCCCCTTTCAGGTGTGGCCTTTTCCCTCCTTCCTGGAACCCTTGCAGAGGGCTTGCTACCCAAATGGTTAACATTTCCCCCAAAAGTAGAATACCCAAACTTGCCTTTCTCAGCAGCAGTCCATGCAGAATATGAGCCCCTCCCTCAGCAAAAATTACCCATACCTCGTTCCATTCTCTTAGGTCCCTATAAGCAATTGGGAAATTGCTCTTATAAAGCTACAAAACTCAAGTATTCAGAGTTGATAATGACCTTATTTGTTACCCAACACAGATTGTGTTTTCATGCTAATAGGGGACAATACTGTATCAGTCCAGAGTTGTAAGAATTACAAGGATTTTAGTCACTGAGGCAAGCCCACCTGGGAAGATATTTGGGCACATTATGACAAATGTAGGCTTAGGAAATTACACTTCTAGGACAGTTGGCTTGTGCTCATGGAAACAGGAACTCTGAAAAAAAAAAAGAAAGAAGAGGAGAGAGAAAAGAGAAAAGTGAAAAGGGAAGGGATGGGAAAAGAGAAAAAAGAAAAGGAGAAAAAAGAAAAGAGAAAAGGGGAGGGGAGGGGAGGGGAAGGGAGGACAGGAGAGATGACTGTCTTCTAAGGAATTATCTGAAACCAATTGGACCAGTGCTTGTTCTTATTCCTTCGGCAGTTTTGCTGACTACAGCCATCTTTCAGCTCATATTTTCTCCTAGATTTTTGTGATTATTCTTTGCATCTGACATTTCTTGCAAGTTTTATATGGTATCTGTTTCTACCTGTCTCCCTAAAACTCTGTTTTCCTTTCTAGATGAGGTTTTTCTGTATCATCCATGCTTGGCATCTGATCTCAGCCCAACCCCAGTTTTGACCCAGCCATCCCCTCTAGGCATTGAAGGTTATAATGACTTTACCCCAATATACAGCCCCATGCAGGAAATATTGGACTGTGTGATTAGGATGGCATTGCTAGCTCCTGAAACAAAATTTCAGGAGCATAATACAATAAGAATTTATTTCTTAGGGACACAACCAGATAATGCAGGCATTCCTGGTCAGGCAACTCTCCCACAGGTACAATGATGCTGGGACCCAGGCTCCTTTCATCTTGTGGCTCTACCATCTTTAACACACCTTCCTCCATTACTATGTTTATCTGCATTAAGCTGTGGAAAGGAAAGGATTATGGAAGGTTGTGCATAGAAGAATTTCTGGGCCAAGATTGCAGTAGTGCTAATTACTTCTCACTTTCACTGGCTACACACAATGCAAGGGAGTCTGGGAAATGTGATCTTTGTGGCCAAGAAGAAGGGGATATTTAGCTAGCAATTTCTGTCACATGGATTGTTTTGGCAGCCATGAACCTATGCCCATATGCATGTTGGGAAAACTTAGTGGGCAGCACCTTTGAGGAAAATGATAGTAACCAATGGTTTATTTATGGAACATATATGCAGAACTTAGTATGATCCAGATACTGCTCTAAGTATTTTTTAAATAATAACTAATTTAATTCTTATACAACCCTATGAAGTAGGTCCTATTATTGTCCTCATTAAATGGGGATGGGAAGACTAGGGCTAGAGTAGTCTGGTAGATTGCTCAAGGTAATAGCACCAATAAGTAGCAGGAATGAGGATTTGAACCCAAGTATCCTGGCTTCAGAGTCTGTGTTTTACCATTATGCTACATGGACTCTCCAACTTCATCAGTACTGTGACTTTCATCAACAGCCCCCTGATGAAAGGCAGTATTATTCCCATTATATAGGTAATGCAGTGTAGTCCACAAAAGTTGAGGAACCTCCCCAAATCTCACAGAGAATAAATTACCATGTCTCTGTGGGAAGAATTCTACTTAGGTATTAAGGAGGGCACGTGTTGGGATGAGCACTGGGTATTATACACAACTAATGAATCGTTGAACACTACAACAAAAACTTATGATGTGCTATATGCTAGCTAACTGAACATAATAAAAATAAATAAATAAATTTGACATTTCTCATGGCCACATCTGGTTTTTGTCGATGCGACTTTTGAGAGTGCTCCCTTCAGAAAGCATTTTGGTGCTACTATTATAGGCAAAAATACAAATGTTTCACCTGAGGTAAAAGACTCACTTAATCCAAGAAGGGCAGGGCAAGGGCAGGAGTATGAATTAACTTCAGATGTTGTCACCTTCAAGCTGTCATGAGGTCTTCAGCATGGTAGGAATTAATAGCACAAATATCAAGAATGTTTCTGTGTCAGGTGATGCCAGAAACCATGTATTAAGGACTTCAGTAAGCTTTAGAAAATCCTTTGCATGACTCAAGTTTACTTATTGTTGAAAAATAATGCATAGAGCTATTGATGTGATCTTCGTGCTTCTTTATGAGTGAAGGTTACGAAGAGTATTAAAGAATATTCCACAGCCAGTGAGCTGACCTTTACACTTCATATAGCAGTCTATGAATAATATCTAAGGATTTGTCTTTTAAACATTTTTCCTTGAATTTTCAGATTTTTATCAAATTCACCATAGGAAAATAATGCCTTTAAAACATAAACAAAAAGAAGAAGATAGTAGGAAGGGACAAATGAAGGGGGGGAATCAGAGGGGGAGACGAACCATGAGAAACTATAGACTCTGAGAAACAAACTGAGGGTTTTAGAGGGGAGAAGGGTGGGGGGATGGGTTAGCCCGGTGCTGGGTATTAAGCAGGACACGTATTGCATGGAGCACTGGGTATTATATGCAAACAATGAATCATGGAACACTACATCAAAAACTAATGATGTAATGTACGGTGACTAACATAACAATACAATTTAAAAAAATTGGGACAGTATCTCTAATTTGTCATTTTAAGTACATTTTTGAAATAATTCTATAATTTTAGCTGCTCTTTATTTTTGACTTACTGTCTTAGTCCATTCAGGCTTCTGTAATAAAATACTACAGCTTATCAACAACAGACATTTATTACTTACAAATCTGGGGGCTGGGAAATCCAAAATCATGGTGCTGGCAGATTCCATGTCTGGTGGTGATTTGATTCTTTATTGATGGCTATCTTTCTTCTGTGTCTTTCCATGGTGGAAGGGGCAAGGGAGCTCTCTCAGACCTCCTTCATAAGGGCACTAAGCCGATTCATGAGCACTCTACCCTCATAAACTAATCACCTCCCAAAGACTCCACCTCTTAATACCATCATATTGGAGGTTAGGTTTCAAAATTTTGGGTGGACACAACATTCAGACTTTTCTTTTTTTAAGATTTTATCTATTTATTTGAGACAGAGAGAGAGAGAGCACAAGCGGGAAGGAGGGCCAGAGGGAGAGGGAGAAGCAGACTCCTCACTGAGGAGGGAGCCCAATGCAGGGCTCGATTCCAGGACCCTGGGATCACGACCTGAGCCAAAGGCAGATGCTTAACCGACTGAGCCACCCAGGTGCCCCAACATTCAGACTTTTTAATTTTAAGTTTCAAGACCACATACCTGATCTCTTTGGATTAAGTTATGAGCTTATTAGTCGCCTGTTTTATAAATGACATGATTCTAACATCAATAACAAATGACTGCTTTAGGAAGTCTATTTTTTATCTCTAATGTCAATATAAAAAGTATAATGAATCTCTTTAAAAAAAGCAAAGTTTTGTTAACCTTAACAATATTTGTAAAAGCAAACTTTAAAAACAAAACAGATGGGCATAGGATTTTTATCATTTCAACTTAACCCCTTATATTTCAATGGATCTCTCTTTTGTCTTTATACCAAAAATCACAATATTTTCAGAGTACTTTGAAGTTGGGAGATTAATTTTATAAAACCACTCATTCAATATATTCATCACAGTTGGGGAAGTAAATATAATTATAGTCCTCAGTTTACACATAAAGAGACAGAGGCCTGAGATGCTGGGGACTTGTAGTGTTGCACAAACACAACAGGCAGCTTGAGGCCCCGTTTCTTTGCAAGGACTCAGGATCTGGATTTTCCTGCCTCTTTCTGTGGGCAGAGGATTAATGTGAGTATTTTCATGGAAATGCCAGTAGTTGGAGTCAAGCCAGGAGTTAAGGGCCTTCTGCGTGTTCCCAGAAATCTGCCAGGCATTCAGCCTTCCTCTTAAAGAAATTTCATCCTCATAATAGCGCTTTGGAGTCAATGTTACTGTTTTGTTTTGTTTTGTTTTTTTAAGATGAAAACCCCTAAAATATAGAAAATGTACTTGATTTATTCAAGTGTTCATGGTTAATAACAGCACAATCAGAATTCAAGCCTCTTGTTTATCTGGATTAAAATATTCTGTGCTTTACCTGTATTTCTTCCAAAATAAGACTTTTGTTCTGATATTCTGTGTGTGCTTAGACTTACCTGTATTGAGTTTAACAGCAAATTAGATAACAAGGCTCTGGTACTGGATTGAGTCTAAACCAATACTTGATTGAGAAGTTGGTCATTAGCATAGGGGCCCCATGTCAGAGTTGTATGTGTGCATTATTTGATTATGTTATGTTCACATATATTCCTTCACACCTAGGATCTAAATTTACCCGGTGGGTGTGTTCCAGTGCTTTTAGATGAGACTATTCCCTTTTACGTTTGGGATTGATACTCTAGACCTTATATTTCATATTTGATTTTGTATCTATATTTATTGGTAGTGCTCTTTAATAAGAAGTAATTTGGGAATTTATTCATAAAACAGCTATTGATTCTTATATGAAAATCAGTTGTTTGCTTTCAAGAATGGTATCCTGAAAACAAGACCTAGGATCTGTTTTTCCCTTGGCCTAAAATCAAACAATTATCTTTTCTCCAATGCCTTGAAACAATGCCTTTCTTTCCTTAAGAAGCCAAACTAATATTTAAGTAAATCTATCCATTTGCATTCATATCTTAGAAAATGGGTTTTCCTGAATAAGGAAAGGATATGAAATCAAGGAACATTTTTTTTTCTTGAGCTCTGCATAGTAAGCATGTTGGATTTTTATTTAACATTTTTATTTATATCTTTGCACTGGCATTGGCATATTGAAAAAGTGAGTCTTAATCTGTCAACACTTGGGCCCTGAAGTAACAAAATTAAAAAATAAATCAGTTAGCTATTTTTTGTGTTTATTTCTTTTTTATAGAAGTATATTTGAAAATACTTTATTTGGAAAAATACGTCTTATGTGATAGTATATTGTTAACCCTTTTATTGTGAGACTGTGACTTGGATACATCCCAAATTCTCACAACTGTGTCATGGAAAGTTTCTTTTTCCTGATATTATTTACACATATCTTTACTGTCAGACTGATAAATGACCCCCTTCCATGAGGTCTGGTTCCACCATTCTTCCCTGAAGGCTGAAGTCTACTTACCAAAGTCCTGCTTGGTTGACTGACCCTGCTCAGTAGCTGGGGATAACAGATTGGCAACTGTTGAAGCAATTGCTGTGGAGACCAGCAGGGGAAATGCCTATGTACTTGCTAAGGAGCCCAGGAGCCCAGCAGCAGTGGGCAGGGACACTCACTAGGGGGCAACTCAACAGAAAGATCCTCCTCACACACTTACCTCCACTTGAAGCAACCGCTAATGAGGCAGGCCTTGAACAAATCTTTATGGAGAACTTACAGTCTCTATGTGGCCTTGCACTCAGTGCTTTCCTGTAGCTGTATCGCAGATCATGTGAGGATTAGATTTAGGATGCCGTATTATGGCCATCTTACTAATGAAGTTACATCAATCATATATCATATCATATCCTAGACATGTTGCCTGAAGTTTCACATCCAGTGATGAGCAGGACTAAGATACAAACCAAGGTCTTCTGATGAGCACCCAAAAGCCATGTTTTTTTGAAAATGGTAGAATAAAATTAAACATTTTATAAATAAGCTTTAGGCAGTTTTAGGTTCATAACAAAATTGAACAGAGAATATAGTTTCCTCTTCCTCTGTCTAAACACATACAGCCTCATCCTTTATGAACATCCCCCACCAGAGTGGTACTTTTGTTACAATTGATAAACCTACATTGACATATCATTATCACCCAGAGTACATGGTTTACATTAGAGTTCACACTTGGTGTTGTACATTCTATAGGTTTTGACAAATGTACTATGACATGCATCCCTTATTATGGTATAATACAGAACAGTTTCACAAATTTTTAAAAGGGCAACAAAAAATATATTCTGACTCCCATTCTAGTGACTTTCCCATTGACAAGCAATCCCAGGAGTAGGAAGGGGAAGGCCTGGAGATGGACAGTTGTGGCTGGACTGCCATAGAGACTGTACAAAGGTCTGTGGGTTATATGCTGGGCTTGTTACAAATCTCTAGCATCTTTAGTTTTTGAGTAGTACTGTACTTTTAAAATTTTGGCACATGTCCATAGTGCTAAATCATTAGATAGTTTCCATAGAGATGCCTAAAAGCAAAGCATGAAATGTGAAAGAAAGTTCAACACAGGGGCAGGAATATATAGGGGTTCCAGGTTCAGACTCTGGAATCAAAGTACTTGATCCTCTCTCTTGACTACGCCACACGCTAACTGTGAAACATTAGGCGTGTTGTCTGCTGCCCTGGGACTCAGTTTTCTCATCTGTAAAGTGAGAATTATGGTGCCTATCTCTGTCAGTTCCCCAGGATTGCTATAACAAAATACTACAAACTAGGTGGCTTAAAACAACAGAAATTTATTACCTCACAGTTCTGGAGGCTACAAGTCTGAAATCAAGTTGTTGGTAGGACTGTGCTCCATTTCAAACTTGTAAGAGAGAATCCTTCCTTTCTCTTCCCAGTTTCTTGTGGTTTGCTGGCAGTTCTTGGCATTTCTCCCCTATGATAGACCCTGCTAGAAGTCCTTAAAGACATCCCGTATATTCAGGCTTTAATTATATTAAATCATGAATGTATCTACTTTTATGGAATAAATTACTTATGATGACATATTAGAACATGTCCCATTGCCCTTTGATTACTTTGAGTGTGTACAATTTAATCAGTTCTAGTCGTACCTCTTTGTTATTGCTTAAAAAAATAAGGATTAGTGTCCTCCTTTAGAGTGTTTGTTCTTCAGTTGGTTTGAGTAACTTGAAGTACCGAGTAATCACTTACCTTGCATTTTGCAGAGTCCTTACTAGTCCTGCCTCTCTAGAGTCTAACTACATTATTATTGTTTCCTCCATTTGAACAACTGGTTGTCACAGTTCCTTGAAATGGAGGATAAATATTTGATTCAATTTTGTTTTTTAATTTGTAGTCCAGTAAAAAACCTATGACTTTCAATTGATCTGATCATGGTTCAGTCTATTTTCTAAAGGTTCCTAAGGAATGTTCAGAGGTGACAACTGCTTGTTGTTAGCACACCAGGAGATCTTGTGTTCTTCACAGTAGGTATCCAAGGCCCCAAGGGCAATCAGTGAGAAAGTTGTATTGTTTAGATATTGATGATGGTAAATGCTAAGCAGGAAGCTGTCACTGAGAGGCCATGCACTGAGGGGGCAGGACTTATATTTTGTTTTATTTTTGGAATGTAGTGCCAAATGATGGCCCCAAATCTATGATACTGGCTTTCTCTCATCCCATTGAGTCTTTTTATAGTCTTAGTAATTTGATTATTACAACTGATTTCTTAAGTTTTAGATATGTAGCCTTAGGGGGTACTACAGTTGTTATATATAAGCCTTTGATATATATTTCTATAATTGATATATATAAAGTTTTGGTAGTTTAAGTGGCCATGTGTTTGTCATCATTTTGCCCAAAATGATTTCCATGAAAATACAAGATACAATCACCTTTGGACAACTGTTTTGGATACGTTATTGCATATTAACCATTAGACTTATGCAGCATACCCACACATCAGCTCTTGAGAAAGGAACTTTATGTTTTTGGAACAAAACACTGAAGTCACCATCTCAATGTCACATAGCCAATGGTGAGGTTTGAGAAGTCACTCATAGTATTTGGTATGCAATGCTTATAAAGCTGTGGCTCAAGTGGTCAAGAGCAGGGCTACATTTAAAGAATCAGGGCCTAAATATGTTCTTTATTTGTATTTCTCCCGTTTAAACACAGATTCTTGGTGTTATTTCTCCTATTCAGTAGCCTGAACCTTCTGATAGCATCTGACCTTACCCCCCATCCCAGAAGAATTTTCTGTCTCATCTATGCTGACTTTTGTTTTTATCATTCAGTTCTTTTTATTGCACTTTTCTGCATGATACTTCATATCACACATGCCACAAACACTCCATGGACACCTTGTTCTCCTCAGAGAAATGGTAAAAGTTGGGGAAGGGAAGCTAAACAGTAGTTGCCTAAGTGGTCTTTACCAGGTTTGGGGGAAGAAAAGAAGTGTGTGAAACTCTATGTGTAAATAATTATCTCTAAAATAAGCAAGAAAAAGCATTTTCTTCAAAATTCTAACCAGTTCTTACTGTGCTCTTTAGGAAAAGTGGAGCCAGGAAGTATACTAGACATCAGGGAAGAAATTGCTGCTGTCATAGGTGAGGTGACCCACATAGTCTTGTGCATTTATTCACTTGCAGATCCAAGACTAGAATCCAAGCCTCTTGATACTTTACTTTTACTGTGATTATGCAAACTAGTTGTCTGGAGTTTTCAATGATGTGCAAGCATTCTAGACTTGAAGGTTTTGTGTATGCAAATATAGAATAGCCAGCAAACCTTAGGCATGATTAAGGAATCATAAGGATCTCTGATACTGGTTATAGGTAGAACAATGTTATGGTGGACAAATCCTTTCATGCACATTATCTCACCAGTCCTCACAACAACCCTATAAGCTGACTGATAGTATTAGTCTTATTCACTGATGAAACATCGGGGATCAAAGATGGTAAATGACTTCTTCCTGGTCACATTGCTGGGTAAGTGACTGAGCCACAACTAATTCCTAGATCTATTGACTTCTGGTCTATTTTCAGCCTTTCTGCTAAATTCTATGTATAGGGACACCTGGGTGTCTCAGTTTGTTGGGTGCCTGCCTTTGGGTCAGGTCATGATCCCAGGGTCCCGGGATCGAGTCCCAGATCCGGCTCCTTGCTCAGTGGGAAACCTGCTTCTCCCTCTGCCTGCCACCCCCCCGCTTGTGCTCTCTCTCTTTCTGACAAATAAATAAATAAAATCTTTAAAATAAATAAATAAATTCAATGTATAGACACACACACACATACACACTTAAGCACACACACACACTTCCTGTTGTAAAATGGGTAGAACTTTGCAGGATTTTGGTATCTTTTTCAGGCAGAAAAGATAACCTTACTACCCATAAGAGGAAATACATCAACAACTCTTATCATTAAAAGAAATGTCTTTATCCTTAAGGAATTGGATATGAAGAAATGAATGGCCTCATATCAAATAAGGAAAATCTTCATCCTCTTTTAATTTTCTTAAATGGTTTCCACCTTTTCTTATAGCATTGCTCACAGATGATCAAAAGTCTCGGCAGAAGGAAATCTGAGTGATCATATTCTTTTTCTTCTTTCTTGATTTTTTTCTTCCTTACTCCCTCCAACCCTTCCTTACTCTCTCCCTCCTTCTCCCCTCCCCCTCCTTTCTCTCTTTCTCTCTTTCTTTCCAGCTGTCTTACTCTGAGTTTGAAGCAATTAGATCACCTTCTGGTTCCTTTCATTGGTGTTATTCAAGTTAGTAGAAAAGTCTGCCTCCTTCATCTGTCAAGATCTTCAGTCTTTTGCTTTCTTTGAAATCTGACCTCTGAATAAGGCTGTAACATCCAGAAAATAGTATCTGAATTGATTTATTTCTGATTGTTGCTATGGTGATTCCCTACCAATATAGAAAGTGAAGAAAGGAAAAGAATGTGTTGAAGAGAGTGATGGAGAAGCTGGTCGGACTGAGGAAAAGGCATGCAGGGCTGAGGAGGGTATTTTTGGTTCATCTACTCATGGATAGAGTCATGTCTTCTGAGTTTACTGTTAATTCATCCACAGTGATCACAAACAACCAATTTGCATTTGAGAAGCAGTGAAGTGTTTTTGTTACATGTATAGGAAAATGCATCATAAGTAACCTTAAAAGTCCCCAGATATTTTTTTTTCTCTAGGAACAGGAATAGTGAATATACATTGTAAAAGAAATTTTTGTGACAGGAGACATTTTGATTCTTGAAATAGTTCTGAAGGTTATGCTTTATTAAAGAGTTTTTTGAAATGATAGGAGAAAGACTTATCTGGAGAAAAAGTAGATTAGTCAATCCATTTTTATTCATTTATTCATTCATTTCTCCAACTTTCCATTTTTCATTCAACAAATATCTATTTTTTTACCAGGCTCCAGATACATTAATAAGTTCAATAAATATTAATAAATTCAACATATATTTATTAGGTATTAACTACACACAAGACAACATACAGGTTGATGTGGGATGCACAGATGGGTGAAGTCTGTCTTCAAAGTGATTATAAACTGGGATAGGGTAAATAGTTTAGACCCACAATCCTTGCAATGAAGAATATAATCATCAGAGCCATTGAGCTTTTTCTGCCTCAAGGAAGGCTACATGAAGGAGATATATGGGAGAAAAATAAGGACAAGAAGGACCTTGAAAGGCACATGGAGGTGGGATAAAGGGAAGAAGAATGTGAGGGAAGTGTATACAATTGTGATTAAAAAGAGTTGATTAGGGGCGCCTGCGTGGCTCAGTCGTTAAGCATCTGCCTTCGGCTCAGGTCGTGATCCCACGGTCCTGGGATCGAGCCCCGCATCGGGCTCCCTGCTCAGCAGGGAGTCTGCTTCTTCCTCTCCCTCTCCCCCTGCTTGTGTTCCCTCTTTCGCTGTGTCTCTCTCTGTCAAATAAATAAATAAAAATCTTTAAAAAATAAAAAAAAAGAGTTGATTACATTGGCCTCTTTCAGCCTTAGAGATTGATGCCATTTGTAGAAATGCTCTTCACTTTTCACTTACATTATTGGCCTTTGGAAGGCAGGAGCTCAACTTAACATGGCTTGAAGATATGGCAAATTAATATCTGGGTTTGGGTGTAGGTGATATTGGGAAGGCTTTGGAAATAAACATTTGTAGCTGCTCAAAATCAGAGTGTAAAAAAAAAGGAGGGAGCGTAAATGCGATAGAATGTAATACCAAACAGGGTACAGTCACTCCTTTTACACCCCAGACTCTTATTTTCTGGGCCTCCTGCCCTGTGGTGACTCTTGAAGGTTTAGATTTCAGTCATATGAAAGAATGAAGAGAGCTGAGTTCTACTCTTCATAATATAGCTTTCCTTTAACTCTGCTCCCACACAGGATTGGTGCCATAGACAGTGAGGGGTGAGAGTCAAGAGTATGTTTTGAGCCTGGCTCTGATACCTACACTGTGTTTAACATTGGACAAGTCATTTAACTTCCTGGGATTTCTCATATGTCAGGACAAAACAACCTCTCAGCCAAGTAGTTCATAAGAGCATAATATTAGAATCAGAAAGGGCTATAGTGGTTTAAAATACATTTTCAACTGTATAAATAAAAACCTCAGACATAAAGGAAATACATTCTTACTTCATTAATTCATAAACTGTGTAATTCTCCTAAGAACTTTGTGATTCCATCACATCTTTCAGCTAAGATTAAATAGTCAAGGGCTGTCAGGTGGGCTCAACTTCCTAAGACTTCATTATTATTAAAACTATACTTTGAAGAATTATCATAAATAATTAAAATAAATGTCAGTTATTAAGATAAATGAACAAAGACTGTATCCCTGTTTTTCACACAGAGTTTTTCAGCATCTATGAATTAAGTAACATTCCTCATTCAATGCCAGGATTTAGCTTTGAGAAAATTCTATTCATTTTTCAAGTTTGTGAAATTTCCCTTTAATATGTCAATGTAGAATTTATGCTGATTTTTACTGGAGTGAAAAAACAAGACAAGCTCTGCTTGTCTAAGCTTTCCAGGTGATTCAGATATAAGCTACAGTTTGAGAACCGCTAATTTATAGCATTCTACATATTCTGTATGTTCATTTGTTGAACTAAGTTGAGTAGCATCTGACTTTGGGAAGGTTAGATTACTTGGCTATATTCTTCATTTACTGTTCTTTTCCCCCATGGGTTCTGTGACTCTTATAACTAATCTTAAAACTAGTATTTCCTCTTAAAACTAATGTTTCCTCGGGTGCCTGGGTGGCTCAGTCGGTTAAACGTCTGCCTTCGGCTCAGGATGGACTCAGGTCATGATCCCAGAGCCTGGGATTGAGTCCTCCATTGGGCTCCCTGCTCAGCTGGGAACCTGCTTCTCCCTCACCCTCTTCCTCTGTGTATGTGCTCTCTCTCTCAAATAAATAAATAAAATCTTTAAAAAAATTAATGTTTCCTCTTAAAACTAATGTTTCCTCTTTACTTTTGGCTGCTAGGAAGTTCAGAGCCAAATTTGAGGCTTTGTACAAGATCTCATGGCCTCCTTCCTAGTTCTCTTTTTATTTTCTAACCCTATTGTCCCTTTGTCCCAATTTCCCCACACAATTATGTTACGTGTTGAAAATTTTGAAAGATGATGTATTAAATAAGCAAACTTGTTAATTGACATAAATATTAAATGGATATACCTGATACAATTCCCTGGTGTCAGTTCTCAGTGTGTTTGTTTTATGTACAAACTAAAAACTTCATTTGGGATATTCTTGAGAGAATCTGTAAGACATAAGATTAAATACTCAGACTCATTTTATCTGATAGCTCCCACATACTGACATCTTTCTAGTACAAAGTGATCCATTAACTTAAATACATTGAAACTGAGAAGTCCTATTTACCTCTCAGAGGCACTGTCTTCCTAATGGTAGTGAAATTTTTCATCAAGGATTCCCTTGCCATCAAAGTCATTCTTTTTGACATTGCAAAATCACCTCTACCTAATGGCTTTATTAACACATTGAGAGCCAAAATTTGATTGTAAAAGAAGGATTTTTCTTATAAGTGCTTTTATTTAAGACGGGTAATGTCAAAGGTTTTGTAAAATGTCAACTTTTAGGGACATTCAAACACACAATACCCACTCCTTCCGATGTCTCTGACACATTTTGGCAGCAACGCTGTAATTAATAAAGTCAGAATAGAGCCTGATGTCAGCCATATGATCTGGGTCACCAAAGCCCTGTTTTATTTAACTTATGGATGACACCTCTAACAGTTCTTAATTGTGTTAGATCTGTGCAGCAAACAACAAATATTTAGGGGAAGATTCATCCTTCTGTATATTTTGTAATGAAGCTTGTGAGCCCACTGAATAATTAAAATAAAACAAATGAAGACTAATTTGCTTACTTTTAATTTTTACCAATCCACATTAGTTAATAATTTACAAGGTAAAAATGAATAGAAGATCAGAATGACTTCCCTTCCGGCTCCCATGTTGGTGTGATGGTGGAGAGATTCTGCCTTATTGACTGCTCATTTGTAGTAGAATAACCCCAGAGAAAACAGTGTTCAGTGTGAACCAGGCTTTAATAAAAGGAGCAGCAGACTCTGGAGGTTTTTTTCTATTTCCATATAATCCCAGGATCATTTGTCTGGAGCTGTTTTTGAATTATTCATACCAATGGTAGCTCTTTCAGATATCGGATATGAACAGTTTCTATGGTACAGTTTCACAGGCAGCGTCTTTTTTGCTGGTGTTTTAAAAATAGAACTTTTTTTTTTCTATAGCAGATTGCTCTTGGGTGCTTCCGGGTGGGCTTATATTAGCAAAACATTAAACATTAAGAGGCGTTTGGGGCCTAATTCTAAGACTTCTCCAAGTAAAAGAGGAGAGAACAGAGAACTATAATGAGAATATGATATTCCTGAGAAAGTGGACTGGGCTTTTGAAAATTCTAGCACAGTCCTGTTGTAAACGTTGTTCAGGAAAGTAGAGTTCACATTTATTCTCATTCACTGCAATCTTAAGTAAATTGGATGAAAGGGATTTATTTTGCTGATCCTATTGTTCTTATGCCCCATTTGACACTAAGCTTTGAGCCTGTGTTTGCAGCCTTGAGGAGAAAAGCAAGGCTCTTTATGGAGGCCTCACAGGGCAGGGAGATGGAGCTCCTCCTACTTCTCCTAAGTCACCTCTCCCCACCCTTCACTTAATACCCCAGCCATTCCAAAGTCCGTGAAGTTCTCCACCCACCAAGAGGGTTCTTTTTGTCTCTTTTCTTTGCACTTGCTGTATTTGCCTAAAATGCCAGCATGCCTTACCCACTGACACCTCCATTCTCTCTACTGTTACCTATTTCCTCATCCTTTAAACTTAAGTTAGTGCTCATCTCCTCCTCAGAACTGGTTATTTATTGCCTGGAGTAGAGAATTTCCCCAGAAATAAACTCGGAGCCAGCAGTTTGAGTGCAAGTAGTATTTTGGGAAGTGATTCCAAGAAGTACTGGTAGGGAAGTAGGTGAGAAGGAGTGAAGGAAGCCAATGGAAGGTATATTATAAGCAGTTTATGTGGGCAACTGAGGCTGGAACCTGCTGGGGGACTCTGGGAGCCAGTGCAGAATTAGGCCACACAGGAAGAAGCGAGCTGAATTACATCCTCTAGTTCCCATCTGTCATTGGCTGAGGACTGCTCCTGGAGGTGCTGAATCCTTGTCGATGCTGGTCTGCGCCAGGCTGTGAAAAGAAGGCTGGTGGAGAAGTGCAGGTGCATTCAGTAGAATGCATAGATAAGTACTGGAGCAGTGAGAACCAAGGCCATATGTGTCCAGCACCAGAGCATCTCCTGCA
Source organism: Halichoerus grypus (assembly GCF_964656455.1). NCBI lineage: Eukaryota > Metazoa > Chordata > Mammalia > Carnivora > Phocidae > Halichoerus > Halichoerus grypus. The sequence goes on along the minus strand of NC_135712.1, from coordinate 102,924,081 downwards.
TTGCCCCAGCTACACACACACACACGCACACACGCACACTCACCGGTGCTGTGCTTCTGTAATTTGTGCTTCTTATTCATCTCTGTGCCCTCCATATCCTAGCATAGTGCCCAGCACACAGTAACTATGCAGTGAACATTTGTTGAAGCAGTGAGTGTGGAATGATTGAGTGGCCCTATTAGGCAGAACCACCCTGAGTTTTGATTTCTGATACCTCCCCATAAGCACACTCTACCAATCATTAAAGCACCTTCCTCTCCTTCCTTCCTTCTCATGGTTCAGAGAGAGTCACTCCATATGTCAGATGACTACCCTGGTGCTTTTATGTTTCTACTTTTAGAGGAATACTGTGGTCAGTTCCATCCTCTACTCTGAGATGTGCTGACTCTGTTAGGCCTTTTCAACTGAGGTAAAGTGGTAGGGGGCATGCTCTATGGGAAGGTGGTGGAGAGTGGAATTGGTGTCAGGGTTTTAGTTCCTGTGTTGCCTTCCACTTTCCTCCTCTAACACACCAAAATTTGGTGACAGACACTCCCAGAGCCCTGCTTTTTTTAAGGAGCAGAACTTCTCTTCCACCAGGAAGTCTGCTCAAATCCAGGGCAAAGAGCAGGGGCCCCTTTCCTGAAAACAATAATCTTAGCCTGGTGGTATGGGAAGCCCACACCCATCCTCTCTATGTGTCCTCTTTGAATGCCAGTCTACCTTGTGTTTTGGGTTATTTAGATCCAGCCTACTTGGCCTACGCCTTTTAGTTTGGTCTGACTGGCTTAACTCTGTCTGCAGAATTGCTGTAGCCACTCACTTGTGTTTTCTCAGAGCACTTTCTCCCACTGTATTGTCCAGCCTATCTTTGTCTTCCCATCTTCCACCTGCTGTTCTGGCTGTTCCTCCACCTGCCTCCTTTCTCTATAGTCTGTCCTCTGTGGAGCTGCCTTTCTTGTGGCCATGGCCCTGAGTGAACTTGGTCCAGTCACTTACAAACAAATAAAACCAAAGGGGTCAGACTAAGTGATTTTTTAAAAAAGATTTTATTTATTTATTTGTGAGAGAGAGAGAGAGCAAGCACACAAGCAGGGGGAGCTGTAGGCAGACAGAGAAGCAGGCTCCTAGCTGAGCAAGGAGCCTGACCCAGGACTCAATCCTAGGAACCCGGGATCATGACCTGAGCCAAAGGCCAATGCTTAATCAACTGAACCACCCAAGTGTCCCAAGACTAAGTGACTTTTAAGACTCCTTCTAAGCCTCAGATTCAAATTCTATGACCTAAGATTTTTCCCACCACCTCTCCCTGCCATGGATGTATAATTTCTAGGTTAGCAATCTGTGCTCACTTTGGTGAGCTCTGAATGGTACAAAGCCCTCAGCTGGGTAGAGGGGTGAGTGAGGTGGACACAAAATGATTCCTGTCTCTAGGACCCACCATCTGGTTAGAGAAATGGTCACCAACTTGTCCCTCTGGCAAAGGAAAGTGAACTAATCCTGGAGGTTGTTCGGTCACGATGTCTGTGAAATCAGGTCACAATTGGCATTAGTGGAACCTTGTGATAGGAACTAAGTGCTAAGCTGAAAAAGACTGTAAAATCTGACTACTTGAAGCCATGGTCCCCGCCTTCTCTGAAGATCCTAACCTCCACAGTCTGGTTCTCTTGGCTGACTGCTGTGGTATGAGGGAGGTTGTAGGTGGCTCTTTAGGACCTTCTAATGTATTTCTGTGTGTCTAGATGAGGGGGAGACCACAGGTTATAAAGGCAGACAAAAAAAACTTTGGGTCAAATACTCTCTCAGCCATTGGCAAAATGGGTGATTCTCACCTCTTTGAACCTTGAATTCCTCACCTGTAACATGGGGATAATACCTACTTTCCAGTATTATATAAGAACGGATTCTATAAACAATTTTTGAGTACTTACTAAGACCCAATTATTGTGTTAAGCTTGGGGGGAGGAGTGCAAAGAAAAAATAGGCATAATCTTTTCTCCACCTCAATTTCTATTCTAGTAAGGAAGATTGAAATAGAAACAAATAATTACATCATAGTCTGGTAAATCCAAAAATAGCTTCAATGAATTAATAATTCACTTGCAAACAGCATATGGAAATTTCAATAAGATTTCTTTATCTCCTACCTGGTAGAAAAGAATCTACTGCAAAGAGGTGAGATAAGGCAGTATGTTGCAGGTTACTCACTGTTGGAGAGCTGTGATGGCCATTTTGTGCAAAGGCACAAATGTAGGTAGTGAGGTAGAAGGAACAGCAAACTAGGAACACACAGGTCTGGGAGCTAGTTTTGGCTCTGCTAGTTTTTAGCTGTATAAGTATTGCAAGGCATTTACACACAATGAGCCACATCAGTTGTAAAATAGGATGTGTATTCTTCCTTTTTCATAGGACTGTTGTGTAGGTCAGATACAATAATGATTTTATAGTTACTAAAATTATGTGGAATTGGATATAAACTTGAAGGAAAAGAAAATAAAAATCATACCTGCATCCTTACAATGCATACCTTAATGACAGTAAGAAAATTTTCTGTAGAATATCTCTTAACTTTTCTTTAATCAACTCCCCAAATAACTGAGACTCTCCACTCCCTCTATAAAATAATCTGACAGATGCCCACAGCACAGTGAAGGTTCAGCGTATAATGACTATGCACGTCTGCTACAACCATTTGAGTTGTATGCTTGTCAGGAGTCCTGGTTACTATATCTGCTTACTCCAGTTCATTCTTTTATTCAACAAATATTTGTTGATTATCTGCTCCATGCTAGGTATTGCTTCAGGTACTAGGGATGTGGCAGTGACCAATGTCCATTGTATTCTAGTTGTATTTAGCATTATAATTATATAATTTAGTTAAAAATTTCACCAAGTAGTGAAAAATAAGTGTGAAAGAATTGCTGATTTTTTTTGAAAATTAAGTTAAAAAGTTATAATGGGCATCTGTCCTACTACCCAAGATCTTTTAAATTCCTTCTGAAGTTTCCATTTCTCTTGTGACCTACGATGTTACAGGATCAGATGCCCCTGTAACTAATGGACATGGGGTTGGGTATGAGGCATCTATTTTGTGTTGAGGTTACAGTGTCAGCTGTGCTGACAGTTTCCTCAGATCAGTTCTGTAGTGTAATTCCTGAAAGTTTGGTTTGAGCCCACTTTGATTTTTTCCCCTTCCTCAAATTCTGTAGGTCTCCAAGTATTTCTTGATAGATTCCTTTTCTTAATGAACCAGTCATAATGAATCCTGTTGTTTGCAGCTAAGAACCCCAACCATTACAAATCCTTTGGAAAGACTTTTAATAATTAAGTTTCAACACACACACAGACACACACACACACACACACACACACACACTGTCAAGTTGTTTGTGGGCAAAACAATGTGCAACATTAAGGGGATGATAAAAATAATTAGAAAGATTTCATACTCAGATTGCTTCACAATTTTTTATTAGTTTTGGTTATTAGTTTTACTTTAAAGAAACCTAAATTGGAAATCAGTGCTGTGGCATTGTGGGGCGTGGTGCACATAGAGTGATGAGACACCAATCAGTGGACCCATGCTGAAAGAAAGGTCTTGACTCACCATCAAGAGGTAGAAGACAAATGTACATTGATAAGTTTTTATTTAAAATAAAATATTTAAATTATTCATGAATCACTTTTGATAATTTTCAGCTTTGATCACTTTGATCCACCAACCGTTTATCAACCTTGCCTTTTGTTAGGTACAGAGACTTCTATACAGTTTGAGGCATCTGAGCTTTGAAGTCATGTCCAAGGAGGAGCCTCCTCTTCACACCCCACCATTGGCTTCTTTGGGCCTCTGCCTCTCAGGCAGTTGTAAGGGCTTGGCCTATCTCTTTGAGCAAGACTTCCTTTCACTTCAAGATACCCCTTTAGGACTTATACCTCTGGCAGCTCCTTTGGTTGAAAATCTCTCTCTGAAGCTATTGTGAGTTCAGGTAATCTCTAGGCAGGGTGTCATTCAGCATTGTAGTCACAGCTGTCTGGTATCATAGCTGGAGCCAGTGGCCATGTTCAACATTTGCTGTCCTCTAATACATACATAGATTTCTTATTTCCTCAGATCATTTCCTCCTATTGTTCTTTCCTTTCCTCTCTCTCCCCTCTCTCTTTTTCCTTTCTCTCTCTCTCTTTCATTTTACTTTCTCCTTCACATTTGTCTCCCTCACCCTCTTTTCAGCCTTTCCAGCCCTTCCCCTCCTTGTTTTCACAATTCCCTCTTCTAGGCCAGTGCAGCTGAAGTCCTGGTAAGAAATGTAGCAGAAATTCCCTTCATTGAACACAGAGGTGAAGTTTCTGTGGTAATCTTTGCTAAATGATGTTTCTGACTGGTCTTCAATGAAGAACAGCAACTAATCTGTCATTTCTTCTTGCCAAACACTTAGGTAACATAGATCCCACCTTCCAACCCCAAGACCTTTACAGAAGACCACATGTACTCCTAAAATATTAACACTGTCTTCATGTAGTTTTTATATGGTATTACAAAAGAAAAGATTTGAATACAGGCAATTTTTAAACAAGATAGTTTTTATCTCAACTTTTGACATGAGAAAATAAATATTCTTGATGAATTTCCAGTCCCTCGGGCTAATTTTAATGTGTTCATTTTAATTTGCCTTTATAAAGGATTATTGTAGAAACTGAATATCATAAGGCTTTAAAAATATACAAATCATTGGGGTGCCTGGGTGGCTCAGTCATTAAGCTTCTGCCTTTGGCTCAGGTCATGATCCCAAGGTCCTGGGATCGAGCCCCGCATTGGTCTCCCTGCTCAGCAGGAAGCTTGCTTCTTCCTCTCTCACTCCCCCTGCTTGTGTTCCCTCTCTCACTGTCTCTCTCTCTCTGTCAAATACATAAGTAAAATCTTTTATATATATATATATATATACAAATCATTTAAAATTCTATAAAACAGCTAATATTTAGATAAAATAAAATAATCACTAACTTATGGTTTTTTAAAGTAATATTATTACTCATTTAACCAAACTAACTACAGTACAGACACCAGACTGGTACCTAGTGAACATCTACTAAGTGACTGTAGATCATCTCTGAGATAGTGAAATTTGGCTTTTCTGGCTAGTGTTAAAATTACCCAACCTATTTTGAAAATTGAACTGTAGCCATAACATCTCATTTCTAAATATACACATATTTAGCACTCTTTATGCATTTTAAGAGCCTCCTGATTTAATCTAATTCTCTACATGTTTTCATCAAATATTTCTTAAGCCCTGCTATGTGCTAGATCTTGGAAATGAGAGAAATCTAAGACAAAACTGGATTCTGTTTTAGAGGAGCTTCTAATTTTATTGGAAAGGTGGAATGTATTTATAAGAGATGATTAAAATGGCCAGTTCGAGTGAGTGTCCCAGAAGTGTAAAGAAGTAAGAGACAACTGGGAAGATTTCTTGAAAGAAGTGGGCATCGATGAGGGCCCTGAGCTGTGCTTAGAAGACATTGAAGGGTTCCAGTACCAAAGTAAAAGTGCAAAAACCGGTGCCACAGTCAGTGAAAAGACATTAAAGGATTTTGAGCCCATTTAGGGACTGGTAACTTATAAAGACTCACCGCCCAACCTGGCTACCAACTGGAAGCAAGCAAGTGGCTATTTTCCATTTTCTTAAGTCTAAACAATTTCTTTAAACTAATGGATAATTTTTACCAATGGACTAAGTGTTTCAAACTAGCAGATGATCCAAAAGTCAGTTAAAATATGGCTTTGTAATGTGCTGCTGGATCTTTGCAGGGGCAGATTTATCTTCCTAATTGTGTTTTGCTTAGTCCAGTGTTGAACTTAATTTGTATTCCATGAGCACACAATGGCTGGACAGTTGGAGGGAGGGGAAGGAGATTGAGGAGAAGAAATGAAGGGAGGAGGGCTATTGTTCAGGGAAACTGGCTCAGGATTTGGAATTTGTCACACATCATTCGCCCTGTGGACTGTCCTCTCACAGGTAATCACAATCAACTGTGGTCTGGTTAACTGACTAGAGTTGTTTTACAATTTGCTGTATTCTATTCAAAATCAATGGGTTTATAAGTGGGTCCCTTCCAAATTCACGAGTACAAGTTGTGCCTCTCTCGTCCCTGTCCTATATGCTTATTTCTGGTGATTGTCTTTATTTTTTTTTTCAGTAAAAACAAACATTTAATAATGTTTCTGGTCAGAGAAAGCTTTAGGCAATATTGTTGTGTAAGCAGACATTTATCTTTATATAGTGTGAATAATGAAATCATTCCAGCCTATTGGTAGGTTTGAGGTAAAACCATGGAGGCATTCTCTGAAAGACTGTTTAAAATAGGTGTTACATCCATATAATCTTAGTTTAAATATATGTCTATGGGTATTTATATAGATGTAAATATGTATAAACGTAAAAGAGAACAATTCTGTCCTGTCCTTATCTACTAATCGTCATGATCCCTGTGGCCCCATATGCAGATAACCACTGTTACTAGGTTTTTGTGTATCCTTCTGATTCCAAACACTTAAAAGAAGTCTTGTGTGTTCAGAGTAGTGAAGCTTCCTAGTTATGTCATTAGTCTTTCCTTGGTGGTTGTCTATAAGGGAAGTTTTAGGAACTCTCAGAACCCAAATCTGACCTGAGTTTTATAGTGATAATGAGTAAAAAAGACAGTATTTACAGGAGTTCTTACTTTAGGATCCACAGATCATAGAATTCAGGGTCTGTGAACTTAGATGGGAAATAGACATTTTTCTTTTTACTAACCTCTGTCTGAAATTAAACATTTTCTTTAATTGTGAATTTAGGCAAAACCATAGGAGAATTGACACCTGTGACTTTGTCACTGGAAGAAATCAGAGTTATATCCATGTCACATTATAGCCATTGCAAATATGCCAAAACATCATTTACACTCATCATTATATCAAAATGGTGAAGTTAATTAGATCCTCTGCTAGTGTTCTAAAATTTGTATCCAAGATTTATTTTAATTCAGTATAGTAAGACACGTGCACATAGAAATGGCTGTCATAAAGGAATAAAGGAACTCACTAATCTCTAGAAATAGAAGGCATGCCACACCATACAGGGTCACATGGGGAACACCTGGGTTGGTTGGGAGGCAGAAGGAAGAGAAGGAAGAGCATGGCCCAAAGCCTTTATTGGGGTTTTCAAGGGAAGGAATGGGTGAAGCAGGGGTAGGTATGCTGAGTAAATTTAGGACTGGATAGTTTGAATAATTTTAGCAGGATCTGGGTTATAGTGGCAGTCTCTAGTTGTCTTGTACGTGGCCTGGGGTGATTTGGGGTAGGGGGAATATTGGCTTGGTGTGTAGTGGCTCCTTGATAAAGGAGATGGTTGAGGGTGTGGGCTCTGGATTGCTTGGTTTGTATATCAAAGGTGTGCTTGCAGGGGAGTCCTTTGTTATCTCTAGGAATTACCCAGCCCTGGAAGGGGCCATCTCTCCAGGATCAAGGTCCCAAATGCCAGAGCATTAAAAATACAGAAAATAATTATACTCAATACAGCTAGATATATATTATTTAATGTGTTAATAATGACGCACAGGTACTACATAATCACAGTTGTGCTTTTAAAAATATTTCAGTGATTATATTTCATTCTAATCAGCTCCCTTTGTAACTCTCTGTACTGTACTTTCTGTTTATGAACACTGTTCTGAGGAGACCATGGTCTTCACCAGACTGTCAAATGGTCCACAGCTCAAAGACATTAAGTTCCAAAGAGAGATTCAGTTTCTTACCTTACTAATTGTCCTGCATGTTCCATTTTTCTTTCTTGTGGACTTAAGTTTATCTAAACTTAGGACTGGAACAAGTTATTGCAAGAGATTCTGCCTTTGTCCCACCACCAACATCCATACCTTCATCTGTTTTAACCTTCCCTACCTGACCTTTTGCTAAATGGAGGAGATATTCATAATGTTGTGATTTATTGAATCCTTACCACATGTCCAACACAATTGTATACCTTTTTTATGTATTATCTCATCTGCTGTTCATAGCCATTCTATGAACTAGATGTGGTTATCATTACCTTTTTACAGGTGAGGAAACCTAGGCATGGTGTGCATATAACCTGCCCAAAGTCACATATCAGTGACAGAGCCATATTGAAGTTGGGTACTTTGGCTACAGTCCCCACATACTGAATACTACATACACTATGCTTCAGATACAAGCATGATTGGGATCCACACTCTGAATATGTGTACCAGAAAGAGAGCATTTTCTCTTACCAAGAATTCATAGTGATTAATTGTCTGAACTTACACAAGCTTGGATGCCAACCTGAGTGTAAATATGGGACTAGTTAGTTGTTGGGTTCAGAAGGCTCTATGATAAATATTCGAGGTGATTTAGAAAAAGGAAATCTGGAAATGAATTCAAGGTGTGATTAAGCTATGTTTGTCAATGAATTAGTTGGCAAGTTAGATTCACCCCTTGAACCTCTTTGAAACTTACTCTATATTACTTATAAGGGCCCATAAAACTTCAAAGTAACTGAGTCACAGCAAGAACTTGTCCCAGATTGCTCTATCAGAGCCTTGATCACTACTGGCTTTTTTGCTACAATAAGAAAGAAGCCTCAGTCTCTAGTTAGACTTCTTGCTTCCTCACTGACCTTGCCTTTTACAGTATTGGATTTGTATAAATCAGATGTTTGTAAAGTAGAGAGTGTCTACTTATTCTTTGCTACTAAAGTTCAGGAACATCACTTTGTATTATTGTTTTGAAAGTATAAGGGGAAAGTATACTTATACCCTCTCAGTCAAGCTTTACCTTATTATATCAGCCTACTATAATTAGGCTTAGCTTCAGCTGCGTAAGACAGAAAACTCAAAATAATTGTGTGTTAAGTCCAATGGAGGCTTATTTTTCTCTAGTCATTCCAAAGAGGTTTTGGGATGTACACTGTGATTAGCTGTTTTCCAGATTTTGGTTCCACAATCCTTACATTTGGCCCTTGAACTTATGGTCTCCTGTGGCTGCTAAAGCCCCAGGAGTGTCATCTTTCTTCCAGGGAGCTGGATGATGTAATGTATGGTGATTAACATAACATAATAAAATTTTTAAAAAATGCGGAAAAAAAAAAGAAGGAAAGAGAGCAACAAATGTCTGCCAGCAGTGTTTTAAATGAAGTCTATTGCCACAAAATACTGGTGCTTACATCTTTTTGGGCAAAATTAGGCTCAAGTTCACTTCTAGGCAAGGGAGACTGACAAATGTACCAAACAAAAAATAAAGGGTTCTACAGCTATGGGAGAAGGGGAAAATGGATAGAGGCATGCAATTAGCAGCCTTGTCATACATATTATTTGGATGCTTTCATTATGATTGAAGCTTCACTAGGGCAGCATACCCTAAGCTCAGTAGCCTTATGAGGAAAATAAATGTTCTGGACATATATGGGCAAGCCCAAATATATAGTGTGACCATAGCACATATCACAGGGTGTTAAGGTGTTATCCCTCCAGATAGCACATTGTGTTGACAGGGTCTCTGAATATGAACTGTCAACTCAGAGACTGCCTTCAAGAGTGGTAACTCTAGGTTCTGTGTTTCAATGGGAGGTTTGGAGATGGTAGGACTTCTTGGGTTATTTCTGTCTGAACATAAGCTGCTTCTGTATTTTCAGTTACAACAGCAACTATACTGAAACAACCTCATTTTTGGAAGAGTGGGTTATTGTTAAATTTTGTTAAAGTACATTTTGTAAAATATAACCTCTAGTTTTTTAAAAGTTAATGCATATGTGTCTTTGAAAGTCTCTGGAATCTTCCAAGTACTTCATGCATTCACTTAAGTCATTGGCTCATTTTCCCACTTTTCTGATTTGCAAAGAAATAATTTTATTGATGTTTTACTCCAGCAGGTGGAAATCATAACAGCATCATGCAATGCAGGAAGGCGTTGCTAAGCAACCATTTTCAGTATTTAAAAAAAATCCAAATAAACCTTCCTTTTAAATGCCTGCAACATGTGAAAAATTAGACAACTCTCTATCCAGCTTTAAATGAACTCACACCACTTCTAAAAATTACATCATCCTTTTCTGTTTCCTATGTTTATAACTTTCATGAACAAAGCCACAATCTTCAAAGGTGCAGTTTTGGACCTGCATCAAGCTAACCATGGAACATAGCAAATATTGTTAGAATTCCTCACTTATGGCTTTGCCAATCTGACATCCATCGGTACAAGGATTCTTGTAATCCATTTTTTATGTTCTTTGAGTTAAAATTATGTTAGCACAAGTCTTGGGTGCTTCTGAAAAGTGGATTCTTTGCTGGCACTGAATTGTAGTTAAGCTTTAATGCTAGCTCCCTCACTTCCCAAAATAAATCAAGTGATCTGATATGAGAGAATTAGTTCCGGAATTTGGGAATACTACTTCTCTCAGCACCAAGTGCAACAACATAATTGGGGGCATTTATATATATTTATCAGTTCTGCTGCTGTGTGATGGCAGGTGGATGGTTTCTTAGGGTTCCAGGAACACATTATGCAAAGGGAGAGCTGAGTGACTCCATCTAACCAGTTTATGATTTTAAGACCCACAGAGGCCTAGAATTCTTCCTTGAGGAAAGATGGAAGAATATTTTGGTATTCAAGATGTGCTCCCCTGGCATGGCTTTCTAGAGATCATTGGGAGTAACCTCTAGAAAGCTGGGGCAGATCCTGGTGCCAAGGAGCATGTGTCTAATACATTTGGAAATTATAGAAACTTACTCTTAATCATACCATATAATTAAATTCTGTAGGAGGCAACCAAGTATCTCCTAGTCTGGTTGGTGGTCTTGCACATACAGGCTGCCTTTGATCAAACTGGGAAGTGGCAGAGTTTGTCTTTGACTCCTATTTATCTCCTCTGCTGTGCCAGGGGATAATTCTAGTTGCCTAAAATCTTAGTGCAGGTATCTCTTGCCATCCAAACATAAGAGTCCACTGGATTCAGCTAGTGAGAATTCTTGCATATCTATATATACAATATATATATATATATATATATCTTTATAAAATGAGTTTTCACATTCCTTACATCATTTGCTTCCCACATCAATCCTATCAACGAGGCAAGGCAGGATACTTTCTTTACATTTTCCAATAAGGAAAACAGGTCATCTACTTGGTGGCTTGAATTGGAACCTAGAATTCCCCATGCTCAGTTTTGCCACAGAGCTGAATTCACAATTTTTCTGTCTTGTGTCTCTTTCAGTGGGCTCTGCTAAGTGTTTGATTAATCAATACATTAAAATAAATACATTAGATTAATTAATACATTAAAGCTTATTTTTAAAATTGAGTTAAATTTTCATTGGGTTCTCTTAACTTAAAGCATTGTTCTTTACAGGGAACATTGAGTCTCAATCTTGAATATAATGCCATGCTTTAAAAAAGCCAATAAAGGTGAGAATTTCAGGTGTCATGAATTCTTTAGAAGACAGAGGATGGTATTTTCAAGCAGAATTCTTGAACTAATTAATAAGTCAGTATTAACTAAGTTTCTACCATGTGAAAGGCCCTGGTATTACAATAGGAAACAAAACAGACATGATCCCTACTCTCATATATCTTATATCCCAGGCAGCTCATTTGTATTCACAAAATTAATATATTTTGTCTTTATCCAAAGCTACCTCTGATGTGAAGACATGGGTAAGATTATCAGATCCTGTTCATGACAGAGAAGAAGAGGAGAAAACATAAGAGATAAAACTTTATTGCACAGGGTTTCAAACTATTTGGGGGTCATTATTCTTTTCAGGGAAGTTTTGCATTACCTGGATAGGCTGGAGCAAACAGGAAGGATAAGGAAGACTAGTGGATGCTATCAATAAAATCCTTGGGCAGAGAAAATAGCCTTTTATTTTATTTTATTTTTTATTTTTTTCATTCTGGGAATGTGCATGGCCTCAGAGAGGAGGATGCAGTGCCCAGAGAAAGGATGTTGATGTTGTTGAAGGAACAGGCTGTGAGACCAACCAGTCCTGCTTGAGGCCCATCTGTAGAAGAGGCCTACTGTTTTGGATCCCTGCTTACTCATTTCCTTTCACTGTATACTGTGAGCTTGAGTGGGGAGACTTCAGAGAGGAAGACTAGAATGAGAAGGAACTTGAAGAATCTTCTTGAAGGAAGTCCTACTAAAACATGAACCAGCAAAGATCAGAGACTCCTACAGTATAGTCTCCTATATTATACATACTATGTAACTTGCAAGTGATTTACAAAATTACTAGTGATCAATGGTTTTAAAACCATTTGTCCATTATACTTGTAATGTAAATTTTTATAATAAAAACTCAGTGAAGTATAATTGTTGTTCCCCATCTACCACAATCATCAGTACAAAGTGATCTTAGAAATGATTTCATTGGTCATAGCTGCCTATACACTGGTTTTACAAAATCACCAAGTTTTGAGAAGACATATGAATGACTGACTTTTTCACAACCTCTAAGTGCATTTGTTATTTCATCACTGAGATTAGTAATAGAACACTCTGCACATCTACCTCTCATTGTTGCCTGAAACCACTTATTTCTAATATTGAAGACAGGTACTGATTGAACTATTAGTTTGATTTGTCTTCATGGAATACTCCACAGCCTTTATTCCTGTTGGTTACTACCCTTAAAATATTTTGAAGCCATATGTTAAGAACAAATACCAAACACTGCCCCCCCGCCTCCATTTAGTATAACAGAGTCAATGGATCCAAACAGCTGAAGTTACTCTTGCATGGGAATTGTTCTCAGTGCCAGGCTGACCAAGCTCTCACAATGATACTGATGGTAATTATGGTTTTCTTTAACACATACTTATATAACATATCTCAAGGACACTGTGGCACTGTACTGATCTCTTTTCATGCATTACTTCATTAAATCCTTATTTTGGCTCTATAGCAGAGATATGTTTGGTATCCTGTCTTATAGTTGAGGAACCCAGGCTCAGATGGCTAAAAAAACTTCTTGTTACTTGTCAAGGAACATAGCATATAAAAATAAATGTTGAACATGAGTGTAAATGGCCCTAAAGCCCATGTTCTTTATCATATCACAGCTCTAGCAAGTTGCCAGAATAAAGAGGAATTAAGAGAGGCATTGGGAGCTTTGGTTTTTTGTCCCATGCCCCTTCAGGGTCCTGACTCTAGCTTAGATTACTTGGGCCCAATTGTACTCCTTGAACTTGAGGGTAATTTGAGGGGGGGTTTTCAGATTTGGGGGGTATACAGAGGCAGTACTGAGAGAGGAGGGAATAGCCCCGAGGTGCTTAGCCATCTTCAAATGTCCTTCCTGAGTGGTTTAGGGAGGACGAGATGTGAAAATTCTGACCTGTTTGAGACCATCCAGTGTCAGGCCACCATACCTCAGCAGCTCACCATCTGGTTCAATACTTGCAAGTAGATTGTTTTCCACCATTTCTAGAACTGACCTCCTGAATATACTTTGGAGACTCAATTCTAGAAGGAAGTTTGCTTTATGGCAGCAAGTGGTTAACAGCCTTTCTTGGTGGCCAGATATCTTTGATCATCTGATACATCCTGTGATCTCCCACCTCAGAAAAATATCTGTAACATGCTTAGACACAACTCATTATTTACGATGTTAGGGCATTCAGAGACTCTGTATAGCCTGTTCACACTTGCACTGAGAGGTCAAGGAACCCAAGTTAAGAAGAAATCTTCAGGTATATATGTTCAGTATCAAAGATGAATTTTTTTCAGTATATTTTTGAAGATTACTAGGTAAGTTAGAAAGAAAGGAAGGGACGGAGGAAGGGAGGATGGAAGTGGGGAGGAAGGAAGAAAGGAAAAGGAGGGAGGGAAGGAAGGAAGGAAGGAAGGAAGGAAGGAAGGAAGGAAGGGGAGAACTCAAACAATATGATCCCTCTTTTTATTTATTTATTTTTTCTCCAGCTGGAGTGGTCACTTATGTAAAGAACTTTGAAGATTAGTCTAATTGGGGTGGTTCTAATGACCAGGAGGGACCATGAACAATTTTAGCCAGTTTGCTATTTTGAAATGAGACTATAGCCAATGAGCCCTTTATGTGTTTTAATGGATTAAACAAAAATTTAATGAGTAACAGGAAGGTCTTCAGAAAATGAAAAGCCAGGCATCCTTCTTGATTCCTAGCCTAATGTTCTTTCACTCGTTCTTTCCTGTTTCTTCCCTTTCCCTTCCTGTTTTAACTTAAATATGGTGGTCTGAGTCAGAGATCATCCCAACTGGGATAAGGTGTTGTGACCCTTCTTGCCATCATGGACAAGAGAGGCAGTTAATCTTGGATGTACTGTGCCTGGTGGCAGCTTGGCCCGAAAACCTTATCTCATCAGCCTTCTCTTAAAGCCCAAGTTTAAAAAAAAAGCAGTGACAGCAAAGTCATCTGTCATTTTAGTATAATCTAATATTAGCTTTCCATTCTCAATTAATTAAGGTGCAATGTTTTCCTCATTCTCTTAGGCATGATTGTATTTAAATAACTTTTCTGATCTCTCCTTATGCTTGTGGAAAGTTTTGCCTCCTTCTTCTTTATAAGCTAGTCATTTAGTAATCAGCTAATTTTTTTTTTTTTTTTTAAGTAGGCCCTCCAATGCAGGGCTTGAACTCATGATCCTGAGATCAAGATCTGAGCTGATATCTTAAGAGTTTTTCACTTAACCAACCGAGCCACCCAGGCACCCCAGTAATCAGCAATTCTTAAAAAAAAAAAAAAAGATTCTATAGATCAAAACATCCCAAGTTCATATTTAAAGTCATTATTCTTAGGAATCAGTAGGTGAACAAATATGAACCATGATTAGTCTCACTAAAGAAATATGATAAAACCAGCAATGAGGTACCATTCAACATCTCCCACCACCATGAAATGAGCCAACACTATATTTTTTTCAAGTTTTTAAAAAAATTTTTAATTGAAATTCAATTTAGTTAACATATAGCGTATTATTAGTTTTAGGGGTAGAATTTAGTGCTTCATCAGTTGCATATAATACCCAGTGCTCATTACCTCAAGTGCCCTCCTTAATGCCCATCACCCAGTTACCCCGTGCCCCCAACCATGTCCTCTCCAGCAATCCTGTTTCTTTCCTAGAGTTCAGTCTCATGGTTTGCCTCCCTCTCTGTTTTTATCTTATTTTATTTTTCCCTCCTTTCCCCTACATTCATCTGTTTTGTTTCTTAAATTCCACATATGAGTGAAATCATTTGGTACTTATTTTTCTCTGACTGACTTATTTCACTTAGTATAATAACCTACTAGTTCTATCCCCGTCAATGCAAATGGCAAGATTTCATCCTTTTGATGGCTGAGTAATATTCCACTGGGGTGCATGTTTCCCTTCGAATCACTATTTTTGTTTCCTTTGGATAAATACCTAGTAGTGCAATTACTGGGTCATAGGGTAGTTCTATTTTTAGCTTTTTGAGGAACCTCCATAATGTTTTCCAGAGTGGCTGTACCACTTTGCATTCCCACCAACAGTGTCAGAGGGTTCCCCTTTCTCTGCATCCTCGCCAACATCTGTTGTTCCCTGTCTTGTTAATTTTAGCCATTTTAACTGGTGTGAGGTGGTAACTCATTGTGGTTTTGATTTGTATTTCCCTGATGCCGAGTGACATTGAGCATTTTTTCATGGGTTTGTTGGCCATTTCTATGTCTTCTTTGGAGAAATGTCTGTTCATGTCTTCTGCCCACTCCTTGACTAGATTTTTTGTTTTTTAGGTGTTGAGTTTGAGAAGTTCTTTATAGATTTTGGATACCAGCCCTTTATCTGATAAGACATATGCAAATATCTTCTCCCATTCCAAAGGTTGCCCTTTAGTTTTGTTGATTTTGCTGTGCGAAATCTTTTTGTCCTGATGAAGTTCCCAAAGTTCATTTTTGCTTTTGTTTCCCTTGCCTTTAGAGATGTGTCTAGCAAGAAGTTGCTGCGGCCAAGATCAAAGAGGTTGCTGCCTGTGTTCTTCTCTAGGATTTTGATGGATTCCTGTCTCACATTGAGGTCTTTCATCCATTTTGAGTTTATCTTTGTGTATGGTATAAGGAAATGGTCCAGTTTCATTCTTCTGCCTGTGACTGTCCAATTTTCCCAACACCATTTGTTGAAAAGACTTTTTTTGCATTGGATATTATTTCCTGATTTGTCAAAATTAGTTGACCATGGAGTTGGGGGTCCATTTCTGGGTTCTCTATTCTGTTCCACTGATCTATGTGTCTGTTTTTGTGCCAGTACCATACCATCTTGATGATTATAGCTTTGTAATACAGCTTGAAGTCCGGAATTGTGATGCCACCAGCGTTGGTTTTCGTTTTCAACATTCCTCTGGCTATTTGGGGTCTTTTCTGGTTCCATCCAAATTTTAGAATTGTTTTTTCCAGCTCTGTGAAAAATGCTGGTGTTATTTTGATAGGGATTGCATTGAAAGTGTAGATTGCTCTGGGCAGCATAGACATTTTCATGATGTTTATTCTTCCAATCCATGAGCATGGGATGTTTTTCCATCTGTTTGCATCTTCCTCAATTTCTTTCATAAGTGTTCTGAAGTTTTCAGAGTACAGATCCTTTACCTCTTTCATTAGGTTTATTCCTAGGTATCTTATGGTTTTTGGTGCAATTGTGAATGGGATTGATTCCTTAATTTCTCCTTCTTCTGTCTCATTGTTAGTGTATAGAAATGCAACTGATTTCTGTGCATTGATTTTATATCCTGCAACTTTGCTGAATTCCTGTATGAGATCTAGCAATTTTTTGGTGGAGTCTTTGGGTTTTCTACATAAAGTGTCACGTCATCTGCGAAGAGAGAGAGTTTGACTTCTTCTTTACTGATTTGGATGCCTTTTATTTCCTTTTCTTGTCTGATTGCTGAGGCTAGGACTTCCAGCACTATAACAGTGGTGAGAGTGGACATCCTGTGTTGTTCCTGATCTTAGGAGAAAAGCTCTCAGTTTTTCCCCACTGAGGATGATATTTGCTGTGGGTCTTTCATATATGGCTTTTATGATGTTGAGGTATGTTTCGTCTATCCCTACATTGTGGAGGGTTTTTATCAGGAAAGGAGGCTGTATTTTGTCAAGTGCATTTTTTTGCATGATTTGAGAGGATCATATGGTTCTTGTCCTTTCTTTTATTAATGGTGTATCACGTTGATTGATTTGCACATGTTGAACCTCCCTTGAAGCCCAAGAATAAATCCCACTTGGACAAGGTGAATAATCCTTTTAATGTGGTGTTGGATCCTATTAGCTAGTATCTTGTTGAGAATTTTTACATCCATGTTCATCAGGGAAATTGGCCTGTAATTCTCCTTTTTAGTGGGTTCTTTGTCTGTTTTGTTGATCAAGGTAATGCTGGCCTCATAGAATGAGTTTCAAAGTTGTCCTTCCATTTCTACTTTTTGGAACAACTTCAGAGGAATAGGTATTAATTCTTCTTTAAATGTTTGGTAGAATTCCCCTGGGAAGCCATCTGGCCCTGTACTCCTGTTGGGAGATTTTTGATTACTGATTCAATTTCTTTACTGGTTATGGGTCTGTTCAGGTATTTTATTTCTTTCTGTTTTAGTTTTGGTAGTTTATATGTTTCTAGGAATTTATCCATTTCTTGGAGATTGCCTAATTTGTTGGCATATAATTGCTCATAATATTCTCTTATAATTTTTTGTATTTCTTCAGTGTTGGTTGTGATCTCTCCTCTTCCATTCATTATTTTATTTATTTGGGTCCTTTCTCTTTTTGATAATTTTCTTTTGATAAGTCTTTATCAATCTTGTTAATTCTTTCAAAGAACCAGCTCCTAGTTTCATTGACCTGTTCTATTGCGTTTTTTTAAAATTTCTATATCATTGATTTCTGCTCTAATCTTTATTATTTCTATTCTCCTGCTGGAGTTAGGCTTTATTTGCTGCTTTTTCCAGCTCCTTTAGGTGTAAGGTTAGTTTGTGTATTTGAGATTTTTCTTGCTTCTTGAGGAAGGCCTGTATTGCTATATACTTCCCTGTTAGGACCGCCTTTGCTGCATCCAAAGGTTCTTAACTGTTGTGTTTTCATTTTCATTTGCTTCCACGCATTTTTAAATTATTCTTTAATTTCCTTTAGTAGAATATCCTTTAACCTCCATGTATTCGTGGTCCTTCCAAATTTTTTCTTGTCATTGACTTCAAGTTTCATAGCATTGTTGTCTGAAAATATGCATAGTATGATCTCAATCTTTTCATACTGGTTGAGTCCTGATTTGTGACCCAGTATGTGATCTATTCTGGAGAATGTCCCATGTGCACTCAAAAAGAATGTGTATTCTGCAGCATTTCAGGATGAAATGCTCTGAATATATCTGTTCAGTCCATCTGGTCCAGTATATCATTCAAAGCCATTGTTTCCTTTTTGATCTTCTGCTTAGATGATGTGTCCATTGCTGTGAGTGAGGTGGTAAAGTCCTCTACTGTTATTTTATTATTATCAATGAGTTTCTTTTTAATTTTGTTATTAATTGATTTATATATTTGGCTGCTCCCAAGTTAGGGGCATAAATATTTACAATTGTTAAATCTTCTTGTTGGATAGACCCCTTTATTACGATATAGTGTCCTTCTTCATCTCTTATTACTGTGTTTGGTTTAAAAATCTAGTTTGTCTGATATAAGAATGGCTACTCTGACTCTTTTGGAATCCATTAGCATGACAAATGGTTCTCCACCCCATCACTTCCAATCTGCAGGTGTCTTTAGGTCTAAACTGAGTCTCTTGTAGGCAGAATATTGATGGGTCTTGTTTTTTTATCCATTTGGATACCTCATGTCTTTTGATTGGAGCATTTATTCCATTTACATTCAGAGTAATTATTGAAAGATATGAATTTAGTGCTATTGTGTTTCCTGTAAAGTTGCTGTTGCTGTAGATTGTCTCTTTTCCTTTCTGGTCTTTGTTAATTTTGGTCTCTCTCTCTGCTCAAAGGGTCCCCTTTAATATTTCTTGCAGGGCTGGTTTAGTGTTCATGGAATCCTTTAGTTTTTGTTTGTCCTGGGAACTCTATCTTTCCTTCTATTCTCAATGAGAGCCTTGCTGGATAAAATATTCTTGGCTGCATATTTTTTCCATTTAGCACATTGAATATATCATGCAAGTCCTTTCTGGTCTGCCAGGTCTCTGTGAACATGTCTGCTCCAGCCTTTTGTGTCTACCCTTGTAGGTTAAGGACCTCTTGTCCCTAGCTACTCTCAGAATTTTCCCTATCTTTGCAATTTGTGAGTTTCACTATAATGTGTCAGGGTGTTGACTTATTTTTGTTGATTCTGAGGGGAGTTCTTTGTACCTCTTGGACTTGAATGTCTGTTTCCTTTCCCAGATTATGGAAGTTCTCAGCTATAATTTGTTCAAATAAACAAATTATAAACAAATTTGTTCTGCCCCCCTTTCCCACTCTTCTTCTTCTGGGACTCCTATAATATGGATATTATTTCATTTTATGGAATCACTGAGTTCCCTTAAGTCTACCTTTGTGATCTAAGAGTTTTCTTTCCTTCTTCTTTTCAGCTTCATTATTTTTCAAATTTTATCTTTTATATCACTGGTTTACTCTTCTGTTTCATTCATCCTTGTTTTTATGGCCTCCACATGGACACCATCTCAATTATATCATTTTTAATTTCGGCCTGGATAGATTTTAGTTCTTTTATCTCTACAGTAAGGGATTCTCTAATGTCTTCTATGCTTTTTTCAAGTATAGCTAGTATCTTTATAACCATTGTTTTAAATTCTAGTTCAGACATCTTATTTATATCTGTATTGTTTAAATCCTTGGTTGAGTACTACCTCCTGTTCTTTCTTTTGGATTGAATTTCTCCATCTCATCATTGCGTCCAGGAAAGAAAAGAAGAAAGAAAAAGAAAAAAGACAACAATAACAACAACTAAAACTTCAGGAAGTATTTCTGGTGTATGCTGTGTACACTCTGCTGTTGCATTTTGGCTGCTTTTTCCCACTTGTTCATCCTCTACAGAGTTCTTCCTTGCTTGTAGTGAGGAGTGTTTGGACCTTTAACTAGGTGTGCTTTGATTTGTTTGTTAAGATAAGCCTGGAAAAGAAAAAAAAAGCCTGATTCAAGACAAGAGAAAAGAAAAAGGAACAAAAATGCAAACACACAAACAAAAAAAACCCTGTAAGTCTGAGTCCAAAGAATAAGAAAGAAAGAAGGAAAAAAGAGTAAGGAAAGAAGAAAAGAGAAAAGATAAGAAGCCTGATCTGAAAAATAAGAGAAGGAAACAAACCAACAAACCAACAAATGAACAAAAGATTATAAGCCTGATACCAAACAAAACAAAACAAAAAAAAAGAGAATACACACACACACACACACATTACACATAACAAAATATATATATTATATTACGTATATATTATATATATTATATATAACAAAAGAGAATATATATAATACAAGATAAATAAAAAATAAAAAATGGAAAAATTAAAAATTTAAAAATTTTAAAAATTAAGAAAAAAAAAAAAGAAGCAAGCCTGGTCCTATTTCCATCAGAAGCTGACATTTTGGAGCACTCTTTAATCAGTAGACTTGGTACATGTTGGGGGTCTTTGTTGGTCTTCTGAGGGAGCGGCCTACTGGGCTAGCTCACAAACCAACTTGCCGGGTAAAGATGCCCTCGCCAGGTGCAGGAGGTTGGGTTTAGTGTAGGGGCCTCCAGTGTCCACTGGAGCCACTGTGTTTCTCTCTGAAGTCCGACTGTGCTGATGGGTGGAGGCAGGGAGGGGTGGTAGAGGAGGAAGAATATGGTGTCACTCCACCCTCGTGTACCTGGGGAGGGGAACTCCTGGTCACCACTGTTCAGGAGACCCTCTCAGAAAAGTGAACAATCTCCTGTGTCCCGGGCTTTCTTCAGTTCCCTGCCTTTAACCTGTCTGTTCTCTACCCCTCGGCACACCCAGTGCTACAGATATGCTGTATTTTATCTCTGGCCCTTGGCTGGGATTCAAAACTCCAAATTTTGAAGGGCATGGCAAGATGTGGACCCACTCCCCTCCTCTGGAGGAGAGGCCTGCAGCGCGCCCAGCATGGTCTTATCCCAGAAAAGCAGTTGCATAGTGTGCACTGAGATGCTGGAGTTTATTGTGATGCACAGCAAAAAGCTGCAACTAGATTATCTGCTGTTTGTGTGCGACTCAGTCCCCTACTCCATGCTGTCCCAGAAAAGCAGTCACACAGAGGCTTGAATCTATTGTGGTAGAGAGCAGAAAGCAGTGGCCAGGTTATCTGCTGTCTGCCCGTGTCTGCTTTCTGCTCAGTTCTCTCCCAGAAAAGCAGCCACTTGGCGTACACAGGGTGGTTTAAGTCTACTGTGGCTCACAGCGAAAAGCTGCCACAAGGTTATCTGCCCTCTGTGTACACCTCTGTCCCTGCTGGCCTTTTGTCCTTGGAAAGGCAAAATACACTCTTCCAAATATACTCCAGGAAGGGGAGCGATCTCTCCCAATGTGACCCAGGGGATCTCCTCACTGTGGCTTGTGTGATCCCTACCCACTGTGCTCTTTCCCTCTCGTTCCCTCTCCCTGACTTTGCTTCACAAAAAGGGTTCCCTCCCCTTCGAGGTCCATGGCTTTCATCTCCCGCGTTTCATGGCTCCGAACCTCACATCTGTCATGTTCTCTCCCTCTAACTGTGCAGATTATTTTCTTAATCTTCAGATCATATTCCCAGTTGTTCAAAATAGTTGCATGTTAATCTAGCTGTGTTTGAGAGATGAGGAAAGCTATCTAGTTGTGTTTGAGGGATGAGGCAAGCTGGCAAGCTCAAGGTACCCCTACTACTACTCCATCTTAACTCCTCTCTCTGAAGTTTTTACTTAAATTCTAGTTAGTTAACATATAGTGTAATATTGGTTTCAGGAATCTAGCCAACACTCCTATCTCTATCTTAATCTCTGTGCATATCCTTGTATTTATATACTTTCTAGTTTGATTACATACACGAATGTACCTATATATGTGTGTATATGTATAAAAATGTGTATGTATATGTAATATACATATGTATATTTATATATCTCCAAGAGCAAGTGATTGATTTAATAAATTAATGGTACATCTTCATAATGGTATAGTCATTAAAAACGATAGTTGTGGAAAGTGGCAACATGGAAAAGTGTTGTGATTTAAATCCAAATAGAAAATGTATAAATGCTAAGATTCCAGCCATGAACATATATTTGCACATGCACACATAGTTGTATAGGCATTTGTGCACCAGAGCCACTGGACACTTCTTTTCCAAACAGACCATTAGACAAGTGGTTCTTAAACTTAAACGTCTATTAGCATCACCTAGAGGGCTTATTAAACACAGACTCCTGGACCCCATCCCAAGGATTCTGGGGTAGGGTCTGATGATTTGTATGTATGTATGTATATATGTATGTACGTATACCAGACAAATAAATCAGAACTTCTGGGAATGTGTCCCAGGCTTCAGTAGGTTTTAGAAGCTCCACAGGTGATTCTTACGTTCAGCTAAAGGTGAAGGCCAATGCTTTTAATCCAGTAATTCTCAGAGTTGGGTGTGCATCAGAGTTGCCTGGAGGGCTTTTTGAAGCAGATTGTTGGACCCCATTTCCACAGTTTCTGATTCAGTATGTCTGTGGCTGGCCAGGGAACCTGCATTTCTAACAAATTCCCAGGTGATGGTCATGTTGCTAGTCCATGGACCATCCATTGAGAGACATTGCTTCAAAGTTTAGACCCTCATGATCTGTGCTGCCCAACTGAGCCATAACACTTCCACTAGTGTCACTGAAAATTACAGCATTTTTGGAAAGTATTGTAGCAATATGTATTAAGAATCATAAATACCTTCATCCCTGTTGGTCTGGTAATTCCACTTTGGGGAAATCTATCCTAAGAAAATAGACTAGATATGGAAAATGGCTATAAGCTTGATGTTCACAGAACTGCTTTTTATAATGGTCAAAATATTATATAGCTAAAAATGTCCAAAAGTAGGTGATTGGTTTAATAAATCATGGTATATTCCCATAATGGAATAGTCATTAAAAATGATAGCTGTGAAAGTTGGCAACATGGAAAAGTGTCATGATTTAAATCCCCATAAAAATGTATAAATGCTTATGATTACAGCCATGAAAAAGTAAGACAGGAAGAAAATATCAGAAGGATATAAACCAAAACAGTAAATGTCATGTCAAGATGATTGGATTTTTTTCTTTCCTTCATTTCCAAATTTTCTATGACTGTGTTTATCAATTTTATAACTATAGTTATAACTACATTATACATACATACATTTTTATATTTGGCATCAAATTACTCATTACCACTTTTCTTCATGATAACGTGGTTTTATCCTGGTTTGAAGTAAAATTTCTAAGAATTTCTCATTTGCCTGCAGATCCTAATTGCAACTTTTCCTAAGTGATAGCACGTGCTCTGTCTCCTACAGCTCCTGTTCAGATATTCTCTGAGTGATGTTAATTACCTCAGAGGTGACACAGAAAACTGAAATGTTCCTATTAGGCAGAGAGCAGCCAAAGAAAGAGGCAGGGGGCATGTTGATGTTTCCTTTTTATGATAATTAATAAGGCATTCAAATGAAACTCATCTCTATTCATTATGCCTGTAATATCTAAAGGATTTGTAAGAAACTCCAATTATGCTCTTTGGTACTATGCTGGTTCACCAGAGGAGTTGAGAGTTATTTTTCTAAGTCACCGTATTAGACAATGTATAACATGTCAAATCCTATGGCTGGGAATATAATTTCAGGAGATTGCTCACTATAATTAAAATAGAACTCAGATGTACATGTCTTAGGGCAATCTTGCTTTGCAGATCTTATTAAGACTAGATCACCAGCCATAAACACCCCTCCTATCTTTAGGACTAGACTGTGGATAGCCCTTAGGATAGCACACAGAACTCAAATTGGCAAAAATTATTGTATTCCATGTTTGGTCTTTAAGTATTTCTTAATGCTAAGTTTTTCTTTTTAAATTATACTTGTTTTTTTATAGTTTCTTTTCTAAGCTATTGACATTAACAGTGTTCAGAAGTGAGGTGTCCTTGGAACACAGGGTGATTTTTATATGTTTAACCCAAGGGTTTTCTGTATCCTTTTTTGGAAGGTACATTTTCTATTATATTATTATTTATAATAGAAACATATTTCAATCTGTAAACAAATTTTACCAACTTTTTTGCTGACTGTTGTCCCTTTTATTTCACTCTGACATTCCAGGATAATTTCTCTTCTTGTTCAAATACATCCCTTCTTTCAGATATCTGTGTGTAATAATTCTTATGCACCTGAAAATATCAGTATTTCCAGTCTCAAATTAATTAGGGTAAAGAATTCTAAACTTTCCTACCATACTTTGGAGATACTCTCCATTGTCTTTTGCCTCTTTTGTTGCTGATGAACTCTCAGCAACCTGGGCAACCTTTCTTCTCTGTTCATAGCTCTTTTTCCTTGATATTTTTCCATTTTACTACAGTATATGTGGATGCGAATTTAAACTGTA
This sequence comes from Halichoerus grypus, assembly GCF_964656455.1. Classification (NCBI taxonomy): domain Eukaryota; kingdom Metazoa; phylum Chordata; class Mammalia; order Carnivora; family Phocidae; genus Halichoerus; species Halichoerus grypus. The sequence continues at coordinate 102,899,509 of NC_135712.1, read as the reverse complement.
TCTATTCTGCTTGTGTATTATGTGATCTTTTCCATCTAACAGCTCATGTTTTTCTCTAGTACTGGAAGATTCTTAGCAATTACCTCCTTCTGAAAATTCTATTAGACATACCTTAAAACTTCTCAGTGAATCCTCCACATCTCTTAATTCTCTTTCATAATTTTCATTCCTTTCATAAATTTTATCCCTTTCATAAATTTCAACCCCCAAGCTGCATTATCTGGGATTTCCTCAGTTCTAACTTCCAATTCATTAAATCTCTTTGAACTGAATTTTTAATTTAATTTTATTTAATTTTATTTTTACTATTTTGGTTTTTATTGTTTATTTCATTTAAAAATTTTTTTCTTTAAAAATTTGGTATTGACATATACATTTTAGAAGAATACTGATATAGAATGAATGAGTTTTTAAAAGTTAATATTTAATTAAATTGCATAAATATATGCAATTATTAAGTGTTGTAAGATAAAGGTAAATATCTACCTTTATCTTACAACACTTAATAATTGCATATATTTATTTAAAAGTAATGCTAGATATTGAAATGCCTTATGTTTGTTGAAAATGTGACTAAATTTTAACTCTCTTTAGCAATAGTAATAGTTCCGTATTCTATAGCAGTGTTGCCCAACAGAAATGTAAGGCAAGCCACATATGTAATTACATATGTAATTTAAATTTCCCAAGTAACTACATTAACAAATGAGAAGAAAAGGCGATCCACATATGAGTGAAACCATATGATAATTGTCATTCTCTGCTTGACTTATTTCACTTAGCATAATCCCCTGCAGTTCCATCCATGTCGATGCAAATGGTAGGTATTCATCCTTTCTGATGGCTGAGTAATATTCCATTGTATATATGAACCATATCTTTTTTATCCATTCGCCTGTTGAAGGACATCTCAGCTCCTTCCACAGTTTGGCTATTGTGGACATTGCTGCTATAAACATTGAGGTGCATGTACCCCTTATATTCACTACATCTGTATCTAGTAGTGCAATTGCTGGGTCATAAGGTAGATCTATTTTTAACTTCTTGAGGAACCTCCATACTGTTTTCCAGAGTGGCTGTATTCTCACCAACAGTGTAAGAGGGTTCCCCTTTTTCCACATCCTTGCCAACATTTGTTGTTCCCGGTCTTGTTAATTTTTGCCATTCTAACTGGTGTAAGGTGGTATCTCATTGTGGTTTTGATTTGTATTTCCCTGATGGCTAGTGATGTTGAACATTTTTTCATGTGTTTGTTAGCCATTTCTATATCTTCTTTGGAGAAATGTCTGTTCATGTCTTCTGCCCATTTCTTGACTGGATTTTTTGTTTTTTTGGGTGTTGAGTTTGAGAAGTTCTTTATAGATCTTGGATACTGGCCTTCATCTGTAATGTCATTTGCAAATATCTTCTCCCATTCCGTGAGTTGCCTCTTAGTTTTGTTGACTATTCCTTTGCTGTGCAGAAGCTCTTTATCTTGATGAAGTCCCAAAAGTTCATTTTTGCTTTTGTTTCCCTTGCCTTTAAAGACGTGTGTTGCAAGAAGTTGCTGCGGCCAAGATCAAAGAGGTTGCTGCCTGTGTTCTTCTCTAGGATTTTGATGGATTCCTGTCTCACATTGAGGTCTTTCATCCATTTTGAGTTTATCTTTGTGTATGGTATAAGGAAATGGTCCAGTTTCATTCTTTTGCATGCGACTGTCCAATTTTCCCAGCACCATTTATTGAAGAGATTGTCTTTTTTCCATTGGATATTATTTCCTGCTTTGTCGAAGATTAGTTGACCATAGAGTTGAGGGTCCATTTCTGGGTTCTCTATTCTGTTCCATTGATCTATGTGTCTGTTTTTGTGCCAGGAACATGCTGTCTTGATGATGACAGCTTTGTAATATAGCTTGAAGTCCAGAATTCTGATGCCATCAGCTTTGGTTTTCTTTTTCAACATTCCCCTGGCGATTAGGGTCTTTTCTGGTTCCATACCAATTTTAGGATTATTTGTCCCAGCTCTGTGAAAAATTCTGGTGTTATTTTGATAGGGATTGCATTGAAAGTGTAGATTGCTCTGGGCAGCACAGACATTTCATAGGCATTTGTTTATTCTAATCCATGACCATGGGATGTTTTTCCATCTCTTTGTGTCTTCCTCAATTTCTTTCATAAGTGTTCCATAGTTTTCAGAGTACAGATCCTTTACCTCTTTCGTTAGGTTTATTCCTAAGTATTTCATGGTTTTTGGTGCTATTGTAAATGGTATTGATTCCTTAATTTCTCTTTCTTCAGTTACATTGTTAGTGTATAGGAATGCAACTGATTTCTGTGCACTGATTTTATATCCTGCACGTTGCTGAATTGCTGTAAGAGTTCTAGTAATTTGGGGGTGAGTCTTTTGGGTTTCCCACAAAAAGTATCATGTCATCTGTGAAGAGAGAGAGTTTGTTTCTTTGCCAATTTAGATGCCTTTTATTTCTTTCTGTTGTCTGATTGCTGAGGCTAGGACTTCTAGTACTATGTTGAACAACAGTGAGAGTGGGCATCCCTGTTGTGTTCCTGACCTTAAGGGAAAAGCTCTCAGTTTTTCCCCATTGAGAATGATATTTGCTGTGGGCTTTTCATAGATGGCTTTTATGATATTGAGGTATGTCCCCTCTATTCCTATACTTTGAAGAGTTTTAATCAGGAAAGGATGCTGTATTTTTTCAAATGCTTTTTTTGCATCAGTCGAGAGGATCGTATGATTCTTTTCTCTTCTTTTGCTAATGTGTTCTATCACATTGATTGATTTGTGAATGTTGAACCACCCTTGCATCCCAGGAATAAATCCCACCTGGTCGTGGTGAATAATCCTTTGAATGTACCGTTGGATCCTATTGGCTAGGATCTTGTTGAGAATTTTGGCATCCATGTTCATCAGGGATATTGGTCTGTAATTCTCCATTTTGATGGATGGGGTCTTTGTCTGGTTTTGAGATCAGGGTAATTCTGGCCTCATAGAATGAGTTTGGAAGTTTTCCTTCCATTTCTGTTTTTTGAAACAGCTTCAGTAGAATAGGTATTAATTCTTCTTTAAATGTTTGGTAGAATTCCCCTGGGAAGCCACCTGGCCCTGGACTCTTGTGTTTTGGGAGGTTTTTGATTACTGCTTCAATTTCCTTGCTGGTTATTGATCTGTTCAGATTATCTATTTCTTCCTGTTTCAGTCTTGGTAATTTATAAGTTTCCAGGAATGCATTCCTTCCAGATTGGCTGGTTTGTTGGCATATAGATGCTAGTAATAGGTTTTAACAATTATCTCTATTTCCTTGGAACATAAGGAATAGCGCAGAGGACCTTAGGGTAAGGGAGGGAAAACTGAATGGGAAGAAATCAGAGAGGGAGATAAACCATAAGACACTCCAGACTCAGGGAAACAAATTGATGGTTACAGAAGGGAGGGGGTGGGGGAGATGGGATAACCAGCTGATGGGTATTAAAGAGGGCATGTGCTGTGATGAGCACTGGGTGTAATGAGAAACTAATGAATCATTGAATACTCCATCAAAAACTAATGATGTACTGTATGTTGGAAATTGAACATAATAAAAAAAAGAAAAGGTGAAATTAATTTTAGTAATATACTTTTTTATTATGTTATGTTAACACCATACATTACATTATTAGTTTTTGATGTGGTGTTCCATGATTCATTGATTGCGTAAACCACCCAGTGCTTCATTCAATACGTGCCCTCTTTAATACCCACCACCAAGCTAACCCATCCCCCCACCCCCTCCCCTCTAGAACCCTCAGTTTGTTTCTCAGAGTCCATGGTCTCTCATGGTTCATCTCCCCCTCCAATTCCCCCCCTTCATTTTTCCCTTCCTACTATCTTCTTCTTTAATTAACATATAATGTATTATTTGTTTCAGAGGTACAGGTCTGTGATTCAACAGTCTTACACAATTCACAGTGCTCACCATAGCACATACCCTCCCCAGTGTCTATCACCCAGCCGCCCCATTCCTCCCAACCCCCACCGCTCCAGCAACCCTCTGTTTCCTGAGATTAAGAATTCCTCATGTCAGTGAGGTCATACGATACATGTCTTTCTCTGATTGACTTATTTCGCTCAGCATAATACCCTCCAGTTCCATCCACGTCGTTGCAAATGGCAAAATTTCATTCATTTTGATGGCTGCATAATATTCCATTGTATATATATACCACATCTTCTTTATCCATTCATCTGTCAATGGACATCTTGGTTCTTTCCATAGTTTGGCTATTGTGGACATTGCTGCTATAAACATCAGGGTGCACATACCCCTTCAGATCACTACATTTGTATCTTTGGGGTAAATACCTAGTAGTACAATTGCTGGGTTGTACCGTAGCTCTATTTTCAACTTTTTGAGGAACCTCCATACTGTTTTCCAGAGTGCCTGCACCAGCTTGCATTCCCACCAACAGTGTAGAAGGGTTTCCCTTTCTCCGCAACCCCGCCAACATCTGTTGTTTCCGGACTTGTTAATTTTAGCCATTCTGACTGGTGTGACGTGGTATCTCATTGAGGTTTTGATTTGGATTTCCCTGATGCCGAGCAATGTTGAGCACTTTTTCATGTGTCTGTTGGACATTTGGATGTCTTCTTTGGAAAAATGTCTGTTCATGTCTTCTGCCCATTTCTTGATTGAATCATTTGTTTTTGGGTGTTGAGTTTGATAAGGTCTTTATAGATTTTGGATACTAGCCCTTTATCTGATATGTCATTTGCAAATATCTTCTCCCATTCTGTCGGTTGTCTTTTGGTTTTGTTGACTGTTTCTTTTGCTGTGCAAAAGCTTTTGATCTTGATGAGGTCCCAATAGTTTATTTTTTTCCCTTGCTTCCCTTGCCTTCAGCGATGTTTCTAGGAAGAAGTTGCTGCAGCTGAGGTCGAAGAGGTTGCTGCCTGTGTTCTCCTTTAGGATTTTGATGGACTTCTGTCTCACATTTAGGTCTTTCAACCATTTGGAGTCTATTTTTGTGTGTGGTGTAAGGAAATGGTCCAGTTTCATTCTTCTGCATGTGGCTGTCCAATTTTCCCAACATCCTTTGTTGAAGAGACTGTCTTTTTTCCATTGGACATTCTTTCCTGCTTTGTTGAAGATTAGTTGACCACAGAGTTGAGGGTCCATTTCTGGGCTCTCTATTCTGTTCCATTGATCTATGTGTCTGTTTTTGTGCCAGTACCATACTGTCTTGATGATGACAGCTTTGTAATAGAGCTGGAAGTCTGGAATTGTGATGCCGCCAGCTTTGCTTTTCTTTTTCAACATTCCTCTGGCTATTCAGGGTCTTTTCTGGTTCCATACAAATTTTAGGATTATTTGTTCCATTTCTTTGAAAAAAGTGGTTGGTATTTTGATGGGCATTGCATTGAAGGTGTAGATTGCTCTAGGTAGCATTGACATCTTCACAATTTGTTCTTCCAATCCATGAGCATGGAATGTTTTTCCATTTCTTTGTGTCTTCCTCAATTTCTTTCATGAGTATTTTATACTTTTCTGAGTACGGATCCTTTGCCTCTTTGGTTAGATTTGTTCCTAGGTATCTTATGGTTTTGGGTGCAATTGTAAATGGGATCGACTCCTTAATTTCTCTTTCTTCTGTCTTGTTGTTGGTGTATAGGAATGCCCGTAATTTCTGTGCATTGATTTTATATCCTACCACTTTACTGAATTCCTGTATGAGTTCTAGCAGTTTTGGGGTGGAGTCTTTTTGGGTTTTCCACATAAAGTATCATATCTGCAGAGAGCGAGAGTTTGACTTCTTCTTTGCCGATTCAGATGCCTTTTATTTCTTTTTGTTGTCTGATTGCTGTGGCTAGGACTTCTAGTACTATGTTGAAAAGTAGTGGTGATAGTGGACATCCCTGCCGTGTTCCTGACCTTAGGGGGAAAGCTCTCAGTTTTTCCCCATTGAGAATGATATTTGCTGTGGGTTTTTCATAGATGGTTTTATGATATTGAGGTATGTACCCTCTATCCCTATACTCTGAAGAGTTTTGATCAAGAAAGGATGCTGTACTTTGTCAAATGCTTTTTCTGCATCTATTGAGAGGATCATATGGTTCTTGTTCTTTCTTTTATTAATGTATTGTATCATGTTGATTGATTTGTGGATGTTGAACCAACCTTGCAGCCCAGGGATAAATCCCACTTGGTCATGGTGAATAATCCTTTTAATGTACTGTTGAATCCTGTTGGCTAGTATTTTGGTGAGAATTTTTGCATCCATGTTCATCAAGGATATTGGTTTGTAATTCTCCTTTTTGATGAGGTCTTTGTCTGGTTTGGGGATCAAGGTAATGGTGGCCTCATAAAACGAGCTTGGAAGTTTTCCTTCTATTTCTATTTTTTGGAACAGTTTCAGAAGAATAGGTATTAATTCTTCTTTAAATGTTTGGTAGAATTCCCCTGGGAAGCGATCTGGCACCGGGCTCTTGTTTATTGGTAGATTTTTGATGACTGCTTCAATTTCCTTAGTGGTTATAGGTCTGTTCAGGTTTTCTATTTCTTCCTGGTTCAGTTTTGGTAGTTGATACATCTCTAGGAATGCATCCGTTTCTTCCAGATTATCTAATTTGCTGGCATATAGGTGCTCATAATATGTTCTTATAATTGTTTGTATTTCTTTGGTGTTGGTTGTGATCTCTCCTCTTTCAGTCATGATTTTATTTATTTGGGTCATTTCTCTTTTCTTTTTGATAAGTCTGGCCAGGGATTTATCAATCTTGTTAATTCTTTCAAAGAACCAGCTCCTAGTTTCATTGATCTGTTCTACTGTTCTTTTGGTTTCTATTTCATTGATTTCTGCTCTGATCTTTGTTATTTCTCTTCTCCTGCTGGGTTTAGGCTTTATTTGCTGTTCTTTCTCCAGCTCCTTTAGGTGTAGGGTTAGGTTGTGTACTTGAGACCTTTCTTGTTTCTTGAGAAAGGCTTGTATTGCTATACACTTTCCTCTTAGGACTGCCTTTGCTGCATCCCAAAGATTTTGAATAGTTGTGTTTTCATTTTCATTGGTTTCCCTGAATTTTTTTAATTCTTCTTTAATTTCCTGGTTGACCCATTCATTCTTTAGTACGATGCTCTTTAGCCTCCATGTATTTGAGTTCTTTCCAACTTTCCTCTTGTTTTTGTTTTTTTTTTTAAAGATTTTATTTCTTTATTTGACAGAGAGAGACACAGCGAGAGAGGGAACACAAGCAGGGGGAGTGGGAGAGGGAGAAGCAGGCTTCCTGCTGAGCAGGGAGCCTGATGTGGGGCTGGATCCCAGGACTCTGGGATCATGACCTGAGCCGGAGGCAGACGCTTAACGACTGAGCCACCTAGGCGCCCCATCAACTTTCCTCTTGTGATTCAGTTCTAGTTTCAAATCACTGTGGTCTGAAAATATGCAGGGAATGATCCCAATCTTTTGGTACCGGTGAGACCTGATTTGTGACCTAGGATGTGATCTATTCTGGATAATGTCCCATGGGCACTGGAGAAGAATGTGTATTCTTCTGTTGCTGTGGGATGGAATGTTGTAAATATATTTGTGAAGTCCATTTGGTCTAGTGTGTCATTTAAAGCCTTTATTTCCTTGTTGATCTTTTGCTTAGATGATCTGTCCATTTCAGTGAGGGGGCTGTTAAAGGCCCCTACTATTATTGTGTTGTTGTCAATGTGTTTCTTTGCTTTTGCTATTAATTGTCTTATATAATTGGCTGCGCCCATGTTAGGGGCATAGATATTTACAATTGTTAGATCTTCTTGTTGGATAGACCCTTTAAGTAGGATATAGTGTCCTTCCTCATCTCTTATTATAGTCTTTGGTTTAAAATCTTATTTGTCTGATATAAGGATTGCCATCCCAGCTTTCTTTTGGTGTCCATTAGCATGGTAAATGGTTTTCCACCTCCTCACTTTCAATCTGGGGGTGTCTTTGGGTCTAAAATGAGTCTCTTGCAGACAGCATATCGATGGGTCTTGTTTTTTTATCCAATCTGATAGCCTGTGTCTTTTGATTGGGGCATTTAGCCCATTTATATTCAGGGTAACTTTTGAAAGATATGAATTTAGTGCCATTGTATTGCCTGTAAGGTGACTGCTACTGTATATTGTCTGTTTTCCTTTCTGGTCTATGTTACTTTTAGGCTCTCTCTTTGCTTAGAGGACCCCTTTCAATATTTCTTGTAGGGCTGTTTTGTTTTTGCAAATTCCTTTAGTTTTTGTTTGTCCTGGAAGCTTTTTATCTCTCCTTCTATTTTCAATGAGAGCCTAGCTGGATATAGTATTCTTGGCTGTATATTCTTGTCATTTAGTGCTCTGAATATATCATGCCAGTCCTTTCTGGCCTGCTAGGTCTCTGTGGATAGGTCTGTTGCCACTCTAATGTTTCTACCATTGTAGGTTACAGATCTCTTATCTCGAGCTGCTTTCAGGATTTTCTCTTTGTCTCTGAAACTTGTAAGTTTTACTATTAGATGTCAGGGTGTTGACCTGTTTTTATTGATTTTGAGAGGGGTTCTCTGTGCTTCCTGGATTTTGATGCCTGTTTCCTTCCCCAGATTAGGGAAGTTCTCTGCTATAATTTGCTCCAATATACCTTCTGTCCTTCTCTCTCTTTCTTCTTCTTCTGGGAAGGAAGAAAGGGAAGGAAAGAAAAAAGAAAAAAAAGGAAAAGAGAAAGATAAAAAAAATATATATATGATCAAATATAATCAGGCTAGTGAATAGATCAGTGCCACTCACTAGATTTTTGGCATATTTTGGTCTTTTAGAAGAACCTGCCTTCTAATATTTTAAAGAAAGAATAGCTTATATATGTACAAATAAGGGTAAATATGATGAAGGGATGGAATATGACTGTAAAGATGAAAATTATAAAAGATTTTATAAAAGGAATTGATAAGAAGTTGGTTGAAAAAAAAAAGAAGAGAAATTAAAAAAAATAAAAATAAAAAAAGGAAAAAATAAAAAAAAAGGAGAGAATGTGATCAGGCAGGAGACTAGAACAAAGCCATACACTGGAGATTTAGGGTATATTTTGGTCTGTTAGAAGAAACTGTATCCCAAAATTTTAAAGAGAGAACAACTTACATATATACCATACTTAAGATTAACTACTATGAAGAGATAGAATATGACTCGAAAAATGAAAAATAAGAAAGATTTTTGAAAAAGAGATTGATAAGATGTTATTTGGAAAAGGGGAAAAGAAAAATTCAGAAAAAAAAAAGAGAAAGAAAATTAGAAAAGTTAGCTTTGAAAGACTAAGCATCATGGCGAAAAAGCCATGAATTCTATGTGTTGTATTCCCCTAGTGCTGGAGTTCTGCCATTCTCATTGACCGGTAAACTTGGTCTTGATTGGCTGTTCTTGCCGTTCTTTTGGGGGAGGGGCCTGTTGCAATAATTCTCAAATGTCCTTGCCAGAGGTGGAACTGCCCCGCCCTTGTCGGGGGCCAGGCTAAGTAATCTGTTCGGGTTTGCTCTCGGGAGCTTTTGTTCCCTGCAAGCTTTCCGTACAGCTTTGGAGGATGGGAGTGAAAATGGCGGTCTCACAATCTCCGCCCTGAAGGAGCCGAGACCTTGGGGCCCCACTCCTCAGTGCGCCCCCAGAGAAAAGTAGTCAACCACTCCCTTCTCCCTGGTCTCCGCCTGCACTCTGTGCTCACGTGGCCTGTGACTCAGCATTTGTATCTCTGGTACACAACCCCATTTGGAGTCTCCAAACCCAGCAGATTCCTGCGGTGCACTCCCACACTGCTCCTCCCAGGGGAGGAAGGGGATTCTCCCCGGATCTGCCACTTTTTGGGTCCCTGCTGAAAGAGCAGTGGCCCAACTGTGCCGCGGATCACGGTTTATGGCAACCCCGAGCTGAGAGGCCACTCCTCAGCTCCATCTCTGCAGCCTGCTTCCCCGCTTCTGTACCTGGGAGCTCTGCTGCACTCAGGCTCCCCCAGTCTTTCTGTGACCCCGAGGGTCCTGCGACCACACTGTCCCCGCGATGGTTCCACCCCCCGCTTAGCCACTGGAGTGACGTCCCTTAGCGGAGCAGACTTCTAAAAGTTCCAATTTTATGCTCCGGGGCTCTATCACTTGCGGGTAGCTGGCTGATGGAGGCTCCCTCCCCATGCCATCTATCTTCCCATATATCACCTCGGATTCACTTCTCTGCACGTCCTACCTTCCAGAAAGTGGTTGCTTTTCTGTTCAGAGAGTTGTTGCTATTCTTTTCTTTGATCTTCTTTTGAGTTCATAGGTGTTCAGAATGGTTTGATCCCTATCTAGCTGAATTCCTGGGACCAGACGAAATTTAGATTTCCTACTCCTCCGCCATCTTGCTCCTCCCACCCTTTAGTAATATATTTTATTTAACCCAAGTATATCCAAAAATACTATCATTTCAACATACACTCAATATGAAAAGAAATGAGATATTTTAGATTCTTTGATATACTTCTTCAGTTTAACATATTAAAATGTGGCGCATTCCACATTTCAAGCACTCAGTGGCTACATGTGACTACTGTGTGTCATATTTATTGGCCAGTACAGTTCTAAATGAAAGGCAAAATTTATTTCAATTTAATAATCTACAGTGTACACAATGCTGTACAAAGTATTGATAAAATATATGAGATTCAACTGGGTAGCCAGGAGAATATAAAAAATTAATTTCAGCTTTGAAGATTTCCTGGAAACACCATTGGGTAATTTATTAAAGCTCTATTTGTTTATTACATCCTAGAAAGTGGATGTAGGTCTCAAAAATCCTGTTAGTAACAAGAATACATTCATCATTAAATGGAAAACAGTAGGGAGGCTTTTGGGTAGAAACTGTATACCCAAGTTTCTTTCTGCAGGCAAAGGAATTATTAGTTTATCAGTTTTGTTGTTCAATGACCCATATCAATGGTGCTCCGTCTGAATGGTCTTCATCGGTTTAATTATCACAAAATTCCCACACTATATAAGAATCTGGTTATGTGCTCTTCTTTCCTCCTTGTGTTCAACAATCCACATACAGCAATTTTCTAGGTCACCGCCTGCCTATTAGAATGCCTGGTGAAAAACAACAATTAAAAATACCAAGTGCTAGAAGGGACATGGAACAACTGAAACTCCTGCAGTGTTCGTGGGAATGGAAAATGGCACAGCCACTGTGGAAAACACTTTCCTATAAAATTAAACATATATTTACCACCTGACCCAGCAATCCCACTCTGAGGTATTTACTGAAGTGAATGAAAATTCGAGTTTGCACAAGTCAAGAATTTCTAGGAATTAGAGATGGGGCAATGCAATGACCATGAAAAAGCACAGGAAAATTTTTTGAGGTGATAGAACACTTCTTTATCTTGATTGTTTTGATAGTTATATAATGTAGGCATTTGCCAGACTCATAGAGTCATACATAAAAAAGATTGACCTTTACTGTAGATATTAGTAAAAGAAGAATGTATTGGGTTACTATTAAATGCTAGGACCAAAGGAGGGACAAAGGTAAAAGAGTGTAAATATGATACAATACCAGTTCATACAAAGTAACGGGATTTGACCTGGAAACCAATATTGCTTTGGGTTAATTCAACTCAATAAATGCATATTGATTACCTACCTTGTGTCAGATAGTATTCTTGGTCCATGGATAGATAGTAAGACAGTTGCTGACTTCAAGAAACAATGTACTTTTTTAATGACATATACAGGCTTATAATTAACATTTTTATAATTTATTCTCCTGTAAAGTAAGTAAATACAGTTCTAAGCATGTTTGCTTTAAAGCAAACCCAAGAGGGGGCACCTGGGTAGCTCGGTCAGTTAAGTGTCTGACTCTTGATTTCAGGGCAGGTCATGATCTCAGCATCGTGAGATGGAGCTTCCATTGAGCTTCCCCCCCTCCTTTGAGCCCCATGTGGAGCTCTACATCATGGGGGCTCTGCAATGGGGAGTCTGCTTCTCTCCTTCTCCCTCTCCCTCTGCCCCTCCCCCTGCTTGTGCTCTCTTGTGCACGTGCGTGCGCTCTCTCTCTCAAATAAATAAATCTTTAAAGCAAACTGTTCAGAGGGACACTAGGCAGTAGCACCTTTTGAAATATATGTTCATTTCTTTTCCTTCTCATGTTTGGGATGTCAGTACCCTTAGAGTGAGTTCACTGGGAAGTAGGTGATATTATGTAGAAGATTGTCTTGGTACTAGCAGGAATAGCAAAAGGCCCATCATGGGAAAGGGTGTGCTAAGATATATCATATATCTCTAGTGCTGATGATTCTGTACGAGATTCAACTTGACTGATAGCTACTTAATCCTGGGTGAATGACTTGTTACCTAGTAATGAAACCACTCACTCTGATGATGGAAGCCTTTGCAATCCTGCAGTCAGCCCAATAAGGTCATTCCTGATGGGAATGAAGCAGGAGTCATGGCACAAGTGAATATTCAGAGAGTGACAAAAGCATTATCTCACAGTGCAACACCCTCTGGGTGTCTTACAGTTATACCCCTATGTGCTTTATACCAATACCATTTTCTTTATCTGCTCCTCATGTTCTGCCCCTGGGTTGTATGCTGTCTCATCTTTTCATTGTGTTTTTCTCTGAAGGGATTAGACCTGTGGGACATCCAGGTAGAAAATAACCTTATATTTGTATAATGCTTAATGGCTATGGAGCAGTTTAATTTTTTTATATCTTATTTTATTTAAATTCAATTAGTTGACATATAGTGTATCATTAGTTTCAGATGCAGAGTTCAGTTAATCATCAGTTGCATATAGCACCCAGTGCTCATAACATCACATGCCCTCCTTAATGCCCATCACCGTTTCCCCGTCCCCCCGCTGACCTGCCCTCCAGCAACCCTCATTTTGTTTCCTATAGTTAAGAGTCTCTTATGTTTGTCTCCCTCTCTGATTTTGTCTCATTTTATTTTTCCCTGCCTTCCCCTATGGTCCTGTTTTGTTTCTTAAATTCCACATATGAGTGAAACCATATGATAGTTGTCTTTCTCTGATTGTCTTATTTTGCTTAGCATAATACTCTCTAGTTCCATCCACATCCTTGTAAATGGTACTATTTCATCCTTTTTGATGGATGAGTAATATTTCACTGTGTGTGTATCTATATATATATACACCACCTCTTCTTTATCCATTTATCTGCTGATGGACATCTGGGTTCTTTCCATATTTTGGCTATTGTGGACATTGCTGCTGTCAACATTGGGGTTCAGGTGCCCCTTGGATCATAATGTTTGTATCCTTTGGGTAAATACCCAGTAATACAATTGCTGGGTTGTAGGGTAGCACTATTTTTAACTTCTTAAGGAACCTCCATACTGTTTTCTAGAGTGGCTGTACCAGTTTGCATTCCCACCAACAGTGTGAGAAGGTTCCCCATTCTCCGCATCCTCGCCAACATCTTTCATTTCCTGACTTGTTCATTTTAACCATTTTGACTGGTGTGAGGTGGTATCTCATTGTGGTTTTGATTTGTATTTCCCTGATACTGAGTGATGTTGAGCATTTTTTCATGTGTCTGTTGGTCATTTCTCTGTCTTCTTTGGAGAAATGTCTGTTCATGTCTTCTGCACATTTCTTGACTGGTTTTGTTTGTTTGTTTATTTTTTGGGTGTTGAGTTTGAGAAGTTCTTTATAGATTTTGGATACTAGCCGTTTATCTGATAAGACATTTGCAAATATCTTCTCCCATTCCAAAGGTTGCCTTTAGTTTTGTTGATTGTTTTCTTTGCTGTGCGAAAGCTTTTTGTCCTGATGAAGTCCCGGGAGTTCATTTTTGCTTTTGTTTCTCTTGCCTTTGGAGATGTGTCTAGCAAGAAGTTGATGCGGCCAAGGTCAAAGAGGATGCCGCCTGTGTTCTTCTCTAGGATTTTGATGGATTTCTGTCTCACATTGAGGTCTTTCATCCATTTTGAGTTTATCTTTGTGTATGGTATAAGGAGATGGTCCAGTTTCATTCTTTTGCATGTGGCTGTCTAATTTTCCCAACACCATTGTTGAAGAGACTTTTTTCCATTTGATATTCTTTCCTGCTTTGTCCAAGATTAGTTGGCCATGGAGTTGAGGGTTCATTTCTGGGCTCTCTATTCTGTTCCATTGATCTATGTGTCTGTTTTTATGTCAGTACCATACAGTCTTGATGATTACAGCTTTGTAATATAGCTTAAGTCTGGAATTATGATGCCACCAGCTTTGGTTTTCTTTTTCAACATTCCTCTGGCTCTTTGGGGTCTTTTCTGGTTCCATACAAGTTTTAGAATTATTTGTTTCAGCACTGTTAAAAACATCGATGTTATTTTGATAGGGATTGTACTGAATGTATAGATTGCTCTGGGTAGCATTGACATTTTAACAATATTTATTCTTCCAATCCATAAGCATGGAATATTTTTGCATCTCTTTGCATCTTCCTCAATTTCTTTCATAAGTGTTCTGTAGTTTTCAGAATACATATCCTTTACCTCTTCGGTTAGGTTTATTCCTAGGTATCTTAATGGTTTTTGGTGTAATTGTGAATGGGATTGATTCCTTAATTTCTCTTTCTTCTGTCTCATTGTTAGTGTATAGAAATGCAACTGACTTCTGTGCACTGATTTTATATACTGCAACTTTGCTAAATTCCTGTATGAGATCTAGCAATTTTTTGGTGGAGTCTTTTCAGTTTTCCACATAAGTATCATGTCATCTTCAAAGAGAGAGAGTTTGACTTTTTCTTTGCCAATTTGGATGCCTTTTATTTCTTTTTGTTGTCTGATTGCTGAGACTAGAACTTCTAGTACTATGTTGAACAACAGTGCTGAGAGTGGACATCCCTGTCTTGTTCCTGACCTTAGGAGAAAAGTTCTCAGTTTTTCCCCATTGAGAATGATATTTGCTGTGGGCTTTTTGTATATGGCTTTTATGATATTGAGTTAAGTTCCCTCTATCCCTACACTGTGGAGAGTTTTAATCAGGAAAGGATGCTATATTTTGTCAGATGCTTTTTCTGCATCTATTGAGAGGATCATATGGTTCTTGTCCTTTCTTTTATTAATGTGGTGTATCATGTTGATTGATTTGTGGATATTGAACCACCCTTGCAGCCCAGGAATGAATCCCACTTGATCCTGGTGAATAACCCTTTTAATGTACTGTTGGATGCTATTGGTTAGTATCTTGTTGAGAATTTTTGCATCCATGTTCGTCAGGGATGTTGGTCTGTAATTGTCCTTTTTGGTAAGATCTTTTGTTTTGGGTTCAAGTAGAGCGCTTTAATTTTTTTAAATCCTCAAAACCGTGCTGTATGGTAAATAAAGGTGATATTATTATTTCAGTTGTAGGAAGAAACAGGAGTATAGAGGGGTTGTAAGTTGTCCAAGTTGCCCAACAAGAATGGGATGGAATCAGTTCTCAGTTTTGAATCTTCTGATCCCTAGTCCAGTGCACTTTCACCTCTATCATGATACCTTGTTACTAATTGTGCTGATTTTTGGTCTAAGTAGCTATGAATGGTGACATAATTTTGTTTCATTTTAAATGATATTCCTGAGTACAGGATACAGATCCCACATGCCCAAATCATCTTGAGCAAAATGCCCATGAATATGAGTTATACAGAACCAGTGTTAAATGAAGGAATATGTCTATTTCCTTCTTTGATCCAAATACTATATAACAATTTCCTTTGTGTCACTTGATTTGTTAATATACAGTTCAGATGGAATAGGACATAGAACCAAGGGCATCAAGGTGGCAGTTGTCTGATCTGCATTTAAGTGGCTGTGTTGGGTGGAGGGGCAGAGGAAGAGAGAATCTTAAGCAGAGTGCACACTGAGTGCAGAGCTGATGCAGTGCTTGATCCCCCCATTCTGAGATCATGACCTGAGCTGAAACCAAGGGTCAGACACAACCAGCTGCACCACCCAGGCGCCCCTGAACTGTTTTTACATGGTCTGAGTTTCCTACATAAGTCTCTACTTCCAACAGCTGTGACCCTAGAAATTTTATGTCCACTCAGATTTTTCCTGCTTTCAAACACCTTTCAAAGAATCTATCAAACTGGTAACTAGTTGGTAGGCTTGTACAAATACTGATTTTAACCAATGTAAGTGATAGTTACCATGATGCAGTTATTTGAGGGAAAACGGAAAGGCTCTTATAGGCCTGAACTATCATGTCGCTGGAATATATACCGTTGTTAAAATTCTCACATTTTTTCTTCTTGGCTTAAAGTACCTGCTGTAGGTGTAGAGGAAAAAATGTAAGATATTCGGCCAGTGTCATCTACTAATAAGTTAGTATTTATTAAGCAAGTATTTAGTTTATACTTCTATGAAAAGAGACTATGAAATTGCTATAAAAATAGCTACCCCTTATTAATTATTTAGTAAAGATGAACCTTTAATACATTATTTCCTTTACTTCCACAACAACCTTATGAGGAAATTTTGAATGAGGGACCAAGACTTAGAGATTAAATAATATGTTTAACTAAAAAATGGTAGAGCCAGAATTCAATCCAGATTTACCTTTGCTGTGATTTTGTGGGCAAGACACAGCCCTTGTACTCAAGTAGATTCAAATGTATAAGGGATCCTCATAAAAGATAAGCAAGTGGAGAAATAATAGTTCATGGCAGATATGATGGGATCTGTAGGAGGACAATGAGCAAATATGTCTTGAGATTTGACAAGAAGCATAACTCTTACCTAGGCTAAAAACAGAAGAGGCTTCATGGAGGATGTGGCATCAGAGGTGGGCTTGGAAGGAAAGTTAAGACTATTGCAGCATATAGGGATGTTTATCTGTAGGCTATAAATATGCTTAAATAGAAATGTTGATTCTGCATTATCAGCAGAGAACAAAACATGAAAATTCTGGCTCCTGAAGTTTGATTGGAATCCTTTATTCACCCATGGGTCAAAACTGAGAGCTAGCATTCTCACATATGCTGTCTCTCTGTCTCTCTTTCTCTCTCTGTCTCTCTGTCAAACACACACACACACATGCATGCATGCATGCACGCACAGATAATCCTAGTGATTGTGTGCATACATATATACATAGTATAATTAGTATGATTTAAAAAATTATCCTCTTCAAAATGTCCTTGTTCTCAGGAGGAGTACTTAAAGGCAAAGGAACGTGGTGTCTGCCACTTAAAAATGATCCAATAAAAAAGAGTGTGTATATGTATATATAACATATATATATATATATATATATATATATTATACGTTATATATGGACCATTCTTAAGAAAGAATAAAGTAGAGTGTATGGATGTATGTATGAATGGATAGATAGAAAAATGGATAGAGGGGGGCAGCTGGGTGGCTCAGTCGTTAAGTGTCTGCCTTCGGCTCAGGTCATGATCCCGGGGTCCTAGGATCGACTCCTGCATCGGGCTCCCTGCTCTGCGGGAAGTCTGCTTCTCCCTCTCCCACTCCCTCTGCTTGTGTTCCCTCTCTCGCTGTCTCTCTCTCTGTCAAATAAATAAATAAAACCTTAAAAAAAAAAGAAAAAGAAAAATGGTGGAGGGAGAGAAGGAAGGAGAGAGAGAGGGAGAGAGACAGAGGCAGATACAGAAAGACAGAGAAAGAGAATAACATGTGAAACATATTAACAGTTAGTACATATGGGTTCCAAGTGAAGCATATGTGAGTGTTCCTTATTCTATAACTCTTCTTTCATATTTTCCATTAAAATTTGTGAGAAAACATGGATGATATAAAAATGGCAAAAGAGGTAAATAAAAACCACCCATAAGCCCCCAGTCTGATATAGCCACACTAACATATTATAACATTTGAATGAATTCTCTTCCAGTCTTTTTTTCTAGATATGTGGATCTTTTTGCCTAATTTTGTCATAAAATTGTATGTACATCTTTACAACACGCTGTTTTTCATTTAGCATTGTACCCCAAGCATTTTATCACATCAGTACAATTCCTAAGTCCAGTCCATTCCTAAGAGGAAGGGAATTAGGTTCTACCTCTGAAGAGAAAAGTAACATAGAATTTGTGGACATATATAAAAATCACCACAGTTACCTTTACCCATCAAAGGTTCAGAGAGCAGGGGGATTGTCAGGATGGGAATCATTCTGTAGTAAATGTTGATTCAGTGAAGACTAAACTTTTGGGGTCTAAAATAGATCTGAGGAATCTAGGTCAGCCTAAGTAATTACATATCTCTAGCACCTTGCACCATGTAAACACTACAATACATGGTAAATGCTATGTATGTTGAATGGTAAGGATGGAAAGATTGAATCTGGGTAGATAATGGCTGGATGAATAGATGTCAACTTTTAGGATCCCAAACCATAATTAAACTAATCCTTCAAATATGGTGATTCAGTGACCAATCTGGTTGTATTTGGTTCTGAATTACTTCTTTAACAATAAGACAACTCATTTCAAAACAGTTCACAAAACTCAAACATTGTGGAAAGCCAGGTTGAAACTCTCATGTATATGCTGTTCAGCATTTGTAACCAGCAAGTAGAACCTATAGTCAGGAGCAAGTCAAAGGCCTACATGCTCTAGATATTATTAGGAGACAGCCATTGCTTTTGAGCAGCAGAAAATGTTCTCACCCTCCAGGCTCAGCAAATTCATATGGGAGGAAAGGTGACTGTTACTGTTATATCTTCCTTTCCTTTTTCACCAGCTTGAATCACTTGCTATTTTTGAAAAGTTACTTCCTGTCTAGCAAGATGCAGTTAATGGCAGAGCAGCAAATTTCTCACTCATCAATCTGAACTAGCAGGTCTAAACCAGCATAGCACTTTTGAGAGAGCTGGTGAGAAAAAACGGAATGTCATCAGATTGGACATCTTTGAAGGTTTTTTTTTTGCAGCACATGGCTAGTTTTCTGGAGTGAAAAGCAAGCCTTGGGGTGACAGCATTCTGTTGCTTGGGTGAAGAGTTCTGAGAAATCCATTGAGCTTCCCTTTAATGGGGATATTGAGCAAGTCTTGGAACTTGCCTCAAAGTTTCTGTTCTGAAGACACTGGATTAGACAGGCTGTTAGAATATATTTTTAATCTAAAGAAATTATTCCACAGTTAAATAAAGGCAATTTTCAGCAATTTATTTTATTTAGCATATATTTAAGGTGCTCTTACTAGACACTTGCTGGTGTGCTAAGCCCTGGGGATACAGGGTGAATAAGAGAGAAATAGCGTCTGCCTCCATAGACATTAAGGTCCAGCTTTTTATTCCTGACTGAAAACTCAGTATCAAACTCAAAAAAAGGCCTTTCCTTTTGAGCTTTTCTTGGTCTTGCCCAGAAATGGAGGAGAACTTGATTGTGATGGATTTTTTGCAACACTTGATCTGAGGGAAATTAGCTATCATGTTATAAGGAAAATTCAAGGAGCTCTATGGAGAAGCCCACATGGTTAGGAACCTCCAGCTAGACTCAAACTCAGCAAAAACTATAAAGTTGAGACTAAGTGTACCCCTTCAGATGAACTTGGCTCTGCCACAGGCCCAGTGACTTCAGCATAAAGGAACTTCTAGAGAGAAGGGGTGTACCCTTTTCTGCTTAGTCAGGTGGCCGCCATGGTAACACTGTGAACTGTATACAGCCATAAATTTAGATAGAATTTTTCATATTGCAAAAGGTAGAAGCCAACATTGTGTTGTCCTTAGGAGCAGTCATAGGGAAGCTCAAATAATGGCACCAGGCCAAGTTTCTCAGCTTTGCTTCCTTTGGATATGAGCTATCTCATAGCATCCCTTGGTTTCATTCTCTTCATGGTAACGAGATAGCTGCATCCTCAGCAGCATCATAGTCTCACACCTTGATCCAGAAGGAGAGTAGAAGCTTTTCTTTCCAAAAGCCTCAGCAAGCAGCTCCTGGAATCCTACTGCTCTGATTGGTTTACATGCCTAATTTTGAACCAGTCATGGTGGGTGGGATATGCTAACTGGCTTAAAACCAGTCAGAACTCTTCACTGAAGCTGGATGGGACCAATCCCACCCAAGCTACCCACTGAGGTTAAGGGACAGGTGATTTTTTAAAGGAAATTCAGGCACTAAGAGGAAAAGGAGAGACTATGCATGCCTTTGCTGCGGTGTTTGTTGTCTTTGGCGTTCTCAGCCTTCTTTTAATTTCTTTTTTAAAATAGACTTTATTTTTTTAGAACAGTTTTAGACATACAGAAAAACTGTAAGCTGCCACAGAGGGTTCCCAATATACTGTACACCCAGTTTCCCTTATTATTAACATTTTACATTTATTATTAACATTTTACATTATTACAATATTTGATACCTTATTATTAAGTAAGGTCCATAATTTACTCAGATTTTCTTATTTTTCATCTAATGTCCTTCTTCTATTCCTAAATCCCATTCTGGATATAGCACTGTAGTTAGCTATCATGTCTTCTTAGGCTCCTCTTGGCTGTGCAGTTTCTCAGACTTTCCTTGGTATCCTACTCCTTCACCTTGTAACTTAAATCAAGTGTTACCTTTATCAAATCAATGTGTCCAGCTCATAGTAGGAGTTGAAGAAATTACTTGTTGGATAGTTGAATTAAGAAAAGCTGACTTTTATAGTCCCAGGTCCTTTTATGGCTTTAGAATTTTCCCTCTAGGGGGATTTGCATCTTAAACTGGAATTTAATTTAAATCCGAGTAGATGATGCTCTAAGCAGGAAATTACAGGTTCAGTTGGGGGAGGTGGTGGTGATGGGATTGGAGAAGGAATGTTTTTTAGCCATTGGGGATTTCATGGCACATTTGAATTCATACTATAGAGACAGGCTTATGTAAAGTCTCATGTTGTGGGTAAAACTTTGACATAATAGAAGATAGTATTCAGAAGATAGCAACTGTGTGGGATTTTGGGAGGGAAAATTATTAAAGAAATAACAGCTACTATAGGTAACTTGCCTTATCCTATCTAAGAAAAGGTAAATTTGGAAAGGGAGGCTGGGGCTCTTGGAGATGATAAGTGGTGAGTATTAATTAATTATTAATTAATACATCTTTCTTAGACCCTGAGGCTGGGGAGAAGTACTGATAATTTCTTAAGCCTGGTTTATCTGTCTGTAATTAACAAATTAATGTTTAGCCCTTCACAAGTTTACTAACTGCCAGCTATAACCTTTAGCTCTGGGACATCTAAGTCCAGGATGGTTCTAGCAAATTACGGCTCGTTTCATCATTTTATGCTGCCCATAGTCATCCTCTGGCACTAGAGGGAGATAGTGACAGGCAATTCCTGATGTCAGGATTAAAAGAGATATCTAGGATATATTCTTGGAAGTTTATGACACATGGCAATGGCTCAAAAAGTATTCTTGTATAGTTAGGGTACCAGTAAACATTGTATCAAATAAACCTACAAATTTCAGTTCTTAACAGAGGTCTATTTTTCACTCATATAATGGTCCTATGAGGATGCTCCTGTTCTCAGGGGTTCTTCAATTCAGTGACTTCACCATCCTCTGGGATCTCAGAGCCTGTGGCATTTAGTCAGCATATGGAGGTGGGAAAAACACAACTCTTCTTAATCTTTACTCAGGCCTGAAGGCAATACATATAACTTAATGAGAACAGATCCCATGGCCCTGCCTGGCTGGCAGCTGCTTCACAGAACAATTCTTTGCCCAGGAGGAGGAGCATGGGTTTTGGTGTACAATTAGCTGCCCTGCCTCTGTTAGTTAGAAATACGATGAAGAAGAGGAGGGGGAGGAGGTTGAGGTCTGATCATTGAGTATCTTGGCTCTAGATTGAGAATCAAGATTTTGCCCAAACACATCATGATTTGGAGGGAGCAGCAATGATACCCCTATCATGCATCTGAAATTCATTGCTCAGTTTCTCATGTTCCCCTAGGTGGGAGTCTGACACTTTCTGAGGCCCAGGAAGCAAGTGGTCATCTTGTTTTCCCTGTCATCACCGAAATGAAGTGGGTGATGGGATTTATAGCTTATATAAGGCTTTTGAGTTGGTTTATTAGAGTGAGTTCATGCAGAGGGTTAGCCAAATAGCCCTCCAAGTTGAAAAATAATAACACTGCAGCTTTATCTCTGCTTTTATCTGAGGAGCTACAAAGCACTTTACAAGGCCTGACAGGATCCCCCTGAGGTAACTAATATTATAGCTATTTTAACAGGGAGATTTTATCTCTATTACAAGTTGGTATAAAGCTGTTCTGAAAACACTCTGGCCAAGGTTAAAAATTCTATTCAGGAAAAAGAAGCAGTTGGACACAAGCTCTGTTTTCCATTCTTCCCATTAGGGACTATATAGAGGTCTGTATTTTATCATTATGATGATTTTCTTGCCTGTATCTCTAGTACATTTCTTCATACAAGAGACCAATGGTACCACTGGAACACTTTCAGACATTTTAGGAGAAAATTATTTCCCTTAAGAAGCTAAAATTTTCTCCCTAGAGGAGTGACACTGTCCTTTGAGTCCAGAGGGGTGAGAGCAAAATCTTCCCTCTTAACTAAGCTCATACGTGAATTTATGCTGAAAGCATTAGAGGGACTCTGCTGTTTAAGGCATCTTGGTAGATGATCATGTTTGGGAAGATCAGAATTTTGGCTCCTAAAGGCATACTCTCCCTGGGATATCTCTCTAGTTTATTTTTATTAATAATAATTACATGCTTTGGAGATAAACATCCTTTAGAATCCTGGCATTGCCATTCTCATCAAGGGCAAATTTGGGGTGAAGAGAGTTTCTCTTTTATCCCTTAAGTACAAAACCTTTATTCTGGTGCCATAGATGCACTCCTCAGACTTTGAGATGGATAGTTGCATGTCAGACATTTACAGGAGAGTACTCTCATGAATCACTCATATGAGGGAGTGAAGGAAGGAAGATTGGGCACAGGGAGAAGCTGAACTGTGAAGCAATTGTAACAAGGCCTCAGCTAGTACCACTGAGTTGTCCAGAGTTGAGGTCAAAGGGCCTAGCTTTTATATCCTTGCATTGACCAGTCATTGGATATGGACTGCCTGTGGGAGGCAGTGTAAATTTGAGCAAGGAAGCCCTCTAAGCCATGAGTAATTCCTGGGAGGAATTCTGCTGTGCACCACCACTGGCCAACACTCTTCGCATCTAGGGGAATGTATGTCTTGTTTCTGAAGGGCAACCTGGGCAGTACACCATAGTATCTACTATAATTCTCCTCTTGCATGCTCAAATCCACTGTCTTCAAATATTAAGTTCATTCCATTTGGGAACAGGTCCTCAAGAATTCTGGCTAGCCTCTTTCCAGGGAAAACTTATAAGAGGAAGGTTGGAAGATAAGCCTTAGCCCCTATACTGCAGTTGGTCTCAGGGCCCCACTGATACTCATCATTTCCCTTCTCTACTACCCACCACTCACCCTCAAAACTCTTGCAGTCAAAGTAGCTTATCTTGTGTGGCAACCCAGACCCTCATCCTTGAAGGGTCTGAATCCCTGGGCACCGTGCCCTTCTATGTCCATGACTGTGACACTTGACCTTCAAAATTGGGCAGGAGAGTATCAAGAGATGCCCCGGTAGGTACCTTGTCAGAGGGAAATATTACCTCTCTGCAAGCCAGGATCTGTAGACCTAAAGAGCCTAGAGCTGTGAAGATGGTACAACTTCCCCAAGTAGGTCACTAGGAGTAATGATAGTGAGGCCACTCCTACTTCCACCCTTTTGTTCCAGATCCATGCATTTTAACTATTGGTAGCATACTGCCCTTGAAGGGTGTCATCTCCAAACTCATAGCCCAGTGAGCCTCCCAAATGTCAACTGAGTCTGGAAACTTGTGAGTTGTACAACATGTGATTAAGAGAGCTGGATGTGGTACTCATATGCTCACCACTCTACCTTCTTTGCTCTAAAGTGTGTTCCTTGGTTCAATGTGATGTTATGTGTGATTCTATACTGGTGGATCAAACATTCTGTAAACCCTTGGATAGTAATGCAGGCTGAGACCCTGTGGATGGACAAAGCAAGTCCATATCCAGAATACATGTCAATTCCAGTCAAGATCAATCATTATCCTTTTAAGCAGAATGGATTTAATGTAATCAACTTGCTACCAAGAAGATATTTGATCTTCTCAATAAATGGTGTCATATGGAGGTCACTGGTCTTTTTTATTGGAAGAGGGGACATTTGTCAGCAGTGAAAGCTAGGTAAGACTTGGTGTGAAGGATCCCATGCTGTCAGGTCCATGTATAACTTCCATTCCTGCCATCAGGCTACTTTGTTCATATGGTCATTGTGCCCAAACTGGCACAAACTGGTTGTCATCAAGTGCCTAAGTCATTTTGTCTACTTAGTTGTGAAGGGTTGTCAATGTCCAGAGTCTTCCAAATGTGTTGATTTTTCTCTTTCCTCCATGTATGGCTGCCTGAGTAAATGGTTACAGATCCCATTGGGGAGGACTGAGGAAATATTACCATATGCAATTGCCATGGTGTTTCAGGATCTTTTCTCCTGGTTATTCAGCCTCTCCTACAGCCAATGGGCTGTAGGTCTGAAAACTTGCTCAGATATGAAAATTGTGTAAAGAATTAAAAACATTTATTGAAGAATTATCCTGGACCTCCTGATAATCCATCCTTAATTTGATTATATACCTATGCAATACCCTGATGGGCTCCCCAACTATCTTGCCCCAGAGACGGTATGTCTTGTTAACCATTTCCATAGCTCTCTGTGGGTTAAATGCCTTTGGAATCCACTCTGACTTTCCATTTACTGGAATAATTGTACCTACTTTGTTCCTGATGGTTAAGTGTCACCACTTGGCCTCTATTACTTTGGGAACTGTCAAGTCTGTTGCTATAAAGGAGCTCAATTCTATAACAACATCTCCTGCCAATAGCCCTGGACTACAAAGGATGTCCACTTCTGAGCTTCTCAGTGATGCTGATATCCCTATCAGCAGCACATTCCTTGTCATTATTGACACTCAAAGTGACATTTGAGCTCTCTGAGTTCACTGAACATAATTGACTGAAGGGTGTTCTAGTTTTATATAGTACACCCATTCTAGCATGCCACTATTCTGAGCCCTTTGATCTTTCCTTCCATCTTCTGTCATAACAATTATGACATGACTTAGGATGAGCCATGCAAGCTTCCTTCAGTCATTCTATCAGCATGCTAGCACCATCTCTGAAAGTACTTGGCAGAGTTTTAAATCTTATATCACTGGATTGTGTGCTTATATAAAATCTATAAACTCTTTCTTATCCAGTTTAATTTTCCGCTCCTTGAGCCAGCATCCTTAAGACCCAGTCCTGTGCATCTTCTCCTGAATCCTGTTGGGTATATTGCTAGATCCTGTATCTTCTTCAGGGTATAGTGCCTTTCCTCCCTCAGCTGGTTAGGTTATAGCTTATATCCTAGTTATTTGCCAGGTGGCCAGCAGGGGAGATACCCGTAGACTCTGTGGAAGCATATGTTGTCTTTCAAGTCAAAGTTCTTTGTAGTATTATCATCAGGCAATGGGGGAGTGATAGCTTTGAACAGGGAGGGGTGGGCCTCTTCCGTAAGCCCAAATGGTTCTATGGGATCAGGTTTTTCAAGATTTTTAAGTATGTCAAACCAGATGTCCCTAGCCCAAGTCTCAGGGCCCCATTCTTCCTCAAACAGGGCCTTAAACTTTCTTAGCAGACTTTCTAGGGTAGTGAATTCAGCCTTCTCTGGAACTCTGCTACCATTGTGATTAAGTTCCCAGCCTGAATAAGTCTCAGCTTATTCTGAGTTCCCTCCTGCTCCCCACTCCCAATCACCCTGGAGAGGAAATCTTTATATTTTGCCCAGGAGGGCCTCTGAGGTTTTTTTCAAGATTTTTTATTCATTTAAGAGAGAGAGAGAGAAAGGAGGGAGGGCAGAAGGAGAGGGAGAGAGAAGCAAACTCCCTGCTGAGCACAAAGCCCGACCCAGTGCTTGATTCCACAACCCTGAGATCATGACCTGAACCAAAATCTAGAGAGGGATGCTTAACTGACTGAGCCACCCAGATGCCTCGGCCCTCTGAATTTTATACTTCTCCTTAAATTAGTAGTCAATCACCCTTGGTCTTTCTTTTCACTGTCTTAGCTCAGATTCCCTAGGAAACAACTCTGAGATGGAGATTCTTGTACACAAAATGTATCTGGGTATGTTTCCAGGGACAATGCCCATGAAGGAATCATGAAAGAAGGGAGAGGGGGAACAGTGAAAAAAAATGGTAGAGATGCTTCAGCTGATCTCAGTGAGAACTTTGGAGTGCTGATGTACCATCAGAGGTGTCTTAAATTGATACAAAGGAATTAGGCCTTTGTATTCCTACATTGATCAGTCATTGGATGTGGATGGCCCCAAAAGGATGTGTGATGTTGGTGAAAGCAGTTCCTCTTGCCAAGCGCATTCCTAACTGTGAGCCAGCACTTCCAGCACCAGGAAAATTAGTTCTTTGGTCCTAAAAGAACATCCCAGGAATATACTACGGCATCCAGCATACCTGGTATAAAGCTTCCTAGTTGGGCTGGAGACACAAAAGTTGTCACTTCCACACTGAAAATAAGCACAAGACTCATAACTCAAAGGTCTATCAGATTATGTCTCAAGAAGAAAAGAGAAAATTAATCTTTATTTTTGTTGACAGGCCCTCAGTGGTAGAAAGACAAGACACCAACTAATATCTCTGTAATTCACCCTGTTACTTATAAAGTTCACAGTACAATCCCTAGCAGAGGATAAGCACTCAATAATGCCAATAAAAATAACAATAGCAACTTTTATTAAATGCTTACTCTGTGCCAGGCACTGCTGTAAGTTCTTTTCACATAATAATGCGTTCACCCCACAAATAACTCTATGTGATCATGATATAATACTTATTTTACAGATGAGGAATTAAAACACAAAAAGATAAGTATCTTTCTTATATTCACACAGCTATTTGGATGGTAGAGCTGTGATTTGAACCAAGGTCTAATTTCAGAGCCCATGCTCATAATCAGTACCTTCTTTTACTCTAATTGCTAGTAAATGGTAGCTATTATTTTTTTATATCTTTACAAGTCATGGACATATAGTAATGTTATAAGAAAGGAATTTTTGGAATTTACATTTAAATCTACATTTTGATGGCTGTGGTCCATTTTTAAATGAGAAATCCTACATCTTCTATAGGGACGTGGTTCTCAAAATTGGCTGGACATTAGAATCACCTGGGTAAAAATATTAAAACTCCCAGCACTCAGGTCACATGCCAGAACAATTCAATCAGCATCTCTGGTGGTGAGACCCAGACATCTGTATTTTTTTTGGAAGTGCTCCAGGAATTACAATATGCAGCCACATTTGAGAACTGCTGTCCTAGGGCTCCATCTGCCTCTCTGCCTCCCAGCAGGGCTCCCATATGTCTTTCTTCCCTCTCCATTGTCTTCCCAAAGAAGCACATTCATTGTCCATGCCTGTAATGGCTCAGTGTCTCTTTCTAAGGTCCCAAACTCACTCCTGTACTACCATTATGAAGTAGGCATGATTGTTAATTCCCCTTTTTCAGAAGAAATCAAGGCGTTGAGAAGTTAAGTAACTTACTTACCCAATGTCACACAGGTAGGAAGTAGTACAGCTAGGATCCAAACCCAGGCATTCTGCTTCTAGAGTCCATGTGATTGACTATTATACTATATCACTAGACATCTCTATTCATCGTTTGAATCTTACCTGCCAAACTAAACTCTTTAACATCCCCCACCTCCAGCCTTCTCCCATGCCCCACCCTTCAAAAAAGAAAACTAACATTGCCCACTCTCTTGCACTGTTTGTCTTCATTAAAAGCACCTAAAATTTAAGTTTAAACTTGGATGCCTCCATTTCCTTTGGCCCTTATATGTAAGAAACTTATTAGAATGTTAACCAGAAATTAGAAGATGACCAGTAGAATCTGACTGAAGTGAGGAGTGTGGGTGTGGGAAATTTAGTCAGATTCATGGAGGAGGTGAAGGGTAAATAAATACTAAAATCCAATTGATTGTTAGCTATTGATTCTGCCTCCCCCAAATCTTCCACATCTGGTACTTCTCCACTGCTGTAGTTCAATCCACCATTTCCTCTCTTCTAAACCATTGCCTTTGTTTTCTAACTCTTTTCTCCCCACTCGAATCCATCTTTGATCCAGGTAAACCTGGCTGAAACACAGGTTTGGTCATGGCATCTGAGCCCACCCTGGATCAGCTGGTAAGAGGTACATTCTCAAATGTGGGAATGATTTTCATAGAATATTAGAAGACTGAGAAAATAATGTGACTTTACCCAACAAATTTTCTCCTGAAGTAATAGGAACTATGAAAGTAAAAAGTATAGTTATGCCTTGTAGGCCATAGCATTCAGAAAAAGAGTCACAAAGTGATTTGCCTACAGGACCCAGCAGAGAATATAGGTAAGCATGTGGGTGGGGAAATGGGGAGCTGAGGCAAACAAGACTTTCTGCCTTGTGCAAAGGGAGTGGCTACTCTCAACTGAGCACATCTTTACCTTGGGTAAAGGTAGGCCTGGTGTGGCCAGGTTTTCCCAGTTCTCTCCATAAGGCAGAAATTCAAATTTAATATGATATCTCCTGGCTTTTAAATGTTGGAAACCAAATCAAATTTTTGACTACCATAGTACAGAGAAACAAACCAGGCCCATGGGCTGCTAATGTGTTCTGTGGCCTCTAATTTGCAACTAGTGGTCTCGGGAAAGTTGTTTTCTCCTCCATCTACTCTGAATCTCTGGTTGAATTGTAAATACCCTAAGGCCTTAAATTTTAAAAAGTAGGTCTTGTAAATCCTAATGAAAAGTGCTCTCCAGCAATCTCTGAAATGAGCTTTATCCTATTAAACAAAGAATGTGTGGCAGAAATGGAGACATCTCCTCAATGGTTGTAGGGTAACTAGATGGACTGTGAAATTTTAATCAAGTAGAAAAGCATGTGTACTTCACTGCACCAACATTTCCTCACAGAAACATGTTTCCCTGATTCTAAACAAATGGAAAATGGAAATAAAAAAATGGAATCTAACATTACTGAGTATCTACAATATACAAAGCATACTGCTAGGTATAATAACTATGGTGTCAGTTGTCCATATAACCTTAGAAATATAGCTGGATGAACACTTGCTTCCCCTGGGCACATTCTAAGTAATAGTTGACATTATGTTAAAACAATGATGAAAAGCTATTAGCTTTGCCAGTAAGATATCAGTGGTTAGACTGTGAGATACATGGAAAAGATAATCACAGGTAAAATTTTCTTTTCTTTCTTTCTTTTTTTTTTTTGGAAAAAGGGGGGTCGGGATGCCTGGGTGTCTCAGTCATTAAGCGTCTGCCTTTGGCTCAGGTCATGATCCCAGGGTCCTGGGATCGAGTCCCACTAAGCAAGGAGCCTGTTTCTTCCTCTGCCCGCTGCTCCCCTGCTTGTGTGCACTCGCTCTCTCTCTCTCGCTCTCTCTCTGACAAATAAATAGTAAAATCTTTAAAAAAAGGGGGGGTAGTTCAAAGAAAAAGAGTAACTCACCAGAGATTAAATAGCCAGTAAGGGGATAAACCCAGGATTCAAACACAACACTATTTAGTGCTAAAATCTATGTTCCCTAAATTGAACTCCACCATTTCTCCACTTTGACTAAAAGGAGTCTTGGGGGTGCCTGGGTGGCTCAGTCGTTAGGCGGCTTGTGGCTCAGGTCATGGTCCCAGGGTCCTGGGATTGATCCCCGCATCAGGTTCCCTGCTCAGCGGGAGGCCTGCCTCTCCCTCTCCTACTCTCCCTGCTTGTGTTCGCTCTCTCACTATCTCTCTCTCTCTCTCCCCATCAAAATAAATAAATAAAATGTTAAAAAAAAAAAAAAAAAGAGTCTTAAGGTTGGGTGGTACTATTCTGAAATCAGTGATCTGAAGAATATCATAAATGGAAAATCATGGGATCTTAATCTATGAAAAGAGACATAGGCTCCCAGGCACTTTCTACTACCTTCTAATACAGACTAGAGCAAATAGGGCAGTTGCTCCAGTACTCACTCTCACTTTGGTGAGCCGATAAGCCAACCAAAATGAATATTCTCATCTTTCTGAAAACAGAAGTAAACTACATTCCCTAGCCTCTCTTACAGATCAGTATGGAAATATGACTAGGTTATTTTTTTTATTAACATATAATGTACTATTTGTTTCAGGCGTACAGGTCTGTGATTCATCAGTCTTACACAACACACAGTGCTCACCACAACACATACCCTCCCCAATGTCCATCACCCAGCCACCCCATCCCTCCCACCCCCCTCCACTCCAGCAACCCTCAGTTTGTTTCCTAAGATTAAGAGTCTCTTATGGTTTGTCTCCCTCTCTGGTTTCATCTTGTTTCATTTTTCCCTCCCTTCCCCTATGATCCTCTGTCTTGTTTCTCAAATTCCTCATATCAGTGATATCATATGATACTTGTCTTTCTCTGATTGACTTATTTCGCTTAGCATAATACCCTCTAGTTCCATCCACGTTGTTGCAAATGGCAAGATTTCGGTTTTTGATGGCTGCATAATATTCCATTGTAATATATACCACATCTTCTATATTCATTCATCTGTTGATGGACATCTTGGCTCTTTCCATAGTTTGGCTATCATGGACATTGCTGCTATAAACATTGGGGTGCACGTGCCCCTTTGGATCACTACATTTGTATCTTTGGGGTAAATACCCAGTAGTGCAATTGCTGGGTCATAGGGTAGCTCTATTTTCAACTTTTTGAGGAACCTCAATATGACTAGGTTTTAACCAATAGAAATTGAGCTGAAGAGGAATATATCCATTTCTGGGCCAAAAAACTTCAAGATGTGTCTGTTGTTCTTACATGTCCCCCCCTGCCCACTTTGTGTGAGATAGATATAAACTGATGACAACTAGGACCCCGGAAATGATGACAGGGCCACAAGATGAAAAGAACCCAGGCCACGGAATTATCTCATGACAGAAAACCACTCACCAACCTGGAACACTCACATTGGTCTATGTCAGCAAGAAATTAACTTCAATTGCGTAGGAGACCTCATACCCTTTGACATCTATTTGTCAACAATTTATATTACCCTAATATAGAAATTGATACCAGGAAGTAAGGACTGCTATATGAAAACCTAAAATATGTGGTTCTTAATTTGCAGTCAAGCAGTAAGGAAATAGATATTTCAGGCTGAGAAGTTGGAAGCCCAGTGGCAGAACTTTTGGTAATGGTTTTTCTTGCTTCATTAGGTAAGATATTCAAGTAAAAATTGGCTAGTTTGAGATTAAAAATGGAAGGGAATATGGAGAATCCAGAAATTTAGGGCTTCACTGGGCTTGAAAAGGCAACTGCTTCTGAATTTAAGCAATAAAAGATAGACTAAAGAATGCATTGAACAATTAAAAACTCATGCAATTTTTGTAGTTAATCAGAGGGAGTCCCAACTCGTGATTTTCCCTTCTTCTGGGTGTCTTCCATGTTTCTGCCACAGTCAGAGGAAGAATTAGCCCCCTTTAATAAATATCTGTTTAAAATAGTCCAAGAAATACAGAATTCCCTTCATTGTTTCTGGACTTAGGTATCCACAGTATTTTCCATTGTTGTAGTAGGTTTAGCTGTTGTGTATTCAGGCTGTGTGGTAGCCATAATAATGGCCCCCAAAGTTTTCCACATCTTAGTCTCTGGAACCTGTGAGTATGATATTTTACTTGGCAAAAGGGACTTTAAAGATATGATTAAGAACCTTGGGATCAGGAGATTATCCAGGTTGGCCTTATATATAATAAAAAGGGGCCTTAAAAGAGTCAAAGAGGATGTGATAACCAAAGCAAAGCATCATATTCAGAGAAAGATTTGAAGATGCCTTGCTGTTGGCTTTGAAGTTGGAGGAAGGGGTCATGAGCCAAGAAATGCAGGAAGCCTCTATAAGAAGTTTAAAACAATCACATGTAGAGCAGTCCTGGATCCATCATACTGGGTCACAATGGTCTACAATTGGAGTATATATCTCTTGCAAGCAGAAACAAAGTATGCTCAAAGTAGTCCAATTACAACTGAGAGAAAAAGATACCAAGACCCAAAAAGACAGCAGAGTGTAGTAGCTAAGAGTACATATCCTTCAGATTTTCTGGGTTCAAGCTACTTTATATCTGTGTGACCTTGAGCAATATATTTAACCTTTCCATGACTTATTTTCCATCTGAAAAAGGGGATAACTGTAGTATTTTTCTAAGATTATTGTGATGAGTAAATGATTATATATCTAAAGCACTTAGAACAATGCCTGGCACACAGTAAGTGCTCAATGAGTATAAGCACTACTACCTGCTACCTAGAGGATGAATAAATATCACTGAGACTCATAGTTGGTTATTGGCACAGTCAGGCTCAGTATTCCAGATGTCTTGGCCTCTTGGTTCAGGGATTTTTTTTCCCCGTTAGATAGAGTGACCTTTTGAAAAAGCTCGTAGAAGAGAAGTGTTATCTTCTAGTGGTATGATGTGGCTGTGGCATTGGAGAGGAAGTGAAGTGGTTGGTTTAGCCTGCTCCCTGGATTTATTTATGAATCAATGAAGGTTCTTTGGTTGCAACCACAGAAACTGCTTGGCTGACTTAGGTGAAAGGGAGCTGATTGGTAGGATTGGTAGTGGTTGGGGTGCTCTCAGGATTGATGGGAAAGCTGTAGAGCCCAGAAGCACGAGCCTAACCATGAACCTCTAGCAGGAAGACCCAGGTTAGGGTGGGATCACTAAATGAGTCTGATTCCTTTGTCCTTGTGTCTGTTGCTCAAGGTTCCAAGTCCTGGAAGAGAACATCTAAGTTA
Organism: Halichoerus grypus; assembly: GCF_964656455.1. Lineage (NCBI taxonomy): Eukaryota > Metazoa > Chordata > Mammalia > Carnivora > Phocidae > Halichoerus > Halichoerus grypus. The sequence continues at coordinate 102,866,688 of NC_135712.1, read as the reverse complement.
TTAAGTTCTAGCTACATGCTCTTCCCCTAGTTATGCTGTGGCAAAGAGGAAAATGATCTGACTTCTGGTCTCTCCATTGTATCAAGACTATATACAGGACTACACCACATCTTTTCTGACTTGTAAAAAGCCTCATGGACAGATGAGGAGAAAGCTAGAAGAGAGGATCCTATCAGGCTAATTTGGGTGATATAGAAGTATGCTATGGGAGAGATGGTTAAAGAAGCAAGTGTAGGGAGTTCTCTGTTCTGACAAGGAGCTGCCATGGTTTAATGGCAATGTGGAATCTGAGAGTGAAGAGAAAGATAAGTATAAGAAAGAGGTGAAGAAGGAAATAAAATAAAAGTTAAGAGAGATTCTTCAGTAAATCATAAGGAGGTCTTGAAAAAGGCCTGGTTGGATCATTAGGAAGTAAAAGAGGTGGAGCACATATGTTTTTGCAAGAAGAGAAGGCATTAGTATAGAAACCGAAGAGTAACTGGCTGATTACATTTCATAATTAAATGAGGAATTGTTATGTATATATACACATACAAGTTTAATTATAACCTGATTTAGTAATTCTACAGAGACCACTCTGTTATTCTTTTGAAAAGTGAAGCTTTGGATTTTATATAGTAGTATGAACTACAAAAACCTAACCAAAGGTATGTTGTGAATAATTAAGCATGCCAGTGGGGGGAAAATGTGACCTAGAATAAACAACATCATTAAAATATGATTCTATGATATATTTAATGCCAGTGCATTTATGTAAGCATGCCTAGATAGTTCTTTATGGATGTGTGTACATGTGTGAAAAATCATTTATTTTGGAACAAGTCAAATAGAAGACCAAATCTGCCAAGAGTTGCAAGTATAAAATGCCATTTTTAAAGACAAAACTGTTGTGGTTCTAAATGATTTTTTTTTTTTACTTTTTTCCATCAGTGAGTGAATGAGTCAGTTATGGTCTAGGTTGGAAAGCAGAACCACCATGGTCCTTGCCCTCATGGGACTTACAGTATGATTGACTCAGTTGGAAGACTGTTCTTCCAATCCATAGAATGTTAGGAGCATGAAATATACTGCACTGGAAGCTGGGAGATGTGGGTTCTATACCAGTTCCTTTTAGCTACTGTGTGACCTTGGGAAAGTCACTTCACTTCTAAGACTTCCTATTCACTCATAGATTTCCTGAAATTTTATATAAAATTTGTGTGTAAGTTCATGTTCATATTTTCTGGGGGGGAATGTCTGTAGCTTCATTAGCTTCTCAAAGATCCATTTGCAACTTGAAAGACCCTTTAAGATTCTAGTGGTTAAAACTTACTCTCATCTATAAACCCTAATTTTCCTTTTAGAATGTTCCAAACTAAGAATATTTCCCAGTCTGAGAACTAGAAGGGAAGGGAGATAACATCATTTGAAGGATCAACCTCATTTTCTAACATGAAAACTAAGGGCCAGATGGTTTATCAAAACAGAAGCAAATCGAAATATAAAGATTTGATTTAACAGCAGGTTTCTCAATTTATGTTCCCTGAGGTATTTCCATTCACTTGACTTTATTTCCTGGATGCCTCCTGCAGATCCCTTCCCAGTCTTTCTGACAAGTCTAACTTGATTTTGTCTTGAAACAGATAAGAATAAAACAGTGGCTGTTCTTTCATGGTTTTTTTGTTTTTTTTTGTTTTTGTTTTTTTTTATCCTGTTGGCTCTCCCCAGTGTGCACCCCAACTGCCAAAGCATAGGGAGGCTGTATGGTGGCGAGCTAAGCAAATTGTAAATGCCCAATCACCACGCTTGTTCTGGGGCTGTCTAAGCAGCAGTAGAGCATAATTGTGCAGATTGCTGGGTGTGCCATTTGGAGAGGGAGGGAGCTGCCTCAGTCAGCTTTCTTTTTAGCTCAATAATCACAGCTGAGCTCATAGACAAGTAACACAGATTCTTTTTGATAAGGTACAATGGGTTTTTAATTGACTCTTTCATTTCTAACTGCTTTTTGACCCATACCTGATAGTTGTTAGTGGGTCTAGGATTCTAGGAGATGTATCATTAAATAAATCCCTTTCTGCTGGCTGTTTATTCTTACCCAGAAATTAAATAACTTATGAAGACTTTCCCTCCTTTGTTCAAGATGTAAACTCCCAGCATCACTAAGTGAGTTGAAGAGGGTGTTCTGCTTCATTTTCACTGGTCATTTAGTATAGGGTTGTTACTGAAGGGACATGAGACACTAGATTAAGCATGTCAACAACCTTTATGGAGGGTACAGTCTGTGGAGTGATTTTGCCCACTTTAGCTATAAAGAAAGTGCACCTCTGTGAGGTAGGGCCACTTGTCAAGTTCACAGGGACAAAGAATGGACATTCTAGGTCTTGAGTTTTCTGGTTCAGTGTGTGCTCCTTTTGTTACAATATGACCCCAGACATCACTTTCAACTCTGACTTGTTTGCCCAGCAATCTAACCCATCACCACTCTTTCCTCCTGTGGGGTCTGAATGTCTGTCATTAGAAGTGACTTATACATCAGACTCCAAAGGTCACATCATGGCCTCTATAGGCCATTGTTAAGTGCTAGTTGTAGCTGAAGAGAGAAAGACAGTGTAATAGGGGGCAGCTGGATCCTTGTGTGTGTGTGCATGAGGTAGGGGTGGGTGGAAACGGGGGGAGGGAGGGAGGGAAAGACTGAATAATCTTGTTTGAGAGAGAGAAAGAGGTATCTCTGAGCATGGAAAGCAGGCCATCAAAATGAGCACCACTCTCCAAGTGGGCATAAGAGGATGGTCTTCCAGGTGTGTGAGAATTCAGCCCCCAGGTGGGAGAGGAGTCAATCATTAGTGTGTGTTAATTATGGTTTTTTGTGGGTGTAAGAAGGTTGCATCCCTGTGTATGAAAGATCTCTGTCCCTCTGTGGTGAGAGGATAAGTACCCTAGGTGGGAGAGGATTGAATTCTTGTACATATAACAGGGTTGGTTCTCTGTGGCTGTGAGATGGTCATAGCTCTGCATATGAGAGAGAACCAGGCTCCATTAGGCATGAGAAGGCAGAGACTTGTGTATGAAAGACTGGGCCTCATTTGTGAAGGAGTGTTATTGTTATCTATTATTGTATAACAAACTTCCTAAAACTTAGTGTCATAAAACAATGACCCTTTTATTATATCCCACAGATTTGTGGGTCAGAAATCTTCACAGGACGTATCAAGGATAGTTCGTCTCTTCTCCTGCATGACTTTGGCCTCAGCTGGGATGGCTCAAGTGACTAGATGATAGAATGGCTTTACAGGGTCATATGTCCGCCATCTCAGTTTTGTTGCTTCTTTACATTGCATCTGCTGATGCTGGAATGTTTAAGAGGGCTTCACTGTCATGTTTGGCACCTGGGCTCAGCTGGCTAGAACAGTTGAGGCTGCCCAGTCATCTTTCCAAGTGGTTAGCTTGAGCTTCTTATGGGGGACTGGCTTCCCCCAGAGCTAGTGCTCTAAAAGATAAGAAGTTGAAGCTGTATTTCTCAAGGCCTGAGTCCCAAAATGGCAGTGTCACTTCTGCCATATTCTTTTGATTAAAGCAGACCTACAGCCTGCCCAGATTCAAAGGGATGGAACATTCCATCTTTCATTGGGAGAAATGTCAGAAAATTTATGGCCATTTCAATCTGCTGTAATGATGGATGAGTCTCTGTGTGTGTAACAGGGCTGGGTCCTTGGGTATGTGAGAGGTCAGGATCTTTGTGTGTGTGGAGAGGTGATTTCTGTTGGGTGGACTGCAGAGACAAGTGACCAATGTGAGTGTGTGGAGGTAGGAGAATCTAACAGAACAAGGAGGTTTCTGAAAAGGACTGAATGAATGCCATGCCTCTGCATTCTGCACATTATAGGCTGCACCTGTCACTTCTGGTGCCCTTGGGTGGCAAACTGATGTTGTAAAGGGTGGCTTGTCAGGCAGGTCCTGCTGTGGATCTCAAACTGAGAATCACCAGGTGGCAGGTCTTCTTTAACTTCCACTCTGATCCTGCTCCCCTGGTCTCATATGTTTGTTTCCATGTTGACAAGCAGGAAGCACTTTTACAACATGCAATGTGCCTCTGTGAGGAGTTTTGCCAACCCCCAGTTTCAATAGCTTGCTAGAAGGACTCACAGAACTCACTGAAACCTCTTATACTCATGGTTGCATTTTATCACAGGGAAGGCATACAGGTTAAAAATCAACCAAGGGAAGATGCACACAGGGCAGAGACAGGGAAGTGTCAAATACAGAGCTTCTACTGTTTTCTCCCCATGTTGTTCAGGCCATGTTATGTTCCTATCACCAATGTGTGACAATACGCAGAAAGTATTGTCAACTAAGCTCATCTAAACCTTGGAGTTCAGAGTTTTTATTGGGACTCTCTTATGTTGGTTTGATTGATTAATTTTCTGTGTGGTTAATCTTTTTTTTTTTTTTATTATGTTATATTAGTCACCATACAGTACATCATTAGTTTTTGATGTAGTGTTCCATGATTCATTGTTTTCATATAACACCCAGTGCTCCATGCAGTACGTGCCCGCCTTAATATCCATCACCGGGCTAACCCATCCTCCCACCCCCCTTCCCTCTGAAACCTTCAGTTTGTTTTCCATAGTCCATAGTCTCTCATGGTTCTTTTCCCCCTCTGATTCCCCCCCTTCATTTTTCCCTTCCTTCTAATGTCCTCCATAAGTGAAACCATATGATAATTGACTTTCTCTGCTTGACTTATTTCACTTAGCATAATCTCCTCCTGTCCCATCCATGTTGATGCAAAAGTTGGGTATTCATCCTTTCTGATGGCTGAGTAATATTCCATTGTATATATGGACCACATCTTCTTTATCCATTTGTCTTGTTGAAGGGCATCTCGGCTCCTTCCACAGTTTGACTATTGTGGACATTGCTGCAATGAACACTGGGGTGCATGTGGCCCTTCTTTTCACTACATCTGTGTCTTTGGGGTAAATACCCAGTAGTGCAATTGCTGGGTCATAGGGTAGCTCTATTTTTAAATTTTTGAGGCACCTCCACACTGTTTTCCAAAGTGGCTGTACCAACTTGCATTCCCACCAACAGTGTAAGAGGGTTCCCCTTTCTCCACATCCTCTCCAACATTTGTTGTTTCTTGCCTTGTCAAGGTTTTCTTTTCTTTCTTTCCCCAGTGTTCTCTGCTGCCCCTCCTAACCTTGGGTACCATCTTTTATTTGTTAGAAACATTAAGGAAATGAACTGGGTGGGCAGTGTCTCAACTTATCTCTGCCAGAAGATTTTCCTTCTTCCCTTTTCTTCTTTGTTCCCTCCTCCCTAATTCAGAGATGGGAGTGTTGGCCTGGGCCAGTCCCTCCACCCTTGAGAGTTTATCCCCTTCCTACTCCTCTGGATACTCAGTTTCAGTTATTACCTGTTTTCAGTTTCAGTTTCTCCCACTTCAGTGGTGTGCTTAAATCCACCAATTTCTTCTAGCCACCATTTTCTATATTTTGGTAACTTCCAGTTTAAATTTCCAATTTAAGCTATTTCCTCCTTTTTTTTTTCCTAATTCTCTCCAGTGGTAAAGTCATAATGATTGCACCTTGCATTTATGTTGTGCTATGTAGTTTACCAAACACTGTTGCATACCATGGTGGGATCACTTGTTTTTGTGTACCTAGCTAGCTATTTCCCTTTTGTCAGGTAATAACACCCCAGTTTTGCCGAGTTATGTCTTCTCCATCAAGGGCTAGAAATCCACTAGGATTATCAATCAAAATACCCTCCCTATTCTTGCTAAGGAGTTGTGTGATGCTGGCCAGTAACTCAGGTGCTCTCCCTTGCAACAGGAATCTTATCTGAGCGGTACAAGATTGAAAGTGGTTAGCATACGTTCATCCCTGAGACTGATGGAACATGCAGAACATTAGATTCTGCTACCTGCATCCTCTAACCTTGCATTGGTTGATGTATTTTCCCAAGACCTAGTTCTTCAGCTTTTATTTTAATTCTATTATCCTTTTGATAAATTATTCCTTTTCCCCTAAGTTAGCCTGTCAGTTTCTGCTGCTAGCAACCAAAGAATTCTGATGGCACATTTTGATTCTCCATTAATCTTGTAAAGTACAGGGGAGGAGGAAAGCTAATATGTACTGAACAAATTTTCTAGTTTAGCTAATTTCAGTAAATTTATTTATTTTAAATTTTTTTAAATTTGAGTATAACTGCCACACAATGTTACATTAGTTTGAGTATATAACATAATGATAATTTAAGTAAGTTTAAATTAGGAAAGGTTATATACCTTGTCACAAGTCCCATATAGTTTTAGGGGTGCCTGGGTGGCTCAATTGGCTAAGCATCTGACTCTTGATTTTGGCTCCAGTCATGATCTCAGGGTGGTGAGATCGAGCCCCACGTCAGGCTCCATGCTCAGGGCCAAGTCAGCTTGTCCTTCTCCCTCCCTCTGCTTATGTTCTCTCTCTCTCTCAAATAAATAAATAAATAAATAAAATCCTATAAAAAAGTCCCATGAAGTTCTATCACTCGCAAATTTCTTGAGGCATCTGTACTTGCTACTTCACTATCTACTCCCCTCTCAATTCTTGAACCCTAATAATTTGGTTTCTCTATCTTGCTCTCCTATAAGATCCCAAGATATTATTACCCAATAGCCAACATCATAATAGACTTTTATAACTGTATAATTACTATACAAAGCCTTTGAGCCCAGCAACTGTGTTCTACATGCAGTACTACAAGACATGTTTATACACAGTCTATTTAAATGCCCTATTTTGTAACTCCTTTTGCTTTCATGCCATCAACCTAAACAGTTAAGTTCATAGTTAATATTCTGTGTTTTCTTCTTGTTTCAGAACCTTACTTTAAAACCCAAGTGGTTATGGCATTCAACTCTGCATAGTCATGAAAAACAGTAAAGGCTTTATTTTATTTTCTGTCAACTTTTTTCCTTATTAATAAAATATGAAAGTTAACAGCTGTGGTGTTTCAAAATGAAGAGCTATGGGGAAATTCAAGATATTGTAAAATGATCAAAGAGAAAAATAAATGTCCAGTACACTATTTTTGAAAAATAAATAAAAAGATGACTTTGAAAATCACTGTTGCATTGATGGGTTTCAGAACTATTGCTGCTCTGGTGTCATGGGGGTAAGCAGGCCTAAAGGAGTCATATTCTCACTCACAGAAGTTGTAAATAAGATTTCTGATCATTCATCAAAAGTTGGTAAGAAAGGAAGTTCAGCATTTGGGGAATATAGCAAACAAAGCCAGGAAGTTGTTTTTGAAAATATGTATCTTTTTGGGAAAATTTGTGGTAGTTATTAGAAATCTAGCTCTATTTGGTTGGTGTTGGGAGGGGTAATAACTAACTTCATCTTGAACCTTTGGGGCACTTGGAAATTTCACTGATTTTTCCAGTATACATCCCCAGCTGAACAAGCTGAAAAACAAATGCAGCCAGATCTTCTGACTTCATTTGTACATGTGCTAAGAAAGCAAGCATACAGTAGTTTGGAGGCAATTAGGGCTGTGGTGCAGAGCAGCATTATTTTAAAATTTACCCTTTAGCACAGTTGTGACAAGATAATGAATGTGCATTTGCTACTGTGGGAGTGGAGTAACTTAGAAAGAAGGAAAAATGAGCTCATTGAGTGTTCATGGACCATCAAGTCCAGAGACCTTTCAGTGTGAAAGAGCCCTTTGTGAGTGCTTCTGGGGAGCTTCTGACAGATGACAGAAAAGGGCCCAGACTATTCTTCAAGGAAAAGCCATCCCCAGAATAACCATGCCATGTTCAGCCTTTGTTCCCAACTTTACCTTGCCCAGCTACTCATACTGAATACGTTATAGTTTCCATGCTGCTCTACGCACTTCCCTCATAAGAGGGACCAGGTCAGCAGTCACCTGGCCCCTGCGTGCACAGCAAGGGCCACAAATTGTCCTGTCCACACTCTGCCCATGCATAGCATTCTCTGTGATACTTTGGGCTCTCATTACTCTCCCCTGTGGGGACACCAAACACAAACCTAAGCCTCTTTTTCTTGGCCTCTTGAGTTCTGGGTACTTTTCAGTCTCTTTCCAAGGCACTTGGCCCCAGGACAGAATTCTTGGCCAGTGGGCTGAAATCTACTCAATTTTTAACAGTCCTCATTTTACAAAGGAGACTTCTCTTTTGTCCAACTTCTTATTTGTGGGAGGCTCTTAGGTTGCCAACACTGTCACTGCCTGTAGTAGGTTGAATAGTGGCCCCCCCAAAAGATTATGTTCATGTCCTAGCCCTGAGAACCAGTGAATGTAACCTTATTTGGAAGAGGAGTCTTTATAGATGTAATTAAGGATCTGGAGATCTCTTGAGATGAGGCCATCCTGGATTAGGGAGTGCCCTAAGTCAATGACAGAGATATGAGGAAGAGAAATACAGAAAGAAGACCATGTGTAGACAGAGAAAGAGACTGGAGTTAGCAGATGCAGGCCAAGGAATGCCTGGAGCCATCAGAAGCTGGAAGAAGCAAGCAAGGACAAGGATTCTCCACTAGAGCATATGAAGGGAGTATGGCCTTGCCGGCACCTTGATTTTTTATTTATGACCTCCAGAGCTCTGAAAGAATAAATTTCTGTTGTTTTAAGCCACCAAATTTGTGAATATTCATACGGCAGCCCTAGGAAACTAATACATTCTCTGCTTCACCCAGGGATGGGCTTAGATGAAGCTGCTCAATACCAACTTGAATTTATACAGTAATAGCTGGGATGGGCCTTAGTGGTGAGGATAAAACAAATTAAACAAGTGAAGACTAGTGAATTCCCACTTTGAGGTTGAGAGGGATGAATCTGACTCCTCCTTGGGAGTTTATCTTCTAGGTTTCAGCACACGCTTTTTTTTAAAAAAAATGTCATGTTATTACCTTGTGAGTTATCTTAATTGTAAAGACAGACACAAGGCACACCAAAATAAACTGACAAACCTAAGGAAAAGTGGGCCAGAGCTCAGAGGAAGGAGCAGTTGGACGGACTGAAAGGGCTTCCATGGTCTTATGGAAGCAGTGCCTGGCCAGTGGGAACAGTCTGTCCATTGCAGGCAATGAGTACATAGTCTGTATGGAACTAAAATATAATATAAAACCAACTAAAAGTCAGTCTGCTTTTTATTATCACCATGGTCCAACAATTAGAAATCTTGTCAATGAGACAGTACTGCTCCCCACAAATCTTTCATTGGTATAAGTTGTTGTTTTTTTTTTTTAAAGATTTTGTTTATTTGATAGAGAGAGAGCACAAGCAGGGGAGCAGCAGAGAGAGAGAGAGAAACAGGCTTCCCACTGAGCAGGGAGCCTGACATGGGGCTCGATCCCAGGACCCTGGGGTCATGACCCAAGCCGAAGGCAGACACTTAACTGACTGAGCCACCCAGGTGCCCCTCATTGGTATAAGTTTTAAACAATTGCTGCAGTATTGATCTTAATATTATATACGTATGTTTCAAAAGAGCACATTTTTATTACTTGACCTTTAACAAACATTGTATTTTACATTGAATTTAATTCAAGTTATGCAGTTGACCCCTGACTTACATGGTCAACTACATGTACTTGTTTTGAGAGTCAGTGTATACAGTGAGGAATTATTTGAGGTCACTTTGGGCACAGTTCATGTCTCCAACCCCTGACTACATATTCGTGTGTGTAAGTAGTAAATTCATAAGAAGCAATGATAGCACATGGATTCTAAAGACAAAACAACTTCAGTTACTTCAATTCTGTTACTCTATGCAACACTTTGAATTTTTATTTGTGATTGAATTTAAAACAGTGAAATTGTAAGGTGTACTACTTTTGTTTGGTAAGCGCAAATTATATTTCATACATGAAATATTTTACTGAATTTGAATATCTTTAAAATTGAAATGAATTATTTTTAAATTATTGTTTAAAAGCCAAAGAGTAAATCCAGAAACTATGGTTATTATTCATTATTAAATGGTTATTTCTGAAAATAAATTTTATTGGTAAGGTGTTGAAAAATGATGCATTCTGGGTGTCAGATAGGTAAGGTTCATCATTGTGTGAATGAGGAAGGGCAGATGTAGAACTTGAGGAATGGTGGGTTTTAAGTCATTCCTCCAAATTTAAATCTGTTGCTTAAAATTATCCTGGTTAATTTGAACATTATTTTAATAAATATTTTACAGCAAAGGAGGAAGTTATGTAAATAATTAAGGTGACCATATGTCCTGGTTTGTGTAGGACACCTCTAGTTTAAGCCTGTTACCCAGCATCATAGTTAATGGAGCTTTTTTCCTCTCTCCAAGGGGTCCCTATTGGTTATCCCTTAGATGAGGGGCAAGCTGTGCTCACACAGCACAAAGTGTAGAATTGGAAGTATTGTTTGTAGTTCTAAATAAATGGGCACTAAGAACCATCTATTAATAAGAGTGGCAATTGGGGTGCCTGGCTGGCTCAGTCAGAAGAGCGTGAGGCTCTTGATCTCTGGGTCATGAGTTCGAGCCCCATGCTGGGTGTAGATAATAATAACAATAACAATAATAATAATAATAATAATAATAATAAACTTTAAAAGTACCCTCATTAAAAAAAGAATGGCAATTGACAGCTTTACTATCAATTGTGAGTTATAAATATTGAATAACCAGTGAATAATGAAGGGAGATTATGAATCCATTTAGACGGCAATAAATTCCAACTCTTTTCATTGGTTAGACTTTCAGAAGTACTGGTGTGTATCATCAATTTTCTGTTTCTTTGGAAGGATGCCATAGTGGTGACACACAATCTAGACAGAAGAGAAGTTTTAGAGTGAAATTTGAAAATTGTCAGAACTGGAGTCAAGTCAGGTAGAATGGAAGGGAAGACAATGGAAGGTGATAAAGGAGACAAAGGTGTTCTTATGATGGACCATGTAGGTAAAGGCAGCTGGAGTTAAGTAGAAGAGTGTCTGACTATCCAGAGAATAAATCTACAAACCAAATTTAAAATAAAAGGTATAATCTGAGTTAGATAGCAGGTAAGATGGGGATGACATAAACCATGAGAGAATTTTTATTTCCAGGGTAGTTGTAAGTGAAACCTAGCATAACTGCATGTTCCTCCACGTTTCTTTGTTTTAGTGTATGCCCTTTCTTGGATTAGGAACAATCGTTCCCATCTCAGCCAAAGAACAAATTCCAAGCTGTCTTTTATTTTTTTTTATTTTTTATAATTATTATGTTATGTTAATCACGATACATTACATCATTAGTTTTTGATGTAGTGTTCCATGATTCATTGTTTGCGTATAAGAATTCCTCATATCAGTGAGGTCATATGATACATAACTATCTTTTAAAAAGCAGTGGAGAATAGTGGTCTTAAGCACTAATTTTGCAAGCACAGTTCCTGGGTTCAAATCCCAGCATTATCACTTTCTAGCTGTGTGTTCCTAGGCAAATCAATCCCTGGACTTCCTTCTCATCTGGAAAATGTGGGTTAGTGGGGGTGTGAAGGTGAAATGAGTTAAATATGTAGTATCTGGAATGGAAGCTGGCCCCTAATAAGTGCTTCATAAAGTAACTATAATTATTTAAAACTCAGTTCATGAAATCAACTCCTCTTGGGAGTGCTTCCTGATTCTGCTTCTAGGCTATCATAGGGCATCTTACCATAAGGCCCTATGCACAGCCTGTCCTGTGCTGTAACTATTTATTTTATTTGCCTACTCATTTTAAACTCCTACTGTTAAAGATTTGGATATTATAGATTCCTACATCCCACTGCCTAGCAGAGTTCTTCTTAGTAGTGCGTGCGTGGGGCACCTGGGTGGCTCAGTGGGTTAAGCCTCTGTCTTCAGCTCAGGTCATGATCCCGGGGTCCTGGGATGCGAGGTCATGGGATTGAGCCCTGCATAGGGCTCCCTGCTCAGCGGGGAGCCTGCTTCTCCCTCTCCCTCTGCTTGCTGCTCCCCCTGCTTGTGCTTTCACACTCTCTCTCTCTGTGTCAAATAAATAAATAAAATCTTTAAAAAAAAAATAGTGCATGCTTGATATTTATTGAATGGACGAATGAATGAGTGCTGGCAATTCACTTCTCCAAGTCCTCGTCTTGGAAAGGGATGATGCTGTTAGGGAGACACTAAGCCAACTTCAGCAGCAGAGAGCTCTAGAAAGAGGAATTTACTCCTTAACCACTGAAATCTGGCTTTTCCCCTTAATACTTGACTAGACCACAGAAGTGAAACTTACTGCCACCACAAACAACCTCCTACTTGTCATGACCAGTAGATAGCTTTCAGTTATAATCTTCTTAATCATTGGTGGCCTCTTATTGGAAACTCCTAACTTTTACGATCTTATTTTTTCTTCCTACTTAACTGGCTGCTGATTTTCAATCTACTCTGTGGACTTCCCTTCATCAGCTCATCCCTTAAATGTTCATGTCCCTCAGAGCTATCTTTCTTTCTCATTTATTCTTACTTGACACACTTTCCCTGGGAAATCCCATTCTTCCTATTACTACCTGTTGATACCCAAATTTCTTTCCTTATCCTGGACCATCCCCTGAGTTGCAGACCTGCATTCTGGACATATCCATGGACCTTAAATGCAACAAACACAGAACTGGACCTATAATCACCTCTATCCCCACCCCAACCTGTTTTTTCACTCTCTCTCTATCCATTCTTATTAATGATATCTGTTCCAGGAGCCAAAACCTTAGGAATTATTATAGACAACTCCCCCTCTTTCCCTGATTCTATCCTAGTCCTAGTTGTTTGGCCTCCTAAAGATCTCTTGGCTCCATCCTATCTTCTCTAGATCCTCACTGCAATTGCCCAAGTTTCAACAATCTTGCTTGGACTATTCCCAAATCTTTCCATTAGGGTCCTTACTGGATTCACTGGTTCTGCATGGGTTTTAAGCTTAGTTTCTTGGCTTGAGGTTTCTAATCAAAATGAATGCTTCAAATTCAGGCCTCTCATCTACTAGCATAAGCGTTAGGTCCTTACCTGTTCATGATGATTCAATTTTTCCATGTGGCCAAGGGCAGGCTGCTGGCAATGATTTCCCCCCACCCATATACATATATCACAACTTCTTTCTGGTTTCTTTTTTTTTTTTTAATTTTTTAAAAGATTTTATTTATTTATTTGACAGAAAGAGGGAACACAAGCAAGGGGAGTGGGAGAGGGAGAAGCAGGCTTCCCGCTGAGCTGGGAGCCCAATATGGGGCTCGATTCCAGGACCCTGGGATCATGACCTGAACCGAAGGCAGACGCTTAACGACTGAGAGCCACACAGGCGCCCCTTCTTTCTGGTTTCTAGCGCAATGGAAAAGACCCTTTCTACCTTATCATCAGGTACTGGGGATGCACAAACATAAAAACCTACCTGTGAGGTATACACTAACCCAGTGTCTCTGTGAGTTGCAGGATTTCAGCTCTGGCTCATAGCTGTGGCTATTGGTGGCTTCTTTGTTTCTGGCAGCTGGAGATTTACCTTTCTTAGTTTTGAGCTTGGCTCTGTATCTACAATTGTTTTTAAAAAGTTTATCTAGCAAGTCCATATGTTTGGAGACAGGGGATATTGCTATCCATTCTCAGTCTGCCACACTGAACGGAAATCTACTGTTAAAAAATAATTTCAAGAGTATAAAATCACAACTCTCATATAGAGCTACAAGTAGACATGTTAAAGATTTTATTTAACTCATCAATGAGAAAACCAGCAAAGATGTTATACCAAATCAAAGAAGAAATTGAAAACCATACACATTTATAGATCAGGAATATTGAAAGGAAGGTACAAACGGAGGTAAAACTAACCCCTTACTTAGTGAAGAGAGAGGTCAGTTGAACCTCCATTGGACAGGACAGAGTTTAGCTGTCTGTAGGCAAGGATTATTTTGCATTGTTACTTGTTGTCTACAATTTACAGAGTTGTAAAATAGCTGAAAGGCAATAAAAAGCTAGACCAGATAATGTGGAGGATATGCTAGATTTAGATAATGCATAGTTTTCCACTGAAGCACAATTTCCTCCTATACTATGCTGTAATTATTTGTTTCATGTCTGTTTCAAGTTTTTCTCAGGAATAGGGGTTGTGTTCAAGTCATTGCTACACACTCAGTGCCTAGGACAACTTATTTTACTTGGAAATCTCTCACTAACTGCAGATGGAATGAATGAAAGCTGTGTCCCCTGTAGAAACTGGAGGATTTTCTTCCCTCCCTTAAAGAGGGAGAATTTGGGGGAAAGAAAGAGGGAAAAAAAATATATGTGTATATATGTGCGCATGTATATGTATATACATATACATGCGCGTGTGCGTGCACGCACACACACACGCACACATACATGACTCAGAAGAGGAACTGAGATGCTTTTGTCCTCCACTTTTCTCTCCTGCTAACTCCAGGCATTGGCTAGACTTGCTACGAATTGCACAGTGTCACTGCATCATTGATACATCACATTGTTGTAGGTGAACTCCAAATAGAAGATCCTTCTTTTTAAATTGTCTGTCATTGGGTCTAATTTCTTAAGGCATATTTGCCGAAGTATCTTTCTTTTGATAAATAATGCCAGCTCTTCTCCTTCAGTACATGTAAATAAAATTCTTAATTTTCTTTTCAGATGCTTCTGCATCTAAATTGCTTGATGGCTGCTGCCCCTTAGGTCCTGCCTTATCAGGGGGATCTTAGGGGCCTTGCCAGCAACACCATTAGTCAGGTAATTTACATGAATAGTTCTTTAATAAACATCCAGCCCCCTTATCACTGTTCCCTGCAGGATCCTCATTAGTCAGTAACCTAATTCAAGCTTGAAAGATTTCCATTATGGTGCCCTTTGTTTCCTGCCCATTGCCTAATTTTCTGTTCAGCAGGACATTTTTTTTTTTCTGAAGCTTGTGACTTGTTTCTTGACTGACATACATGTATTTTTTTCTTCAAAATAAATGAGTGCATAAATGCACACAGTCCATTTCCCATTAATGGTGTGTTCAGTTTGGCAATACAATAAAATGTCAGAGGGGTATTATCAAAACAATCTCTAATGTTATCTTTAAAAACAAAATAAAGTGATAAAAAAATAGAAGTCAATAACTTGACTGTGAATATAGATGAAAGTAGAGACAATCCAAACCACAAAATCAATTTAATCATTAAAATAATAGCTCCCATTTTACCAATTTAAGAGCTCAGTCATCTCTACCCTTTGTGTCCAACAAATTTGGGTCGAAACAGTAATCTAAATTGGAATATATCACTTAATAGAAAAGTTTAGAGTATTTCAAAACTCTTTAAAATCTTACAGATAGTGCTAAGTCGGTATCCCTGGCTGCACATTATCATCACTTAGGAAAGTTTTAAAACCTACCAATGAACTGGCCCATCCATAGATGTTCTGTTTCGATTGGTTTGAGATGAGGCCAGGAAAAGGCAATTTTCAAAATCTCCCTAGGTAATTCTAATGTCTAACCATGGTTGCAAAACTCTAGATATTTATCTCTATAGAATTCTTATAAATAACATTAAGTTGTGATTTTCTTATTATTGGATGACTGAGTTGTCATCTAGATTTCAAGGTGGTCCGTCAAGACATTTTTCTTCAGAAAAATAAAATGATATCTTTTGTATTGGCTGAGCATGTATGACGTGCTTGGCTAGATTTAATCATGGTGGCCTAAAAGTTTGTGACTATGTATAATTCCTGTCATGTAGGAATCAGAAGCATGGATTCCCACTCAATCTCTATTACATGGGAACAATAATCAGAATTTGCATATTGTACTGAAAACAGGCTTCAATTTGCAGTGTTCCAATAAATCAATATCTAACCCAAGATACTATCCTTCCTGCACATCCTGTCCATGCTGTAGGGAACATCTTTCTACTTAACTCCCACTGCCCAGAATCTCCTTTGTTCTTTTCCCTTTTATGGCTGTTTCACATCACAGTGTCTTCCCCTAATTCTTCTATTTACCTAGCCAACTCCTTTTTTTTTTTATTATGTTATGTTAATCACCATACATTACATCATTAGTTTTTGATGTGGTGTTCCATGATTCATTGTTTGTGTATAACAACCAGTGCTCCAACTCCTTTTGTTTTCCAGGTCTCAGTTGAGGAATTACTCTCCTTAAGTGGCCTTACCTACCTGTACCCACCCCTGGGGTTCTGCATCCCCCTATGTGCTCCCAGAACCTGTCCATTGAGACATCCACCCTGCATCATCACACTGACCTCTTTGCTTACCCGACTCTCCCCCTAGAAAGCTCCTTGACAACAGGGCCTGTGTTGTCTTCACTATTGGAGCACTGGTGGCAGTCGCTGTTCCAACTACTTTGTATAATCTCTCCATATAAGCCTCATAAACAACTTTTTCTGACAGTTATTGCTGTTATTCCATTTAAACATGATGAAATGAGGCAAAATAAAAAAGGTAATTAACTTGAATATTCAAATTCACACAACTTAAGAAGAAGTTGGTAGGATTTAAACCTGGGCAGTCTGGCTCCAGAGTCTGAGTTCAATAAATATACTGAATGAACAAGTATGTGTGAGTGAGTATAGAGTCACGGGGGCCTAGGGACATGGTGTATGTAGCTCCCACTTAGGTGTGTCCTAAGGGATTATGCTGAAAGATTGGGACAGTGATAAACATATTTTCCCAAAAGAGAAATGTGTGTATGTGTGTGTGTGTGTGTGTGTGTGTGTGTGTGTATTGGGGGGTGGCAGAGAGAAAGAGAGAGAACATCTTGTCAAAAGTTCAAACACACAAGAAAGATGCAGGATTATGACAAGTCAGTCAATGACATGTCTGGATAGGCCCAGGGGTCAAGTCAAAAACATAAAAATGTAGTACTGTATCAAAGCTTTTTGAACAAGTTTGTCTTTTATATAAGAAGAGAGAGGAAGAAGAAGTGTCATAATCTATCTGTGGCTTAATTGGACCATTTGAAAGTCCCTAGGTGACCTGGCAGGAGAAAAAGGATTTGAAAGTTAGTAAGTCTCAGAATGGTTTATAATGTCAGTGGGGTAAATATATAGCAGGCAGAATTCTCTATTTTATTTTTATTTTTTCTGCCCTCCTTAATCCCCATCATCAAAATAACCCACCCCTCCCCCACCTCCCTTGGGTAACCATCAGTTTGTTCTCTATAGTTAAGAGTCTGTTTCTTGGTTTGCCTCTCTCCACCCCCCCCCATTTTCAATTTGTTTTGTTTCTTAAATTCCACATTTGAGTGAAATCATGTGGTGTTTGTCTTTCTCGGACTGACTTATTTCACTTGGCCTATTTCTCCCTAGCTACATCCACGTCATTGCAAATGGCAAGATTTCATTCATTACTCAGTCATAAAAAAAGATGTCTCTATTTTAAACCCTATTTGGAGGCTGTATGGATCAAACCTTTCTATTTTCTGTTGCTGCTGTAATAGGTTTTAATTTAGTGGCTTCAAACAACATAAATTTATTATCTTACAGACCTAATGGTCAGAAGCCTGAAATGGATTTCAGTGGGCTGAAATTAAGTGTATGGAAGGCTGCATTTCTTCCAAAAACTTTAGGGGAGAATCTACTTCCACCTTCTAGAGGCTACCTGCATTCCTTGGCTCCTGGGCTTTTACTCCATCTTCAAAGTCAGCAGCATAGCATCATCAGATCTCTCTCTACTCTCATTGTCCTGTCTCCCTCTTATAAGTACCCTTGTGATTACATTAAGCCCACCTGGATAATCTAAAATAATCTCCCCATCTCAAGATCCTTAACTTAATAACATTTGCAATATCGCTTTTGCCATGTAAGGGAACATATTCATGGGTTTCAGGAACATCTTTGGAGGCAGGAGGCATTATTCTGTCTATTATAAATCATTAATAATCTCTAAGAAAAACATGTCTAGAAGCTTTTTATCTTGATGAAGTTCCAAAAGTTCATTTTCCCTTTTGTTTAACTTGGCTTTGGAGATGTATCTTGAAAGAAGTTGCTGTGGGCGATGTCAAAGAGGTTACTGCCTATGTTCTCCTCTAGGATTTGGATGGATTCCTGTCTCACATTGAGGTCTTTCATCCATTTTGAGTTTATCTTTGTGTATGGTGTTAGAGAGTTGCATATTTTTTCCTGCTTTGTCAAAGATTATTTGACCATACAGTTGAGGGTCCATATCTCGGCTCTCTATTCTGTTCTGTTGGTCTATATGTCTGTTTTTGTGCCAGTACCATGCTGTCTTGGTGATCATGGTTTTGTAATATAGCTTGAAATTGGGCAACATGATGCCTGCAGCTTTGTTTTTCTTTTTCAACATTTCCTTGGTGATTTGGAGTCTTTTCTGATTCCATACAAATTTTAGGATTGCTTGTTCCAGCACTTTGAAAAATGTCATTGGAATTTCGATCGGTATGACATTGAAGGTATAGATTGCTCTGGGCAGCATAGACATTTTAACAATGTTTACTCTTCCTATCCATGAGCATGGAATGTTTTTCCATCTTTTTGTGTCTTCTTCAATTTCTTTTATGTGTGTTCTATAGTTCCTAGAGTATAGATCCTTTACCTCTTTGGTTAGGTTTATTCCAAGGTATCTTATGGTTTTTGGTGCTATTGTAAATGGAATCGTTTCTCTAATTTCTCTTTCTACAGATGCATTGTTAGTGTATAAAAAAGCAACTGATTTCTGTGCATTGATTTTGTATCCTGCCACATTACTGAATTGCTGTATGAGTTCTAGTAATTTGGGGGTGGAGTCTTTTGGATTTTCCACATAAAGATAAAAAGCTTCTGCTCAGCAAAGGAAACAGTCAACAAAACAAAGAGGCAACCCACAGAATGGGAGAAGATATTTGCAAATGACACTACAGACAAAGGGCTGATATCCAAGATCTATAAAGAACTTCTCAAACTCAACACCCAAAAAACAAATAATCAAGTCAAAAAATGGGCAGAAGACATGAACATTAACATAACATAATAAAAAATAAATAAATGAGTTAAAAAAAAAGAAGACATGAACAGACACTTCTCAAAAGAAGACATACAAATGGTTAACAGACACATGAAAGAATGTTCATCATCATTAGCCATCAGGGAAATTCAAATCAAAACCACATTGAGATACCACTTTACACCAGTTAGAATGGCAAAAATTGGCAAGGCAAGAAACAACAAATGTTGGAGAGATTGTGGAGAAAGGGGAACCCTCTTACACTGTTGGTGGGAATGCAAGTTGGTACAGCCACTTTGGAAAACAGTGTGGAGGTTCCTCAAAAAGTTAAAAATAGAGCTACCCTATGACCCAGCAATTGCACTACTGGGTATTTACCCCAAAGACACAGATGTAGTGAAAAGAAGGGCCACATGCACCCCAATGTTCATAGCAGCAATGTCCACAATAGCCAAACTGTGGAAAGAGCCGAGATGCCCTTCAACAGACGAATGGATAAAGAAGATGTGGTCCATATATACAATGGAATATTACTCAGCCATCAGAAAGGATGAATACCCAACTTTTACATCAATATAGATGGGACTGGAGGAGATTATGCTAAGTGAAATAAGTCAAGCAGAGAAAGTCAATTATCATATGGTTTCACTTATTTGTGGAACATAAGGAATAGCATGGAGGACATTAGAAGGAAGGGAAAAATGAAGAGGGGGAAATCAGAGGGGGAGACAAACCATGAGAGACTATGGACTCTGAGAAACAATCTGAGGGTTTTAGAGGGGAGGGGGTTGGGGGTATGGGTTAGCCCAGTGATGGGTATTAAGGAGGGCACGTATTGCATGGAGCCCTGGGTATTACACACAAACAATGAATCATGGAACACTACATCCAAAACCAATAATGTACTGTATGGTGACTAACATAACATAACATAATAAAATTAAATTAAATTTAAAAAAAAAAGAAAAATATGTCTAGCCAAAGGACACCCCCCATATGTTACATCTGTTTGAAAATACTGTAGAAAATAAAACCAAAGATTCAGAATTTTTTTCAGTCTTATAATTTAAAAGTAAACTGCTCTTTTAAGAATTTAGTTGCAGGAAGGATGGATGGGAGTATTCCTCAGCCAGAAGCTTGGAATGACCACATCTCAGTTCTGTACATATTAAAATGACTGGCTTTCTTTTATACATGACTGTAGTGTAGGAACCCGACCCCCACCCCTGCCACAGTGTTCTGTGGTCAGAAGGGAGGATGACCTCTTGATACTCCAGAGACACATGACCATTTGATGCTTGGCACAGGAGGTAAATGTATATTTTGTGGTCATAAAATAGCAAACTTCAAAAAGGTTATTTGAAAAAAATGCCAATTCCAGATCTTTCAAAAGAATCACAGTTATTTTCCCAGTGAAACATTAAAGACTTTTCCTTTACTAGAGATTTTAATGTTTTCTTTTTAAGTGTATTGACTTGTATCTATGCCTTAATATAGAGGGGCTAGTCTCATTAGGAGATACATGTAAACTGGCTCATTTTTCTATATTTGAGAAATGACTTCTGGTCCAGGCTAAAAAGACATCTTCATAATTTCCACTTCATATTGCATTTCCACTGCAATATTCTCCTGTTGTCCATCCCACCAGATGAGGCCCTCGGTGAGTGAAGGAGAAAGCCTAGTTAAATGGGATGATTTCCTCTGCACTCAACAGTGTCTCTGGAGAAGTTTGACAGGTTTCTCTCTCCTCTTTATGTTTTTGAAATTTTTCTCTGTTGAGGCCTGAATAAAACCTAATGGACAAGGAATGAGTCTACAATGGGTGTGTTTCTCTTCTTCCCAGATCTCAGGTTTCCATGACATGTGCTCCTTGATAATTCCTTTTTCATTCTCACATTGTCAGCCTTTTGATGGCAGTCTCAGCAGCAGCTTAAAAATGGGAGTAAGGTTACTGAATTTTGCCTCCTCCAAAAAAAAATTCATATATTGAAGCCCTAACCCCCAAAGTGACTGCATTTGGAGATGGGACTTCTAAAGAGGTGATTGGGGTTAAAAGAGATCATGGGGTAGGGGCCCTAATCCAATAAAATTAGTGTCCTTATAAGAAGAGGCAGAGACACCAGGAAAATATGTACACAGAGGAAAGGCCGTGTGGGGACACAGCAAGAATGCAGCCATCTGTAGGCCGAGGGGAGAAGTTTCAGGAGAAACCACTCCTCCCAATACCTTGATCTTAGACTTCCAGTCTTCAGAAATGTTTGTTGGTTAAGCCACTCAGTCTGTGATATTATGTTATGGCAGCCTTTGAAAACTAATACAATCTCTTCTTTCTAGTCATGGGGATTGGAAACACTTCAGATGGTGGCTGCTTCATTGGCCAGAGGCCCCACATCAGCACAGTAAAGATACAGCACCCCAACAGTGGATCTGTGATCAACATGGAAGATGAGCAAACATTAACTTTGTAGTTTTAGAACACTAAGATTTGGGGGCTGCATATCCTGGGTGCTGACTATGATTGTTGTTATTTTCATCTTAAATATTAGAAAACAATGTTGATAGTTCAAGATGATTTGACCAAGGTTTCTGTCCCCTAAACACAAGCCTCCATTACTGTGCCATGCTGTTTACATACCAGTTGTCATTTACATGTTTTGTTTGTGGGGGAGGGAAAAATATTTTGTTTCTATTCATTTTAGGTTCTCAGGCTGGGGCCCTGTATATTAGCCTGACAAAAGAAAGATTAACAAGAGAAAAACAAACAGAAGTTGACTAACATGTCCATTGTATGTACACATGGGAGTAGTCAGTGATGAGTAACTCAAGGGGGTGGTTAGAACTTGGCCTTATATAACATCTTAACAAAAGAGCAATACGTTTTTAGAGAAGTGATAAGACAGTGGAAAAGAACTTTGAGTTTCTAGGGCAGCAAATTGTGGGAAGGTAAATATATGGGGAAACTAATGGTAAAGAAGGCTTAGTTTTAGTAAGATGGGTTAAGTAGATTCCTCTGGTGGTCACTGGAGTGATAAGGGTCTAAAATTTCTGTCCTTTCTGGTAGAGAAGGGAGGGGAGGCACCTTTGTAAGTTTGTCTTGCTTTTAGGCAAATATGGGAAGGACAGAGAGCTTTTCTTATACCTGCTTCATCTCAACTGCCTTCAGCTCAAATAATCAATATACCAAAGCAGCATATTTTTGGATGGCATGTTCTGCTACCCTTCAAGTTCTTTCAGAATCTGAGAAGCCTAATGATTCAGGTTGCCAGCATTTGAAAGATAACTTAGAATAAAATAGCAGAAAGAAGGTAAATTAAGAAGTCGGCGGGGGGAGCCAAAATTTGGTTTTGTTTTTGCTTCTTTTTCAAATTTCAAGCAGAAGATAACATTATTTATGGTCCTGGAGTCAGAACAAGCCTGTATTCAAATGCCCACTCTTCTGTGTGATACGAGACAAGTACTTAAACTCTCTGTTTTTAGTTTCTTCCTCTTTAAAATGGTAATGATTAAAATAGTCTCATAAGCTTCTGGGGGAGAATTTAATTGTATAATAAATGTAAGGTGCCTGATGCAGAGTAGATGCTCTATCATTTCCAGCCGCCTTCCCTAACACCATAGATGCTTAACAAGAGACATTCAAGGGTTAATTAATGCTTTTCTGAAAAGTTGTTCTTAAAATGGTCTCTGCTGCAGTCCTAGAATTCTGGAGGAAAGGGCCTGAAGGTGATTGTCCTTGAGTGTTTTCCTGCAGAGAAATGAAGTCATTATAAATTACGACAATTTTCTCTAAGTAGAGGAAACACTGTGGCTTTAAAAGGCACATAATGTCCTGCTCAACATCTCAAAGATTTCATGGAGATTTGAATATAGAATGCCTGTCAGCTTTTTGCTTAGTCCAAATTCTTCCAAGTAGCAAAAGCCCCTGCTGTCTCAGTCCCTTAAGCCAGACCAAACTAGCTTTTAAAAGAAGTTTCAACTCCATTCACTCTTCCAATCTGGTGGGCTTATCCTCAAGCCAGCCTCTCTGCTGGGGAGGTGACAGAAGCCAGGAAAGAATTAAGAATGAAAGAAAGAAAGAGCTTTAGAATTGAACACTAAAGTAGAAGACACATAAGAATGAGTAAGCACACAGTGCCTTAAGAGAAGTAAAAGGTGAAAAGGAGGAAAAAGCTTAAAATCAATAAGAAATGAAGGAATAGAAAAAAGAGATTTGAGAAGGAAATATGACAGATACTATAGACGTGCAAGGAATATTCAACATATTCAGTCCCTAAAGAAGAAAATGAAAGCAAGGCAACCAGATAATATAATTATAATTCATCAGGAAAACCTGATTTGAAACTACATATTGAAGGAGGACCCTGTATACCCAAGACTAATCAACCCAGAATGACAAATTCTAGTAACTTATTCAATTAAAAAGAAAAAGAAAAACAGCCATTGGATATTTAGGCAAGAAGAACATGTGATAAGGGCAAAAAGTTATATTATCTTCAGATTTTTCATTAGATACAAAGAAAATGGAGTAACATATTTAAAATACTCAAGGAAAGAAAATGTAAACCAAAGATGTTATATACTTGAAAGCAAAACTTCCAAGTATAAATAGAACTGTAGGGGAGGAAAGACTTTACCCTCCTAGGTTTGATACCTGAGTTATGAAATAAACTGACATCAGGTAGGTTAATGAGAAAATTAATATAATAAATAAAAATTTACTACATTTTTAATATTACATGCACAGGGGCATTATAGGGGGCAAATGAATAGCCAAGAAGGCTGTGAGATTTGAAAGTTTATATATCATTATAATAGGGGAGGGAGAGAGAAAATGTAGGCAATTTATGGGAGAGCAAATGATTTTTAGGAAAGATGAATGAGCCCTTAGAATAATAGATAGGAAATATGAGTTTATGAAACAGTTTTTCTGGGTGTGGTATGGATTTCTAGTCTTCTCTCCTCTAGTATGAGTCTATCTTCCTTGGTTGATGAAACTCCCAGGGGAGGGGACTTATGGGTTCCTTTTGGAATATCTGTACATGAGAGGAGTTCAGAGAAGGCCTATCCCTGCATTTGCTGTTTTTCAAGTGTCTTCAGCCCGAAAGAATCAATATACCAAAGCATCATGTTTTGGGGTGGCATGTCCTGAACTCTTTGAATACAAACTCTTATAGACATATAAGAATTTAGGGAATTTTACTTCTAAGAGGAATTTACTAGAGAATAAGCTTCAGACAACCAAACTCACTAGAGACACAGGAGCTGATGGAGTGGTGGTAGGCGTTAAATATATACTTACTGAAAAATTAAGATTAACTAAGGGTCAAAAGAGAGATAATATAGTATATAATAGCCATATGCAACAATGTAGATATAATGAAACTGTTAAAAGAAGTGAGGGGTTAAATTATATTCTGGATATAGTTTATAACTTTGATTATACAGATTGCAAATAAATTTTCCTACTCTAAAAAAAAAGTGAGGGATAAAAAGTGAGAATAACATATGTAAAAAATTTAACTATTTTGAGCAATCACAATGAGTGGTAGTAGCATTAGTAATGTTACATGTGTGTTCTTATGTATATAATGTAGTTATGGAGTGAACAATTACACAATATTCTAATTCTGTTACCCCCTATGTCCTTGAGAGCTAGGACTTTAGTGTGGAAATGGAGATATAGACATATTATAAAAGAGGTTAAGTTAAAACTCTGCAGTCCTGAAATTGAATTGGCAATCTCAGTAAGATCCCATGATGTATTTTATTTTATATCCTAACTCTGTCACTGAGAAGTCTTAGAAACAATGACCAACGCAGTGATAATGAGCATTCCTTTTGCCCAGATTATGATATTAAAATACCATTGCCCACTAAAAGAAACCAGGGCTTCTTAAAATAATGACTGATTCCTGGTTTCTGCCAGAAAATGTCTAAGTTTGGATTATTTTGTCAGAGCAAATAGCCAGGAAGTTTTCAGAGACTACTGGGATTGTATCAAAAGGACTCAGGAGCCAAATTAAAGAGGCTCTCACAGCCCCAAAATGGGTTAGAGTTTTAATGATAAGAAAAATCATAATTAGAAATACCTAGTATTTAATAACAAGGAAAAAACAATCAAATTTGTTTATATTCATAAATTCTTTAGTGATGTTAAAAAAAAAATTGGCCACGTTTGCAGCATGACAGAGAACTACTTCATCTAGTAAACTCATCAAAGAAAATAATCAAGATTTATCTTGCCTCTTTTAGATGAATGTACTAGTGGGTAAGCCAATAGTAAATAAATTTTCTTTATAAAATTATTTCATATAATAAATACAATAAAATTGTATAATTAGCACATAACCATTTGCAGCCCCCTCCCCCATTAATGGATGTAAGCACTGAGCTTCAGTGACTCTATCATCAGAGATACAGAGACCACCAGACCATTATGAGTCTCCTGATAAAAGAACATGCCTCCTAAGGCCTTGCCAAAGGAGTCAAACTAAAATCTGATCAAGCTTTTGGGTCCAGCTAGAGAACTTGAGCATGAACTTCACCATGAACATGTAAATCAGTAAAATCCAGACTGGGAAACTCTATAGGTCAACTTGTCTGGGTTTTTCAACAAACATATTTTAAGGAAAAGAAAAAGATGGAGGGGGAATCTTTAAATTAAAAGAAATTTAATTTATCAAAATTGTGAAAAATGGGAAACACAGAATACTAGAAAGGATGCAGAGAAATAGGCTAACTCATGTATTACAGGTGGTAATGTAAAATGGTATAGTCACTCTGGAAAATAGTTTAACAATTTCTTCTAAAATTAAAAATTCACTAACCATATGACCCAGAAATTACATTCTTTGGCATTCACCCCAAAGAAATAAAAAGTTATGTTTATACAATCATCTGTACACAAATGTTCATAGCAGCTTTATTCATAATAGCCACAAACTGGAAGCAACCTAAATGTTTTTCTTTTTTTTTTTTTTTTGTTTAAATAAACTGATATATCTATAAGTGAAATACTACTCAACAATAAAAAGGAATGTTACTATTATTACAGACAGCAATGTCAATGGACCTCAAAGAAATTATGTTTTGTGAAAAATACATCATGTGTGGATCCATTCTGGAATATTCTTCAAAGAAATCATAGAGATGGAAAACAGGTTAATAGTTGTCAGCATTGGAACTTAGGAGAGGAGGAGAAGATTGTGGCTATAAGGAGGTAACATGGAGAGCCTTACAGTGATGTAACAGTTCTGCATCTTGATTGTGGTGGTGGTTACACGAAGGTACACATGTGATAAAATTGCATTGCACTATAAACACATACACACAAATAAGTGAGTATATAATTGATGAAATTCCAACAAGCTCTGTGAAATGTGTCAATTGCAATTTCATGGAGCTCATAGTGTACAGTAGTTATGCAAAATGCTAATATTGGGGGATAAGGAGTGAAGGGTGAGTGGGACCATCCTGGGCATTTTCCATAACTTTCTGTGAATCTATAATTATTTCAGAAAAAAAAGTTTTAAAATGGGCAAGGCTGGGGCACCTCGGTGGCTCATTTTGGTTAAGTGTCTGCCTTCAGCTCAGGTCATGATCCCAGGGTTCTGGGATTGAGTTCCCCCGTTGGGCTCCCTGCTCAGCAGGGAGTTTTCTTCTCCCTCTGCCCCACCCTACCGCTCTTGTGTGCTCGCTCTCTCTTTCAAAAAATAAATAAATAGAATCCTTTTAAAAAAATGGGCAAGGCTGAACAATAGTAGTTAAGAATGCACATTTGGGGGGCGCCTGGGTGGCTCAGTCATTAAGCGGCTGCCGTCTGCTCAGGTCATGATCCCAGAGTCCTGGGATCAAGTCCCACATCCGGCTACCCACTCTGCGGGAAGCCTGCTTCTCCCTCTCCCATTCCCCCTGCTTGTGTTCCCTCTCTCGCTGTGTCTCTCTCTGTCAAATAAATAAATAAATAAATAAAATCTTTTAAAAAAATGCACATTTGGGTGAGAATACTATAGTGAAGTGTAAGGGAGTGGTTACTATATAAGTTGTAATAATGGTGGTTAGTTCTGGAGGGAGGAAGGGAGAGAGTTATAATCAGGACGGGGCATGTGAAGGGGCTTCTGATATGTTTGGTGAAGTTCTATTTCTTGATTTAGGAAATGGTTATAGGAGTTTACCTTATAATAATTCACCAAACTATTCCTCTTTTTATGCAAGTGTTATATGTTGTGTATGTACATGTATGTATACTTTCTCTAGATTTGCTTTTGTTTGTGGAGCAGAGGAAAAGGTGAATAGGGGCCATTTAAGCACATACAGTAGATTGCTTTCAGCTAATACTAGACAGCTGCTGAAATTGGGAGGTTTAATGAACTGGTGCAATGCTCTTAGGTTTATGTCTTTCATTAGCAGGGAAAATCCCCAAATGATCCAGGTTTAAGTAATGGAATGCATTCTGAATTGTTAAAATTAGACTATTTCGGTAGCAATGAACATAGACAACGCCATGCTTCACTTTGAGAATGCATGTTTTTAAAGATACCAGGAAATCTATAGGTTTGGCTGTGGTGAATTATAATCTAATGAATTTGTCATTATCATAAATTATTAAGCTACCACAAAATTGTAGCTAATTGGATTCCAAGGTCTATTACAGCTTATAACCACTTATATTGATATTTTCAAGACCCTCTTACTTAAAGTGAGCATCTTTATTATTTTGTGTGGGGGCTGCTGGGAGGATGAAATATCAGGACTCTTTTCTTTAAGGAAATGTCCCAGAATGCATTTGGTCGTCTCGCTCAACTTGCATCTAGGTAAATGCTGGGTTATATTACAATGACCTTTAAATGTGGCATTGTGGATTTGATGGCTGTCTCCTCACCTTAGCACTTCAAAGCTCCTGGTGGCAGAAAATGGCCAGGTTCAGAGTGGACTCTAAACAAATGCTAACTGGATGGAGCCTGTTGTGTGCATCAGGATTTTCTCAAAGATTATTTTCTTGAAGATTATCTCGAAGATATTTTCCTGTAGCATTATTCAAAGAGCATTCTGCCAGATTTCCACATAGCAAAGCAGAAGCATTTACCCAAAGAATATGGTGTAAATGTTTTATCAAAGAAGGAATGCATTTTCATAAGAGCTTTCCAATCAATATAGGTGAGAACATGGATGTTACAGAGCAGGCGTAAGAACACCGTTTAAGAATACAGTCATTGGAGAATTCAGGATGAGATTCTCAATTTGAAGATTTTACAGATATTGAGAGTGACAATTTCATGTTGAATACAAGGGTAAGTGTAGTTGGTAGGGCAATTTGATGTGAATAGGGAGAAAAGAGAAGAGTAGTCTTAGTAGTCTAGTCACCAGACTGGGAATGGGAACTTCACTGAGCAGAGCACAGGGGAGTTGGTAGCATTCATGAATCTAGCAATCCTAAATAATAGAGAATGCCATTCTGTGTTTTGTTCCAATCATTTTTTATTCTCCCCTTCCTCTCTCCTCATCCTCTACCTATAGAAAACCACCTATTTTCCCCCTATATATTTCCACTTGGTTTTTAGATAACAGTTGTGTCACTATATCTTGAGTACATAGAGATTGCATGTCTAAAAGATATAATAGTTGTTTTAATAACAGCTCAACTGAGGTTTAATTTCCTCTTTGGCACTTCAATGTTCTTTCTGAATATTCTGCCATAGCTGTCTGAGGGAACAATATCAATTTTAACATGCCTTGGTTTAGAATAAGGTACTTCCTATCAAGATTGTTCACTTACTTGTTATGAAGCAATTTGGGCAATCACTAAAATCATGAAATCTAATGATACAAATCTAATGGGGAATTTCACATAGGGGCAGAATAAAGTCATCTCAATGGGAATTTCTTGTTGGTTTAGAAAAGTGATGCTCTGTTTATATAAACCTAATATTTTCCCTTCCATATGGGTTTCTCTATTCATGAAAATTAACTCTTGGTTTAGAATAGATAAATCTATAGGAGAAATTCTTACTCGTCTGCATGATCTGCCTTTGGTGTTACTAGACACATATGGTACTCAATTTTTAATAGATTATAATATGCAGGGGGTAAATAGGCATTCTTATTTGTAATGATGTCATGGCTCATCACATGACAAAGCAGATGTGGACATGCTGTCTTTTGCTCTCATCTGTCTGCCTGCTTTGTCTCTTCTTCCTCAATAAATGCCATTCTTATTGAATAAGCCTCTAATCCATACTTTGGAATTTTGCTTTTCAATTTTCATGGCATTTCCATCACCCTTTTCATGTTCTGTACACAGGCACAACATTCTAGTCAATTCTAGCAATTGTC
The DNA here is from genome assembly GCF_964656455.1 of Halichoerus grypus. Lineage (NCBI taxonomy): Eukaryota > Metazoa > Chordata > Mammalia > Carnivora > Phocidae > Halichoerus > Halichoerus grypus. The sequence goes on along the minus strand of NC_135712.1, from coordinate 102,837,435 downwards.
CCACCAGGAGCACATGGATTAATAAATCTTCTTTTCTTGGCCCTTTCTAGAATATCGTCTTTCAAACTCTGTTGTTACACATACACACCCAGGAGTCAGGCTTATTTGACTGATCTGCATTCTGTCCTGAATGGCAAAATGTTTAAACCAGTTTTTTGAATAAAAACAGTCATTGATAACTCTTTGGCTACTTAAAACTCATCTTGGGGCACCTGGGTGGCTCAATCAGTTAGGCGTCTGACTCTTGGTTTTGGCTCAGGTCATGGTCTCCCAGTTGTGGGAGTGAGCCCCGTATTGGGTTCCACACTCAGTGCAGAGTCTGCTTCAGATTCTTTCTCCCTCCTCCTCTGCCCCTCCCTGCTCCCACTCTCTCTCTCTCAAATAAGTAAATAAAATCTTAAAAACAAAACCCAAAAACCCTTATCTTTCCTCCTCTGCTTATATCGAGCTTTTGAAGCTGCAGGAGGACAGGGCTATACCTGCTTGTCTTCTCCCCTGTCCCCATTATATACTCATGTCTAGCACAGTCCCTAACATATGTGACTATGCTTTTGTTAAAGAATGAATGGAACAATGAATAATGAGGAAGGGAAAGTTTGCTGACTTGCAGCACTTTTTTTTTCTTGTTCTCTCTCAAATTCTGCTTTCAAGTTTATGCTTTCTGTTTTGTAGACTCCATTCAACCTCTTAAATGTCTCTTTCTTCCATTAATGAATTTTGTTGAATATTCCTCTTAACACCCAAGTTATTGCTGTGTGCCCAGAATTATGCTGGATGCTAAAATTTATCATACTTGATGTGCCCTTGAGATCATAATCCAAGCTCAGAAAGCTCAGCATCCACTGAGTCTGGTATGCAATCAGATGTAGAAGTGAGTATTCCTGGTTTTATATGATTGTGTTTGGAAAATACATGTGGTATGATTTCAGTCTTCTTAAATTTTTAATATTTGTTATATCTCTTTTTATGTGATTTAACCAGGGGATTCTTCTGTGTGTACTTAAGAAAATGTGCATTCTGTTTTTCTTGGATGGCACGTTTTATATATATCTTTTAGAACCATGTATTCTGAAGTATGCTTCAAGTAAATAATGTTCTTGTTGAAAAAAAAAACTTTAACTGAGAGTACTTGTCTAAAATAAAGCATGTCAGAGGAGAGATGGGGGATGGGTGAAATAGGTGAAGGGGATTAAGAGTACACTTACCACGATGAGTACGAGTAATGATGCATAGAATTGTTGAATCACTATATGGTACATCTGAAACTAATATAATACTGTAAATTAACTATTCTGGAATTAAAAGAAAAAACTTAATAAAAAAAGAAGTGGGTTTTCCCTTCCGTAAGTATAGTAATGTCTACTTTGTTTGCTGTTATATGGATGGACATACATGGATTCTACCTTCTCCCTCCACAACCAATGAGTCCCATAAAAGAAATAGAAATAAAGTCCAGTGGCATTAAAAAAAAGAATGTTACCCTTACAACTACAAAATGTCTTTTGCTTTATGCAGTGTTGATAGAAAAAATACCATTACATACTTCCCAGCAATCTTAACTTTAAAAATACCTGATATTCACTTTCCATCCTGACTAGGGTAGTGCTTATCAATTCTCCACCCAGAAATCTTGAAGGCAGAGAATAGCATGAGTATTATTGTTGGAGGGATATGGGAAGAAATAGCCATATGCAAACCTAAAACTTTATTTGACACCTGTTTCACTTTAAAATTGATGGGACTGGAGGAGATTATGCTAAGTGAAATAAGTCAAGCAGAGAAAGTCAATTATCATATGGTTTCACATATTTGTGGAACATAAGGAATAGCATGGAGGACATTAGGAGAAGGAAGGGAAAAATGAAGGGGGGGGAATCGGAGGAGGAGATGAACCATGAGAGACTATGGACTCTGAGAAACAAACTGAGGGTTTTAGAGGGAAGGGGGGTGGGGGATGGGTTAGCCCAGTGATGGGTATTAAGGAGGGCACGTACTGCATGGAGCATTGGGTGTTGTACGAAAACAATGAATCTTGGATCACTACATCAAAAACTAATGATGTACTGTATGGTGACTAACATAGCATAATAAAATAAAATTAAAAAAAAATAAAATGCAAACTTTGAACTCCATCTTAAAACCATGCATTTGCTATTCATGGAGTAAAATTGACATCCTGGGTGTGTTTGCCCTGATCTAAAGCTCCACATACCCCTAGCCTATTGCTGGCACACCCCGGTTTGTGAAGTCCGGAAATTGGGTTTGCAAGTTTGAAAGATACTTAAGCTAATGAAAAAAGAAATCTACCCCTAAACACTTGGGCTACAACTTAAGGGCTATTCTTAGCATAGACACATACAGCTGTAAGATTTCAGAGAAGCAAATTTTACTTCAAAAGGGGGGGAACTTCCAGGAAGTTTTCAAGAGGAAGCAACATTCCAGGCAGTTAAGAATCTTCTTTTATGTGTTCAATGAAAATACAGATTAGGTTCTACTTTTTAGTTTTCTGTTTCCTCCTCCCACACCTAGTCTGTGATCACCTCACCTCACATCTTTTGATAATCTCATCTTTAATGAATTATTTTATTTGCTACAAGTCAGGAAACAAAATTAAGCTTGTTTAATAATTGTTTTATAAAGAAGGCTCTAAATGAAGACTTTCAGGTAAAATGGGTGAGTTTAGGGGCTGTGTGAGAGGTATTTGGGATGCAGAAAACCAAATATCCAGGTATGGAGACATGTTCCAATGTATAGTTTTCTGAGAGACCACTGTCCAGATAATTGAAGTAATGCTGTGTTTATTATTTAATGATAGCATGTACACTATAATGTATTATTACTCTTGTGTTTATGTTTTAAAAGACTTCTCTTTATCATTGTTTTATTTCAACTCACACATGGACCAACTCATTTCAAGTATTTGAGCACCTGATCTTAACTCAGGGGTTTAATGACATGTTGATGTTCCAAGAGGATTAAGTGGAGTGGGGGTGGGTCTGTTAGGAAAGGAACTGGAGGGACAGAGTGGGAGGTTACACAGAACCATCATATGAGGTCCTGCTAGACCCAGAGGCTTAGGTTCTAACAGCTAGGTGATGGGAAGCAAGAAGGGTTTCAAGCAAGTGACTGAACTAATGATGAGGTTGGCATTTTAGGTTGCTCACTCTGGCAGGCAATTAATCCTTAACTAAGGACAGTGCAAATAGGGAGGGCATGCTCTGGAGACAATTAGAAAATAGAATTGACAGAACTGAGTGACTAATGGAAATGAGTTGAGTGAGCCAGGAGAAGTTGTCTAGGTGTACATCCATGTTTTGGAGGGGCTAGAGAGATATGATAATAAAAATTTAACAATAATGAAAATAACATTATTGAGCATCTTCTATGTGCCTGGTGCAAGACTGAATGCTTTACATGAATTTTAATCAAGCAGCATGGCAATCCTTGGAATTTGGTATAATTAGTGTCTACATCTTAAAGATGATGAAACTAGGGCTCAAAGGGGTTTCCCAGCCCAAGATTACACAGCTAGAATGACGCAGAGATGGGCGCCATAGGAATAGCAAGTGAGACATGATTGCTGTCCTCAGTAAGACAGGCACTTAAGGAATCTCCTTATGGATGGCCAGTACTTTATTGTAAAAGAATGCTTAAATATGTTATTTTAGTTGATCCTCACATAACACTGTGGAGTAAGAATGGTCATCATCATTTTACAAATGTTGAAACTGAGACCTAGGAAGAGTGAGTTTGTTGTCTAAGATGACACAGCAAGTAGATGACAAGTCCGGTTCAGGTAAGAAATCTGAGTACTTTGCAGAACACTACAACTTCTTTATAGGCCTCATTGGTGAGTTACTGCCACTGCTCACATTGTTGCATGTTCCATGTCATTCATGGGAAAGAGTAGAAAGGATGAAGTTTAGATTCTGGAATCAGACTGCTTAGGTTGGCATGCCATTTTTCCTGTAAGACCTTGGTCAAGTTATATAATCTTTCTGAGTCTGTTTTCTTATCCAGGTAATGGGAATAATAATTGCATCTCTTGCTATTTTTATGGGGCTGCAGTCATAATTTTTAAAATATGATTTATACAAAGTGCCTGGAACCTAGTAAAATTCAATAAATGTTAGTAGTGATAACAGTAGTTCAAAGAAATGACATGACATTAACTATGGAAGGAAATATTAAAATTTATAAAATTGCACTTGAAGTGAACTTTAAGGGATTTCAGAAGGTATAGAAGGAGCAATACTGCAGTTATGGGATTAAGAATATTTTTAATCCTGGATATTATTTTTGTCTAGAGTTTATGAGTAGGAGAGTAAATTATTGGAATTGTACTTAAAGAAAAGCAAATAATGTAATAGTTCTGGTGAGAGTCCTTTAGGTCCTGACCATGGGTGATAGTGGAAGGAACAGAAAAAGGACAGGTCTGAGGTACTGAGGTACTGCAGAGCATGTTAGGAGAGTTCTTCCCAACATGCATTTGGGTTGTTTCCCTACAACATCACTTGGTTAAAAATAAGAAATGCAAATTCATTTTCCATTTGGACTAGGAAAAAAATCTAATCTGGACAGCATTTGCTACACTATAATGAAACACATTCCAGAATCAGGTATAAATGATTTGGGAGTTACATGATGTTCTGATTGCCTGTACTTTGTTTTTGTCCTTTGGCACAGGAAAACTGGAGTTGGTGTATGGATTCACTAATCCACCTTTGCTATTGTCTGCATTCCAAGAGGTGTTTATCTGATGGCTTGTATGCTTGTGTGCATGTGAGTTTTCCGCTTGAAGCATGGTATCTAGGATTTTTTTTCCCCCTAGAATACAGAAATATATAAGATGTAAAAATACCTATCCCCTAGTGGTTGTACTTAGTATTTTAGTCTCAGTTGAGTTTTCATGGTTGTCTAGCTGTTAAGCTGAATTAACTTTGAGTAGAGTAATTACTTTAAAATTATTACTAATAGTGTTTTAATTTCTCACATCCTAGATTGAATAGGAGTGGTTAGACTTTTTGTAATGAGCTGAGTATTTTATTTTATAATGATAACTTTAGAACGTCTAAAACTAGCAAAAGTTCTTGAGACCATGCATAATCTTAGGGAAAGGAGATAAAGGGGACATTTAAGCCTAAGTGGTATTTTTCAACATAAATACCTGTCTGACAATCCTAGATCCACTGGGGCCATCCAGTGCAGCTGCATGAAGTTGTAGGTGCTTATTCACATTAGGGCAATGGGCTGACGTGGATGGTCTGGTTGTAGGTATACCCTTCCAGATGAGTATCCTTCCTCACAACTACTCCATGAGAATCTCAAGGTCTGAAATCAGCTCAGATCCAAGGTGACTAATGACATATACGGTTTTTACTTAATATGTTTCTCTTTGGCATCTGTTCAAATGAGTTCAGGTGTTTGGTCCTTTCAGAATTGGGAGTCAAAGGCTTTTTTATGTACTAATGCCTACGAACATAGCTTGGTTGGTCAAACAGGAATAAAGAACGAGCTATTACAACAATTCGCATCGTCATATCTTATGTTGGTAAATTTGTAAGTTTTACTATGTATGAGGTAGCAAATAACAATGCCACTGAGAACTGGCATAGCGAGGCCTAGAACTACCTCACTCAGTGATTGTCACTATAAAATCACAGCTCCTCTGCATCTCGTTGGACATTCAAAATGTCCTTAAAGTGCTAGAAACAGGCAAATCTCTTTTTAAGTCTACTACCTCATATATGCCTCATGTGCCCATAACTTACCTGAATGAATCCTTTAAATGAGCTGTTGATGTCCTATTAGCTGCTTTTTCCTCCCACAGAAATCCATGTTCAGCTGCAAGATAACTTCCTGTGTGAAATTTACAGGTCTGTCAGCCATAAAAAACATTAATGCATAATACATAAACAAAACGTATGCTCTTTTTGCAAAAAAATGGCAAAAGAAAAAAAGAAGGAATTTAGTCTCTGCTTTCCAAGGGAGAAAACATGAATCTTGCATTTTTATTTTTGATGCCATTTTGCCTTTAAATATATGAGATGACTATTAATGCCCATATTCACAGCAGGAGTAGAAGGGAAATGACAGTAAATTGTAAAGCACATTTACATTATAACAAGGCCCATGGAAGCATTGTAATTCACACAGTTATTTCAACAGAGGTTGGACTCCCTCCAATTTAATTTTCTGAAGTTGGGCTGTGCAGCTGGGTCATTCCTGGTCTAATCTGGGAAATGTATCTCTTAAGGCTGTGGATCAGAATGCCAGCCTCCCAGCTGTCACCAAGGAGCATCATTTACAGCCACTGAGGTCTGAGGGCAAAGCATCAGAATCACTTTATGTGGACACAGCAGCCTAGCTAGCTTCATAAATTCTGTTGCAAAGAGCAATAATCAATATTTCATGTTTAATGATGCAGAGCTAAAATTAATATAGATTTTATGTCTTCTACTTTTCCAAATTATGCAAACATTAGTAACCTCTTTTTTAGTGCCCTTATCACATTTCCATTAAAAAAAGGCCAATGAGGGGGTGGGCAGTGAGGAAGATTGGTGATGTTTAATTGAATGATTGAATAGTCAAAAGTGTCAAAAGTAATCTTGGCTCTTAACTTTTGTTAAATAGTTACGTTTAGGTTAACATGAAATTATTTCCAATACAAAAAATGATGTATGTAAGTGGCACAGGCTTTGTCACCCATAGCTACACAATGAAGTAAATTGCAGATTGTTTCCATGTTTTAAGTTACTTTAAATGTTCTGGGATATGCTGGAAATAAAATGGCCAAGGCATAAGTCAGAAAAGTTAAAGGTTGGTATTTAAATATAAGTGCACTTTAGAGAAAAAATAATTTTGAGTGGATTTCTTATTTTAAACTTGTTCAAAGAACATATCCTGCTTGTTTAGACAGTAGAAGTGGCAGGTACAGAAAAAGAAAAAAAGAACAATATTTTATTATTGGGCAGATTAAGGGGGCTGACCAAGTAGCCACAGAGATGAGCTGATCTAACCTTTTAGCCATATTCTCCTGTCTGTGACAGGAGAAAAACCAGCAGGAGTAAGGTAGGAGGGACAGCCAGACACAAAAGAACAAAATCCAGCATCTGCCATCTAGTCTAGCAGTTCACACACAAGTCACTTCAGAACAACTCTTATGATAGTGGGAAGCATAGACTTTGGCAAATAATCAATCAATTATGCCCCCTAACAGTACAGCCCGCAATTCACAGCCTTCTGTAAGTTTTATTTGGGAAAATGGGATTAAGGATATGGAAAACTATATGTCTGGGTTGTGCTTGAATAATTCAAGCAAAAGCAAATTTAGGATCCTCAGGGCATGTCAGTCGAGTCCAGTAAGAAGACATATGACTCATTTAAAAGGGTGATTGAAAGAGTTAATGGAGTGGCTACATAGATATGGGCTGGGTGTAGGGAAAATCACAAGGGATGGTGCTGCATTTGGCCTATCGATAGCTAGAAAAGGCAACAATAAGGAAGGGAAAGGAAGAAAAGGAAAGAAAGGCCTTGAAGGGGCAAGAAATGGGAGCAGTTATGGGACTACGGTAAGAAACACCTTGTGGGAGAGGCCACCCCATGGGAGCTGTGGCCTCTAGTAACACCAGTCTGTGTTTCATAAGAGACAGGAGAAAAGAGAATAAATACTCCAACTTCTCTCTTCTGCTAACCTCTGATATTATGCAGTGCCTCCCACTACTCAAATCCTATCCAAGGCCACAGGACAAAGGGGCCTGGTTGATAAAGCCCAAAATTTTGACCTCCCAGAACTCAGAGGAGAGTGGGGATGAGTCAAGGGTATGAATAGGGAGATGTTGGTCAAGCAGAACAAAGTTTCAGTTATGCGAGATAAGTAACTTTTAGAGATCTAATGAACAACAGTATACAGTTAACAATACTGTAGTGTATACTTGAAATTTGCTAAGAGGGTAGATCTTAAGTGTTTTTACTACACCAAAAAAAAAAAGAAAGGAGAGGGGAAGGGAAGGGGAAGGAAGGAAGGAAGGAAGGAAGGAAGGAAGGAAGGAAGGAAAAGAAAGAAATGGTAACTATGTAATGTGATGGATATGTTAATTAGCTTGATTATGGTGATTATTTCACAATGTTTACATATATCAAATCATCAAGTAGTACACTTTAAATATATATAATTTTAAATTGTCAATTATACCTCAGTAAAGCTGGAAAAATATAATGTTAAATAAAAAGAGAAAGTTACCAAATGATTTTAAAAAAAGTTTATTGGGAGAGGTAGAGAAGAATCAGCAGAGGACATACGATTTCTTGGGATTTGTGGGGCCATTAAGCTACTAAGATTTCTTTTCACTTCAGTTTGAATAGTGCATTCAATTCATTTATCATTTATTTATTCAACAGATATTTATTAAGCACCTCCTAAATGCCTCACTGGGGAATAGGCATCTCAGTGTGAGCAAGTCACCATCTCTGACTTCAAGGATCTTAGTGGTGGGGTGGCACTGTGCATCAGGTAGAGAGGTAATGCTAAAATAGGGATCACCATGGTTTGCTAAGGAAGCAAGGCAAGGTATTTTACCCTCCTGTTGAGTTCTGAAAGCTTCTATGGAGAAGAATAATGTTGGGGGCTTCCTGAAGGAAGAGTGGGAGTGGGCAAGTAGAATAATTGGGGACACACTGTTATTGAATGTCCAGTAAGAGAGGATGTGAGTTCCAGGATTATGTGAAGTTTCCTATTACCAGACTTAGGGAGGGAGTGTGTAGGCAGGGTACATGAGGTGGAGTGGGGAGAGACAGCTGGGCCCTGTTGCACCAGACCTTGGCTGAGGAATTTGGAATCTATCCTCAAATCACTGGGAAGCTACTGGTGGTTTCTAGTAGGGAAATGTCATTGCCAGATATGAAATCAGAGACAAAAAGGACTAGTGGAGAAACCAGTGATGGGAAAGACCAATTTGTATATGATTTTAATGGTAAATTGAAACAAAACTTACTCAAAAAGTGAAACTCCAAGTGAAGATCTGTTAAGCAAGCAACTTCCTCATCCATTTCCAAGAAAATGAGGACATGTTTTGGAACTTCCAGGCCAATTGAATTGAAGTGTTTTTGTATAGTTAGCTTAAATAACCAAATGATGAAATCAATCCTCCAAATTGTCAGCAGAACAGCTGTTCAGAAAGCTCTTGTTAGTCATTGACCTTATGTTTAATATGATTTCCTAGAACGTGGATAGTCAGATTGAATAAAGTACTGCATCAAAGCCCTCCCCACACAGCAAGCTTTCTGCAATGAAAGAACCAGGGAAAGGAGAGTGGCTGGCACAGAGTGCAAAAGCCCTTTATTTCCTGCCCCCCAAATCCCCAGGGAAAAAGAAAAGAAGAAAGCACGCCACAGGCACATCTTAGAGAAGAAGTACTGGGACTACTAACCTAACTTACCTCCTAATCATAATCCAGGGGGTAAAAAAGAACACGTTCATGACCTAAAAATCCTCCTTTGGTTTTCAAGAATAACTATGGATTCTTATTCAATCTATTTCCTGTCTGTATAACAGCTGCTTCATCTATTGCTTATGTCACTGGAGGTGGGATAGGATATGATGAAGGATTAGGTGGGAGGGTTGGAGGTTTGGGGTAAGATAGAGGATAAATGTGGAGACTTTTTCTTAGAATAAGAAACCAGTGTCTGTAGTGCCGAAGAGTTGGTTTTACCTTGAAAATAAAAAGCCATGTGTAAGAGTGAAAAGGATGCTTGCTCTGTCTATCTACCTACTTACCTACCTATTAATCATCTTTATCTTCTTATCCATTTATCATATATATACTCTGCCGATCTTGTACTGGCTTCCACTTACTGTGAAAAGCACACATGTAAAAGAATTAAAATAAAAATAAGGAATTGCCTGGGTGGCTCAGTTGGTTAAGCGACTGCCTTCAGCTCAGGTCATGATCCTGGAGTCCCAGGATCGAGTCCCGCATTGGGCTCCCTGCTCGGCAGGGAGTCTGCATCTCCCTCTAACCCTCCCCCTTCTCATGTGCTCTCTCTCTCATTCTCTCTTTCTCAAGTGAATAAATAAAATCTTTAGAAAAATAAAAAAATAAAAATAAGGAATTTCACACACCATATAGTGAAAGAAGGGTGTATAATTGTACTAACAGCATGGAAAAAGTAGTTCTGACAACTGAGTAATTTAGCGTAAGCTTCAAGGCAAAATAAACAACCTCCGTAAGACTTATAAATTGTTATTGTTGATGAAAAGAAGTGCACTATTGTATCAGAATGGGAAAATACCCCTCGTAGTAAATCCTAAAATTTTATTCTTTTATATGAGAGAACCTGTAGCAAAAGGTACAGTGTCTTATACAGCAGTTTTACAGAAGATGCAGAAATGTTCATCATCTGAAATTTGTTATGCCAATATTGGATATAAAAGCAGCAGTATTTAATAAAAAGGAACTGAAGACCATGACCTGCTTCATCTATTATTCTTCTGAATAACACATTTTTTAAGACACTGACAAAACAAAACTGCCCAGTTCTGAACTTCTATAGTTCCATGCCTCATCTAAGTTAGGGTTTTGTATATAGTAGTAGCCCTAGGTTATGGCTCATACTATCACTTCTGAGTTTGGATTCTTTCAACTGAAAGAAAATAGAAATCTTAAGCAAAAGTGCCTTAAGCAAATAAGAGAGTCTATTGGATCATGAAACTGAAAAATCCATCAATATGCTGGTTTCAAGCTCCAGTTCGACCCAGAGGTTCACAGTATCACTAGGGCATTGGTTCCTTAGCTGTTTTCTTTGACATCCATCCTCTCTGCTGTGTTACTTTTTCTTCCAGTTAGTAGCTCTTACCATAGCAAATACTTACATTTGTTCCAGGGTTCTTCACACTTCAAAATCCTTATACTCTAGAATTCAGAGAAAAAAAATGAAAATTCTTCTCTAGATACCAAAGTGAAGTTTAAACAGTTAACATTGGTTGAGCAACTAATTTCAAAATATAATGCTGAGTGAATTAAACCAGACACAAAAGAATAGGTAATTTTATATGAAGTTCTAGAATAAGCCAAATTAATCTATGATGATAGAAATCAGAACAGGAGAGGGGAATTGAGAGAGAAGAATTGGAAAGGAACTTCCTAGAGAGAGAAATGTTCTTTATTTCATTTTTGGGTGGTGGTTCTGCCAGTGTATGCATTTGTCAAAAGTTGTATGTTTACGATATGTGCATTTCACACACTTCAAAATGAAAGCCTAGGTACTAAAAGATCATGCTGGCTGATGTAAGGAGAATTGACTGAAGTGGGCCAATATGGGAAACAGAGATAGGACACTCACTGTTGGCTTAGACCACACTGAGAAGCAGAGGTCAGTTCTGGATATGTTTTGAAGTTGAATCAACAAGATTAGCTGATTGTGTGCCGTGAGAGAAACAAAGGCATAAAGGCTGACTCCTAGGTTTTAGCTCTGCATATCTAGGTGAATAGTGATGCCACTTGCTAAAATGAGGAAGAAGTGGTGAAGAAGAAGTTTTGCAAATAATACATTATATGTTAAAAAAAAAAAAAAGAAGATAGTAGGAAGGGAAAAATGAAGGGGGGGGTGGAATCAGAGGGGGAGACGAACCATGAGAGACTATGGACTCTGAGAAACAAACAGGGTTTTAGAGGGGAGGGGGGTGGCGGGATGGGTTAGCCCGGTGATGGGTATTAAAGAGGGCACATATTGAATGGAGCACTGGGTGTTATATGCAAACAATGAATCATGGAACACTACATCAAAAACTAATGATGTAATGTATGGTGACTAACATAATAAAATAAAATTAAAAAAAAAAGTTTTGGGTGGGAGGGTGGAGGCAAGGAAATCTAGACTTTGGTTTTGAACTTGAGATGCCCATCGGACATGCATCTGGAGCTGTTAAGTAAGAAAGTGGTGTAGAGGGAGGAGTTTAGAGGAGAGGTCAGGTGCAAATATAAATTTGGGGGATGACCTAGGAGACTTGGATGTCTGGTAGTTTAGAAGCATGTTGAGACTAGTCCTGATGGTCTTGTAGGCACAAATGTGTAATTAATTCTAATTGGGGCTTCCTCTTGGCACTTTAGCAGTTTTTGTGAAGATGCAAGTAGTGGCTTCTGTCATATCCCTGAGCAAATCACTGTGGCCTGAAGAATGGGATTACAGAAACTATGGATGCCTGAAATGCAGGGAAGGGGTGTGTGTGTGTGTGTGTGTGTGTGTGTGTGTGTGTGTGTGTGTGTGTGTGTGTCTTGTGCATTTCTGAGCGCTGTGACTCAGGGACGAGATTACCTAGAGTTACCAAGAGACAGGAGAGGATGATTGCTGAATGGCCAAACCCAGCACATGCTCATTAGAGCCCTTCACCCAGCAACCAGCAAACATAATACTGTTAACAGAGTAAATCTGGGAAGAGCACGAGTGGATCCATATAAACACATCCCCACTCTGGGAAAATAACAGGAAGTATTATCTTTAGTGGCATAAAAAGAAATCACACAATTTGAGAGGCAGTATTGTATTCTAATTTGATCGAGGATCAAATTTTATTGTATGTTTAAGCACTTATCCATTGCAAAGTCCAGAACTCTCAACAGTGTGTTATCTCAATTTTGCAAACAACAAATACTCAAATATTATTACCCACAAGTACATGGGGTCAATTTGTAAGATACTTCTTTTCTTTTTCACAGGAAGAAATGAAAAGATTGCAGAATCCTTTAGAACAAGTTAATGATGGAAAATATTTACTTGAAAAGTAAGTAAAAAATACCAAAGGAAATTAAATTATATTTGAGGTTAAAAAGCTTGCAAGAAAAAAAAAATACCTGGCAAGGTAAATGAATATTTACCTTGAAATGAAGAATGAATAAGTAAATTCCACAGTTTCTTACGGTATCATTGTAGTCAGGACCCAGAAATACGGCTCATTTGAGATACAGTTAGATAGATTTAAGGCTAGTTGAGCTATGACACACAAGCTGTCCTGATTAACAGAATAATATGATGCATGGAGATGTGGTGCTGTGTCTGAGGGCTTAAAACTTAACAACCCTGCCCTGTTTTTGGCTTTTAATCAATGACGTGTATAGAAGACAGTCATAAAATTTGCAAAAAGCATAAATGTAACACTAAGACCAATAGAATGAACATTTAAAATAATACTACAGAATGGGACAAAACTGCGCTGAAAAAAAGGCAAGAAAGAAAGAGATGAAATTTAACAGGATACAAGTAAAGTTTTCATTTCAATTTTTAAAAAATTGAGCAATTAGAGCATGTGAGAGATATATTCTGATTTCAATTTGTGAATAGATGCTTAGAGGTTTTATCTGATATTAACATGAGACCATGATTTTATATGGCTTCTAAAAATATTACAATATTAGACTAATCAATAGCCATGCATTGTCAAGATAAAAGAAAAAATGAACTATCATTTACTGAGCATTTACAATATCCTCCATATTCGTGAATGCTTACAGATGTTTCCTCATAGAATTCTGATTACAGCCTTTGACATAGGTACTATTTCCATTTTATCAACAGGGAAAGAGGCTTAGAGATGTTCAGCACTTGTCTAAGTATATTTAAGAGTAGTGAGGGTAAGAACTTGGATGCCACCAGAGCTCCTGCTCTCAACCACTGGCTAAGTCCCAATGCAAAGACCATGTGGATGTCACCAGTGGCTCTGGTCATCACATTTAAAAAGCACATAGAGGGGCACCTGGGTGGCTTAGTCTGTTAAGCGTCCAACTCTTGATTTTGGCTCAGGTCTTGATCTCAGGGTCCGTGACGTCAAGCCCCTCCGTGGGCTCCACCCCACCCACCACAATGGGGCCTGCTTAGGATTCTCTCTCTCCTTCTCCCTTGCTGGCCCCCGCTCACTTGCTCTCTCTCTCTCTCTTTCTAAAATAAAATAAAATAAAATAAAAACCGCATAGACGTTCCCAAAAGCATCAGAGGAGGTCAATTAAAATTGTGAGGGTTCTGAAATCACGTGAAACTATTACAAAGAGCTGAGTATGTGTAGTTGGAGAAAAGAAATCTCAGGGGGAACATAATGGCTTTCCTTAAACATTTGAAGGAATTTTCCTATTTAGAAGGGGCTAAATTGCTCTTCTTGCTCTAGAGAGCATAACAAGAATCTGTGAGCAGGATTTATGGAGAGACAGCTTTGTGACTCAGAAAAAAAATAATTTCTGTAAAAATGCTGCCTGCCCAACAGAATGGACTTCTTTGTTACGGAGTGAGATGACAGATACTAGAGCTGCCCAAGAAGAGTGAAATGGCCATCCATCGGAAGTGCTATGGAAAGCATTCCTGAAAATGGGAAATCTTGGATGTGATTCCTCTTTCTGATTTTATCCTAGGTTTGTGACAATTATTTAACCCCCCTGAACCCAGCTTCCTCATCTTTAAAAATGAAGATAGTAACACTGATTGACAGTCTTAGTGAGAGCATTAAATAAGACATGCACAATAGCACAGTGCCAGTCAGCTCCTTCTCTTTCTGTCCCGGTGGCTATTTGGACTAGACACTTTCAGGTTCATTCTATCTCCATGATTCTAAGCATTTGCCATGTCATCGCTTGAAGGACAGTTTCAGCCCTTTGATTAAATGAAGTTTCTGGGTTATCTTCAGATTTAATTTATTCTTATCATGTCTAGTCTCATTAATATGAATAACTAAGAATAAATTAGTTCAGTTCTCATCACCCCCACCATCATCACTAGCAATATGTAAACAATAATAATTAAAAAGTTTTTGGCTGTGTAAGTAGAAAGATTTTCCTCTATGGAGATTAGGGTGGTAATGACATGAGATCAGTGGTTCTTCATCCTGGATGCCCTTAGAATCACCTGATTAATAAAAATGGTATAAGCCTTGGCATAACCTCTACCCTAGACAAACTGAATCTGAATCACTGGGGATGAAGTCCTTAAATTAGTATATCTTCAAAGCTGACTTCATGTGATTCGAGTGAGGAACTAGGGATGAGAACCAGTGGTCTAGGTGCATTTTAGATTCCTTTTGGTTATTCAGTAATCTCATGTAGCTTAATTCTCTTAGGACACACTTTCTCTGTGACTTTCAGCCCTTTCGACATGGGGCCACTGAGCAATCGGTCAAGAAAGAATTCTTGATACATTTTTGGTGCAAAAAGGTGTTTTTATTAAAGCATGGGGACAGGACCAGTGAGCATAAAGAGCTGCACTGGGGTCATGAGGAGTGACTGATTATATACTTTTAGGCTGTGGGGGGAGGGTAGAGATAAAGAAAGTCTCTAAATGGATTTCCATATGCTAAAGAAGACTTACAGGATCCTGGAGGTCTGGCTGGTCTCAAACTAAGGTTGCCTTTAGTCTCTAGCAAAACATCAACATTATTAAGGCAGCCAGGAGTTCCTTGAGGAATGTCACACTCTGCATGTCTCAGGTATTTGTCAATAGGCTGCAAGTTGTAAGGAAATTTAATTTTATCTACATTTCTCCTGCCTTTGTTCTCCTCATCACTTTTATCTATTAAATTTGGTTATGCTGGTATTTCATTATTGATTTTAATGTAAGAAGTGAACTCCAGAAGTTTTTTTTCCTTGCTAATTGACCACAGCTTTGTATTAAACTTCTCACTAATACCAGCATGTATCTTTCCCAGCTCTCTGCTCTCAGGAAGATTTGTGAAGATTAATGGCAGATATGTGGACTTCTGCCTCCTCCTTCCTCCCCTATTCTTTCCTTGTTATCCAGAAGCCTGGGGAAGCTAAAAGCTTTTGGAAATGGCCAATCTGCTTTGCATGCATATTTTTCCTTATCATGATTGAGGAATTTCAGATATGGGAATTAAAGTCTCCCCTCAAAGCACACAGGCCTGTGGGGTAAGCTTTCCTTTCATGTTTGTCCAGGACAGAGAGAAAACAGCGGCTGCCACCCTAACAACCTATACCCCTTTGCCTGGAATTCTAGAGATTTTCCTGGTTGGCTTTCGGGCAGGGCTGTGTCCTTGAAAGTTGTCAAATTTGATTGAAAAATTGGTGTACTTTGAGTGAGTAGTTAGGCATTTCAGTATAGCTGTGCTGATGTAACTCATCTCAGCTACTTGCAATGACCATAAGTTAGGTGATAGGGGTGTCATAGCAGTTGATCAGTTATTCCGTCTTGGAACATTACATTTATTCTGAATGCTCAACAGGGTTTTGTGGTAGACAGTCAGTGTGAAGGGAGGGCAAGCTGCAACTTTATTCTACTTGAGACTTAATGCAGGGCCAATCCAATGCATTTGTATACACATACATGCACGTACTCAATAAAGCTTTCTATGTGCCCATAAACAGAAGAGAAATTAGTAAGGCCATTAATTAAGAGCCTGCTTATGACTGTATTGTTTTTGATAATCATTTATTAACTTAAATAAGACCTTAGGGTGACTGCTATTTGTTGTAAATATTGAATCAGACTGGGTTTCTGGTGGGAAATGTGTGATTGCTAGTCACACATTCACCTCACATATCATCATTTTATTACCCACAGATAATTATTGATGGAATGAGCTAAACCTATTCAATTAAACCTACAGGTATTCATAGTTTATAGTTTGTTGAGTTTGTATAAATTATAACCCCAAATTAGCAAATTTATTAATACTGTAATTTTTTTTCTTTTTATGAAAACTTGAGCTTTGCCTTTGGTTGCTGCATAATTACAGGTCCCACAACACCTCACATGTATCTCTATTGCCCAGTTTGCTAATATGTTATTAAGGGGTTTAATTAACAAAATCTTAAAGTATCTTTGCTATAAGGCTGTTGTCCCTACAAGATCATAGTCTTGTAAAAACAAGACTTTTCATGCCCATCAACTCTGGATTAGGTCCCTCTGTGTTTCCCCTTTAATAGCATACATCACACTTGTAATTATTTGTTTAACAGCCATCATCTAGATTGTAAAACCGTACGACAGGGACCATGTCTAGTGTTTTCACCATTGTACCATTCGTGTTCTGCATCATTTCTGACACATAGGAGACATACAATATATTTATGAATGAGTAAGGATGAATTAATAATGGACCCAGAATACAAATGGCGCAGAGCAAACAAGAGTGGTTTTTTCCCTTACCTCTCAACATCCCAGCTGGGCAACCACAAAGCTATATTGTGCTGATGGCTCCATCTACTGGCTGCATAGGAATTTATGTAATCTACCACGTGTTTCCAAACTTCTTGGTTATTCCTTTCAAAAGAGGAGAAAATCCTAGATACCATCAGCACAATTTTTTTTTAATCTTTTTCTTTTCTTTCCTAAAAACACAATCCTGGTCCTTATTATCAGACCAATTTGAATACCTTCCTAAATATTTTCCATCATTCCCTTTGCTCACTCCTACCAAAAATTGCCCTTAAACATCCCATTCAAGTTTCCCCACTCCAAATGCTTTATGTTTCCTTGCAGCAATGTTTTTCACACTGTAGATAACAATCCACTGATGGTTTGTTAAATCAATTTTATGGGACACCAGTAAAATATAATTTAAAAAATCTGAAATATAATAAAAGAAATCAACATACATTACATGTAGTTGGGGAAATAATGTTCCCTGAAATTTTTGTTTCAGTTTTAAACACACATGCACACACACGTACACACACACACCCTTAGCACAGGCATGTAATGGATTGGGTTGCCAAATATTTGACCTATGAAAACCACAGTCAGTACGATTAAGTTTAATAAGTATTATATTAAAATCCTTCAAGCAGTATTTTGTGGTTGTGAGACTTGAGTTTTAACGTGGCTTCTGCTGTATAGTGACTCAAACATAATCTCTTTCTTTTTTTTATTATGTTATGTTAATCCCCATACATTACATCATTAGTTTTAGATGTAGTGTTCCATGATTCATTGTTTGTGCATAACACCCAGTGCTCCATGCAGAACGTGCCCTCCTTAATACCCATCACCAGGCTAACCCATCCCCCCGCCCCCCTCCCCTCTAGAACCCTCAGTTTGTTTCTCAGAGTCCATAGTCTCTCATGGTTTGTCTCCCCCTCCGATTCCCCCCCCTTCATTCTTCCCCTCCTGCTATCTTCTTCTTCTTTTTTTTTTTTAACATATAATGTATTATTTGTTTCAGAGGTACAGGTCTGTGATTCAACAGTCTTACACAATTCACAGCACTCACCACAGCACATACCCTCCCCAATGTCTATCACCCAGACACACCATCCCTCCCACCCTCACGACTCCAGCAACCCTCAGTTTGTTTCCTGAGATTAAGAATTCCTCATATCAGTGAGGTCATATGATACATGTCTTTCTCTGATTGACTTATTTCACTCAGCATAATACCCTCCAGATCCAACCACGTCATTGCAAATGGCAAGATTTCATTCCTTTTGATGGCTGCATAATATTCCATTGTATATATATACCACATCTTCTCGATCCATTCATCTGTCGATGGACATCTTGGCTCTGTCCAAGTTTGGCTATTGTGGACATTGCTGCTATAAACATCGGGGTGCATGTACCCCTTCAGATCCCTACTTTTGTATCTTTGGGGTAAATACCCAGTAGTGCAATTGCTGGATCATAGGGTAGCTCTATTTTCAACTTTTTGAGGAATCTCCATACTGTTTTCCAGAGTGGCTGCACCAGCTATAATTCCCACCAACAGCGTAGGAGGGTTCCCCTTTCTCCGCATCCCCGCCAACATCTGCTGTTTCCTGACTTGTTAATTTTAGCCATTCTGACTGGTGTGAGGTGGTATCTCATTGAGGTTTTGACTTGGATTTCCCTGATGCCGAGTGATGTTGAGCACTTTTTCATGTGTCTGTTGGCCATTTGGATGTCTTCTTTGGAAAAATGTCTATTCATGTCTTCTGCCCATTTCTTGATTGGATCATTTGTTCTTTGGGTATTGAGTTTGATAAGTTCTTTATAGATTCTGGATACTAGCCCTTTATCTGATATGTCATTTACAAATATCTTCTCCCATTCTGTCATTTGTCTTTTGGTTTTGTTGACTGTTTCTTTTGCTGTGCAAAACCTTTTGATCTTGATGAGGTCCCAATAGTTCATTTTAGCCCTTGCTTCCCTTGCCTTCAGCGATGTTTCTAGGAAGAAGTTGCTGCGGCTGAGGTCGAAGAGGTTGCTGCCTGTGTTCTCCTGTAGGATTTTGATGGACTCCTGTCTCACGTTTAGGTCTTTCAACCATTTGGAGTCTATTTTTGTGTGTGGTGTAAGGAAATGGTCCAGTTTCATTCTTCTGCATGTGACTGTCCAATTTTCCCAACACATTTTGTTGAAGAGATTGTCTTTTTTCCATTGGACATTCTTTCCTGCTTTGTCGAAGATGAGTTGACCGTAGAGTTGAGGGTCCATTTCTGGGCTCTCTATTCTGTTCCATTGATCTATGTGTCTGTTTTTGTGCCAGTACCATACTGTCTTGATGATGACAGCTTTGTAATAGAGCTTGAAGTCCGGAATTGTGATGCCGCCAGCTTTGCTTTTCTTTTTCAACATTCCTCTGGCTATTCAGGGTCTTTTCTGGTTCCATACAAATTTTAGGATTATTTGTTCCATTTCTTCGAAAAAAGTGGATGGTATTTTGATAGGGATTGCATTGAATGTGTAGATTGCTCTAGGTAGCATTGACATCTTCACAATATTTATTCTTCCAATCCATGAGCATGGAACGTTTTTCCATTTGTGTCTTCCTCAATTTCTTTTATGAGTATTTTATAGTTTTCTGAGTCCAGATCCTTTGCCTCTTTGGTTAGATTTATTCCTAGGTATCTTATGGTTTTGGGTGCAATTGTAAATGGGATCGACTCCTTAATTTCTCTTTCCTCTGTCTTGTTGTTGGTGTATAGGAATGCCACTGATTTCTGTGCATTGATTTTCTATCCTGCCACTTTACTGAATTCCTGTATGAGTTCTAGCAGTTTTGGGGTGGAGTCTTTTGGGTTTTCCACATAAAGTATCATATCATCTGCAAAGAGTGAGAGTTTGACTTCTTCTTTGCCGATTTGGATGCCTTTTATTTCTTTTTGTTGTCTGATTGCTGTGGCTAGGACTTCTACTACTATGTTGAATAGCAGTGGTGATAGCGGACATCCCTGCCGTGTTCCTGACCTTAGGGGGAAAGCTCTCAGTTTTTCCCCATTGAGAATGATATTCGCTGTGGATTTTTCATAGATGACTTTTATGATATTGAGGTATGTACCCTCTATCCCTATACTCTGGAGAGTTTTGATCAAGAAAGGATGCTGTATTTGTCAAATGCTTTTTCTGCATCTGTTGAGAGGATCATATGGTTCTTGTTCTTTGTTTTATCAATGTATTGTGTCATTGATTGATTTGTGGATGTTGAACCAACCTTGCAGCCCAGGGATAAATCCCACTTGGTCGTGGTGAATAATCCTTTTAATGTACTGTTGAACCCTGTTGGCTAGTATTTTGGTGAGAATTTTTGCATCCATGTTCATCAAGGGTATTGGTCTGTAATTCTCCTTCTTGATGGGGTCTTTGTCTGGTTTGGGGATCAAGGTAATGGTGGCCTCATAAAACGAGCTTGGAAGTTTTCCTTCTATTTCTATTTTTTGGAACAGTTTCAGAAGAATAGGTATTAATTCTTCTTTAAATGTTTGGTAGAATTCCACTGGGAAGCCATCTGGCCCTGGGCTTTTGTTTGTTGGGAGATTTTTGATGACTGCTTCAATTTCCTTAGTGGTTATAGGTCTGTTCAGGTTTTCTATTTCTTCCTGGTTCAGTTTTGGTAGTTGATACATCTCTAGGAATGCATCCGTTTCTTCCAGATTATCTAATTTGCTGGCATATAGGTGCTCATAATATGTTCTTATAATTGTTTGTATTTCTTTGGTGTTGGTTGTGATCTCTCCTCTTTCATTCATGATTTTATTTATTTGGGTTATTTCTCTTTTCTTTTTGATAAGTCTGGCCAGGGGTTTATCAATCTTGTTGATTCTTTCAAAGAACCAGCTCCTAGTTTCATTGATCTGTTCTACTGTTCTTTTGGTTTCTATTTCATTGATTTCTGCTCTGATCTTTGTTATTTCTCTTCTCCTGCTGGGTTTAGGCTTTATTTGCTGTTCTTTCTCCAGCTCCTTTAGGTGTAGGGTTAGGTTGTGTATTTGAGACCTTTCTTGTTTCTTGAGAAAGGCTTATATTGCTATATACTTTCCTCTTAGGACTGCCTTTGCTGCATCCCAAAGATTTGGAACAGTGGTGTTTTCATTTTCATTTGTTTCCATGAATTTTTTTAATTCTTCTTTAATTTCCTGGTTGACCCATTCATTCTTTAGTACGATGCTCTTTAGCCTCCATGTATTTGAGTTCTTTCCAACTTTCCTCTTGTGATTGAGTTCTAGTTTCAAAGGACTGTGGTCTGAAAATATGCAGGGAATAATACTAATCTTTTGGTACCGGTTGAGACCTGATTTGTGACCTAGGATGTGATCTATTTTGGAGAATGTTCATGGGCACTAAAGAAGAATGTGTATTCTGTTGCTTTGGGATGGAATGTTCTGAATATATCTGTGAAGTCCATTTGGTCCAATGTGTCATTTAAAGCCTTTATTTCCTTGTTGATCTTTTGCTTAGATGATCTGTCCATTTCAGTGAGGGGGGTGTTAAAGTCCCCCACTATTATTGTATTGTTGTCGATGTGTTTCTTTGCTTTTGTTATTAATTGCCTTATATAATTGGCTGCTCCCATGTTAGGGGCATAGATATTTACAATTGTTAGATCTTCTTGTTGGATAGACCCTTTAAGTAGGATATAGTGTCCTTCCTCATCTCTTATTACAGTCTTTGGTTTAAAATCTAATTTGTCTGATATAAGGATTGCCATCCCAGCTTTCTTTTGGTGTCCATTAGCATGGTAAATAGTTTTCCATCCCCTCAGTTTCAATCTGGGGGTGTCTTTGGGTCTAAAATGAGTCTCTTGCAGACAGCATATCGATGGGTCTTGTTTTTTTATCCAATCTGATAGCCTGTGTCTTTTGATTGGGGCATTTAACCCATTTACATTCAGGGTAACTATTGAAAGATATGAATTTAGTGCCATTGTATTGCCTGTGAGGTGACTGTTACTGTATATTGTCTGTGTTCCTTTCTGGCCTATGTTACTTTTAGGCTCTCTCTTTGCTTAGAGGACCCCTTTCAATATTTCTTGTAGGGCTGGTTTTGTGTTTGCAAATTCCTTTAGTTTTTGTTTGTCCTGGAAGTTTTTTATCTCTCCTTCTATTTTCAATGAGAGCCTAGCTGGATGTAGAATGCTTGGCTGTATATTTTTCTCATTTAGTGCTCTGAATATATCATGCCAGTCCTTTCTGGCCTGCTAGGTCTCTGTGGATAGGTTTGTTACCAATCTAATGTTTCTACCATTGTAGGTTACAGTTCTCTTCTCCTGAGCTGCTTTCAGGATTTTCTGTTTGTCTCTGAGACTTGTAAGTTTTGCTCTTAGATGTCGGGGTGTTGACCCCTTTTTATTGATTTTGAGAGGGGTTCTCTGTGCTTCCTGGATTTTGATGCCTGTTTCCTTCCCCAAATTAGGGAAGTTCTCTGCTATAATTTGCTCCAATATACCTTCTGCCCCTCTCTCTTTCTTCTTCTTCTGGGATCCCAATTATTCTAATATTGTTTCGTCTTATTGTATTACTTATCTCTTGAATTCTGCCCTCGTGATCCAGTAGTTGTTTATCTCTCTTTTTCTCAGCTTCTTTATTTTCCATCATTTGGTCTTCTATATCACTAATTCTCTCTTCTGCCTCATTTATCCTAGCAGTTAGCGCCTCCATTTTTGATTGCACCTCATTAATAGCCTTTTTGATTTCGACTTGGTTAGATTTTAGTTCTTTTATTTCTCCAGAAAGCGTTTCTCTAATAACTTCCATGCTTTTTTCAAGCCCAGCTAGTATCTTTAAAATCATCATTCTGAACTCTAGTTCCGACATCTTACTAACGTCCGTATTGATTAGGTCCCTGGCAGTCGGTACTGTCTCTTGTTCTTTTTGTTGAGGTGATTTTTTCCATCTTGTCAATTTGTCCAGAGGAGAATAGAAGAATGAGAGAACAAAATGCTAACAGGGTAACAACATCCCCAGGAAATATACACTAAACAAATCAGAAAAGACCTGAAACTGGGGGAAAAGAAAGGGAAAGAAAGAAAGAAAAAAAAAGAAAAAGATAAAAACAAACAAAAACAAAACAAAACAAAACAAAGAAAACAGAATATGACCAAATATGATCAGGCTGGTGCATGGATCAGTGCCACACACTAGATTTTGGGCGTATTTTGGTCTGTTAGAAGAAAGTGCCTCCCAAAATTTTAAAGAAAGAAAAACTTATATACGTACAAAAATAAGGGTTAATACGATGAATGGATGGAATATGACTGTAAAGATGAAAATTATAAAAGATTTTATAAAAGGAATTGATAAGATAAGAAGTTGGTTGAAAAAAGAAAGAAGAGGATTTAAAAAAAAAAAGGGAGAGAATGTGATCAGGCAGGAGACTAGAACAAAGCCATACACTAGTGATTTAGGGTATATTTTGATCTGTTAGAAGAAACTGTACCACAAAATTTTAAAGAGAGAACAACTTATATATATACCAAAAATAAGGGTAACTACTATGAAGGGCTATAATACGACTCTAAAAATGAAAAATAAAAAAGATTTTTTTAAAAAAGGGATTGATAAGATGTTGGTTGAAAAAGGGAAAAAGAAAAATTAAAAAAAAAAGACAGTTAAAAAAATTTAACTTTGAAAGACTAAAGAATCATGGGAAAAAAGCCATGAATTCTCTGTGCAGTATTCCCCTAGCGCTGGCGTTCTGCCGTTCTCATTGATCGGCAGACTTGGTCTTGGCTGGCTGTTCTTGCTGATCTTCTGGGGGAGGGGCCTGTTGCCGTGGTTCCCAAATGTCTTTGCCAGAGGTGGAATTGCCCCGCCCTTGCCGGTCCGGGCTATGTAATCTGCTCCGCTTTGCTCTCGGGAGCTTTTGTTCCCTGCAAGCTTTCCATACAGCTTTGGAGGACAAGAGTGAAAATGGTGGCCTCCCAATCTCTGCCCCGGAGGAGCTGAGAACTTGGGGCCCCACTCCTCAGTGTGCCCCCAGAGAAAAGCAGTCAGTCACTCCCATCTCCCCGGTCTCCAGCCGCACTCCGTGCTCACCCGGCCTGTGACCGAGCATTTCTATCTCTGGCACCCGACCCCGTGTGTAGTCTCCAAACCCAGCAGATCCCCACGGTGCACTCCTGTGCCACTCCTCCCAGGGGTGGAAGGAGAGTCTCCCCGGATCTGTCACTTGTTGGGTCCCTGCTGGAAGAGCAGTGGCCCGACTGCGCAGCGGGTCATGGTTTATGGCAACCCCGAGCTGAGAGCCCACTCCTCGGCTCCGTCTCTGCAGCCGGCTTCCCTGCTCCGATACCTGGGAGCTCTGCCACACTCAGACACCCCCCGTCTTTCGTGACCCCGAGGGTCCTGAGACCACACTGTCCCGCGAGGGTTCCAGCCCCTGCTTAGCCACTGGAGCGACATCCCTCAGCAGAGCAGACTTCTAAAAAATTCCAATTTTGTGCTCCGCTGCTCTGTCACTTGCCAGAAGCGGCCATTGGAGGCCCCTCCCCCGCTGTCTATCCTCCCGAATATCACCTCGGATTCACTTCTTTGCATGTCCTACCTTCCAGAAAGTGGTCGCTTTTCTGTTCAGAGAGTTGTTGCTATTCTTTTCTTCGATCTCCTGTTGAGTTCGTAGGTGTTCAGAATGGTTTGATCCCTATCCAGCTGAATTCCTGTGACTAGATGAAATCCAGGTCTCCTACTGCTCTGCCATCTTGCTCTTTCCTGCTCAAACATAATCTCTTTGAGCTTCAGATTTCTCAGCTGTACAATGGGGAAAATACTTAATTGGTAGAGGCTACTGTGAGAATTGAATAAGATAATACATGTAAAATATCTATGACAGTGTTTTATATACAATTTGTGGCCAATGACTACTAGTTTTCTGCTTATCCAAACTTATTTCCTACTTTTATCCTGCATTTTCACCAAATTGCTCTTTCTGAAAATAGCCTGAAATTTTTCACCTCTAATCCTTTGTTTTAATCTCTCTCTCATATGTATTACCTTTCACATCTCAACTTACCTAATTCCTGTCCATTCTTCAAAACCCACATCAATTACCACCATCTCCATGAAATCTTCCTTGATCATTGTAGCACCCAGTGATTGCCTAATAAGCCCATAGGAGCAGTGATCATATATCTATAGACCCCTGCCAGGAGTTTTCCAGGGTGGGGATTCATGCTTTGTTCATAGCGGGAGCTCTGCAAAAGCTTACAGAATGAAAGGAGGAGAGGTTCAATGGCGGTGGCACCATTGGGCTGAGAATGAATGAGATCCTCTCTACAACTTAGACAATGCCATGGGATTTATAATACTCTCCTTATGTTTTTTTCTCCCCCTGAAATGGCCCAATATTTTGTTTTCTTCTTTGCTTAAAGGAAATGATTTTCATGCCTTAAATATGAATGTTGAGCTAAGGAGTAAAAATCAAAAGAACAGAAAAGGTAAAAGGCAAAACAATATTTTCTTTTTATGGTATGGTTATTTATCCATTATCCATCAATAGCAACCTTTAAGCCTCTGTGGATTAATTAAAATGAACAAAATTGGATGTATATCTGCTTTTTCAAATAAATATAAATTAGCAGTTTTATTGCTATAAAGGTTGTCTAGGTTCAGCTATATTGAGCCATTATTTCTGTTTCTAGTCACCAGATGGCCATGGATATGGAGAATAATATTGAAAAATATCACCTCAATCTACAGCCCCCGGAATCAAAGGTGAAAATGTAAGTTATTTCAAAGTTTACAATAAAGCATTAGTTTTATAGTTCTTGTTTTATGAACTTCTAGACTACTCTGGAATTTGGGAGTACAAGAATTAAGCATTTATTTATTTCACATCTATATGTTGAACATTATTTCCTCTTTGTTCTGAGCAGCAACAAAACTGTTTTGGGCAAACAGCACCATCTGCTGGATAGTTTTGGGGATTATTTTACTGTCACTATGTCCTCATTTCTTGGTTTTTCCCTTTTTAGGCAGAGTGCAGCTCTTCAGCATCCACTAGCATTTTCCACTGTCTTTCATCTCAGTTACTTCATTGATTCCACCTTGGAATAACTTGGCTATTTTTACATTGGGCCATTTCCTTATTATATACACACACACACACACACACTTTCAATCCTCTTCCTCGTATTTCCATTCCACCTCTCATCCATATATTTTGGAAAAATATCTCTTCTTTTTCTCTTCACTTCCTGTCATTTTCCTTTTTATTCTCTCTTAATAAGGCCAAATGTGAGTCCCCTTCCCCACTACAAATGACTGTTACATAAAGAGGGTGCTAAGAAGGGACACCTGTATGGCTCAGTTAGTTAAGCATCTGACTCTTGATTTCAGCTCAGGTCATGATCTCAGGGTCTTGAGATCAAGCTCTGCCTCAGTCCTGAGTCAGGGCCCCCACCTCAGGGGCCCCTCACAGAGTCTGCTTGGGATTACCTTTCTCCTTCTCCCTCTGCCCCGTCCCCTGCTCACATCCTCTCTCTCTCAAATAAATAAATAAATCTTTTATTAAAAAAGATAGTGCTAAGAACACCTCAATATTAACAAAAATGAAACAGGCAACTTCCAAAGTGAGACAGGCTATATTCTAGAACAAAATAGCAACTTTCTAAGACCATATTTAAGTAAAGAAGGGACCTATCATAATCACCTTAGAAGCAATTTTAAACTATGCTTGCTTTCTGTGATCCTTTCCCATTCTGATTTTCCCTCAGGGGTGCATATAAGAATTTTCAGTGAGATCCTATGTAATATCACACACACACACACACACACACACACACACACAGCTTAACACGCTGAGAGGCATGTATCGGAGAATTTAAACATGTCTGAGCTTGGCTAGGACCACTGATTATTTGCAGAAAAGCCCAAAGAGAAATCTTTTAGAAAATAAGTCACCCTGAAGAAGGGAGCCTTGAGGTGTACAACTTTGAAGAACAATAAGCCATGGATTTAGGAACAAAAATGATGCAGATATATAATATCCTGCTGGATAAAAGCAAATATTAACATAAACCCCTGCCAATTTACATTAACCCTGGTTATCAATAAAAAGCTTGTCTCTGAGTGAGAACATAGAGATACCGTCAAGATAAAATTCAAACATGGCTTCTGAATCTGTTAGGTCCCTCACTAGGAAACTCTGTGTCATGGTTACTAAATGAATAATAAATCAGGCTACCACATTTTATGCAACCTCTTAAATGAAAAAGTGCTAGAATGGAAAGTTGTTTGTGTGAAAAATTAGAGTGTTTGTTTTGAATGCTGAAATGAAGCTAGGAAACCTCTCCGGTCTTTTTTGGTTTTCATCATCCCTAAGATGTAGGCAGAGGGGCAGGTGCCAGGAGAAGGAGCAGGCAAGAAAAAAAACTCTCTGGCTGAGATTCCAGCCAGCTCAGAGAGTCTGGGACTTTCCCTGTAGCTGGCTTGATGGAGGAGTCTCAGCTCAGTAAGGTGAAAACAGAATGGTTTTATCTCTTCTAATAACTCTGAACCCCATTTCCACTCACTGGAGGGGGATGAGGGAGAGAAAACTTAATCTTGTCCAATAATGGAATTTGAGTCCCATCGGGAACTCCAGTTCAGTGACACTTGTCTAATCTGGTTTTTAAAATTCTTAACACTTATGACAGGTTGAACATCTCCCCTCTAAACACATTAGATCTTTCCTACAGCTGTGCAGCTTGTTCTCCTCTGTATTCTCTCCTCTTCCTAGTTGCCCTTTCTCCTTGGTATTACCTCTCCCACCCCTTATGTGCCCCAGATTCCCATTAATGGGAAACACTTAACTCCTAGACATTGATTCCTTAAAAATAGCTCTAAGGGTTGGGGCTCTGTGAGAAGGGTCATCTGGTCTCCCCTAAGTCCCCACCGATGGTGTAGGCTGTGCCTTTCATTGTGTCCCTTGCTCTGCTGGGACTGTCTCCCTCAGACTGACCTTGGCATCCTCAAAAGGGTGGATCTTGGCAAACCCTCATTCCCACTTCCCAAGGGATTTTCTTTAGACCTGCAGAGCACTGGCTATGAAAGATGGGGCTTTGTCCCAGGTTCCAGAGTCACTGTCAGACTTCACAGGCTTCCTTTCAGGGTCTTCTGGCTTTTGTTGGTGGGAACCTGCTGAACATCGAGAGAAGTGAGGGAAGTGAGGATTTACTATGCTATAAAATCTGCTTTCCTGGAAACTTTCCTTTCCCTTCCCTGACAAGGAGGAGAGGGTTAGTAGGTTCCAATGAAGGTTTTTCTGGACAGTCCAACCTCTGCAAGCCCTGAGGTGGGATGCACCTTGGCAGGCCAATCTGTGAACATAAAAGACAATAAGGAAGATGAGAACTGTTCTCAAGTGTGGGCCGCCTCCATCATATACCTGCACTAGTGAGAACTTGAGGTCAGGGTTGGATGGGGCAGGAAAGACTCTTAGTTGTTTCCTCACACTCAGGCCAACTAAAAAGAAAACAATTTGATAAGAAAGCCTCAACCTCTATGTGGAGTGCAAAGTATCAGTGGAAAGAAGTAGAGACCTGCAGGGAAAGAACACATGTGAGTGTGGGGGTGGAATTTAGAGGAAATGTCAGGAAGGGTACATTACCTGGTTCATGAATGCAACCGTTAACGGGTAATTTTGAGTTTTAGACTTGAAGGATTAAAGGACTGTGTCAAAAGGGAAGAAGCAATCAAGGTTGCACAGCTATTAATAAAAAGTCATTTGGGGGAGGTGAAAGGCAGGTTTTCTGAAGATCAAGCAAAGGCAAGCCTCTCAAGTCAGAAAATTTAGTGAAAGCAAAAGTAATAGTGAAAGCACCACAGTAAAGGCTCTCAACGCAACTCTAAGACTAAAGACAAATGTATTCTTAAGAGGCAAGGCTGGAATGAGGGCCTGGGGATGAAGGCACACATCAAAGGAACACAGGCTCTAGCACAGCGGCCTGACTGAAAGGAAGGAAACAGACTCTCCAAATCCCATAAAACTGCTACCCTTCACATGGGGGGGGTCACATGTTATATGTTGTAGTAAGATCTAAAACGCATCTTCTGAATACAAACCATCACTTAACAGTTGTTCATTAACTGTGTGCAATCCCTCTCCTGTTGTTTTAGCAAAATATTTATTTTGTTATGGACAACATAGGCATCTATTGACTACAAGTCATCTTTTGAACATCTGCTTGTTAAATGTATCCAATTTCTCTCATTTTTTATTAATGTATTTGATGATCTAGTGATGAAACAACATTTAGATTCTATAAAAGAGAGAGAGACACACATAGACAGACAGACAGTGTAGACAGTGTCTACACTGGAAGAAAAAGACAATTCCCAGAAGAATTTCAAAGATATTTCTTGATAAAGCCTTGTTAAATGTCATTTGTTTGAGAGTAATGCCTATCAACTTTGGTCAAAAGTTTAATTTAAAGAAGACATGAGGGAAGAATGGTTGAGAGCATAGACCTTGGAGTTAGAGCAAATAGGAGAAATCCCAGCTCTGCTCTTTACCCACTGTGTGACCTTGGGAACACTGCTTACCTATCTGGGCCACAGTTGCATTCCTCTGTAAAATGATAACACTAACCATGTCAAAAAGGATTGTAATGAGCTTTCAATGAGAAAATTTTTAAAAAAATGACCTAATGTATCTTTTCCATGGAGTTATACTGTTTCCAATCATGTTTTTATGCCAAATTGGGCTAATAAAATATTGCCCTTAAGGATCCTTAGGAACCCAGCATATCATATCAATGTATATGATTAGCACAGGTTTGAGGCTGACTTAGATTCCTTACAAGAATTGCACAGAGGTTATTGTTATTACTATTTTGTGGGTAAGCACAATGTAGGCCAGTAATGTTAGTATTCTGCCCAAAGAGCACAACTAATGAGAAGTAAACTGAGCAAAACTTGTATCTCTGTAAACACACTTAGTTTCTGGGGAGTTCAGTTCAAGATGGCTAATGCAGGAGATCCTGAATTCACCTCCTCCCACAGACATACTGAATTTACAGCTACATATGGAACAATATCCCTTGGGAAAAAAAACAAACCTGAAAACTGGCAGAGCAACCCCTTTATATCGGGCAAACGAGAGGGAAACCACATAAAAACAGGTAGGAAAGGCTGGGACATAATCTTTCAGTAAACCCCAACCCCAGTACAGTGACTCAGAGTCAGGAGGGAACTCAAAATACAGAAGTTCCTCCTGAGGAATGAAGGATTGTACTGTACATCAGGCACCCCAAATACTAAGACCGGCACCTGAAAGACAAGCCTGCAAAACATTTGGCTTCGAAGATCAGAGGGGTTCCAATGCCCATGAGACCTGCAGGGCTATGGCCACCTGAGGCAGGGCTCTTAAAGGGCCTGTGTGCAGACTCACCTGTCCCAGGACCCCATGCAGAAGTAGCCCTTTGAAAAGTGCCCAGACTTTATGTGAAAAAGACTGGTCTCCTAATTTTGAAGTATGGGTCTGAGAGCCAGAGGCGTGCTGGGATTTTCTCTTGGGTCAGAGAATGGTGGGAGCCATCTTCCTGCTCTCTGCCTTGCTAAAGCTAGTGGGCACCATCTTTTTAAATTTTTTCTTTTTATTTCTTGACTTTTTTTCTCTCTCTTTTCTTTCTCCCTCTCCCTCTTCTCCCTCTCTGAGAAAGAGGTCCTGTATCCCACGGGATTATGGCAATTAGAGATAGTTCTTGGCAGACCACCACTCCCAGGGCACTGCATAGACAGCAGACTGAAACACACATCCACCTTTCTGAGAAAGAGGTCTATTTGCTGGTCCAGGGGCTTTGGCCTGAGTGACAGGCTTCTGGTTTTAAACATATCTGGGAGCCTACAGAGCGGGTCTCAGGGAATGGAGGCCAGTGGATGCCATCTTTGTGCTGTCCCTCTGCCTTGCTCCAGCTCACTGGAATCTTAGAGAAAGGAGCTAATAGTTTTGTTTGGGGCCCTGATTTTTGCTGCTGCTGCCAGGGGATGTCTCTATACCGCCTGGCTCTGGTGGCACTAGCCGTCCCCATAGGACTGTAACCAACAGAGGAAGAGTCTTAAACAGCTACCGCCCCAGGGGCACAGCAAGAGGCAACAGACCCAGGAGCTCAGTATTGATGTGAAAGAGGCCTATTAGCTTATCATCATAGCTGCAACCTAAAGGGCAGACTTTTAATTAAACACACATTGAAGGACTGCCTGTCAACCTTTTCTAAGTCCTCAGAGCGCAGGCACTGTCCTTGAACTGTCCCTCTGCCACACTCCGGAGCCCTAACATGTCTTGGAAGGGAGCTCTTATACATGTCTGGTGTCCCGGCCTTTACATCTGGTGCCCTGGGTTTTGCGGCTGACCGGGGGAAACCTCTTGGTCGCTTGGCCCTGGTGGCCAGGGGGCTCGCATTCCTGGGTCCTGTGGGACTGTAACAGCTGGAAAGACAATTCTTGGCAGCCTACCGCCCTAGGGCCCTGAATAGACAGCAGATGAAACACACCCTTAGCCTCTCTGTGAAAGAGGTCTATTTGCTTGACCTGGAGCGTGGGCCTTAGGGGCAGGCTTCAGATTTGGCACACATCTATAGGCTACAGAGATGCTCCCAGGGAATATAGGCCTGGGGATGCCATCTTTGTGCTCTCTCTACACCTCACTGCAGCTCACCCAAATCTCCCAGAAAGGAGGTAATACACTTGTCTAGAACCCCAAATTTTGCTATAGCCACCCAGGGGACATCTCCAGATCACCTGGCTCTGGAAGCCAACAGAGTTTACAACTGTGGCCCCACAGGAATGTATATATTTACATACTTTAAAAGCTGCTGCCTGAGGGCTTGGCTTCCAATCAGCCTGAATTTAGGTTCTGATTATGAGCCTCCCCCTTAGGACACTTAGGGGTCTTGGCACACCTTCCGCTACTGGGAGCTATTAGAAATAAAATGGGCTGTTTGGATGTCACAAAGGTTGAGAGACAGCCAGCTGCTAGGGCAGGGTTCACCTGCTGCACAAGGCCAGCCATTTAAGACTCAGAGAGGTGGCTGTTTCATCTCACACATAGAAACCAGTAGGGAGTATCAAGCAAAATGAAGAAACAGAGGAACATGTTCCAAATGAAAGAACAAAATAAAGCTTCAGGAAACAAAACAAAACCAACAAAAAAGAAAACCTTAATGAAACAGAGATAAGTAATTTATATAATAAAGAATTTAATGCTCATAAAAGTACTCACTGAACTTGGGAGGAGAATGGATGAGCACAGTGAGAACTTCAGTAAAGAGATGGAAAATATAAGAAAGTTCCAAACAGAGGTCACAGAGCTGAGGAATATAATAAACACGTTTAGTTTCTAAGCACACTTCCTCATGAGGTAAAACTTTTTCTTCTTTGAGGATTTATTGAGTTATTTCTGGACTACAATATTAGGAGAATATATTTGTTGATCACCTACTAACCATATTTCTAGAACTGTGGCAATATGATGGACACTGCCCTCAAGGGATTCACAGTCTAGTGGAGGAAGAAGACTTCTTGGAAAAGAGTTACCTGGATTAGCCTAATCTGACACTCTTTTTGCATGGTTAATATCTCAGAGAGCCACTGGTCTCTTCCATAGACTAAGTAGCTTCTGTGTGCCTTATTTCTAAAGTGCTTTCTCAATCTTCAGAAAGAAGAGTGTTCTAGAGAAAAGGCCCAAGTTGCCCAAATTCCATCTGTGAGGGATTTGGGAGTTCCTGACCATCAAGGTGGTCATAGGTGTTGGTGAAGGAACCTGCAGAAAGATCCAGAAGGGCATAAGTCCATGATGCTTAGGAAGTACCAACAATCAAATGAAGTCAGGAGTTACAAACTAGGCAGAAACTGGAATGGAGTGGAAGCAGGCTTAGAGATACAGGCAAATTCTGCGGAAAACCTGCCTGTTGCATGCAGTGGCCCTTCGCTGGCCTTTGAGCAGGTTTGTGACAGGATACAGGGTTGAGGCAGACACCAAATAATGAAAACATGGCTTATCTGTTAGGGTAGCTTTTAGTCACACATAGAAAATTAAACAGGCTTAAACAAATAGGGTTTCTATTTATCTACTCAAAGTCAGTATGTGACACGCCAAATCCATCACCTTGATTTCTTCTCCCTTTCTGCCTTTTGCTGAACCATGAGGGGGGAGCACAATGTAATGGAAAGACAGGGGATCTGGTCCAAATGTCGGGTCTGTCAGTTAGCTCCCATCTTGTTTCCTGAAACTTGTCGAGGACTCCTGGTTGTGAGTAAAAGAAACTCAACTCAAACTAACTTATGTATTAAAAAGAGATTATATTGGATCACGTAACAGAAACATCCAGGGGCTAATGTGCTTCAAGCATATATAGACCCAGGTAGTCAAGCATCATCAGACATCTCTGTCCTCCTTCTTCTGTAAGCTCTGCTCAGGATATTATAACTTCATTCTCGTGTGGGCTCTCCCAACATTGTGGCCATGGATTGGTGGGTCCCCAGTGAAAGGTGAGTGCTGGAACAAAATGAAAGAAAAATTAATGTTGGGCAGGCAAAAACTACCATTATGATGGTAATAGTGCCTTCCTCACATTCCACTTGTGGTAAGGATTGAATGGGAGAATACACATAAAAAGAGCTATATGTAATTAGATGTTACCTCCCAAGATACTGAGACTTCTGTCTTCTTTGATGGTGTCCTTTTTTCCCATCCCCAAATTTAGCCTACTTGGGTAATAATGTATTTTGAAGTTGTAAAAATTATTTGGTAACATTTAAAAACTAGTAACTTTCAAATAAAAACCAGATTTCTGACTGTTCTTGGTAAGTAGTAAGATCTGGCAACAGTCAACTGTGCCAAGATGGGGTTCCTCCTCCCAAGGGGCAGGTACTGCCCAGTCTGCCCCCAGCCTCACCCTCGGAGACATCTGGGATGCTTCTCCAGTCTTCACAGCCTCATGCCCTACCACTTTCCTCTGGGAACCTCCTGCCTTCTGCCTGGTACCCTCACCTCCAAGGCTTTGCCCAAAGGCCTTTCCTCCTCCTTCTTATCAATCTAAATCCCCTCCATCCTTCAAGGCTACTTAAAGCACCAGGACTCCCTGGAACCTCCTCTAAGCATCACAGCTCACAGAGCTCTGTCTTCTAGGCAAGGATACCTTGTAGGTAAGGACAGCCAGTGACAACCAGGACTGCACCAGCTGTAAGTTCCCAGGTGGCTGTGAGTGCAGGAGGGAGCCACTGGCACTTGGAAACAAATGGGGATGTATAGAGAGATGGCAGAGGCAGGCGACGACACCATCCTGACATGGAAGACAAACAGGAGCTGCACAAGCAAAAAAATTATTGAAAAATGTATTTCTCATCTACTTTGAAATAAGCCTCTATATTTATAATTCAAAATGTAGGAACACACACAATGTGTTCCTTTACTGCAACCAGGCTTTAAAGAATTGTATTGATAGCAAGGCTTAGTTTTAGAAATAAAAATGTCAAGGTAGTTGGTGTTCAGGACTTACCCTGCAGCCTTAAAGGAGACTTGTGAGTAGGAATTGTGGTACAGCTGGGATAAGAAGGCTGAAAAGTGATTTTCCATGACTGAGGGATGAGGTGCTTCTACATTTTGTTTTAATTCCCTCTTTCGGTAAAATAGCATTTGGAGATTGTATTCAGAGAGCTAATTATAGAACAATTTAATCTACAAAGTGGTCAAATGGGAGTAAGCAGTGTGTGATGTAAATAGTTTCCTATGATTCAGAAAGTACTAATAGCATGATTCCACCGTTTAAAAAATATCCAATGTAGCAATTTAGATAATAGTGAAGTGACTGGCCTCTCATTTTTAACTTCTGAGTTAAAAAAGAATAAAATATAGTATAATATGCTTTCAACTAAGTAAAATTGTTTCCATATATGTGGACAAGGATAGTAAGGTAAGTATTCAAAAATTAAAATAGCTTTTGTATTAAGGAAGGAGGAGGCTTATAGGTGATTTTAATACACATTTTAAAGGTATTTAATTTTGTCACATTCTCTGTCAACTAAAAGAGGATATCCACCCACCTGGAAGAAAGGAATGTTGCCTTCTTAATCTCTGACTTAAGAAAACTGATAAGTCACTTTCCAGGCACCAAAGAACCAGGAAGGGGAAGGGGATGCTTTAAGTGAAAATTCACCTTTGCTGATCTCCAGTTTTGCCTGGCATTATTTGTTTGGTTCTTTAAAGGTGTCACACTGCCCCCTGGTGTTCAATAAACTAAAATGTAAACTCTGAAACGGCTACTACATTTTCTTTCTATATTTTCTGAATAATCAAGACTATGAGCAAGCAAGAGAGAGAGAGAGAGAGAGAGAGGAACACCTCAATATAAACGTGTGGGTATTCCATGCCTTGTTACTGTTTTATATTTTTTAAATAGCCTTTACAATGTCACTTTTTTTTAAGCCCTCGATGGGCAGGTTTACAGCCTTTAGGTGCCCTCCAGTGGCAGAACTTGTTAGCAGGACTCTGGAAGACCCTAAGCACTTCAGATGATGTAGAAATTATTGACAGTTTCCAAAAGTTTGCTACTCCCTAATAAAATGGGTCCCTGAAGAAGCAACAGGACCAACAAACTCTTACAGAACCTTCTTTGAGATTCCGTTTAAAATCTTTAAACCAAATAAAAGTAAATAAATAAGGATATATTTTGGAGCAAGCCTTGTATAATAAAAAAGTAACCACATATAATCCAAAGCAGGGCCATATCCTGCCTTAATAGGGTCTGAAGTGTATATGTAATTTGGAGCCCTCTTAAAAAAAACCCTAGAAGATATCTACTTTTGCAATTTTATACAAACCATGAAGAGCCGCTCATAGGATCTTAGAAGAAACTCCTGGCCTGTAAGGGCCCCTGAAGCTTATGTTTCATAGCTTCAGGGGAAATTGGCCTCTTACCCAAAGGTATTGTTTAACTGCAGCTTTTGGACTTTACCTTGAGCATTATAATTCAGAGCCTTAATAAATTAGGGGACACGTATAAATTTAGTAACATGGTAGCATTTTTGTGGCCTTTCTATCCTCTGACTACTGAGAATTAATCGTCTTTGAACCATTCTAGCCAAGTGAAAATAAATCAGTTTGTTTATAGAGAAACAACTTTAATTGCCTTAATTGTGTGTGGGAAGAATTATAGAAGATCAGATACTTCCAGGAGTCTAGAAGAGATAGTAATGGAATTAATGCAACTATTTAAAACTATTTTAAAAGGCTGATTCTTAAAAATTGGTCTTCATGTTTGGTTAATTTCCAGGTTCACTGATCACTGTGAAAAACTAGACGTTAATCTCAAAGATTAGAAACCAGTCCAGGTGGAAAAAAATCACTTAGCTTTCACAAAGAAGAGCTTTCTATTATTCGAAGCAGATGACTTTGTTTTGATACTAATCACAGGAAATAAAAAAGCTTCCTTGGGTAAAATTTCAAATAGTCACCTAATCTAATGTGTTATTTTAGTTTTTTGAATAGTTCATATAACTTTCAGATATTCTGTCCTCTCTGTCCATTCCTTTATTTACTTATCATATATTACCCATTTCCTTCCACAGTATGTAAAAATTCATGACCACAGGGCTCTTGACTGTCTTGTCCCCAGAGCAGGGCCACTGCGTTTGGCCAAGTAGACTACACTATATAGCATCATGGGATTTTCTTGGCCTTGAGGTCTGTGCATATGGCACCCTCTAGAGCTGCGTTGCAGTCACTGTCCAGCACCTAAGGCTGACCTTGGCTCAGAAGAGTCCCTCAACAAGGCTATATTAGTGCATGAATAAGTGATATGTCAACCTATTTATTATTTTCATTTGAAATATAGGATGAGAAATTGAAAGATTTTACCTCCCATAAATCAAAGTACATTTACATGTGCAAGCCAGTTTCACTTTGATGACTTTTTCTGACTAAGATGATTTGGCTTAGTCTGTGACTGTCAAATCAGTAAAATAGAGAACCGGTACAGGTCTTCTGATTTCCTGTGTCACATTCTATGTGCTACATTTTCCCTGTCTCCAAAGCCAATTTCTTCAGACTCCTTGTGCTTTTCTGAGTCTGTGGGCTGTGGCCAGGTAGTGACAGTGCACGTGCTGTTTTGTTTTGTTTTTCCAGCATTCAGAGAGCCTGGCGTGAGTACCTGCAGAGGCAGGACCCCCTGGAGAAGAGGAGCCCATCCCCACCCTCTGTGTCCTCGGAGAAGCTGAGCAGCTCTGTCAGCATGAACACCTTCTCAGACAGCAGCACACCCGTGAGTGCCATGTTTCCTTTTTATGGCCTGATGGGCCAGTCATTTGATCACCAGGTCTTGGGTTCCAAGAAGGAAATGTTGAGATGTGAGCAGGTGGTTTGTTGTTAGGTGTATCTACATTGCTTACTTGCTATATTTGAACCCATGGTGAGGGTTTTGTCATCTGAGAATGAAGACATGATTCATAAGCATAAAGTGTACTTCATCAAGTCTGAGAGAATCGATTGTATTTGACCTCAACCTAAACCACTCATTTGTGTGTTTGCATTCCTCTATTACTAAGAATATCCTTTTCCTTTTCTTTATAACAGTGTGTTCCCTTTAGTCTGTGCCTCTGTTAGAGTTTTGTTGTGCTAATATGATAGAAGATTAGTTTGGTTACAGGATTATAAAGAGAACTTTTACAGGAAGACTTCAAAGGGGTCACAAACTCAGGAGTTGCAACTCAAATGCCTACAGGGGCCAGGTAAGAAACCGTTGTAGCTGATGTGGGCTAAGCTGTGACTGGCTACTGAAGAACACAGGCCTTACCTAAAGGGGTAGCCCCACTTGCATCCCAGATATGTTGCTATGCAGGGATGCTGGACAGACAGACACGGCCAAATGTTGTTTCTTCTCTTAAGGGATGCCAGAAATTCAGATTTTTAAATGTTGGCAACTAGTAAGAAAATTTAAAATGCAACTAGACCATGCCTGCAGATCACAATTATCCCAGAGGCCGCCTGTTTAAGAACCCTGGTACACAGTGAAGGAATGGGAACATCTGCTGAAAGTCTTTATTTAAAAAACAACAACAACAAAAACAAACATATACCAAATGTGGTAGGAAATAAGTGATCGGGTAACTGTAATACAGAGTGTTGTGAATATGGCCATTGTGATCATGTATGATAGTCACTGGAATACACAGAAAGAAGTTAGGAAGAGAAATGAAGTAACTATACAAGTGTTATTATTTTCAAAAAAACATGTTTCTTGACTCCTTTGTAATCATGTTTATTCAGTGGTTAAAGGGCTCCCCAGCAGCCAAAATAATGTATTCACATTGGGATCAAACAAAGGTTGCTTTGACATGTTTTCAGATGATTGCATTGCATGTTCTTTAATAAACAGTTTTATCTGTTATGGATTCTAAAGAGAGAGCAGTAACTTGAGAGCAAATAACAGTGGCAGAAGATCTATTTTTAGCAAACAGCAGAAATTGAATACTCAGTGAATCTGTGTGCCTTTTTAAAACAATTTTTTTGCGGGGGAAGTGACTTGTCTGAACTGGCCTTATGATCACTAGAGGGTGCTGATGAGCCATATTGGAAAAGGTCTGTGGCTTAAGTGTGTATTTATCTCATGATTTGCAAGTCAAAAATAATATGAAAATTAAGTGTTTAGGATGCCTTTGCCGTGAATGACAATAGAATTAATTTAATAGAAATTAAGTGACTGAATATTTTATTTGAATGATGGAAACTGAGTATCAGAAATCATTCCGCCCATGAGTTAAAAGTTTGGATTTACTGCCTTTGTATTTTCTCATAGCCCCAATTCCTGACAGTATCAACCATTGCTGTGTCCAGTGACATATGATGGTTTTAGTGTTGCTTTAGGGTGGTTAACCTTTTGACTGTATTGAAATTCCGGAATAATCTATCTTTGTTTTATATTTACCTTGCCATACCACTTAGATTCTAGCACCTTAAGTATTTTTGTGCATAAATGCACGTTCTTCCCCCATGGGTCATCATATAAATGTGATGTGCAATACCTTTTGCACAGTTTTGCTAACAGTTCTACCTTATTTAATTTAGCCTGGGCTCCAGGTCCCCTGATGTTTCTTAGTAGAACAGACCTCCTCTCTCAAATGTCCGCAGCAATTTGGTTTCCTATAAGGTGTCTCAGAATGAATTGGGAGTGGCATCCTGCTCCACCACTGTATCATCATGCCTTATCTCTGTGCTCATGGGACCAGGATAACTCTTTTCATTGTGTGGAAGTCTGGCTCATTCTTGATTGCCTATAAACAGTGAGAGTCAAAACATTTTCAAAAAACATTATTGGAATTAGCTTCAGAAAGCAAGCAGACCCTGCCCAGAAATCTAGTAGAGGTTATTAATTATAACAACAACTTTGGCATTGATGGTGGCAGTAGCATGACACTAAATATGTAAAATAAAATATGAAAATATAAGTTGCTGGAACATCCCCAAGTCTCTAGTTTGTCAGGCGGGTAAAATATCCAATTCATAATTTTTAAAAACCTTATGCTTTGTTGTTTGGAGCTGGTATATCTAGTTAAGGTTGTTCTATTTCCCATGATCATCACTTTGTTTGGGACCTCTTTCAGAAGATTCATTCTTACATCTTTTGGTGGTCACAGCCCCATGAAAGGAAAATGACTCTGCTCTACTTTGATCAGCCTACCAGACCCACTGGGTTCATACATATTCTCAGGGAGTTCCAAATAGGAAGACTTAGTGTTACTACTCTCTGACAAATAGACCTCAAGTTTATGGAGGGGATAAGGATGAGCCCTGGCCCACCTTGGCTAAGTCCCTGTGCTGAGCTGAGAATGATGCTCTTGCATGCTTTTGCTCTCTTTTGGCTAAGCATAATGGTTAATATAGTTCTGAGAATATTCGTGCTCTAAAATATATAAGAACAGTAATGTTTCAGTATGAGATCTCATAATCATTATCTTAATAAGAGCTGAGTACTTGTTATGTGACAGGCATCTTGCTAATGGCTTTCCGTGGATTATTTCACTAAATCCTCTCACTGACCATATGTAAGAGGTATATTATTATCTCCATTTTACAGATGATGAAAATGAGACCTAAAGAGATAACTAACTTGCCTTGAGTTACTCATTGAGCTGGAGCCATCATGCTTCACTATTCTACTATATTGTACCACTTGAAAATAAGCCTGCATTTAGACATAGTCAAGCAGAGGAAGAAATAATCCATGCATCAATGCATTTCTAAGACTGTTTCACAATTTAGTAGGTATAAACAGTGAATGAAATAATTGAAAAAAGAATCCTCATTTGATTTTATAAATTGCCTCGTTCAATGCTCTTTGATTAAAACTTCAGACCTCAGCTGCTCAGTGCCAAATTAAAGAGCAACAGGAGGGAAAATATATATGAAATTATGTTAGCAATTTGCATATTAACTGTCCTTATACCACAGTGTATCATGAGGTAACAGAAAAATTTATTTTAGAAATAGCAATTTTGAGTAGCAAGTTATTGTGACATGGAGCTTGTGGGTATCAAAGTGAGAAAAAAGAACTTTTTTATCATAAAAATATTAGTTATTGCATGGAGGACAATAGTGGAAAATGATTTGTGTATTTTTTATTAATCAATTTCATATGACCAAGTACTTGTTCTTTTAGTTCCCAGCTCTGAAAAATCTGTAATTTGTCTAATAGAATATCACTATAAAATGGTACATTCTAAATGACTTGGTACCCTTTTCACAAATCATTAGCATACCCTTCAGATAAATTCAGAAAAATCTTTGGATTGTCTGGAGACTTTTTCAATCCCATTTGTCTCTAATTGGTTCTATCTTCCTGGCCACGCCTACTTATTCCCATGGGTTCCCATATTATTATGGTGTGGCCTGTAGGGGGCTCCGTGGCTCATGGAATGAAGCCCTGGTTTAGTAAGAGGACATGACTTAATAGTAGTTCTGCCACAATTTTTGTGAGTCTAAGATGTACCACTTGAGAGACCATTCTTCATCTGCAAACTGGAAGTAACACGCACCTTAGAGATGGATTGATATTGCTGTGAAGATTAAATGGCACTACATATGTAAAACGTAGCACAGAGTGTGGGACCCTGAAGGCTCTCAATAAATGTTAGTGGATTCTGTATCTGCTCTTGAAAATACTCCATGTGTTCAAAACACTCTGCAAAGCTTGTGAAGAGCAGAAGTGGAATTTTTAACTCTATTCCTATTGAGGGGCACACTGCCTGCTTCTGATTCATGAATCCATGAGAACCAAATCGTGTCTTAGAATATATATATCCAGAATATATATATGTATGTTCTGAGATTGGGGCTGTACATTACAAAGTAATACATCAAGTATTTGTTTTAGTGTTGCTTCTTTTAAAGACTAATTTTCAAGGTCCAAAGGTAAAAACAGGTGAAAGTATTTTTGCTTCTCAATGACTAGGCCTCTTTTGAGAGACCATACCCATATGCATAGTAAAAGCAATCTTAGGTCACTCTGCTCCCTTCAGATTTGGGAAAAAAAGAAATGGGGGGATCTGCAGCATGTTGGGGTAAACAGGGTTATGTGGCCTCACCTCTCAGGCAGGTCAATGCAAAAGCACCCTTCCAACAGCTGCACAATTCCAGCCACAAGGCCTTACTTCACAACTGGTCAGGAAGAATTACAGTTCTGAGCAGGTTCAAAGATCAGTGGTCTGGGCCAGCTAAAGACCCCATTACTTCAGTTGTCCTGGAGAGAAGTCCATGGAGCTCTCATATGGTTGGGGCTGCTTGGGTTGCCCTAGCTTTTAGCAAGAGTTACTGGATAGTTAGCAACAGGCAGCCAGGTGACCCACCACACCTTCCCAATATGCTACCAAAAGCCAGTACTGCTTCTGTCTGCCAAACACGACATGTACACCTACATTCAGACTGCTTTATTACCCTCAAGTTTTATTGCCCATTTTGAGATTTACAACTTCCAGGCTTTAAATACATCACGAAAAATCTTGGGACTAAAAGGGTAAAGGCTTCTTACAAAGTCACACTTGTTTTGGAGGGGGGACTCAGACCCTCAAAGAAGATTTCCTGGGACTTCTCCCAGTGCAGTCTTAAAAGCTGTGAAATTTTAGAGAGTAAGCCTTGTGCTACTTAATAATTTAATAACCTAGATTTTCCAGGTCAGGGACAAGTTACAGTATTATGCCCAGCTGTTGTTATAAGCTGAGGTCCCATGAATTTTAATGTTCAGTACCCAAACTGTATCTTCCATCCTGCTTCTCAGACCCCCAAATAGCACAAATTGTCAGTCTATTCATCCCAAACTTTGGTTCAGAGACTGTAGTAATCACATGTAAAAAGAGAAGACTTCTTGGTATTTACATAAAAGTAGATGTAATTCTCTTTTCTTCAAACTAGAGTCTTAGAGAACAAATTTTTCCCCAAAGTTTTAGAAATTACATTATATAATATATAACCATATATGACAGTTTGAATTAATATATTTTTATATAAAATATTTGGTATCTTTATGCCAAAACACTCCTTTTTATATCTTTGAATATTGGTTGATATTACAGATTCTTTTTCCAAATGGTCCTTTTAACTTAAGGATTTGAGGACATTTTTCTCAATAGGTTTAAAAATAAGTATGTTGTTTCAGTTTGGGGATTAAAATTTTTTTTTGAGGACTGCTAATACTGATCATTTTCTGGGTTCAGAAGGATATGCAAAATTTGCAATTCATTGTTTGATAACAGACTCACTCAACCATACTAATATCAATCCTCTTTCGCAGTCTCAAAGTTATTGACCTTCAGGTATAGATGCAAAAACCTAGGCATTAAGCATCTCACTTCTGATAAACAGAGTTGAGAAGGAACTTGTTTGCCTTCCACTTTACCTCAAGTCCAGTCTCAGCATTTGTCCTCATGTAGATGCTGTCCTTATTCTGCAGCTCTGGTGAGCTGGAGTGTCAAATCCCCTTGTTGAGACTCAAAGTGCATCCTCTGTTATAAAATCCAGTTTCAGAATTACAAATCAGTATTTCACTCATTGGGAGAGTATGAAAGATGCTTTAGGATCCAAGGAGAAGTTGGATGTGGTAGCCCTGGAGTAAGATCTACTATTGTATTCCTTTTATTCTAGAACCTCATTGGCCTAAGGCTCTTTGGGACTTTCTTTCTTTTTGTAAATAAGACATCACTGGGGAGGGGGTAGTTATTCACATCCCTAGATTAGGTCTGCATCATCTGTTCACTCATTCAATACTACTGTGTGCTGGCCTTTGCCAAGCACTGGTGATATGATCACCCAAATACACTCAAACCTCTGCCCTTGCAGAATTTACATAATTCCCCAGTCATGGTTGGCAATTCTTGTCCCAGATGCACTGGTAACTTATAGGAGATAATAACATTTTATTGATTAGTTGTATAGAAGATTTTAGATATTATTTTTAATAAAAATCTGACTGCTGAAATATCTTCCAGAGCAGAATTTCCCATATTGTGGTACCTGGAATTTTAGTTTCATTG
This sequence comes from Halichoerus grypus, assembly GCF_964656455.1. NCBI lineage: Eukaryota > Metazoa > Chordata > Mammalia > Carnivora > Phocidae > Halichoerus > Halichoerus grypus. The sequence continues at coordinate 102,793,756 of NC_135712.1, read as the reverse complement.
GATATTGATGGATGTTAATTGGGGAAGGGTGAAATAAGCCAAATTATTTATATCAGGACCTCTTAGAGCCTTCCTAACCTAATACACATTTTGAATTTGTGGGGGAGGGCAGTACTATTTTTCATGTTTTCCAAACTTCTTTGACCATGAATCCCAATAAGAGTCACATCTTATTGGACTATTAATCCATGGAACACTTCAGGAAATGCTGTTCTAGAATTAGTACTTATTGAAGAAAAATTCCAAGAGCTGGAATTTCTAAGTGGCTCAATAATAAAATGAATAGGAGTTGAACAATGCATTTTGAAAACTTCCGATGAAATTTTTACACTCCTTTTTATAGGCCTTTAATATAGAACTGTATTGTGCAAATACAAATATTATTATGTTACTTCACATGTAAAACCTGTTACAGTAGCTGGCTGGTAGAGTTTAAATAAAAAGGACAAGCCTAGTTAACAATGTAACAGTGTTGGAGATGTAGTTTTAGGAAGCCAATAAATAACTCCTTTTCCCCATCTTGATTTAGGAACTTATTTTGAAAGGCAAGAGATTTAGGAAGAGTGATATCAAAATCTCATCTTTATTTACTGTCAAAGCTGGATTTGAGGGTGTAACTCTGACTTGTGGCACCACTGAGCTTCCTACTACTGACCTTTGTAGGGAAACCTACCAATCCTGGGGAGCACTGAAAACTGCCAGCTTCACCCACAGAACTTGTGCAGGGAGGTGGATCCCATAGAAAGATGCAGAGAGAATGATACTGGGCTGCCCAGTCCCTTTGCCGAATCCTCCAATCAGGGTTACTTATTCCACCTTCGTGGAGAGGATTGAAGTGTGGGAGTATTTAGGAAAGTTCTTCCTCATGGAAGCCTGAGGACATGAGAAGAAGGGAGCCCTCAACATTGGATGCTTCATGTAGCAACAACTTGGCCTTTTATTTTTTTACATATTTTGATTTTTATAAGGTTGTATACATTGTACTATATTAATTATTGCAATGTTTTCCAAATAAGAATTACTTTGGGAATTTTAAAATATATATATAGATTTCAGGACCACAGCAGATCTATTGCATCAGAATATCTGAGAAGAGGCCTGAGATTCTGTATTTTTAAAAATTTTTTTAAATGTAATCCTCATCATCATTATAGTATAAAAAGCACTGTTATAGGAATCGCAAAAAAGTAATAAATTTTATTTAGTAAACTTACATGAACAGAGCACACAGGTGATCAGTATTTCTTCCAATTTTTATTTCAGTGTTTTAGCATGGCATAGATACACCTTGGGGAGGTGCTGAAGCAAATTTTTCCTGATTTGATACCAAAACAATCACTATTGTTTTAATGGAATTTTCCCAGTGGCATTGGTTGTGTAGAAAATTCCATTTTCTCTTCTCCAGACTTACGGTTCTTTCTCAAAAATGTGACAGTATATACTATGCTCTTCCAGAAAGGTTTCTGTTGTTTGATCCAGTTTGGTTTTTATTAAAGGGGGATACATTCAATAAACTCTGATTAGTTTTAAATTATTCTTCACTTTGGTTGTGAAGATTATTTAGTTGGCATGAAAGGGGATTAGATTATTTAACTATTAGCTGACGGGAATGTCAACTCTGACTAAAAATCCTCAAGTGTGATGTGTGACTACATAGTTGAGAAAGAGAAAAGAAATACATTACACAGAATGGAAATGGGCATTTCTCATTATTATACATTCTTTAAAATAGTATCTGTGTTTACTATCACCAGTTACATGTACAGATTAGGTATAGTTAAAATTTTAATTGTTGCTTTACTCAGAACTGAAAAATATCTAAAAGTAATAAGTTAAAGTTTCCTATCAACATTTGAAAACATACTCAGATCCTTCCAGTACGAATTTTTTATGTCTTTGAAACATTTAAAAAATTTCATTGCATAGGGGCGCTTGGGTGGCTCAGTTGGTTAAGTGTCTGCCTTCAGCTCAGGTCATGATCCTGGGATCCTAGGATCGAGCCTCACATCAGGCTCCCTGCTCAGCAGGGAGTCTGCTTCTCCCTCTACCCCCCCATCTTGTGCTCTCTCTTGCTCGCTCTGCTCTCTCTCTCTCTCAAATAAATAAATAAAATCTTAAAAAAATTTTCATTGCATAAAATGTTGTTAGAAGTTGAAGACAGTTGCCTTAATTTTTATTTTGCAATTTTCATGGATTGATTTTAAAAAGAGTAAGTTTTTTTTAGCTTGCTAAAAATTCTGTAAGATTTTTTAGGAGTAGATTCTATGTCTCTACAGTTCCTCTAGTTCTCATAACAGCTCCTTCTTCACTATATTCACTGAGTTAATTACAATTATTCATTTCCAAAACAGCACCAGAAGCTGATTTTAAGTTAAACAGACACACTGCTTCACATGTGAGCAATAAATTGATTTTCTCTTCATGGCAGTATTTTGATAAGGTTAAGTATATTGATAGAAGACCATGCTATTTAATGCAAGTAGATTTTCAAGAAAATCACTGTGCCAAACACTTCACTAGAAGGACTTCATCTACATACAGCAGCAACTGTGACCTGCTTTAGAGATGACATCATTGGGTGTCATGTGGCTCTTTATACGTTTCAGCTTCAGAAAGAGATAATCTGTGAAAGCCACAAGAGCCTGATTTCTTCTGTGATAATCTTCAGCAGACAGAGGCTAAAGCTACAGTAAGGCATACCTGTTTACATAGTGTGTGCAGTGCCTTGTTGAATTCTGAGCTTTATTTCATTTTACTATTTTTATCAAAAAAGTAGATGCAATGATAGGATGAAGTGAATTGGATGCTTTGGAGTAATGGGAGCTTGTTTTCTGCATTAAGATCAAGAACTTTTATGGAATCCTCTGTTCTCTGGATAGCCTTGTATTGTGTGTGTGTGTGTGTGTGTGTGTGTGTGTGTGTATTTTCAATCTGAAGAACACCGAAGAAAATCAGCAAACTTCATTTCCCAAAGAACTCTCTCTCTTTTTTGTCAATACTTGAAGATTTCTGCTCCAAAATCTTCTTTGAGCCGCCTGAGCATCGTGGTTGATAACTGAAGGGCAAAGCATCTCCTTTGTAGTATGTGTTACAGAAATTCTTCAGATAACTTTACTTGCTAACACAGGCAACTCTTTATGGATTTCTTTCAAAGCCAGTTCAAATAAATAACTCTTTCCTCTCAAATGGGCAAGGGTAGCTCTTCAGCACCATGGAGAGGTCTGGGCAATCTGGGACGACGATGTGGGACTGCAACCAGAGCAAGCAATCTGAAAGTGTAAGTTTTCCAAATGTCTGTTATCTTTTTTACGTGTATCATATTTTTGCATACATGGAAAGGAAACTCTGACGTCTAGCCGAGCTATGCTAAATTTAGCTATAAAAAGTGATGGCTTTCATTGCATTTCAAATTCAGTATTAATCCTTAAAGATACTATATTAGGAAGTGTTAATATATTAATTTGAAAAATTACTTTCTCATTGCAACAGTTGGTATGTGAATGTTTGGTGCTATGAATTTTGAGAATCTAAGTTTTTGTTTTAATTTGCCATAAATTAATTGCATTGCAGTTGGACAAAACAATTGCTTTGGAAATAGCATTTTTATCTACACAATTATAATTCCAACTGTGCAATTTGTTGTCATTTGTAAAAACTCTTTTTGAAAAATAGTTTCTGATTTGTGTTCAGAAGGACAGTTTAAAATTTTTCAATTGCAGGTTATACTTTCATTTATCAAAAAGAGCAAATGTCTAAATATTCTAATGTTGGGACATATAGGGGATATTTAATAACTTATGAAAATTTTAAATTTACTGGTATAAAATATATACAGTAAAAACCTATGGTAAGTGGAAAGGACAAATCCTTTTATAAAATGACTAGATAATAGGGCACTAAAGACATACTTTTGGCATCATTGAAAATATTTTATTAGTTTCAAAATAGTCCCATTTAATTGTTCAAACCAGAAATTAAAGAAATGGTTTATTCAAAAAATGTCTTTTAGTACCCTTCTTAAGACTGTCAAAGGTGTAATTCTATGATATTATATCACATAACCAATGAAGAAAAGAAACTTCAAATTGCTACCAAAATGACCCCAATAGATATTTTGATTAACTATTCAAATTTGTCTAAGAGAACATAGTGTCATAAAAAAGTAATATAACAAATAATTATCTTTTCTCAGGTCAGTTAAGTGAGGTTTGGAACATTTTTTTTACAATGAACCATTTATTTTAAAGTCTAATAAAACTATCTTTTTATATTATTATAATACGGAATTTAGTTCCCTCAATGGTTCTTCTCCTATGTAAAAACTAGTAGTGAATATAATTTACTTAGCTAAACACCTAATTCAAATATAACTAATTCTTTTTGTTATAAATAATTTCCAAGTGAATTTGCTATTGCTTCTTAACTCTTTAGTAATTTGGCATTTGATTTTTAGATAAATGGCATTTACATTTTGACAGTGTATGAAGTGCAAGATTTTGGAGGATGCAACTTGATTTTATATTAAGGAGGTCTTGTTAATACATTTTGACTGCTTAGTTTAGTAGATCCACTGATGATTTTTTTAATTGGTGTCAATATTTAAAAGAAATCAGTTTTTGAAAGAATGAAAGGTAGATTTATGATTCTAGTTCTTTTAGTTTCATTTCCCCGAATTTTGTAATCCTGCTTTGATTGTTACAGATGTAGAGTAGTGCCTTTTGTACACTCTTGAAATAACTATTGTGTACACTTCTGTGATTTTAAAACTATGATTGTTTCTTTATGATAAACTGCATTCATTTTCTGCTGGTAGTGGACTTTGGACAAATCATTCCAGTTGATTAAACTGTAACATTTTAATTTAGAGTATTTGAGGCTCATGTCATAAAATGCATCTGCTTTATGTCCTGAAATGGGGAGAAATATACCTGATTCAGAAATTTATTCTCTGGCAATCTTTCTCTTTGTATTTCTCTCTCAAGGATATGATTCACTTATGATATTGTCAGAAGTGTAACATTTTATATTTCTTTTTGCACACATTTTAGTGATGTATTTGTAATAACAGCTATCTAGCACATACATTTTGTAGTTGAGATATGGTTGTCTGTGTATTTATTTAACCAAAAATTATTCCTATATGACAAACTATAAACATGTTTTGGCTTCTGCTTTGATAGCCTTTCAATCATTGTTGAAATAGCATAGGTCATCTGAACCATAGAAATATATTTGGAGCTATTTAGACTGAACCATTCACATTTCTTTCTTCTTCTTCTTCTTCTTTTTTTTTTTTTGTTTATAACATTCTGGTGGTAGCAGATGTGTGTGAACAATCTTAAATTTAGTTGAGTGACATTTTGCTTTTCTTGCCAATGTAAAAATATGCTCATGGATCTCTTTTTCATGGTCCACCCATCCTTGCAAAGGCTTGACAACCTTTGACTACAAAGGATTTAAGGGCATATTTACTTAGTTGAAAACCACCCTAGTTAGGATGCTTTGCAGAGTGGCTGAATATAGAGGGAGCTGATTGGCAGGTGAGGTTCTTACAGCTATTTTCAACCCATTTTTGGCACTAAGAAGGTTAAGTTGTTTTTGGAAATTGTTTTTATATCCCAGGTACTCACTCACAGACTCATTTCTGTTGCACCAATCTCCATCACAGCTTCCAATCGAAAGCAGCTCTTGTAGCTAGCATCCCAACAGGACCAGTCTCAGTAGGGGAGAGCCTGAAAGTGGAACATGTTGTAGGAAAATCCCAAAGGGTAGTTTCTTAGAGGGGAAATAGGGATTCTTGAGATTATTTTAGTGAAGCAGGACCCTAATTAGTTCCAAATGGATTCTGGGTTTTAGTAAGTTTCTAGCATTATGGATAGAGTGACATCAGGTGCCCAAAGGGCTGTTCTTCAGCTTTTTAGAGAATCACCCTGGGTTGAGGCTTCTGCACAGAGATTTCCATCAAGTGATTTTTGTTTTTAGTGTCACATTTTACCATTAAATGTTCCTTCCTCTCCCAATTTTACCCACAAGATACATTCTTACTTTATAGTACATGTTGGGCCTAAGTAGATATGACCTAAATTTCACTGATGTGAAATTTATATTAAATATTACTAGAAACTATGGAGTAATCTGAACCACTTCAGAGAACTGAAAAGTGCTTAGAGACTTCCTAAGGAAGATATCCAAGTAAGCTGAAAGAACAGAAATATCTTCCGAAGAGAAATAAGTCTGAATACCATGCATTTCTCATTTTAACTAGTCCTTCAAATCCCAGTACCTCCAAATGAATCTGGCTCCCTCCCATAAGTAAACTCAAGCCGGAGCATATAAAACACAAGCACATACCCGGGCAGTCAGTTACTGGGATGAATTCAGGTCATTTCCATCTTTTCTAATTTGTTTTGTGCTCCTAATTTTCATCTTACTTGGATCTTTGACACCATCTCATTGGCACTTCTGCACTTGACACTCTACATTTCACAGTGCCTGACATCATTAATAAGACCCATCTTGGTGGAAAACCCGTTTTGAATTCAACATTCTGCAGTGATATCAATAGCATATTTCTCCAGGATGTTTGATCTCTGACTCCTGTGCAACACAATGGCAGGAAAAAACATTTCTTCCCCTGGGGTTTCAAGGTGGGTGTACTGGAACTGATGGACCTATACTGGGCAGGTCAGAGTTTTGGCATAGAAAGCAGATCTGTTGATAATCCATGATATCTGTATGTTTTAGTAATTGTTCAAAGGTAGACTCAGCCTAACAATTTGAGGGTAGTTATAAAAGAATATCAAACTTCAGTGCCTTAGAACAAGTCATACAAATTTATCCATTTTAAATTTTATTGGAATTATTAGGAATATTAATAAAGGCATTGTATCTGGACTTCAGTATGACTTTGAAGTGTTTTTTCTGATATCTTTGAGAAGATAAAAAACTGTGGATGAAATAATAATACAAATTGGCTCATTTTTGCTGGTTAAGTAGCCTTATCAAAATAGTGTTAACTAATTAATCAGAGTTAGCCTGGAGATAAATCTCTAGTGGTGTGTAATGGGTTTCTGTTATTTTTATCAATGATCTTAAATATAAATTTTTTCCTACCTCTCATTTCATAGTTGAGGAAATTTCATTCACAGGAGAGGAGAAACAACTTGTCAAAGGTCAGATAGTAGGTCAGCTGCAAAGTCAGAGCTAGAAAGCAGGTTTTTTTAACCAGGCAAGGGAATTTCTACTGGGGTATGTGGTCTCCAAGGAACCCCAATGCTATCTGGGGAATCTATTTGGGAGGGAAAACAAGGTTAAAGGGGAAAAAGTAGAATCAGAGTTAGAATTTATCTCATCATTATCTCTGGCATAGAGATACTTCAATGCATTAAAAAAAAAGATTTTAAATTTATTGATCTCTAATAAATTCTACAATTCTATTCAGGATTGTCAAATCTCTAATGAGTTTTTTTGCTTGCATCCTTTCAACCTGTATAGCTGTAGCTGCAAATCTACTGTTAAGAGATTCTATCTCAACTGTCATCTGTTCTTTTCCAAATCGAGGGAAATTTCACCAATTCAAAGACTCAAAATTTACCTCTTATTTCAGAGGTAAATAAAAATAACAGCCTTTCTTCTGGTGCTGCTCTGAATTTGAATTTTTTTCTTGACCAACTAAGTTTTTACCATATGTAGTATATTTCGGCTATTCTGTAACAAATAGATCTCCAAAAGTATAATAGCTCAAACACAGCTGAAGTTTATTTCTTAGTTAGGTATCAATACTGGACTGGTGAGTAGATCAGTGCGGCAGTCCTTCTTCATACAGTCATTTAGCAAATGCACGATGTTGGGGGCTCTGCCATCTTCACCAAGTGGCTTCCAAGGCTATCCTAAAGTCATCTACATTCTGGTAAACCAGAAAGGGAAAAGGAAATGGAGCAGCACACGTGGAAGGTTTTAGTGGGCCAGGTTTGAATGAGACACACATCACTCAACTCACGTTCTTTTTACTGAACTCAGTCAGATGACATACTTAACTGCAAGGGAGACTGGGAAACATAGTCCTATAGGATACATAAAAATAAGACAAGAGAATGGATTTTAGATCATTTAGTACTTTCTGCTATACCTGTGCTTCCTCCACCTGGAAGGAATTCTTCCTCCAAACCTACAGTTCCTGCTGCTACAAACTTGACATATGTTGCTGGATTTGCTTGATGTTAACTTCTCTACATCCTTTGCCACTGCCTATTTCAGTCTTCCAGGTTACAAATTACAGAACCTGACCCTAGTTAATTACAGCTAAAAATGAATTTATTAGAATAATAAAAATATATTTATTAGAAAAATTATTTTATTATCAGCTATCTCACTGGATTGACAGGAAGTCAAGAGAATCATGCTCAGAAGTAAAGGGGGAACTAAGGGAATGTGGTTGACCAGAACCTCAGACAAAGTCACACCTACAGCAAGACATTGTTCAAGTGCTGCTGGCCTCATGGGATGTGGATACAGTGGTCATAAGGAGCTCTAAAACGTCCCTTGCTTTGCTGGGACATTTCCTCCGGATTCAGAGTGCTGAATAGGGTCATACCCTTGACTGGTTTAGATCATGTGTTCAAAGCCAGATTGCTAGGATTCAGGGAAGGAAAGTTACTTTTGTAGTTGGTGGGGAGGGGGGTTGGTTAGAATCCTATTTCTTGCTGTTACTTCCATAACAGTGGATTCTATAATTCAGATGTACTAAAAATAAATGACAGAAATCTACCATGCCTGCTGTTTTAAGATGCCCCTAATGCTGCATTAGATCTACTGATGGCCTTCACCAATTCTTACAGCTAATAAAGTGGCCTCATGCCTAGACTTTGCCTTATTGCTCTGCCTAGACTATGCCTTGTTATTCCTCCTGGGATGTGTTTTGATCACTCTCACCAGTTTATTACCTCAACCCACCTAGTATCCTTTGTGAGACTTGCTCTAGCCTTTTTTGATGTTAGTTGAACTTTTCAGGTTCTTTCCTACAATACTTCGGCATTGTTTTGAGAACCAAATTCAGACCTGGGACCTATGTGATAAGTCTTCATGGCCAGGGCCCAGATATTAGACCCACCTCCTGTGGGATTTTCTCATCTATAAAATGAATGAGTTGGTTCAATTCCCATTAGTCTCAAAGGGACACCAAGAAGCTTAACAAGATGGTGCTTTGAGATATTTGGAACACAGGGTGGCATTATCACATTATTATTTTCACAAGCTGTTCACCTGAAGGGAGAAAATAAAGAGTGGAAATTTAATGCCAGAGAGGTTTTTGGCACTTTGTCAATTCGACATTAGCTTTGAGGGCTTTTGGAATTTTGCCTGAAATTTTCAGTACCAAGCAGCTAAAAGCTATGTTTTTCTGGGCTTGTGATATTTCTGTCCCCAGGGATGGCATTAAGCATTTGTGAGGGATGAACTGTGCCAGACCCATTTTCCAGTGTCCCACCAACAGACACAAAAAAAGCAACGCACACTCTGTAAATTGCTGCTCATACCCACGTTTCACACTTGGAACAGCACCTCTGACTTGTGCCAGTAGAAAAGGGGTGGGATATATGCATATGTTAAGGAAGCTCCCTGTCTGACGCATAGACTGTGGCTGGCTGGCTTCCATTTGAATGGTCAGATGGGCCCTACTGAAGGCCACAGAACCTTTTTTTAGACCTTTGAAAATCACCCCGTCATTGTCTTCTTTGGAAGAGAGCTATTGGTGATGCAAATGTCACTTTTGCCAATTAAACCAAGTAGGCTAATTAGAAGATAGGGAGAAGTATGTACTTTTGGAACTTCTACTAATGATTTTGGAAGAAAGAGAAAGGCAGGAAAACTTGTTGGAATCCAGGGAAGAATTTATTTATGTGACTGAAATTTAAGCCGTGTGATAATAATTATACAGAAAGGTTCTAAATGGTTTTCTTTATTTGGACCAGAATCATTTTCAAATACAAGGGCTTCTCCATATGTACCTAAAATACATGTTTATGTATATTTTAAAAATAATAATATGCCATTTATATATTCAAGTAAAAGAGGTTAATAGGAATTATTCAGTGGCAAAAGCTAAAAGGTCCAGCTTCAAACCTGCTTACTCTTATGTAAATATGTTTTGCATTTTTATAAAGACTAACAAATCTGAGCTTTGTTAGGAAGAAGGGTGCTACTTGCATTTTAAAACAAAGTACAGGGCGCCTGGGTGGCTCAGTCAGTTAAGCATCTGCCTTTGGCTCAGGTCATGATCTCAGGGTCCTGGAATGGAACAAGGCAATCTCAGGCTCCCACTCAGGGCGGAAGTCTGTTTCTCCCTCTTCCTCTGTCCCTCCCCTCCCTTGTGCGTGCTCTCTCTCTCTTTCTGTCTCAAATAAATAAATAGAATCTTAAAAAACTAAAAAATAAAGTACAGTGACCACTAGTTTATCTAAAACTTAGGAAATGAGGCTTCTACTTAAGTGAAATCTACCAATAATGGCAGGTTATCTTTTTTTGTTTTTCATATTTTCAATGACAATGTTTGTAATTACATTATAAAATTCTCTGGCTCATTTTATAGTAATGCTTATTTATTTCTAATTATAATGTGTATCTATGCTCATTTTAGAAAATATAGACAGAGTTTAAAAATATATCTCCCCCTTAATCCAATAAATGAAACTACCATTGTTAATATTTTGGTGAATTCCTTAGAATTATACATATACAGTAGAAATTTTATGTGTATGTATACCTTAAGAAATATTTCCAATATTTTGAGCTTTGCTTTTTAAACTCAGTGTTTTAATTTATATGTCATTAAAATTCCTCAAAGTCTGATGAATGTTTGTATAATATTAAATCATATAGATATATGAACTATAATTCATTGAACCATGCCACTATTGATATCAACAGCATCAATATTGGGGGTGTTTTTGTATTTTTACGTTTCTGTTTCTTTACAAGAGATTACTATAAGTAGAATACAAATTTTTATAAGATTTTCTAAGGGTCTTGATATTAACACATCACATTTGTGGAACTCTTCTGCCAATATTATGAATCTGATAGATTGAAAATAGCATGTGTTTTAATCATATTTCTTTTTTAAATTTTTGTGGTTTAACATTTTCAATATGTTTTGTGGGCATTTAACTTTATTTTATGAATTGTCTGGCTCTGTTTTCCCCTATTGTTATATTGAGGTTTCATTTTTTTTCAATTATTTGTAAAAGATCCTTAAATATTATGTGTATTAATCTTTTGCCTGCATATCTGTGGAAAATATTTTCTTAAATTGTATGTTCATTTTTGTTTATACTGTTTCAATGTATGGAATTTTAAATAATTATTTTAATAAAATAAAATCTATTTAGTGTCTCTTTTTACCTACATATTTTTTTTAATGGTTTCATCTTTAACACTTGTCTTAAGTTCGTTTGAAATTTTGATATATGGTAGGAGGAAAAGCAATAATATTATTTTATTCCAAGTAGTTTACCTATTACCTGAGCACCATTTACCAACTGTTCTTTTGTTCTCTACTGGTTTGTGACATGATCTTTGTCACATGTTAAAAATCTATTAGAATCTCTTTCTGAACTACTTTCCTGGTTACATCTGTCAATTTTAGCCCCTTTATCAGACTATTTTACATATTCCATCCTTATTAGATTTTAATATCAGGTAGAGAAATTATCCACTTCATTTCTTTTCATGTTCTTGGTTGGTCATATGAGTCCAGATAAACTTTAAAAGTTAGCTTCCAAAACACATCTTTGGCAACTTTAATTGTAATTGTACCAGATCTTTAAGCTGATATGATAAGAACCGGTATCTTTACAAATTTGTTCTTGCTATCTAGGAATATAGTATATGTAGATGAGTAAAGATGTAGTTATAGATATCAGGAAAGATTTGAAATTTCACCATAAACATTTCCTACTTTTCTTATTTACAAATTGGTTCCTTTTTTCCTTTCTCTATCTCTAAATGATTATCACTAGAATATAGGAAGTAATAAGATTTTATGTGTTGATTTGTATCTGTTCATCTATTGAAATCTCTTATTAGCATTTAAGAGTTTTCAGTTGATTTTGGGGGGTTTTTAAGCATGCAATCTTTTCATCTGCAGAAAATAATAAATGTGCCTCCTTTCTAATAGTCATATTGTATTGACTAAATAATCCAGCCTAAACAATGTAGGTTGTCTCATTATCTTTACTTGATATGATGAGTTATGTTTTGGAAATTAAACATTCTCGCATTATGTAATCATCACTGTTTGGTTTTAATGGGTAGTTTCTTCCTAAGTTGTTTTTTATTTCTATTTTCTGGTATGTTAAGTTTTCACAGCTCTTCTAATAAAGTAAAATTCACCTGTAGTTTGAGATATTTTTCTCAAGTTTTCAATTTTAGGGTTATACTGGCTTTGTAAAATGTATTGAGAAGCTTCCCAGGTTTTCCTTTGGCCTCTAATATTTCCTTGAAAGTTTAAAAAAAACTTCTTAATAAAACTTTCATACATAAAGTCTTTTTTTATAGGTTTTTAAAAATAAAATTTGTATTTCTTCCAAAATTGTTGTATATTCAGGCTTTTTACATTGTAAGCTAATTCTGGTGCTTATTTTCCAAGATATATCAGTGACTACCTTGAGACTAATTAGCATATTATAAAGGTTATTTTTATTTTAGAAATTTCTCTCTATATATTCTTTTATTACTTCTCATATTTCTAATTTCATTAATTTTTCTTGTAACAATCAGCAATTATATTAATCAATTCTTCTGTATTTTCTAATAATACATTTCATTGTTTAAATTTAATGTTTACTTTGCCTGTTAGCTTTGGGGATATTTTGTCCTTCTACTTATTATTTCTTCAGCTTAGTGCATAGTTAACTTATTTATTTTATTGGATTAATATTTTATATTAATTATATTAATAATATATAATATATAATTATATTAATATTTTAATATTTTAACAACAAACGTTTTTGAGACAGGCAAGAAGATTATTTATTGGAATATTAGAGAACATCCTTTGTAGCTTTTATGCATGAATTCTAGTCTAACATATTTCCAGTTTAAGATGATACCTCGCTGATATCCCCTCATGTAATTGCCTCTAATTTTCCACTGAAATACTTATGAAGTCCCAGTAAAAGATGAAAATGAACATCAACATTGAAAACTCAGACTGATTGACAGCTTTTTGCTGGAATCTTAGAGGAACCTGCACTAACAATAGAGTCAGTGAAGGTGGACAACCTTGAGGGCTGACACATGCTTCAACTCACAAACAAAGCAGCTTCAAAATGTGAACTGTCAAGGAATAAAGGGAATGTTCTCTCTGTGGGAAGGGTGTTCTTACTTGGTAGTTGTTGCACCCTACCCCTCACACATATACACACACCATACCATCTTTCTATAATCCTGTCAATAGCCTATTTCTCCCTCAGGTTTTCCCATTCCAGCAAATTGCCACTGAGATGGTCAGCAGAGAACTCTGGAAGACATCCTTGATTGCTTCCTTTCCTTACCATCACCTCATCTTTCCCATCCACATCTAATCTACCAGGTTTTGAGTCTATCTTCAAAAATATCTCTTAATCCACTCATCAGTCGTTGGACATTTGGGCTCTTTCCATAATTTGGCTATTGTAGATAACGCTGCTATAAGCATCGGGGTGCATGTATCCGTTTGAATTAGTATTTTTGTTTTCTTTGGGTAAATGCCTAGTAGTGCAATTGCTAGATCATAGGTATACAATGGAATATTACTGAACCATAAAAAGAATGAAATCTTGCCATTTGCAATGACATAGAACTAGAGAGTATTATGCTAAGTGAAATAAGTCAGTCAGATTTAAGAAACAAAAGAAATGAACATAGGGTAAAGGAAAAAAAAGAGAGGGAGGCAAACCATGAGAAACTTAACTCAGAGAACAAACTGAGGGTTGCCTGAGGGGAGGTGAGTGGGGGATGGGCTAAACGGATGAGGTGTATTAAGGAGGGCACTTGTGATGAGCACTGGGTGTTATATATAAGTGATGAATCACTAAATTCTACTCCTGAAACTAATATCACACTATATGTTAACTAACTAGAATTTAAATAAAAACTTGAAACATAAAAAATAAAAAATGAAAGTGTTAAAATCTCAATAAAACCCCCAAAACAAACAAAAACAAAAGTGTCTCTTAAGTATGTAACTTTTCTTCATTAGCACTGCTATACATTGGCCTAAACCACCATTATATGTCACTAAATCACCACCATAGCCTCCAGTGTTGAGTTCCCCTCCAGCTCTCACCCAGTCTCCACAAAGCAGCCACTACAAAATCTAAATTTATTAAAACCTAAATTGGATTACACCATCCCTTTACTTCAGTAGCATCCAATTATACATTAAATAAAATGCAAACTCCTTACCCTGATCTATAAGTCACAATTTTGTTTCTTGCTCTGGCTTTTACCTGTTTCCAGTCTATGGTCTGAAACTGCACTGCAATTCTGAGAGGTCCTTGTTGACAATGCCAAGTAGCAACCTGTCCGGAAGCATTATAAGTAAGGCGAAGAGCTGGTAGGTAATGCAAAAGAGATCTCAGACAAATAGGAGGCATGTGTCTTTTCTCCCTCCATACATCCTTTTCTCTGTTTGTTGTCCTGGATGTCAAATTACCGCCGAGCTTTCTTGAAAGCCTATTATTCTCAGGATGTCATTTAGACAATTTGACTCAATAGTTATTGAATGGAAAATAATACTTTCTCTATCTCTCTTTCTTACTCTGTGGGAGGGGGGAGGGAGGTGAGAGGGATATAGAGAGAATCTTCTTTCAGATAATTATTTTCTTTAGAGGAAAATTGAAGTAACACAGGGGGACTTCCAGGAACTAAGGGGCACAAAGATTAGGTAAGGTCAGAAACTACAAGGCAGTGATCTTGGGTTCATCCTAACTCCAAAGACTGTGCTGTGCAGGTGCCATGTCTTTGGAGCATGGTGATCATCCATTTGGAATGGATCCCCTGGTGCCAACAATGTGGACAAGTTATATAACTACTCTTGGACTCAGTTTCCACATTTATACAATGAAGAGGTTGGATTAATTGCTCATTAAGATATTTGGGAAGTACACTCGATGGCTTCATGTACTAGGGCAAGTAGCATGCTTCCAAAACCCACAAACATTTGTTTTAGCAGCATTTGATAAATGTGGATTAGTTTTATCTTACTACTAGCAGAATGTCTACGTAGTTTCATCTCTGCATCAACAGTAAGTGACAAATACTGGTATTATCAATTCGATTTGGGATTTTCAATGAGCACTTATAAGCTGTAACAGCTAATGAGATGCTGTTAAAATGTCCTCCTTTGTATTGTGAAACAACTTCGAAAATTGTAACTTGAGAATCTGTAAGTATTTATTTATAGCCTACCTTTTGGCTGAGATTTGAGATGACATTTTTTCTTTCAACAAAACTCTCAAGTGGCATGCCATGATTTATAATTTTATCTGGTTATTGTCTGCATCTGTTGCAGAAAGTTGAAAAATTATTCAAATCCTGCCAGTAAGTATTTAGAGTTATTTTTTCTGCTACTGAAATGTCCACCTTCAAAACACTGTGAAGTCTTCATACAGAATTAAGGTTGGGCTTTTTAGAGGAAAAAAAAAAAAGGAGAGAATGAGAGAGCAAGTTTTTTCTTTACCCAGAGAAACCAGAAGTAGATTTTAGAGTCTTAAAATACAATAAAAAATCTAGAGTGGCAACAGATTTCTATTTTGCTGCCGAACTCCCTGGTCTCCTATGTATTTCATGCTTTTGTTCTGTTTGTCCTTAAGAATTAGAAATGCTTTCTCTAAGCATCTTAGAATGGATCAGAACCAGACCACTGATGGAGGGAAAAGTAGTTTTCTCCTCCTTATCTTAGTTTATCAGAGTATCTTTTTGCCACCTGACCCAAATTCAGGCTTTGGAGATAGAAATGGCGTGTTTCCTGTAGCATATTTCTATCACCCTAAATGATTCAAGATAGAAGTCACACCCTACATAAAAGGAGCATCCAATAAGGAAGTTTATAGCTGTCCCCAAATTATTCTTTTCATTCAATTTCATTTCTGATTTCAAAATAACGAAGAGTTGCCCATTTAAAAATATCATCTTCAGTACCTTCTACTCTCTTGCCCCTTCTTTCCTTTGGTTCCCCCCAAATTTTACTTCTGCCTCTAACAGGGATCTTCTCCCTCCCATCTGGCAGAGAATCCTTCCTCTCATTAGACATGATCCACTTCCAGTTCTAACCTCTCATCCTCTGAGAAATAGCACTTTAACACCCCCTGCCCTTGTGGCACTTACTTTATAGATCTCTATTGTCATGTTGCCGCTGCCCTTGTTAGAACTGTACATGCTTGTTTTTCCTTCTAGATGGCAGATGTGGTTGGCTTTGACCTTTGTATTTCTCTCAAGATATTTATACCTAAAGATATCCCATAAAATGTCTTGAATTGAATTCACTAGTATGTAATCTTTCTTAATATATAATTAATATTGTTCTCATAAATGTCAATGGTAGGGGAAAAACACTAAATAAAATGATGGTTAAATGGGAAAGGGTGGAAACTTCAGGGATTATCAATGTTTGCTTTTCCTACTGGGTTGCACAGTTATGTTTCATTGCCCCAAACCTCAATTTCCAATAATAAATAATGTCTTCCCTGAGACAGGAGCTGGGGATGGGGAGGAAGGCAGGGACTGTTCTTGGTAGCCCCAAGATGGACATTATTGTTCTCATTTTTTAAAAGTTTTTATTTTAATTCCAGTTAGTTAACATACAATGTTATATTAGTTTCAGGTGTACAATATAGTGATTCACCAATTCCATACATCACCCGGTGCTCATCACAAGTACACTTCTTAATCCCCATCACCTGTTTAACCCATCCCCCCCACCCCTCCTCCTTTCTGTTAGCCATCAGTTTGTTTTCTATAATTAAGAGTCTGTTTTTTGGTTTATCTCTCTCTTTCTGTCTCTTTTATTCCCCTTTTGCTCATTTGTTTTGTTTCTTAAATTCCACATATAAGTCAAATCATATGGTATTTGTCTTTCTCTGACTGACTTATTTCACTTAGCCTTATACTCTCTGTCCCATCCATGTTGTTGCAAATGGCAAGATTTCATTCTTTTTTATTACCATTCTTATTTTTTTTTTACCATTCTTATTTGTAAGGGAGGTTAAGTCACTTGCTCAGCCCCTCACAGTCAGTAAGGGCTAGAACCAGAATCTGAACTCAGGGCTATCAGAGGCCAAAAGCCTCGCTCTCCCATCTCACTTCCTAAACAATGATGCCTTTAAAATATTAATAATGAAAAGAAAAATGTGCAGACGCACCACTGTCAAAGAAAGCCCATCTTTCTTTTATAAGTTTGCTTCCATATTCCAGAGGCCACAAATTCACTGTAAATTTGAAAAGGGTGGGGATTAATTCCTGTCAACTTATTCTTACCATCAGTCCTTTCATGTTGTCAGAAAAACCTTTCTGATGACTCTGTATATTAGCAACCCCATCTCCATCCACCAAACTCTATCCCCTACAGTGCTATATTTTTCCTCAGAGCATTCATCCCCATCTGACACATTTGTTTCCTTGTTTAGTGCCTATCTTCTGCACATTAGAACCGAAGCGCCATGAAAGTGGGGACTTTTTTCTGGTTTGTTCACTGATGTGTCCCCAGCATCAAAGGGTGCCTGAGACACACACATGGTGGACTCCTGGTATATATTTCTTGAAAGGATGAACAAATACAGAAGAGAGGACTCTATAGTTCACCTAACTGATTCAAAATAGTGCTACTGACAGTTCCTCAAGATGGGAAAATCTGGGGTCTTTTTTTTTCTATTTACTTTCCTACAGTCTAAAAGATTTCTACCTCTGCTCACCATCCTACTTCCCAAACTATCTTCTACAACACGTTTTCTCTTGTTTTTGCCACAGGCGACTTTAATCACAAGTCACCCATATAGATCTAGAGGTGTTAATACTTAACTGCAAAATTTCTTGCACCAAATCTTATCTGTTACCCAGGGGCTCCTCAGTGTCTTAATGATACTACTGCATACAATTCAGCATACACTCTAGAGATTAAAAAAACTTTAATTGCCAAGATTTCTCCCCATTTCTACTCCAATAACTTTACTACTCTAGTCGTTTATTCTGGGAGCAATAATTAAGGGCCCTTTATGTTAAGTACAGATAGAACAGTGAAAGGAATGGGCACTCCCTCATTGCTTGCAAGGTGGATCAGTCCTAATCCTGTGGACCAGGTCTGCACCTGAAGCCACTCGAACACATACTCAAAACCAGGGGACTGCAGAAACCTCCATGGAGAACAACATGGAAGTGTTTGTAAAAGACCCATGACACTGAAAGGCAACTCTGAAGGAGACTAAAAGCATAGGAAATAAAATCTAAAAATTAAGCTTCAGTCTGTTAAAATAAGCCTGGTGGGCCTATGCCACATCTTTTCTGGAATTAAGCTAAATGGCCATTTTTATTAAAGTTAATTTTGGAGACTTTTTAATATTTACCGTCAGTTCATCTACTCTAGCCCTCATTGCATTTCAGCAAATGCCACCACCAGCATCTGCCAGATGCTTTAGCCAGAAACTCCAGTGTCTCTGCTTCTCTACATTACTTCCAATCACCAAATCTAACCGTTTTCATTTAAAAAATCTACTTGGCCAATACTCTAGGCAAAACCTGGACTACTGCAATGACCTCTAATTTGGTCTTCTCCCATTGTTACAGGTTGAATTGTGTCCCCTGCAAAGATGTTGAAGTTCTAACCCCCAGTACCTGTGAATGTGAAGTTATTTGGAAATAAGATCTTTGCAGAGGATCCAGTTCAGATGAGTTTATTAGGGCAGGTCTAAGCCAATATGACTGATGTCCTTATAAAAAGGGGAGATTTGGACTCAGAAGAAAACACAACAGGGAGAACTCCATGTGAAGATGAAGTCAGAGATTAGGGTGCATCTACAAGCCAAAGGAATGCTATGGGTTGCTAGAAAACCACCAGAAGCTGGGAGAGAGACATGGAATATATCCTCCCTCACAGCCTCAGAAAGAACCCAACCTCCTGACACTTTGACCTCAGATTTCCAGTCTCCAGAATGGGGAGACAATAAATTTCTATTGTTTAAGCAACTCACTGTGCAGTATTTTGTTGTGGACACCTTAGGAAACTAAATCACCTATCTTCTCATTATCTCAAATTCTACTTAAATTTTAAAAAAGTTATACAAGTAATATATTCTCCTTATAAAAACCTCACATTTATTGAAAGCTTTCTTTACGTACCAGACACTAAGTGCTTTATATGTTATTATATCATTTAGCCCTTATATCAGCCCTATTATCATCTTCATGTTACAGATAAAGACACTGAGGTACAGAGTAATTTGCCTGTGGTCACATGGCTGTTATATGAGCTGGGATTCAAAACCACATGGGGTGGCTCTAGAGGTTGAGTGCTCAAACACCATGGTATAGCCCCTTTGATTACCACGTGGTGCCTTTCCCAAACCCCTGAAAGTAACTGCCATTAGCTTTTGTCTGTAACGTGCTCCATTTACTGTATGTATGTATACATGCACATGTGTATATGTGTGTCTCTGTTAAAAAGTATGCAGCCTTAAACCCTAAAAGGATCACACATATCTTCTTGTAACTTGCTTTTTTTCCACTTAATTTATCTTAAAAACCCATTTTAGTGAGTGTATATATTCTTTCTGCTTAATAGTCCACTGTATTGTTTTATATCATGAGTATTTATATTTGTGTGCTAAGATGGGGGCAAAGGCTTTTGATGTCCTTGGAATGCCTTCCAAGCAGTGGGAGGGGCAGGAAGATATGTCTGTAAGATGGTGGCTTTTGGAAGGGAGGGTAGGGAGAGGGTGCGGGGTGGCCCCAGACCCAGCTTGGGTGGCTGCTGATTTCTTCAACATCAGTTTCTACTGAGAATTGACTTTGAGAAAAAGAATGTGGGCCTGGAAATTTCAATATTTGGGATTTATATTCAACTAGGCTTCATTGGTTGAGTCACTTATCTTGTCTGAGCTATATTTATTACTTATATTTAGAAAAGCAGAGGTGATCGTTCTTGTCCTTCACTGTCATAACATTTCTGTGAGGAAAAAATCAAATGAAATAAAATGGCTTCCAGACATAATTGTTTTATGATTATGATTACCTTCATACTGTTTCCAGGTACTAGATATCAGAAATATTGGTTTGTAGAGTCTTTGGAAAAGAAACCACTATTTGGAATAATTTTTATTGCTTTTATGGGATTGTTTTAAGAATTAAATGAAGTGATGCATATGAAAAGACTTCAGGACTGTGTGTGGAACATGGCAGGCATTATGAAGTCTAAAGTTCCTCTCTTCTCTCTCCCTTTTTTCCCCCATACATTCAGTGCATGAGTGTCCTTACTGCTTAAATTTTTGTTGAAAGTTCTGGATCTACCTTTCCATGATACAAATTCTAAAATATTTACGAATTGGAAAATTTTCAAGCCTTCTAACAGAGACAGCATTAAGTCATTAATTATAAAACACACAGTTTAGTGAATTCTTTATTGATTTTACAAAGAAGATTATTTGGCTGCTTACGTGTGTGTGTGTGTGTGTGTGTACTTTGCTCTTTGTAAACTGTCCAGTTATTTCCACAGGAAGACATACCCGTTATGTTTTGGTCCTTCAGATCTCCTTCATCTCTGATAGTCTGAGCTTCAGTAGGACTGTTTTTCTTTTTACCCACAGAAACATGAATAGGGAGCTTGTACAGGTGCTGCTTTGAGTAATAGAATTCACAATAGACCCAGCCTCTGTTATCTCAAATTGAGAAAAGGATACAGATCGTTCTTTGAATACAACAAAAAATGAAGGCAAAAGACTAAAGTTTGAAGAGACACCCATCAAACTACAGTGATAGCCTCCCATAGGCATTTACTACACCAAGGAGGGAGGTTCTTTAGATTGATTACCAGAGCTTAAGAGAAATGTGTGTTTTTCATTTTCCTGGCTCTGCAGCTGATATCCTTGACATCTTTGTTAGGGTTGCTGTTGCCATTGCGTTATTTTTCATATAGCATGCTGTGATCTGTGTAGTGTCACCCCTTTCTGGCCATCTAAGTGGGTCCCACCATAGGGTAAGTGTTCCTCACTGTGATCCCTGATTGTCTGCAGGCCACTCCTGATCTACCACAATATGTTTCTGATGAGTGAGAGTATAGTTTCTTCTCTGATGTGCCTTGGTTACCCCTTTAGGGGAGTGAGCTCCCATATGTTCAGCCTCAAAGAAGGTTTAAACATACATTCAGGAGTTCAGGTGGTAATTACAACCCCACAGGGGAGGATAGGAGAGGTATAATTGATCTGGCTACCAAATCCTCTAGTACCTTGCAGTGAAGGAAGATCTTGGGAAGGTGAAGGTTAGAAGCAGGAACTTCAGAAGATGACTATGGGACTATTTTCTTCTTCCCTAAGCCAACTTCCTGCCTCATTTTTCTACAGCCATTTCACTTAATATCCTTCTCCTCTCCTAAGAAATCTGCATTTTTAACCAACACTATAGTAGATTGTAAGGTGAAGACTCTGAGGAGACACATACTTTGAGAAATGCCAGCCTACATAATAAAGCCCAGTTCCTTAGTGTGATGTTGGTGGATTTCCTGGCCTTTCCTCGGTCCCTTTGGCCCCCTTCTTCAGCTTCTCCTTCTGCTCTTCTCCTGTACCCCTTCACCCAACCCTCAACTCCATGCAATTGTCCTTTGGCCAAAACTGAACTCTTAACATTTTCCAAACACATGGAGTTACATGCAAATTCAGAGCTTTTGCACTGGCTTCAATGGCTTGTTCTCACCTTCAGGGCTCACAGAGTTGTACTTTGAGCGAGCCAGTGAGGAGATATCTTGTCAGAAGATACCCTCACAGTCCCCTTCCTGTCCCCTTGCACGATCTCTGCCCTCTTCCTCCTCAAGTGGTAAAGCTTCATCTCTGCCTCTGCTCAGTCACTTTGGTACTTTGCTTATACTTTTCTTATTGTCCTTACCATGCTACTTAAAATCCAATTCACCTCCTCCTTAAAGTTTGCCCTGCTCTCCTGAGATAAGCTCTCTCTTTCTTAAATGTCCATTGCATATCTTCTGAAACTGTCTATGTCACTTGTCACATTCAATCTTAAAATTAATAGCTCACACATTTATAGCACTTGCTATGTGTCAGGCCCTATTCTAAGCATTTTATGTAAATTAACTCACTTAAGTCTCACATCTACCTTCAGAAGTATATGCTACTATTACCCCTTATTTCACTGATAAGGAAATGCAACACAGAGAGTATAAGTGACTTATGAAGTCTCCCACTACTAAATGGCTAGGCCACAGTTCAAATCTAGTCAGTCTGGCTTGAGATACCATGTTCTGAACCATTAGTGTGTAATCTGCTCTATCTACCTTATATTTCGTAGTTATTTGTGTAAATATCTTATGACTTTTTTTTTCTTCCATCTCTGCATACCTGTGTCTCCTAGTACATGGTAGGCACTCTCCAGATGCTTGAATTATTGAATTACATGGGGATGATTTTTTCAGGAGGCCCTTGAATTCTAAATTTTGGGAACCCCTAGGAAAAAACCTCCAATATATCTGATAATGGAATTTCCAGTGGTGGTAAAGGTCAAAGCATAAATCCCTTTTGGCAGTTAGCATTTTCTTATGATTTTTGTTTCTCCTACCTACCTTTCCAAGTAGCTTTCATTTTCATTTGTTTTACTTTATCTTATGCTATGTTCGCACTTACATTTTAAACGATGGAAAGAAAAAGATCACTTGCAAATGCCAACTGGGAAAGTGTTTATTTTAAACAATGCTGTTCGGGTGCACCAGCTGCCGTTGCTATGCTTGCATATTGGTTGCTAGGGGTAGTGAGGAGAGTTAAGCTTGTGATGTCAAAGTGACAAGTTGCTTCAACTGAACATTCTATTGGCTAGAATTTTTCTGAGATCAGGAATCCTCAGTTCCAGGCAATTGGAAAGGTACTTGGTTTTAACTTGCAGAAATAACTTAAACCACAGAAAGAATTAATTATAATCTAGTCATTTTTTAAGTGTGGAAGGAAATCTGGCAGTTTATACAGTTTAGAATTTGGACAAGACTTTCAAAAGTTTACTTCTCCTCAAAGGATGATGCAAATCATTACAGAAGACTAATAGTATTGTAAAATAAAAAAAGCAAAAGCTACCTTTAATATCAGAATGCGTTGTCTGTCCAAAAAAGGATTTGTTTAAACATATCAGTTGTCATATAAACACAGGAAAAGAGACCTCACCATTTTAGAAATTGTCCCACTGTGAATGCAGATTTTTAGATTTATGTTTAACACAGGAAATATTTGTGTGTGCTCATCATCATTTTGCTTGTATTTTACATACAAACTCATTCAATAAGAAATCCTTAAGCACCTACTACATATAAAACATCGTCTTAGGCATCAAGGCAGAGTGACCAACCATCCCAATTTACCTGGGATTTTTTCCCAGTTTTAGCACTGAAAATCTCATGTCTTGGGAAACCCCCAAGTCCTGGCCAAACACAGAAATTTGATCACCGTACAAGGAGGAAACAAAACAAGACTAAAATAGTCTCCAAAAACTTTCTTGTGGGTAGGAAAACAAGCTGAACAGCCAAATAGTCAAGGAACACAAGTAGTAAAAGCTTACATTTATTGAGTGCTTATAAGGTAAATTCTATCATTATCCCCATTTTAAAGATCAATAAACTGAGACACAGCAAGGGTAAATAACCTAGTTAGTGGAGGAGCCAAAATTTAAACCCAGGATGTTTGGCTTTAGAGCACATACTGTCATTAAGTCCTGTATGGAAAAGTTCTCCAAGGGGAGGGATTGATAGAGGCAGGAACACTGGGGAAAGCATCACCAGAAGGGTGGATGACTACACCTTGACTCTAAAAAGTGAGCAGGATTAAGAGAGTTAGGAAGAAGAGAGGAAAACATCATTAAAAAAAAAGGAAATCACACAAGCCATGGTCTGGAGTGAAGAACAGGCCAAGCATTCTCTCCAGAAACATGGAGGAGTTAGCCTGGGAAAGAGGGTGGAGCCCTTTGTCTGATACTGCAGACAATTAAATGCAAAGGCAGAGAGAGAGGAAGACAGAAAGAAAGTGATTTTCCCTGGAGAGATTTAGCCTCTCTTGTCAAAGGCAAGGTCACCTATTAGGTGAGGAGGTGGGATTGAAACTGGAAGCAGGGAGTGAAGATTTGTAAGCTCCTTTCTTGAGCTGTTTAAGGAAGTCTGCCGGTGTCCAACAAGAGGATTTCTGAAGAGTAGGAAGGAGTTGAAATAGAATATTAATAATTTTTTTAAGATTTTATTTATTTATTTGAGAGAGAGAGAAAGTGAGCATGAGCAGGGGTGAAGGGCAGAGAGAGAGAGAGGGAGAAGAAAACTCCCCACAGAACAGGGAGCCAGACATGGGGCTCGATCCCAGGACCCTGAGATCATGACCTGAGCTGAAGGCAGATGCTTAACCAACTGAGCCACCCAGGTGCGACAATAATTTTTAATTTTAACATAGTCATATAAAAATCCTGGGAAATAGAAAAAAATAAATTAAAAAAACCCACTATAATTTTAGGTCTTTAATGTCTTATGTTTGTTTCTTATACACTCAGAATCGTGGTGTACCTATATATCTGAATCCTGCATTTGATTTTACTTAATTTATTATCATAACTATTTCCCATGTTCTATAGTTCTTTATAACCATCATTTTAACAACGAGACAATATTCTATCAGAGGTATATTCCACAATTCCCTTAACCACTATGCTTTGTCGATATTCAAGTTTCCAGTGTTTTCCTTTCATAAATGAAGCTAGAATGACATCTTCATGTTTATATTTTTTTCCCACGGTCTAACTAGTTCTCATGGGTTTTTTATGTTGTCTTTCTTTAGCTGCCATGAGGCTATGAAGCAACAAGATTTATTTTTCAAACAAGCATACACATGGTAACATATCCAAGTGCATGTTGTTTTCTTTAAAAAGCAAAAAAAAATTTTTTGAGAAGTATTTATTTATTTCACTGGCATTTCTAATTACTTTAAACTTTTAGATTTGTTTTTTTCTTTGTAATTCCTTCAGAAAGAGCCTGAATTGCCCCCCAGAATTAGTCTTGTATCTTATCTGTAGGTTCATATCTCATTTATAGCTTTATATTGTAAGATATGATATATTATAAGCTTTATAAGACATAATATAAGCCCAGCTTTAAAAGAGGACTTGGCTCTGAATAACACTGGGCTGGACCCAAACCCTTGTTACTACCCAGAAGAGTTAAGCTCAGAAATCCCTGCCTCTGCCTCAGTTTCTGCTAACAGCCCATCTTCCATCCCAACTTCACCATGTCTCTTCCCTATTCCTATCCCTCTATGACTGTTGCTCTTTGAGCTCCGTTGAGGTCTCTGGTTCCTTGACACATCCCCTTTCTTTAAGACTTTAAGCCAGCTCTTGACTTCCTCTCTGATACCCATCACTTCGTCCTCTCTTGCAGCACCCTCCTCTCCTGCCTCATCTTTCTACTACCTCTGCCCTGCTGATTCTGATTCTTGGATCAGTCCAGCTGGGTGCCTCCTCCACTCCCACATCTGGTGCAAAGCCCTGCTGGGGTTGGGTAGAAGATGGTCACTTTACAAATGCGGTCTTGCACCAAGCTGAGTCCTGAGGGCTGTTTGATACTCCTTCTCTTTCAGGGCCATTCCAGGTTCTTCTCTCCCTCAGTTATTAGCTCTTCAACAACTTTTCTTTAACAATACAGAGAAAACAGAGCCTTTCGGGTGTGAACTTCTTGACCTTCCCATCCCACACCTGAAAATTTGTCTTTATTTAAATCCTCTTTTCTCTCTGAGAGGAAGTATTGTTCCTCTTCCTGTCCAAAGCTAATCCTTCCACCTTCCACTGATACTATCCATTCCAGATTCCTCTGAGATCATGTTCCAACAATAATAAGTTCTCTTTCATCTTTACTGGCTCCTTCTTTCAATATGGACATACGCTTAAGACTCTCCCTTTTTTTATATGTGTTTTTTAATTTAAATTCAATTAGCCAAGGTATAGTACATCATTGGTTTTTGATATAATGTTCAATGATTCATTAGTTCAGTATAATACCTAGTGCCCATCATATCACATGCCCTCTTTAATGCTCATCACCCAGTTACCCCATCCCCCCACCCACCTTCCTTTCCGCAACTCTCAGTTTGTTTGTTTGTTTGTTTTTTATGTTATATTAATCACCATACATTACATCATTAGTTTTTGATGTAGTGTTCCATGATTCATTGTTTGCGTATAACACCCAGTGCTCCATGCAGAACGTGCCCTCTTTAATACCCATCACCAGGCTAATACATCCCCCCCACCCTCCTCCCCTCTAGAACCCTCAGTTTGTTTCTCAGAGTCCATAGTCTCTCATGGTTCATCTCTCCCTCTGATTTCCCCCCCTTCATTTTTCCCTTCCTGCTATCTTCTTCTTTTTTTAAGCGTGAAAGGAAGACAGATTTGTATTAAGTGCCTACTGTATGTTGGTCACTGGAGAACATATTATCTCAATTAATTCTCATAACAATTTTATGAGTTATGTGTTATTATCCCCACTTTTTTTAATTAAGAAATTAAAATTTATTTTTTTTAAATAAGAAAGCTAAGACTTAGGTTAACGAATGTTTTAAATTAGTAAACTGGCTTGGTCTGTGACAAAACCATGAATGCTACCTCCATTAGCCCACTCCAAGTTCCCTTTGCTTTTCCTTCACAAACATATTTGTTAATTAATAACAAATTATTCACTTAAATTCCACTTCAACATGGTTTATTGGTGAATTGTCTGTGTGGGAATTATTTAAAACATATCTACACATTGAGTATGCAATCAGTAGCTTCTTATCCAACTTAGAACACACATTATCTAAAACATTACAGAAAAAACCTCACTGACCACTTGTTTCTTTAACTATCCACTTAACTTGTGGGTATTAATCACCGTCTGCAGCAACTATTTCCAGGGGAAGGTTAATACATACATGAATAATAGTCAGTGTTATGATGGTAAATGCTTAACAACTGCTTTCTGAATGAAAGTTGTTGATTAGTAGAGTTTGCCAATGTCTGTGACATAAATACTCCCACCATGAGGAATATTTAATAATGGCTGTGTTTAATAACTGTCTTACAAAATTCCTAAAAATATAGCAATCACAAGCATATCTGAGCTGGTTCCAGCACGTTACTGAATTAGCTAACAGTTATTGAGTGCTTGCTAAGTGTTGTGCACCATTTTAAGTGCTCAGAGGTATTATCTCAGTAATCCTACAACACATTATTTCCATGTAGAAACTGAAAGATTAAGTAAATTGCCCAAGAACATGCCATTTAAGTATGGGGGCTGGAATTGTACTAGACACCAAAAAATGCTATCTTTCTTTACGAAAAAATACACAAATGTGTGACTATTTGAGCTTTCTTTATTTCTAATAACTTAGAAGAATCTGGTTTAAATTTTGTCATCATATGACTTATAAAGAAAATATATATTTAAAATACATATGTAATTTCCTACCTTAGTAGACTTAAGTACCAGGAAGACAGGAATCTGATTTTCTGGCGTTTTTATATCTCTAATGTTTAGCTCAGTGCCCAGCATGTAGCAAAAACTCATAAGGAATATTGAAAAAATGTAATATAATAATTCTTAGCCCTTCATTAAAAGTTCTCTAAAATCTCTGTAAGGTATGTAAATGTATTTAAAATAATTAAATATTTTATGTTTATATCCCTTGACAAAATAATATCAGTCCTGGGAATTTATCCTTAGGAACTAATTCAAAGGGATGAAGAAAAAAAAAGCATTAAGCAACGAAATGTTCGTTGCAGTGCTGGTTATATAAGCAGAAAAATAAGACAAACATAAATATCCAAGAATAGGGACGTCTGGTGGCTCAGTTGGTTAAACATCTGCCTTCAGCTCAGGTCATGATCCGAGGGTTCTGGAATTGAGACCCACATCTGACTCTCTGCTCAGTGGGGAGCCTGCTTTTTCCTCTCCCTCTGCCTGCTGCTCCCTCTGCTTGTGCGCGCTCTCTCTCTGTGTCAAATAAATAAATAAATTCTTTAAAAAAATACCCAAGAAAAAGAAAATAAATAAATAAAATAAAATAAAAAAATACCCAAGAATAGTGAAACAGTTAAAGTATGATACATTTCTTCAAATGAATTTTGTGCAGCCAATAAAAAAGATAAATTCATTTAACATAAAGTGGAAAAATAAAGCAGGAGACAAAAGTCCACACATGACTTGATCACATAATACAGCAGGCCATGCTACAGAGTGACTAAAAGTAGAGGCTTTGGATTTGAACTTACCAGAACTCAATTCTAGGATCTTTCAACTTGCCGCACAACATAGGGCAAGTTGCTTAACTTTCCTAAGTCTCAGTCGCCCCTGTGCAATGGGGATGATTCTCTTGAGTCATTGTGGGGATTAAATGAGCAAATACAGACAGTGCCCAGGACATAACCTGGCACACTGATCTATTGCCCACACATATGGCAAGGAATGGCAGGAAATATGGGCAAGGGAAAATAATTGTTGCTTTCGGGTATGTGTGTGGGGATTGTGGATCAATTTTTTTATTTTTTTAATTTTATGACATATATGCCATAAAGAGCAACCAATGGAAAAATACAATCACTTTTACAATATCCTACAAATTACAACTATCTCCAGTTTAGACAACCTTCAGTCCAAACAAGTGAATTGACTCAATCAATGCTCTAATACTCCTCTCAGGGACCTCAAAGACAGGACTTATGCTTCTACATTCCCTGCTGCTCATGGGTTGCTGAGACTCTGCTACCATTCCCTGGTTCACCCAATTTCCACCAAACAGATGTAGAATTAGACTCATTTTCATGCTACAAAGATATACATAGAGTCATGCTCATCTGATAATGATAATGCTGTGGCCTGGTCCTTTGGAATCCTGCTCACATGTGGAGGGTATCTTGTAACCTTCCAGGTTATCAGATCACACACTACTATTTCTCTTCTTCCTCCTTGTTCATCTTCCTCTTATCAGGATGAAATTGGTAAAGATGAATTAAAGGTGCCTGCATTATCCCTCAACCTGCAAACAACTTGGAATGTTTCAACACCTAAACTTCAGTTGTAATAAATCGTATTTAGTTGAACACCTTGCCAGATCCACAGTACAATATCTGGATTACAGTTATACTCAAAGCGAAATTTCTGGGTGCATAAAGATCTGAAGTCATTATGATAGAGTTCCATGTAACAAGAATCAATAATAATTATCTTGGCATAAATTATTTTCATATTTTAGGACCAAAAGATTCAGAGAAATTTTTAAAGAGATTAGTCTTCAGTGTCTTCAAATCAAACAGAAATAAAATCCAGAGTTCAGTATAAGCTCAAGGCTTGTCACCACCTGCTCAAATGTGAGAGCAGCACTTTAGGCATGCCCAAGTCTGCTTAGCTTATTCTTATTAGCGGGGGCATTTAATTAAACCAAGACGGTTTCTCTGCCTGACCAGGGCAACTACTGATGAGAATAAAATTGATGGGAGATGAACAGTTAACAGCAGGAGATACATGGGAACAAGAAATAAAAGGGCCACAGTCAAACTGAAGAATATTGCTGTAGTATATTATATTTGACATTTACTGCTGTGTCTAATAATGCATCTCTTACTTCTCTCCAGCAGCCATGTTACTTCATTATTTTAAATTTTGGGAGCTTTTGTTTTTGAAAAATGACAAAAGTCTCACTTCTCCATTCCTCATTAGGGTGCATATTTAATTGTGTTCCTCTGTTCATTATATTTGAATATTGCCATTCAACCAGAAGATTGCTGGCAAAATCATGTAAATGGCTATGCCTGGCTTTTCCAAGGTATTTAAAATTCTGTCGTTGTTTCCATAAGCCACAGACAGTGGGTTATTTTTCATGGACAGACAGTGCATTCTTCTCTTGGGGTTTTTATGGACAGACTGTATAAAATGATAACACAATGAATGGGGTACCAGCTCTACTATATCAAGGGCTTAAATCAGCTATTTCAGACAGAAATTCAATGTAGTAGAGCACGTTTCAAATAGGTTTGCAGGTACAGGCTATAACACAAAAATTTCAACATCTTTTGTGATTAATTCTCATGAAAGGTTAATGACATTTTTTACAATAAATTAGAGCTAAGGTGAGGGAGATTTCAGTAATGTAGGTTCAGGTGGCAACCTGAATAAAATCGATTAAGATTTGCATGCCAGAATTAAAATAGAGATGTAATCTATCTTCAAAATGGCCAGGGTTTGGATTATTGTGGAAGATATAGCAAAGGTGAATCTTCTACTTGCCTGTTCATAATCCTTTCCATGTCATGTGATAGTTTTTCTGATTTTGTAATACCATATTCACTATAGCTCATTTCATACTCTCCTTTCCTGAAAGCGAAGTTACTTCATTGTACTTGCTTAAAAAGAAACTATTTTTAATGTTAATTTCTAATTAACCCTAACTTAATCATAGTCATTAGGGCTTCCATTTTGTTGTTTCTTTTTTAAACCTGTTGTGGAAAATGGTCTAAACTAAAGTGATTTCTTAAAACTGTCTCTAAGGAGTGTGAAGAAATGTCTATTTTCAGTTAATGATCCAGAAAATCAAGAATTATCTCCAGTTTGCCAATGAAGAATATTTTTATCATCTTGAAATTCTTTTTAATGGAAAAAATTCACATGGAATTAATTTTAAACATAGCCTTTAATGCAAACTTAAATTCCCAACTACCCAGGTGTGACATGTGATCCAGATCTCTTTTCTTGTTATATTTCTACTGAGAATCCTATGTTTATATGTAGATTCTCTTTATCCAAATTATTATGGCCACAGTTTTATAATTATTAGTATGTAATGAATGGATTTATTACTCAATAAATTATAATAATATCATGTAACAGACACAAAAATAGTTTGGTTTAAATCAGTGAAAGAATTCTAGCATTATATTCTACAGGCTTCCCACTTAATCTTTATCTAATTATTATGATTGATAAACTTGTAAAGAGATGATGTTGTACGATACCCTGGAGACAAAGTATCATAGTTTTGGCTATCTAAAAAAGAATAGGGGGAAATGCAACTGCAAATACTCATAAAATATAATGCTCTTCATGATAAATCTATTTTATTTACTTTTTTATTTTGTCTCTTTCATTCCCAAGAAGAAGATAAGGTGACTTTATCATTAGAGTGACCATATAATTTATCATCTAAACTTTCAAGAATGAGAGGGTTAAATATTAATCATCATACTGAGGCATAGACATAAACTAGTCCTATCCCAGGAATGTTGGAACATATAGTCACCCCAGTTACCACAAAGCTCAATACAATAAAACCATAGACTAGGCAAGACAAGACAAAAGGAAAAAGAAGGAATTAGAAGAAAGGGGTAGTAAAAAACCATTCAGGAATGTCTGCCTAACTTGGATGTATCTAGACAGAACATATATCACTTAGCAGGATGAAAGTTGGGAATCTTCCATGTCACTATTTACTAAATCGTAAGGAATACTGTATTGGTCGGGGTAGACTAACTGCTGGAATAAATCCAAAATCTTAGTGGCGTAAGACAATAAATGTTTATTTTTCACTCACATTATTGTTCAGTATAGATTGATGAGGCAATGGTGATTGGTGGGCATGGTTCAGCAACCAAGGTAGACAGAGGCACCCTTCTCTTGAACTTGGGACAAGCAAGATAGCCTTGGATATAAACACACAGGCAAGAGATGGGAGAAGAAAGAGTGTATTGGATTGAACATTTGTCATGTGCCAATTCTGAAAATGATATGCCTCACTTTCTCCTATATTCCATGGCCAAAACTCAATTGTATGACCTCACCTAGTTTCAAGAGAGACTGGGGAATGTGGTCTGGCTGTCCACTAGGAGGAAGTGAAAATGGGGTTTGGTGAACACATTACAATCTCTATCACTCCGCTCCATTCTGGTTACCAAGTACACATTTCACTCTTCCTCTTATACACAGAATAAGGAAATCTCATATAGTTTCTGCATGGAGTTCAAACTTTAGAATCTCTGGGAGGTGCCCAGTTCTCTTTATCAGCTTCTGATACGGCTCCTTATAACCTGCTGACCCATGAACTAGAAAGGCAAATTATCAGCTCCCCACCATCCTTCTCCATACATTCAGTAAACCATGGTGGAATAGGGATAAACATCATGGTTGACATTTTCTGTAGGGAAAGATAATAACCAACTAAAAGACATTTTTCTTACCTTTGCTTTTATAGAACCTTGCATTATTCTTTAACTTCAATCACAAATGTCATCTTCTTTCCTTTTCACTGTTATTCCTCTTGAGAAATTACCCAAGTATTTGTATCATATTAAGAATACATTAAATCTGTTTGTTCTCTTGTAGCTCAGATTAGAAACTATGCAGCTACTAAGACCCTATACAGTCCTTATTCTTTGAAGTATATAATGGAGTTAATAAGAGAAAGAGCTTCTTTATCAGTGATTATAAGATTATGGAAGATTTATAAGCACTAAAAGAGTTGAGAAAATTACTTCTTAACCAAGATACATAGGAGAGAAGGAAATAGTATAAAAGCAAAGTTATTAGTTTCCTGACATTCAAATTATTGTTAACTGGCTTATATCTTTCTATGTCTCCCTAAACTTGGGCACTTTTTATTTTTTTGTTTTTATGTTTAGTGCCTAGGAACCATAAACATATCACTTCATTTTGTTGGCACAAACATACCACTGTAGAGAACTGCGAAAATAAGTGAAAGTCTAATAATATTTATTGAAGGTTTTGAATCCTGAAATAAAAATAAAAGAATAGCAAATAAACAGTTTAAAAAATGTTTTATTTCAAAATAGTTTTACACTTAAAGAAGAGTTGCAACCATAGTATGGAGAATTCCTGTATACCCTCCACCCAGTTCTCCTAAAGTTAACATCTAACATAACCATGGTACAATTTTCAAAAGTAAGAAATTAATTTGGTATAATACTGCTAACCAAACCACAGAATTTATTTGATCTCATCATTTTTTTCCACTAATGTCCTTTTCTGTACAAGTATCTGATCCAGGATCCCATGTTGCCTTTTATTGTCATGTCTCAGTCTCCTCCAATCTATGTTGATTACTCATTATTTCCATGTCTCCCATCACCTTAACTTTTGCAAAGAATATTTTCAGGTATTTTGTAGAATATTCAACACTTTTGATTTGCATAAGTTTTTCTCAGGGTTAAATTAAGGTTATGGAATTTAGGGAAGAATGCCATAGAAGTAAAGTACCTGCTTTATTGTATCATATACGGAGCCATATGGTATCAAACTGACTTATCATTAGTGATGTTTTCTTTTATCACTTGGGTAAGTAGTACCTGTCAGATTTCTCTACTCTAAAGGTACTATTCTTCTCATTAATAAATATTTTGGAGGAGATACTTTGGTCACTGTTTGTGTCTCATGTCTCACTGTAGACACCTGCTTTCCCCTAGATTCTGGGTAGTTAGTTGCCCTGCACCCTCAGCACTCTGATGGGTAAGAGAATTTGTGAATTTGCTGTTTATTCAGCACTTTTGTTTTAAGTTTTTGTTTCCATCTCTCAGCAGAAACCAAAAATCCAGTATTTGAGGTTTAATAAATACTCTTTTTAAAAAGATATTTATTTATTTGTTTATTTAGAGAATGAGTGGGGAAAAGGGGCAGAGGGGGAGGGAGAAATAGACTGCATGGAACAGGGAGCCTGACGCAGGCAGAGCTCAATCCCAGGACCCTGAGATCATGACCTGAGCCGAAGACAGACACTTAACTGACTGAGCCACCTAGGCAGCCCTAAATAAATACTCTTAATATTAACTGTTACTCTTAATTAGTTGTCATGTTGGTCAATACTCCAATATCCAGTCCATTGCAGAAGATCAGTCTTAGTCAAATTCTATCAGTCCATTTACCCTGCCAGTGATTGGTTTTGAAATAGGATGCGACTCACTTTTGGCCAATGAAATTTGAGGGAAACTGTGCTATGGTCCTCCTAAGGAAAACTTCTGTTCTTATACAAGAAGTAAGTAAAATGTAGTTCACCTTCTTTTACCTCTGGATGTAACTGTTTCTGGATGTATTGTCTGAGACTTGACCACATGATTGACCACCATCCTGTTTCTAGTAAGAAAATGAAGCCAACACTGAGGACAGCAGAACAAAAAGAACCTGGAAAGAATCTGATTGTTTACTGGCATTTTTCAGCTGCTATTCTAACCATCTATGGAACCAAGCTTATCTATGGTGTTCTAGTTATGTTCAATAGTAAATTTCCTTATTGTTTAAGCCCAGTTTGATCCTTGGGTTTTCAATTACTTGGATCCAATGTCTTATAACTATTATCATCACTTTAAGTGAAGTATGATTTTTATGCAAATATACTACAATCTCTCTATCCATTCTACTGTTCATGGGCATTCAGGTTGTTCCCAGTTCTTAGTTTTAGGAACAGTGATGCTATAAATGTTTTAATACATGTCTTTTGGTGAATATGTCCGCATTTCCTTTCAATGTATGCCTAAGAATGAAATTCCTCAGTAATAAACTATGTCCATGTTCAGCTTTAAAAATAGATACAACCAAATATGTTTTAAAAGGCTGTATCAATTTAGCCTCTCACCAAAAAATTTCTGAGATTGTGTAAGAGAATGGTTCAGTTTTATTCTGCATATGGCTGTCCAATTTTCCCAGCACCATTTATTGAAGAGACTTTTTTCCATTGGATATTCTTTCCTGATTTGTCAAAGACTGGTTGACCATAGAGTTGAGGGTCCATTTCAGGGGTCTCTTTTCTGTTCCATTGATCTATGTGTCTTGATGATCACAGCTTTGTAATATAGCTTGAAGTCAGGCATTGCGATGCCCCCAGCTTTGGTTTTCTTTTTCAACATTCCCCTGGTGATTCTGGGTCTTTTCTGGTTCCATAAAAATTTTAGGATTGTTTGTTCCAGCTCTGTGAAAAATGTCGATGGTATTTTGATAGGGAACCCTCTTACACTGTTGGTGGGAATGCAAGCTGGTACAGCCACTCTGGAAAACAGTATGGAGGTTCCTCAAGATGTTAAAAATAGAGCTACCCTATGACCCAGCAATTGCACTACTAGGTATTTACCCCAAAGATACAGATGTAGTGAAAAGAAGGGGCACGTGCACCCCAATGTTCATAGCAGCAATGTCCATAGTAGCCAAACTGTGGAAGGAGCCAAGATGTCCTTCAACAGATAAATGGAATATTACTCACCCATCAGAAAGGATGAATACCTACCATTTGCATCAACATGGATGGAACTGGAGGGAATTATGCTAAGTGGAATAAGTCACGCAAAGAAAGACAATTATCGTATGGTTTCATTCATATGTGGAACATAAGGAATAGTGCAGAGGACCATAGGGGAAGGGAAGGAAAACTGAATGGGAAGAAATCAGAGAGGGAGACAAACCATGAGAGACTCTGGACCCTGGGATACAAACTGAGGGTTAAGGAAGGGAGGGGGATGGGGTGATGGGGTAACCAGGAAATGGGTAATAAGGAGGGCACATGTTGTGATGAGCACTGGGTGTTATATGCAACTAATGAATCGTTGAACACTACATCAAAAACTACTGATTTACTATATGTTGGCTAATTGAACATAATAATAAAAAAATATTTGTGAGAGTTACAGTTGCTCCATATCCTTGCCAACACTTGGTATTATTAGACTTTTTATTTAGGCATTTTGATTCATGTGTATGCATAGTAGTATCACAT
Organism: Halichoerus grypus; assembly: GCF_964656455.1. Lineage (NCBI taxonomy): Eukaryota > Metazoa > Chordata > Mammalia > Carnivora > Phocidae > Halichoerus > Halichoerus grypus. The sequence goes on along the minus strand of NC_135712.1, from coordinate 102,757,754 downwards.
TGTGACAAATTATATTTATATATGTATTAATGTTTATATTCATATTCATTATATATCAAATTCTTTATTATCATGAATCATAGCCTAGATGCATATTGTTGAGAAACTACCAAAAAACAATTAATATTCATGTAAACTAAAGGTCTTTATACTGTACTTGGAAGTAAGGTGGTGAAAAAGGAGTGATGTTAAGCTTATATGTACATTGTCCATTGAATAAGCTCTAGTCCACTTCTAAGGGTAGAGCTGTTTTGTAAAGTAGAATAGCAAGATAAAATAGAAGCCTTCAGCTTATAACATGGGAGAAATGAAACATACAAATAGGAGAGACATAAAAAGGCATGATACAAAGAAGGGCTTTCATCAAATCATTTACTCTTTTTGGACTCACTATAAAGTGAAGAAAAGAGGTAGATGGCTTCCATATTTTTCCCTCCATCTATGACATTCTATGGTTATTTATTTTCTCCTCAAGAATTTTATTTATATTCTTTTTTTATCCAAATACTGGTTGTCATCCACACAAAACCCAAAGACCAGTTGTGGGGTCAGGAGGGCTGCCTGAAGCTCAAGTCATTGCCCATACCCCCTGGAGAACAGGTGCTTTGATGGAAGGATCTCTTTGATTCACATTTGAATATGGGCAGTGGTGATATGGACACTTCTCTGGAGAAAAAGTTCCATTTTTCTCTACGTGCTGAAACTTGGACTTGTAAGTAGTAGTAAAGTTTGTCAGTGCTCCAAAAGTTGGAGCATGAAAAGCCTTAGTTGTTGGTTTTGAGTGGAGAAAGCTAACCATAAGATAGACAAAACCCCTGACAAGAGCTTATCTGCCTGTAGGTAACCTAAATGCCTGTTGTGAATATCTATGCAGGTCTTTGTATCTATTTAGGGTGTGCTTGTTTGCCCATGGATTGTGGTTGAGAACCGGCCAGATAATTTTTCCGGTGAATATGTTAAGGTTCTATTAAGGTGTCAGTAGGGACAACTTCTTCTTGGGCAGTGATGTTAATATGTAAAATCTGCTTGTTTAAGCAGTTATCTTCTCTGACATTAATGCCTCATTTTCAATTTGCTTTGAAATCTATTGCTCTTTTTTTGAAAGCATCCATCCATGTGTTGGTTTCCAGTTTTCAAGTGTAATTAATGATAAATACATTACCTCCTCTTTTTATAATCATGGTTTACTCTTCATTTGAATCTGTCAGGCAATACTTAATGTTGGCCAATTAAGTGTTTTAGCATGTCACAGGTTTGTTCTGTTGATGCTGTAATAGCATCCCCCTGTGGCACAGATAATGAGACATGGGTTTGCTTGGCAACCTGGTTCCAGTAGTTCACCTCTGACCATCAATCTTATGCAGGCTCAGAGCCTCTTGGCATTTTGTACTCAAGGGCCATTTATTTTGGACATATGGTGGTAAGTCCTGGTTTTTCTTTAGAAATAGTATAATCTTGGTCATTCCTATTTGTGAAGTGCATTTTTTGTTTAAAGGATACTTTTTAATTTCTATAATTTTAAAAAATGTGCAGAGGGCATCATGGAATGATTGTACACCATGGAGTATCATAGATGTGGTTCCAATGCCAGCTTTTTCCTTAATGATGATTTTTTTTAAGTGATTGGTCCTTACACACACATATATATCTACCTTGAACTCTCTCTTGATATTTGTACTGTATTCTATCTATTGATGAACCATAATTTGTTTTGCCATTCTCCTATAAATGAACATTTCAGTTATCTTCAGGGTTTTGCTACATAAAGCAATGCTAGAATAAATATCCTTTTACATACATGTTTGCACACTGTTGAAATAAAGACCAACCAAATGAGAAAAGCAAAGACTATTTATTCAGTCTTGCTATAGCTAAGGGGCAGCCATTTTCACTTGCATTTTGGCAGAGACTCAAAGGCAGACAGAAGAGTGGGAAAGCTTCATAGTGGAAAAAAGGGAAAGCTGCAGGTGTGCCTTGATTGGAGATGGTTAGCATGGGGAGGCTGGAGGCGAGTTAAGCAGGGCATCCTACATAATTGGTTAGGGGAGCATATTTGTCTTTTTATGATTGGTCTTAAGTTGGAAGTGGAGACAAATATTAGGGAACCTATCAATTATTAATAAAATCCTAGACATTTTGAACTGATTATTACAGAAGCTATTGGTTAGCTTCCTAGATTGTTACTAGAGATAGCCAGTCTGGCTTCTTGCAAGTCTGACATATAGCAGGCTGTCTTCCTGGGTTATTTATTACAGATAAGGAGTTGGTTTCCTGGGCAGGTTGCTTCAGGCTGTGGGTCAAAGTTCTAATTGTATATATGGTGCAACCATTGTTCATTTGCATATTCAGTCTCTCAACACATACGCAAATACATCTATATGATAAATTCCTAAAAGTGGAATTTCCGAGTCAAAGATATATGCCTTTTAATTTATATATAATATTTATATATATATATTTTTTTGTCAAGTTTTCATGAATTTATAGTCCTTATAGCCTTATGGGGATATAACAGGATGTATTACCAAACTCTTCATCTTTGCCAGTCTGATAGGTAAAAAAAAAAAAAAAAAGTATCTCAGTGTAGCTTAATTTGTATGAGGTTGAGAATTTTTTTTCATGTGTTAAATCATGTTTTTCTTTTTCTGTAAGTTGTCTATTCATGTCCATGGTATTAAAATATTTTTAAGGGCTCCCAGGCCAAGGAAGGTATTGGTAAGAGAGTAAGTCTCTGGAACTTGAAATTATCACCTTGAAAATTCAACCTAGAATCAGGACAGGACAAGAGATACACTCTCTTAGCAAATTTAACTACATAATACAGTTTCATTAACTATCATCACCATGATATACATTAGATCTCCAGAACTTATTCATCTTATAAATTCAGTTTTTACCCTTTGACCAACATCTTATTTTCCCCATCCCTCGCCATAGGCAACCACCAATCTACTCTGTTTTTATGAGTTTCACTTTTTTAGAGTCCACATATAAGTGAGATCATACAGTATTTGGTTTTTTCTGTCTGACTTATCTCACTTAGCATAATGACTTTAAGTTTCATCCATGTTGTTGCAAATGTCAGGATTTCCTTCCTTTTTATGGCTGAAAAACATTCCATTATGTATATAGAAGATATTATATGGATATATATATATATATATATTCAGTATATATATATATATTCAGTATATATATATATGTGTATATATATATGTATATATATATTCAGTATACCCCATATTTTTTTTATCCATTCATCCATCAACAGATACTTAGGTTGTTTCCAAGTGCATGGGCTTTGGAGTTGGGCAACTGAAGCTGTATTCCCAACTCAGCCATTCATGGCCATAGGGGAAGTAGTAACCTTTCTCGTCCTCCTCTTCCTCACTGGTTCAATGGAAATATTAATACCTATTCAGAAGTTCTTGGGGGGGCATAATTTTTAACACAGTGCCTGGAATGTTGTAAGCACCCAGCAACCAGTGTTATAAGCATCTTGTAAGCTCGGGTACTCTTCTTGGGAATCTAGTGGACTTTCTAGCCACCTGGAAACCTAGGCAAAACTGAGATTATTGGCAAAAATTTCAAGTCAAGCCCTCATGAATATGAGCCACAGACCATAAAGCTTTCTAAGTTGGCAGGACTTCTTTAAAGAGTCCTAGTAATACTGGGGTGGGGGAGAGGAGAGGGGATGGGAGCATGGTAGATGTGTGTGGTGTAATTTTGTTTCAAATGCAAATTAGTTTTCCTGTCATTTGTTAGCAAGCCCACTGTTTATAATAACTGTTCATAATGAATCAGGCTGATAGTTTGTTCATACATTTTCCCTTGAGGCTTTAATAACTCTGCTTCTGTGTTTTATGGTTACACATTGTGGAATGAGACTCTGGTGGAAATACAATCCTATTTTATAGCCTCTGTAGAAATGAGAGGCAGAAAAAAACAGAAAAGGAAGCAAATTAGTGGTCAGAAAGAGTTCCAAGAAAGAGAGAGGTGCTCCTCCAGCCAGGCCTAGAAAGTGTATGGGGAATCTGAAGGCTGGTCCAGAAAATCTCCATCAATAAGGTGGCTGAGCGGAATTAGAAAATATAACAAAGGCTCTTGGGCTTGGTTAGGTGGAAACCTTGGGTGACCTAAAATGAATGGCTGTACAATTCAGCAAATAGTTACTGATAACCTACTATTTCCCAGACCCTTCATAAGCTCTAAAGTTGCACTATCCAGTATGATAGCCATTAGTCACATGTGCCTATTTGAATTTAAATTACTTTAAAATTAGGGACGCCTGGGTGGGTCAGTCAGTTAAGCAGCTGCCTTCGGCTCAGGTCATGATCCCAGGGTCCTGGAATCGAGTCCTGCATCGGGCTCCTTGCTCAGCAGGGAGACTGCTTCTCCCTCTCCCTTTGCCTGCCACTCCCCCTGCTTGTGCTATCTCTGTCAAATAAATAAAATCTTTAAAAAAAATAAATTACTTAAAATTAAATATTTAACTAATTAAAAATTCAGTTCCTCATTTGCACAAAATCACATTTCAAGTGATGGGGCTGTGATAGAAGAATGTCAACATACCGTTGTAGGGGTTGAGGCTAGGGTAAGGAGGCTTAAAAAGGATGGTGGCCAAATAAGAGGAGAAGGAAAAGCAGCTCTTCAGAAAAGGCTTCAGAGTGGATGGGGAAATGACCTGAGTCATAAAGGTGAGTGGGTATTCCCAGGTAGTCGAAGGGAGAGGAGAGCATTATAAGCATAAGTAGATAAGGAAATCAAGGAAGTGTGAAGCAGTGTGGACTGTTCAGAAAAATGCCCATAGTTTAGTATGGCTGAAGTGTGCAGCCGGAATGGAGCTCAGGGAGGTGGATGGGGCCAGACTGGGAGGGTTTGGGCACTACACCAAGGGGTCAGGACTTTGTCTTTTGGGCAATGAAGAGACAATGAAGGCTTTTGAACAGGAGAGTGAATTATAGGGTCAGATTTATATGAATTGGAAAGGAATAAGCTTAGAGTTTGTTGTCAAAGCATCAATGTTTTAAATGCTGCACATTTCACTGTGTCTTTGGCCAAGTCATTTAATTTTTCTGAGTCTCAGTTTCCTCATGTATAAAATGAGGCTTATCTCCACCTCATAGGAATGATAAGAGGATGAAATAATATAATGTAGGTAAAATAGTCAGTATAGACCCTGGTACATAATACGTGTCCAACAAATCTTAAATCCTTTTCTTGGCCTATTGTTGCAAAGGAAGCAAAATGACAGATGTCCATCTGGGCCCTCAGAGATACATTGATGTCTTAATTAACTAATGTCCCTTAATGTTGAGTGGGAGTGGGAATGTATGGATGAGTAGGACAAGGACACAAATAACTATGGTAACACCCACCCCCCAAACACAATCTCTCCTACCCAAGGTGATAGTCTAAACTCTAAGGTGGTTTTAGCATCAGATAACCTGTGTGTGGGAGGGGGTGTTTGTTGGGGATTAGTTTTCAGTGAGGGATTGGGCATGCTTAAAAGCAGAAACTTGATTGAGCCAAGAAGATCATGTTGACATAAAGAAAGAAAATGAAGATGGTCCCTGGTACAGTTATGAGGTAGAAAGAGATGAAGTCTAGCAAAACACCTACTAAACTTCCTCCCCTAGAGACTGTCCTGGGGGCTCCTCACTGGAAGTTTGTGTGAAGGAAGGGCATGATGGGTTCTGTGTGAGGAGTGCAAGTCTGGGATGTGGAACACTGTCTGTGGAGTCAGTTGGATTTCATATTTATTTATATAAAAACGGTCTCCAATTTTACAACAAATCCTGCTTCTTTCTATGGCCATCATCTCGCTTCCATTTTCTTTCCAACATTTCCTGTTTTCTCTTAGGAGTTGAAAATTACATTTAGACAATACATTAGACTTTAGTCCTGGTTATAAATCTATAGCAGTGTTTCCCATTTGAAAACCCTCAACTCCCACATACCAGTGGAAGAAAAATTGAGGGCACAAGGACCCTTAATAATTTTTTTAAAAACCTTTGGCTAGAGTTCTATCAAGTCAGGGGTGATGGCTGTGGTTGTGTCCTATTGAGTGAAAGTTCTCAACTGATTGATTGAATAGATTTGCTTACCTCTGATTAACAAAACATGGGAAAATTAATTTTCAGAATGTGCCATTTAATGCATAAAATCTTTCAAAATACTTGGGGAATTGAAATGAATTGTAGGAGGTGAACAGACCAGCAGTCACTGGCCCATAGCAGGACTATTGTGAGGCATGGAAAGATAAAACCAGCTCATCATGTTTTCTTTAAGATTGCTGAAAGACGATCACAATTTTGTACATTTTTCTCCTGATTTGGGGGGTAGACTATTATTAAAGTATGCATATATCAAGAATGCCTTTTTCTATTTCTAGGCATTACTTAGATATGTAATTGGAGAGATGGTATCCCATAAGATTGCACCCTAGTCTAGAAATTGTTTGTCATGAGAAATGTAGTAAGAATGGCAGATAATTCTAAGGTCCATAAACATATGAGACCCTTGTAGTCCTAAAATTCCAGAGCTAAATTTTCTTCAAGTCAAATTAGTAATTTGTTTCTGTTTCTTCTTTCAGCGTAGTTGAGGTATTTTAATAAATATTCAACTTAGAACATTCCACTTAAAAATTTTAATCTTTGTAGATTTATAGTATTGCAATTCCACTGTCAAAATGACAGATACTGATATGTATTTTAGGGTAATCTTATATGATTATTTTTCAGTGTACCATATCAATCAATGCCCTGACAGGTCATAAAATGTTACAGCTCATAAAGAACCAGTAAATATTCAATTTTCCAGGTACAGCAGAAGAACTATAAATTAAATTGATTACATAACTATAAAATAATTAGTCCAGTATTTCCAGCAACTTTGTTTGAGAACTTCTCCGCCACAGATCACTATTTGAAAATGAACTGGTACTTATTAATTCTATCTGGTTTTACACACTGTGTTTGAGGTTTTTTTCTTTTTTTCTTTTATGTCCCAATATCTCACCTCTACTCCCTTCCTCGAGATGAGTTCATTTCTTCCTCTGGCTTCAACAATTTTATTTATGCTGAGCATTTCTAAATTTATATCTCCTACCCAGACATCTCTTTCATTATACAGATCCATATGCTCCAGTACCCACTAGGCATGGCTTGGATGGGATCTCTCGTTACAAACAGACCCTGAGACAGGAGTTTGAATGCAAGTAGTTAATTTGGGAGGATATCCCAGAAAGCTCCAGCAGGGGAGTGAAGGAATGATACAGGAATCAAGGGTTTATCATGAAGCAGAATACTGCTTGTGTGCAACTGAACCTCAGTCCTGATGGGGCACTCTGGGAGATAGTATAGAAAGCATCTTAGATTTATCCTCCCCCCGAGGGAAGAGGGAACGGGGTGGGGTATGTATCCCTCAACTACCTCTGTCATGGCCAGAAGGCAGCTTCAGAGGCTAACTCTCCATCATGTTGGTTTGGATATCCATGCACATGGGAGAGAGGAAACTCTTAGGTAAAAAGTCACAGGTTCACGCACAAGAGGTTATGGTCAGTGTACCACAGTGTCTGGGGCTGCCATTTTCCATGATAATGTCATACAGATCCATCAAGCTCTGGGCATCCAAACTTGGTTCCCCAAACTTGTTTTCCTCCACACCCTGAGGAATGTGCTACAGTTTACTCCTTGATCCAGACAGGGACTGATCCCACCATCTCCTTCTCAGGGACTGAATCTTATGTTACCTCAGTAGATTCTAACTGTCCTTTTTCCCCCCTCAACACTGGCTACATTATTTTAGACCCTCATTATTTTCCCCACACTTTCCTATTTTAGTCTTCTAACCAGTCTCTCTACTGGTCATACCCATCTACCAGCCTTCTTCCTTCCGGATGTGAGAGTTCCAAAACAAGTAAGCCAGAATGAGTTCCAAAACATACATCTGACCATATCTTTTCTCTGCTTAAAATTGTTAATGATATCCAGGGTGAAGTTTAAATTCCCTCGTACTCCTCATGAGGCTGTTCATTGTATCACCATTTTCATCCCATGTCACTTTTCCACCTCACCATGCACCCAGGCCACACTGAGCAGCCGCAGCTTTAGGATCTTCGCATTGACTCTGCCCAGTCCTGGTTCATCTGTGAGGTATCCCCTCCTGAGGGTGCCTTAACCTGACTCCTCACCTAGTGGTGGCTGCAGTTACTCACATCCCTTAACACTAGTGTTATTGACTACTTATTTGTCCATCTCCTCAACTCAGCTCCAAGTGCCCCCAAAGCAGAGTTTCTCTATTAGTCTCAATCTCCAGTACCTAGCACAGTACCTGCTCATTATAGGTGCTCAATAAATAGTTGTTGAATTAATTATTTTGCCAAAATTATCTTCTTTACTCCTCAAAGGGATCCTATGAGATTGTATTATTATCTTTGCTTTACAGATAAAGATTTTGAGCTCCGGTAGATTAAACACCTTGCTCAAGATCACAGAGCTAAAAAATGATCAAATCAGGATTTGAATTCAAATCCGCCTCTAAAGCCCATTTCTTTCCATTAAATCAGTTTAATTTTTACCATTGCAAAGCACTAAACATTTTCTTTGTTTCACACTTTGTGAATTAAAAAAACCCCTGAATTTAAAAAAAATTTCTGGAAATGAATGTATTCACAGTTAGCTTCTTCTAGAAATGAAATATTCAACTACCAAGAATACAAATCCTGCAAGGTTTGGTATAGAGCTCACTGAGAGTAGCCTGTAACTTTGTAGTGGAACTTTTATTTTATGTATGGGGGTTAGATCATGGAAATGAATATCCATGGTTAAATTGTGATGCCTCTGAGCTTGTGGAATTTAGATAAGCATCAGTCAGTTTGACAGTCAAGAGGATATATGTGAGGGCCTGGGGGGTGGGCAGGGTGAGGAGATTTGGAAATATAAGCAGTAAATTTTCATACATCACTGATTGTGGGAGTGAAATGATTATCCATCAATTACAAAGCAGTTAAATGGATATGTTTCTGGGTTTTTACTGCACTGTTTATGGATCCTAGTCTCTTGCAAGAGCTACTTATGCACCACAGCCCATGCTTGAAAGTCAGCATCAGTTTCAGTATGCTGGAAATACAGATTGCTCATTGGATTTAGAAATAAATAAGCAACAAAAGAGGAGACGGTACTGAAAGAATGTTACTTTTGAAGTAAAGCATGTACCTTGGAAATTATAAGGAAATAATTTTCCAAAGTAAATTTAGGTCAGCTTCACATGAGGGTTTTTTTGTTTTTGTTTTTGCCTTCATAATGTGGAACATAAAATACAAACTTATTTACAAAAGGCATTAAATTATCTATAAATCCAAAGTTGCAGAAGTATGATTTTTTACATCCATTTAAACTCTGCATCATTTGGCTCCCCAGTGCAAAATATAACACATGGAAGATTAAAATATTGTATGAGAATTTATGAGAGAAACTAAATGAGAAAATGAATGTAAGACACTTAATATAGTACATGGAATATAGTAAACAATCAATACATGTTTGCTATAATTTCATTAATATTATTATAAGAAAAGACAATTACTGAATGAAAACTTGTTCTTCTGTAATGCTGCTATTAGTCAATGCCTAGCTATTAGCAATTACCCTCTCTTACACACACACACACACACACACACACACTCCCCATTGACTCTTTCTATGAGACTGAAATTAAATTCGTGATTTATCAAGTACTCACAATTCAATCCTGAAAGGACACAGCAGACGTGAATGATTCATAGAAGATACTAAAAACTGTTCTTCTACATATAGACCTTATAATACCTGCTTTAAAGGTATTGATCTGAATTCAACCTTTAAGTTGAATTTTTATATTTGTCTGATATCATCAACATGTGATAGGATCCCTTTTCCTTCCACTCTGTCTATAAAAAAATATATCATATTAAATTGGCAAGTACAGAAAGTACTAATATTTCATGGGATTTCTCAAGTAAACGTTGAAATTTAAGAAGTAATTAACAGGTCTTTAGTTGTGATAGGCAGGACTTATGGCCCAAAGGCTTAATTCTGAATTCCCAGAATGAATGACATCCTTCTGGTGAGCCAAAAAAAGATAATAAATATAAAAGAAAGCAAGTATTAAAAACATACCTACCAGTTTTGAAACATGCACTCAATAGCTTACTCAAATACACTGCTGAAGATCATGTTCTATGGAGGAAAAACTCCAATACCTCATAAACTTGTAAAGCCATAAGAGATTATATCCTTCAAGGATCAACTTCATCATGTGGAAATATTGCTTGATAATATCTGCCCATTCTATATTGGCCTTCCAGATCATCTGAAGCGTATAAAGAAGTTGTGGGTGAGACTGTCTCACCAGTTTTTGCAATGGTCCAGGGGAGAGGCAAGTGAAGATAATCTATGAAGATCATTGATCTAAAAGAGACAACTGTATATTGGGTTTGATATGGCACCCGCTAGGCCTTCAGCCTTGCCCCAGGACCAGGGCTGACAAATCCTGCCCTATCTTTTTAAAATTAATTAATTAATTATTTAAATTCAAGTATAATTAACATAGAGTGTTATATTAGTTTAAAGTACAATACAATGATTCAACAATTCTATACATTGCTTAGTACTGTTAATTCCCTTCACCTATTTTTTTTTAAGATTTATTTATGTATTTATTTGACAGAGAGAGAGACAGCGAGAGAGGGAATACAAGCAGGGGGAGTGGGAGAGGGAGAAGCAGGCTTCCTGCTGAGCAGGGAGCCCAATGTGGGGCTCGATCCCAGGACCCTGGGATCATGACCTGAGCCGAAGGCAGACGCTTAACGACTGAGCCACCCAGGAGCCCCCCCTTCACTTATTTCACCCATCCTACTGCCCACCTCCCTTCTGGAAACTACCAGTTTTTTTCCTATAGTTAAGAGTCTGTTTTTTGATTTGTCTCTTTTTTTTTATTCATTGGTTTTGTTTCTTAGATTCCACTTATGAGTGAAATCATAATGGTATTTGTCTTTCTTGGACTGACTTATTTTGCTTAGCATAATACTCCCTAGCTCCATCCACATCATTGCAAATGGCAGGATTTCATTCATTTTTATAGCTGAGCAACATTCCATTGTGTGTGTGTGTGCGTGCGCACGCGTGTGTGTGTGTGTGTATGTGTGTGTGTGTGTGTGTGTATCACATCTTCTTTATCTATGGATGGACATTTGGGTTGCTTCCATATTTTGGCTATTGTAAATAATGCTTCAATAAACATAGGGATGCATATATCTTTTTGAATTAGTGTTTTCATTTTCTTTGGGTAAATATCCAGTAGTAGAATTACTGGGTTATATGGTATTGCTATTTTTAGGTTTTTTGAGGAAACTCTATACTGTTCTCCACTTACACTGTAAGTAGTTGCACCAATTTACATTCCCACCAACAGTGAATGAGGGTCCCCTTTTCTCCACATCTTTGCCAACATTTATTGTTTATGTTTTTGATTTTAACCATTCTGACAGGTGCGAGGTGATATCTCATTTTGGTTTTTATTTGCATTTCCCTGGTGATGAGTGATGTTGAGCATCTTTTCATGTGTCTGTTTGCCATCTGTATGTCTTCTTTGGAGAAATGTCTTTTCTTGTCTTGTGCTCATTTTTAATTGGATTATTTGTTTTTTGGGTGTTGAATTGTATAAGTTCTTTATATATTTTGGATACTAACCCTTTATTGGATATGTCATTTGCAAATATCTTCTCCCATTCTGTAGATTACCTTTTAGTTTTCTTGATTGTTTCCTTGCTGTCCAGAAGCTTTTTATTTGATGTAGCCCCAGTAGTTTATTTTTACTTTTGTTTCCTTTGCTTCAGAGGACCTATCTAGAAAAAAGTTGCTATTGGCAATGTCAAGAAGTTACTGCCTCTACTCTCTTCTAGGACTTTTATGGTTTTGGGTCTCCCATTTAGGTCTGTAATCCATTTATTTTTGTGTAAGAAAGTGGTTAGTCTTATGGTGTAAGAAAGTGGTCCAGTCTCATTCTTTTATATGTTGCTGTCCAGTTTTCCCAATGCCATTAATTGAAGAGACTATCTTTTTTCCATTGGGTATTCTTTCCTGCTTTGTGGAGGATTAATTGCATATAGTTGTGCATTCATTTCTGGGTTTTCTATTCTGTTCTATTGATCTATGGATCTATTTTTATGCCAGTGCCATACTGTTTGGATTACTACAGCTTTCTGATTTAACTTGAAGTCTGGAATTGTGATGCCTCCAGCTTTGCTCTTTATTTTTTTCAAGATTGCTTTCAGGGTCTTTTGTGGTTCCATACAAATTTTACGTTTGTTCTAGTTCTGTGAAAAATGGTGTTGCTATTTTGATAGGGATTGCATTAAATGTGTAGATTGTTTTGGGCAGTATATACATTTTAACAATATTTATTCTTCCAATCCAAGACTATCGAATGTCCTTTTGTTTCTTTGTGTCATTTTCAATTTCTTTCATCAGAATTTTATAATGCTCAGAGTACAGGTCTTTCATCTCTTTGGTTAGTTTTATTCCTAGGTATCATATTATTTTTGGTAAAAAATTTGTAAATGGGTATTAAAGAGGGCACATACTGAATGGAGCACTGGGTGTTATATGCAAACAATGAAGCATGGAATACTACATCAAAAACTAATGATGTAATGTATGGTGATTAACATAACATAATAAAAAAATGGCTTAAAAAATTTGTAAATGGGATCAATTCCTTGATTTCTCTTTCTACTGCTTCATTATTGGTGTGTAGAAATGCAACAGATTCCCGTACATTGATTTTGTATCCTGCGACTTTACTGAATTTATCAGTTCTAGCAGTTTTTTGGTGGGATCTTTTTGGTTTTCTATATGTAGTATCATGTCATTTGCAAATAGTGAAAATTTTACTTCTTTCTTATTGGTTTGGATTTCTTTCATTTCTTTTTCTTGTCTGATTGCTGTGGCTAGGACTTCCAGTACTATGATGAAAGAAGTGGTGAGAGTAGACATCCTTGTCTTGTTCCTGATCTTAGGGAAAAAGTTCTCAGTTTTTCCCCATTAAGGATGATACTAGCTGTGGGTTTTTCATATATGGCCTTTATGATGTTGAGGTATGTTCTCTCTAAACCTACTTTGTTGAATTTTTTATCATGAATGGATGTTGTACTTTGTCAAATGCTTTTTCTGCATCTGTTGAAATGATCCTATGGTTCTTATCGTTTATCTTATTGATATGATGTATTACAGTGATTGATTTACAAATATTAAACCACTCTTGCATCCCAGGAATAAATCCTACTTGAACATGGTGAATGATGTTTTTAATGTATCGTTGGGTTCTGTTTGTTAATATTTTGTTGAGTTTTTTTGCATGTGTGTTCATCAGACATATTGGCCTGTAGTCCTCTTTTTTTTTTGTGGTGTATTTATCTGGTTTGGGTATCGGGGTAATGCTGGCATCATAGAATGAATTTGGAAGTTTTCCTTCCTTTTCTATTTTTTGGAATAGTTTGAGAAGAATAGATATTAACTCTTCTTTAGTGTTTGGTAGAATTTTCCTGTGAAGCCATCTGGTCCTGGACTTTTGTTCTTTGAGAGTTTTTTGATTGTTGATTCAATTTCTTTGCTGGTAATTGGTCTGTTCAAATTTTCTATTTCTTCCTGTTTCAGTTTTTTTTTTTTTTTAAAGATTTTATTTATTTATTTGAGAGAGAGAATGAGATAGAGAGAGAGAGCATGAGAAGGGGCAGGGTCAGAGGGAGAAGCAGACTCCCTGCTGAGCAGGGAGCCCGATGTGGGACTTGATCCCGGGACTCCAGGATCATGACCTGAGCCGAAGGCAGTCGCTTAACCAGCTGAGCCACCCAGGCGCCCCGTTCCTGTTTCAGTTTTGATAGGTTATATGTTTCTAGGAATTTATCCATTTCTTCTATGTTGTCCAATTTGTTGGCATATAGTTTTTCATAATATTCTCATATTGTATTTCTGTGGTGTTGCATTTCTCCTCTCCTATTCACAATTTTATTTATTTGAGTCTTTCCTCTTTTTTTTCCTAGTAAGTATGGCTAGAGCTTTATCAATTTTATTGATTTTTTTCAAAGAATCAGTCCCTGGTTTCATGAATCTGTTCTATTGTTTTTTTAGTTTCTATATCATTTATTATTTCCTTCCTTCTCCTGGTTTTAGGTTTTCTTTGTTGTTCTTTTTCTAGCTCCTTTAGATGTAAGTTTAGATTGTTCATTTGAGATTTTTCTTGCTTCTTGAGGTAGGCCTGTACTGCTATAAACTTCCCTTTTAAAACCACTTTTGCTGTGTCCCAAAGGTTTTGAACCATTGTATTTTCATTTGTTTCCATGAGCTTTTTAAATTCTTCTTTGATTTCTTGGTTGACCCATTCATTGTTTAGTAGCAGATTATTCAACTTCTATGTATTTGTGGTCTTTCCATTTTTTTCTTGTGGTTGACTTCTACTTTCATGGTGTTGTGGTCAGAAAAGATGCATGGTATGACTTAGATCATTTTGAATTTGTTGAGGCTTGTTTTGTGGGCTAATATGTGATCGATTCTGGAGAATTTTCCATGTGCACTTGAAAAGAATGTGTATTCTGCTGTTTTAGGATGGAATGTTCTGAATATATCTTTTTTATTTATTTTTCTTTATTTTATTTTTTTTTAAAGATTTTTTTAATTTATTTATGTGACAGACACAGCAAGAGAGGGAACACAAGCAGGGAGAATGGGAGAGGGAGAAGCAGGCCTCCCATGGAGCAGGGAGCCCGATGTGGGGCTCGATCCCAGGACCCTGGGATCATGACCTGAGCCGAAGGCAGACGCCCAATGGCTGAGCCACCTAGGTGCCCCTGTTTTTTTTTTTTTAATATTTATTTTTTTATTTGAGAGCAAGAGCATGAGAGAGAGCACAAGCAGCTAGAATGGCAGGCAGAGGGAGAAGCAGACTCCCTTCTGGCTGAGCAGGGAGCCCGATGTGGGACTTGATCCCAGGACCCTGGGATCATGACCTGAGCTAAAGGCAGATGCTTAACCAACTGAGCCACCCATCCCTGAATATATCTGTTAAATCCATCTGTTCCAGTGTGTCATTCAAATCATTGTTTCCTTATTGATTTTTTGTTTAGATGATCTTTCCATTGACATAAGTGGGGTGTTAAAGTCCCCTATTATTGTATTATTGATTAGTTCCTTTATATTTGTTATTAACTGTTTTATGTATTTGAGTGGTCCCATTTGGGTGCGTAAATATTTACAATTGTTTGTCTTCTTGTTGGATTGTCCCCTTTATTATTATGTAGTGTCCTTCTTTGTCTCTTGTTATAGTCCTTGTTTTAATGTCTATTTTGTTTGATAGAAGTATTTCTGTTTGGGCTTTCTTTTAATATCCATTTGCATGATGAATGTTTCTCCATCCCCTCACTTCCAATTTTCAAGTTTCTTTAATTCTAAAATGAGTCTCCTGTAAGCAGCATATAGATGGGTCTTTTTTTTTGCATCCATTCTGTCACCCTATGTCTTTTCACTGGAGCATTTAGTCCATTTACATTCAAAGTAACAATTGATGGTTGTGTATTTATTGCCATTTTATTACCTGTTTTGTCATTGTTCCTAAAGATTTTCTCTGATCCTTTCTTGTCTTTTTCTATTTCATGGCTTGCTGGTTTTCTTTAATTACATATTTGGATGTCTATCTCTTTAGTCTTTGCATATTTTAGTGGTTTTTGATCTGTGGTTACCATTAGGTTTGTATATAACACCTTCTGCATGTAGCAGTCTATATTAAGTTGTTGGTTATGTAAATTTGAACCCATTCTTTACCCCTCTCTTTCCCACATTTTAGGTACATGGTGTCATATTTTACATCCTTTAATTTTGTGAGTTACTTGCCTGGTATTTTAAAAAAATATTTATTTTTACTGCTTTTGTGTTTCCTACCTTCATACTGTCACTTTTGGTCTTTCCTTTCTACTCAGAGTCCCCTTTAATGTTTCTTGCAGGGCTGGTTTAGTGGTCATGAATTCCTTTAGTTTTTGTTTGTATGGGAAACTCTTTGTCTTTCCTTCTATTCTGAATTATAGCCTTGCTGGACTGAGTATTCTTGGCTGCATATTTTTCTCATCTAGCACTTTGAATATATCATGCCACTGTCCTCTGGCTTGAAAAGTTTCTGCTGAGAAATCCCCTGGTAGCCTTATGGGGTTTCTTCTGTATGTGACTGTCTTCTTTTGTCTAGCTGTTTAAAATTTTTTTTCTTTATCACTATATTTTTTTAAATTTTATTTATTTATGTGAGGGAAAGAGAGACAGTGCGAGCACAAGCAGGGGGAGCAACAGAGAGAGAGGGAGAGATAAGCTTCCCACTGAGCAGGGAGCCAGACATGGGGCTCAATCCCAGGACCCTGGGATCATGACCTGAGCTGAGGGCAGACGCTTAACCAACTGAGCCACCCAGGCACCTCTTTATCACTATATTTTGCCATTTTAATTATAATATGTCTTGGTGCAGATCTGCTTTTGTTGATTTTGTTGGGTGTTCTCTGTGCCTCTTGGATTTAGATATCTGTTTTCTTCCCCACATTAGGAAAGTTTTCAGCTATTATCTCTTCAAATAAATTTTCTGCCCCTTTTACCGCTTTTCTTCTTCTGGGACTCCTATAATGAGAATGTTATTACATTTGCTAGAGTCACTGAGTTCCCTAAATCTATTCTTGTTTTGCATAATTCTTTTTTCTCTCTTGTTGCACTTGATTACTTTCCATTACTTTGTCTTCTAGGTCATTAATTCATTCCTCTCCTTCTTCCAGCCTGCTGTTCATTCTATCAAGCATGTTTCTCATTTCATTTATTGAGACCTTTATCTCTGCTATCTCCTTATCTCTCTGTTAAGGGTCTCACTGATGTCCACCATTCTTTTCTCAAGTCTACTGAGTATCCTTATAATCATTGCTTTAAATTCTCCATCAGGCATGTTACTTACATCTGTTTCACTTAGATCTCCGGCCATGACCTTGTCCTGTTCTTTCATTTGGGACAAATTCCTCTGTCTTCTCATTTTTTCTAAGTCTTTGTGCATGTTTCTGGGTGTTAGGAAAGTCAGGTACTTCTGTTCTTGAGGTTAATGGCCTTATAAATGCCCTGCAGTGTAGTGTTCCCCTGTTCTCCAGGGCCTGGCATTTCAGGGAGTGTCTCCAAAGTGTGCTGTGTATGCTCTGCTGTTGTGACCTGGCTGCTTTATCCTTCAGACTAGTTATCTGCAGAGACTCTTATTGCCTGTCATGGGCAGTATTTGGTTCCTGGCCTGAATGTGGCATGTTTTAACTAGGTGTGCTCTGGTCTGCTGTGGAATGAGACCTGTCACCACAACTGCCAGAACTCAGGCCCTGCAAAACTCTCAGGTTGGGAAACATGTTGTGGGCAGGGATTTTGGCCAGTCTTCTGGGAGAGGGGCTCCCTGTGCTGGGACTGAGGCAAGCATGACTGGGAAGGGTGGTTCCACAGGAGGGTGGGGGGCAGGGCTTGGTGTAAGCAAATTAGGTAGTGAGTGTCAGCACTGTGCTAGTTCCTGCAACTGGCTCTGTGTTTATCATGAGGGGTTGGGGGAGGGAAACGGCACCTGCCATTCCCTTTGTTCCAGGAGGGGTTTCTCTGTGAATTCTTCCTTTCAGGGACATGCTCTGAGATGAGCAAATAACCTCCCCATCGTGAGCCCCAGGTGCTCTTTAGGTCACTGTTTCTACACTGTATGTTCATGGACTGTTTGCCTGCCTTCTCTCCAAGAGCAGCCCCAATGTCTCTGGGCTCTCTCTGAGCCAAGCCTCTGACCTTTAGAACTCCAGAACTTAAGCCCCATTGGTTGCAAGAACTCATGAAATTCGCCTCTCTTGCTTTCCCAGCTAACTGCAATGGGGATTTGTTTTCTCCATGTTCTTCCCTGTGTGTTAGTCTGTTTCTTGCCCTTGTCTCTGACCACAGCTCCTTCCCCACCCCAGCGACCACAATCCGTTTCAAGAGGATATTTCTAAAACAATTTCAATCTATCACATATTGGTTATGCAATGCTATGGGTAGAATGCTTTCCTTTGTTATTATCAACATTGCATTGCATTATTATCAATCTATGCAGTGAAGGTGTGTATATATCACAGGTCCTATGTAGAATGGAAATTGAAGTATATAATAAATTATTAAGTGGAGTTTCTGTTTTATGGATAAAATTTAAATGTTTTTTTATCAATTCTTTAATTTTTAAATAAAAGATCTGCTGCTATTTGGAAAATAACTCTAATAAGGCTTTAACATTATTTTTTTAAAGATTTTATTTATTTATTTGAGAGAGAGAAAGAGCAGAGCAAGAGAGAGAGCAGGAGTGGGGGAGAGGGGCAGAGGGAGAGGGAGAAACAGGCTCCCCACTGATCAGGGAGCCCAATGTGGGGCTTGATCCCAAGACCTTGGGATCATGACCGAAGCTGAAGGCTTAACTGACTAATCCACACAGATGCTTCAATGCTTTAAAATTATTTTTAAGCAAGGTGAGTTATGTAAAAACATATGTATACATAAATAAAAATTGAGTTTCATCTTGGTTTCCAATAAACGAGAAAAAAGATGGGGTGGTCAGAGGGAGGAGTAACTTTATAGTGGAGAAACCTGACAAACACTACTTCAACCAGGTGGTCAAGATTAACATCATCATAGGTCTTGGAATATCCCAGATCACTTAAGAGGAAGCTGGCTAAGAACATTTGAGAAATTTTCTGAAACCACTGATGATACAGAGTGAATGAAAAACACTATTAGTTTTGTCAAAAAATGAGGGATAAACACCCTTTCAATGTTTTCTTTAAGAAATAAAATATTCAAGAAAAGATTTGGTTGGATTTTGATAAAGCTGAAATGGCTTCTAGTAGCAACTCTCTCTCCCTCTCTCTCTAACTCTCTCTCCTCCTATATTTTACAGTTTCTCTTGAGAGAAACCATGACATACCATTTCTGGTTCATATGTTTTTAAAAAAAATGAAAGCATATTGTCAGTCATGTAATTGATATACAGTGCTTCTTGACATGTCTATTTTTAATTAAAACACATTTTAATTAAAAAAGGAGAGAGCAATTTTAAGACGAGAAGCTCTCTGCCAGATGGTGATTCCTAATTTACCTCAAATGTGTTGGGAGCCACATGATTCATTTTTGATTAGCTTGAGTTTGTGAGTTGTAGAGAATAGCAATTTTATTATAAAAAATAACCGCCCACAGCACTCCTTTCTAAGTGAGGTAAGTAGGTGTATAGGGGCATAGTCATTGGCATTAGTGAATGTGTCATACAGATATTCACCCAGAAATTCTAATGGGATGAGTAAGATTTTTGTGTAAAACTTTAATGCATGTACTAGTGCTTTTGTTAATAAATATAACCCCTGCAATATCAGATTTAATTTTGCAAATGCAGGATCACATTTGAGTGCTAGGCCTCAGAGCCAAGAAATACTGCTGGACAGGGTTTCACTTACAGGGCTTCCAGTAAAGGAGGATGGGAGGAATAATACTGTTCCTCCCTTACTTTTTTCCAAAGCCTTATACCTCACTGGCTTCATGACCAAATCTGAATTCCTCACAAGCTCTGTCCTCCACAAATACAAATATTTCACGTGTTCCACATGTACTTACTGTAGTAAGTATATATATATATATATATTTTGTAGTAAGTATATATATTACCATATGATAGTACTGTGTTTAGTATACTATACTAGACTATAGTAAGTATGTCCTATCTGTATAGACTATACTGAGAGAAAACAAGGTAGACCAGAGGATAGTAGTTGTTCCAAAGAATTTCTCCCTGGTTAGAGTGGCAGAATGAAATTAACACTGAGCATTCTAATTCACAATTGCAGCATGTACTTAAGCCAAGCCTAAATTATCAAAATTTAAGTATCAGAAGAAACCAGCAGTAGCATTCCCTGGATGTGTGACTTGGGTGAGCCAATTAACCTCTAGGAGTCTATTTCCCTAACTGAAAACACATAATAATACCCACCTCCTATAATAATTGTAAGGAATGAATGGAATAATGACAATTAAGACAATTTGTAATGGTCAAATAGCATAATATATTTTATTAATAGTGAATTCAACAAAAATTGCTTTTCTTGGATTTGATATTCTACTGTGCAAAAAAACCCCATGGCGTTGATGTTGTTTGTTTTTTAATATCCTCTGTGAGACTGAGGAGGAATGAAGTAAAAGAGAAAATGGTCCAGGTATTTTGGGATCTTAAATGAACCTAAATAGTTATTTTAACCATTTATAATTTTAATTATTCATGAGACACTCACAGTTTCCTTTTTCTTGCCCAGATTCAGTTCCTGAGTCATGTTCAAAATAGCTCTAAAAATGAGAATATAAATTGAAGGCATTGTCAAAAACAACCATAACTTTCAAAACAAGATGTTGTTTTATTTAAAATCCTGTGATGAAATATATCCCAATTTGAAAAGAGAAAATTGTTTAATAGAGTCAATGAGAAGATTGTTCTTTCTAGTGTCTTTTAAAGAATGTTTTGGTATTTAAACACTGAGCTTCTGACCACAATTTTAAGAAACGACAAGGTTAAGATATTGCATTGATTCTTACAAGGTTTTATAACATAGTGAGATAAAATTGATTGACAAGTAATAGAAACTTAACAAATTTCAGACTTAAAGATTTTCAATAATAATAAAAATTTAATCCCCTTATAACTCCAATTCATTTGTGACACATGCCTTAAATTTTCTATTGAATTTTGGATGCAGCAAAGATACCACATACCCCACATCACAGAATTTATCAATGATGAAAATAGTGTGAGAAGGGGGAGTAGGAAAGTTAAGTATCTTTAAGTGTACCTTTTAGATTAGAAGTTAGATATTTGACAGATGTCACATATATCTTGAGGTTAGTTAACATTAATCTTGCCAAAACACAGTTTTACTTCTAAATATTAAAGTGTATTTACACAAAGGCTATAAAGACATGGCTCATTACTTTTACCAAAATGCAGTTGATATGACACTGCTGTAATTTATCTATCTAACTCCTACTTTTTATATTAGTTTACTTTGCATTGGCATGATTTCTAAAGTGTTCAGATCTTTTAAATTTGCATTTCAAAGTAGCTATAAAAAATGTATTCCATTGCAAAACATTAGCATAAAGCGATTCAGTATTATATATTCTGTCGGAAATGCCAGGAAGAATTCCACAACTATTGCATTTCCATCTGGCAGCATCTTCCTACACTGAATATTTGCATAAATATTTCAGCAATAAAGTAAAATTATGAAACATAAACTCTTTAGGTTCTATTCCAAATTGATAACCTCTTCAAAATTTAATAAGCAAAGGAACTATGCAATTGCAAGGAAATTACTACGGTGCTTTCCCCCTATTTTGAACTGTCCTGGGGAAATAGTTCCTTCCTCAATACATATTTCATTCATATCTTACTCTTTTTGTCCATAAGGAATGAGTGCTCAGTGGTTGAAAAAATGAATTCATACCCAATATAGGTATGAATGTTTAAGTAGTCTGGCTGCCTTTTCCAGAACATTATTCAGCCTGAATGAAAGAGTTAATGACAGGTGACTGTCGTGGAATTGGGATATTATAGAGCAAGAGCCTTCTATTTTATTTAAATGAATGCCATCTTTTTTACTGCAAAGATAACATTCATCCTTGGAGCTATATTTTTCAAGATTGGTGATGATTGGTGTGTTAACCAAATTTCCAGAAGCTCATTTATTTTTCACCAGTGGTAACAGATAGCACCTATGTTTTCACCCATATCGTGGAGGGTATGTTCACATTTTCAAGTGTAAGTGAAGATAGAGATAGGGAAGGTGTTTTATACTTACTTTAATAATCTAACTCTGCAAGTATTATTCTACATTAGGAGGTGGCCAAGAGTCCCTCAGTGGAGTCAGACAGAACTGGGTATCAATTTGGCTCTGCTTTTTATTGATTCTGTGACCTTGGGTAAGTTCTTTAAAATCCTTCTGCTCATCTTGAAAAAAGTAGTAACTATAATGCCAATCAGTGGGGCTGTTCTATGAACGAAGGGAGATAATGTATGTCATGTGCCCACTCCAGTGCCTGGCATGGATAAAGGTTGAGAAAATGTGAGGTATTACTATTAAAACTGTTCTTGCTTTTATTAACATTGAGTTATTACCTATATGCCCTTACTTTACTATCATAGACAACTATGTACGATTTATTTAATTTTTTAAAAGATTATTTATTTATTTATTTATTCATTTATTTATTTATTTATTTATTTGAGAGAGAGAGAAAGTGCGCACACATGAGCAGGTGGAGCAGCAGAGGCAGAGGGAGAAGCAGGCTCCCCATTGAGCAGGGAGCCTGACGCGGGGTTCTATCCCAGGACCCTGGGATCATGACCTGAACGGAAGGCAGACACTTAACCAACTGAGCCACCCAGGTGCCCCCAATTATGTGTGATTTAATAGAAAAAGCAAAAGCGTGAGAGTCAAGGCACCTGGGCTCCAGTCTCGGGGCCACTACCTACTGGGGTGTTTAGGTCAATAATTTACATCTCTAAACCTCATCTTCCTAATACTTAAACAGAGGGTTAGGCTTGAAGATGATAGGCAAGGAAGGGTTCAATTCTTTCTAGAAGACTGATTCTTACAGAATTAAGCAGTGTAATTGGAAACTTGACCTGTTAAACTTTACCAACACATCCCAGCCACCTTTCCTCTGACTCTGTGAGCCCTGATCCTAATTTTGACAGTGTATAAATGATTCTATGGAATAGCACTTAGCCTGCAAATTAAGGAGGTTTTCGCATTGTCCAAAAAAAAAAAAAAAAAAAAAATGCTGGGTAAGGCTGCCTCTCCATGCCACACTGGTTTTACTAAACTTTTTGTTTTTTAATGTAAATCAGCAAAACAATAGAATCTGTGGATAGAATGTTGAACAGCCCGTTTGCCTGAGTATTTTTGTTTTTATATGTGTGATTTTAGCATCACATAAACATCAAGAGAGGACTATTTTCCTGAAGAATGTTTTAGACGTCCAAGTTTATGTATTGAAAAAGCTGAATGACTTCACTTTCCTTTGCCAGCACATACATGAATGTAATACTTGTCACTGTTTATGAAGGGTCCACCATAGTCTAAAGCTCACATGTCCTACAAAAGGGACATTTTCTGTGTGTTAGAATGAAGAGAGTTGGGTCTAGTGGACTGGAACCCTATAATATTTACTTACTTATTTTCTTGCTTGTTTGTTATTTTAGATTGCCTGATCGTAGAGTAAACACAGAATTGTAATGTTACATGCACATACATAAGGTATTGTCATCCCCTTCCTCTATTAAGTATTTGCAGGGTTTTGTTTTGTTTTTTTTTTTTGACAAATATTTTTCCCATTTTGTCAACCCTGGAAATCTGAATACCACTATCAAACTATATTACTAGCTATTATTTAATGATCACCCACTACATGGCTATCACTGTGCTACACCCATCGCATTACCCAGCAACCCCACTCCTAGGATTTACTTAATAGAAATTCATGTGTATGTGCAGCAAAAGACATATATGAGAATGTTTGTAGCAGCACTTTTTGTGACTATCCAAATGCCATCTACAGTAGAGTAGATAAATCATACTAAGGTCACACTAGGCATAAAATTCATAGGAGATGTGCTTTATATGCTATTATTACTTAATAATCTTCAAAACTCTGCAAGTACTACTATTCTGTTTTAAATAAAGCAAGTGGAAGTTTTGAAAGCTAAACTGATTTGTCTAAAAGTATTCACCTAGTAAGTATTGCATCCAAATAAAGCTCCTCAGAATTCCAAAATCCAGACTCTCAATTGCACCCCATGCTAACTTAATAGCTGCCATTCATTAAGCACTTTGTGCTTGGCTCTTAGATGCTTTACATATATCACTGCATTTAATATCATCTCATTTTAATCTCATAATAACTCTACAAAGTTAGGAAATTGAAACTCAGAGAAACAAGAAAGTGGGGAAGTTGAGATTAAAACCCAGCTCCTTTCCATCTCAAAGCTTGTATTTGTTCTGCCATGACACAATATCTCATATAGTTTAAGCTACCTTTGTTTTTCTTTAAATAAATTTATGAAGCTAATGGTGGAAATATTTCATGTGTAAAATCAGAGATTGTGTAGTAAAAAGTTTTGATTGTATTATAATTATTTATCCAAAATGTAAAGTTAGGTCTACTAAACTTGACAGTCTGTTTTGATTTTTTTCCCCTCACTTTTAATTAAAAATGGTGATGTTGAAAAAAATAACTGGGGAAAATTAGTATTTTCCTTACAATGAACTTACTATTTTAAATGTTTATTTTCAAAATAAGACTACCTGATGTTTTTATCTGGAATTTGTTGGAAAAAAATTGATGAATATTTTCAAGGTTATTTTTATTTTATTTTTTTAAAAATCCGTACATTGATTAAGAGAGAGTACCTTATATAAAGATATAAAAAATTTGAAAACATATCTGTACAATATTTCAAAATTAGATCTAGGTGAGAAAAACATCATATCAGCTCTTTAGAGACCCAAGGACTCTCAGAAAACCACTGGAAGAATTGATGTATCCACTGTGAACAGTTCCTGAGACTTTCCTGCACTTACAGCTCTACAGAGCTGAGCACATACAGATTTTAATTTACTGATACAAAGTTAAAAAAAGAGAGAGATCTTAAGTACAGATATTTTAGCATTTACTTCATGAAGGCAGTCTTGGTAGTAAATGAGAATAGATTCTCCACCCAAAATGTATTTTATTTATCTTCTGTCTGGTAAACTAAAACCAAATGGGGAATCTGAAGTAAATTTTGATTCAGAAGAAATGCAACATCAATTCCATTAAATACCACCTTCTACTCTGCTGTACACAAAGTAGGTATTCAATAAATATTTGTTGGATACTTCGTTGATTTAATTTAGGATAACTTTTACTAGTTTAACAATGAATCTAAAAGTTACAAATTGTTTCATTTCCCAGTGAATTGCATTTTATGAGAACCAACTGTTAGCACTAAATTTATTTTAAATTTTTATTTGTTTTCATTTCCCATGAACTTCTAAACAACAGCAAAATTGAATGAAAAACTCTGCTACTCACTGACTTACAACACTAAAAACAAATCTGTTATTTCAACTAGATTCACTCCATAATGTCATTACTTTCTAAAAAAAAATAAATTTAGTCAGCTTTTACTGAAAATACACAATGGGAATGGGTTGATGTTACAGTTAGTATAACCTTTAATACAAGTTATTCTAATTTTGGCTCTTAATATAAGATAATTTTATGTTTGAGAATCTTGCTGCATCCTAATTAGAAATATCATGCTACTATATATCTAGAGGCTATATCTGCAGTATTTATCACTGCATTAATTCGTAAGAGTTTCCCCCTGAATATTATGAAGAGAGACAGTGCATATTGTCTTTCAGAAAGATGCTTCTGAAATTTCTCAATGGTTATTTCAGGAAAGAAGAAAGCTTCATTTCATGCTTTAAATTTTTTTTAAATTTTATTTTATTATGTTAATCACCATACATTACATCATTAGTTTTTGATGTAGTGTTCCATGATTCATTGTTTGCATATAACACCCAGTGCTCCATTCAATATGTGTCCGCTTTAATACCCATCACCAGGCTGGGGCGCCTGGGTGGCTCAGTCGTTAAGCGTCTGCCTTCGGCTCAGGTCATGATCCCAGGGTCCTGGGATCGAGTCCCGCATCAGGCTCCCTGCTTAGCGGGAAGCCTGCCTCTTCCTCTCCTCCTGCTTGTGTTCCCTCTCTCGCTGTCTCCCTCTCTGTCAAATAAATAAATAAAATCTTTAAAAAAAAGAATACCCATCACCAGGCTAACCCATCCCCCCACCCCCTCCCCTCTAGAACCCTCAGTTTGTTTCTCAGAGTCCATAGTCTCTCATGGTCATGCTTTAAATTTTATAAACTAGACTTCTATAACATTCTTCTTATTAAAAGTTTGAAGAATGTAAAGTGTTTTTCTCCTGAGGAAAGAGCACATGTGAAAATGGCTTAACAGTGATTTAAAATTAAATTGAAGAAATAATATTGAGGCCAGGGTACCCTCGCTTTCAAGTCTGGTGGGGGAAAACGGGAAAACTATACTAAAAGAACTACGAGGGCTAGCATTTTAAAACTTTATGCATGCTAAACTCAATAGCTATTTATAAGAAATTAACTTGCAGCATTTATTTCACAGCTAGTACTAGAACTATGTTAGGCAGGAAAATAAGACTGTTTTGATTCTTCAGGGCAATATTTAAAGAAAGGAACCACAGAGAGAAATGGATTCTATTGGAAGAACTTCTTGCCTTTTCTGTCCTGATAACATGCTAATTGTAAACAGATTGGCAAGACTGAATCCATTGCTTCCTAAGGGTCGATTGTGCTTTTGTCTGTGTTTATTGATAAAACCTTTGCCAAATCTGCTAGATCTGCTACAATTGTACCCAGCTTACAGGGTAAGGGAGGCTTTGGGTCACATCATCAGCTCTCTGGAGTTGTCCTGCCCTGTAGACATTGCAACAATCCAGGCTGGACAGTATGGATTAGATGCATTTATACATACACACAGGCATACAAGCTCACACATACACTTCCTGAATTTACTGGGGAAGTATTTAAAGAAACTGAACAAGCCCTCGAAAAGGATGAAAAGGGACCTCATAATTTACTCCCTGGAAGTCTGTCCGAGGACATAAATCAATGACACTCTTTCCAATATAATGTCTCTCTTGCATTGAACCCCCCAAAACCATTACTGTCTCAGATCAAAAACAAGGAAATGACTAGATCAAAACAGCCAGGGCTGGGGACATCTATCTTAGTCATTAGTGCACAAGAAGGTGATGCTGTATAAGATCAGATAGCTGCGTGCTCAGAAATCTGAAAATCAATTTCCTCAGATTCATGAAATAGAAACTTGATAAACATCTGTTGTGCTTCTGGTACTCAGTATTTATCCTGCATTCAAAATTATATGTAGTTTCTTGGAGAAAGAATTTCTCCATCCCCTACTCCTTTTTTTTTAATTTAGTTTAATTTTATTATGTTATGTTAGTCACCATACAATACATCATTAGTTTTTGATGTGGTGATCCACGATCCATTGTTTTTGTATAGCACCCAGTGCTCCATGCAGTACGTGCCCTCCTTAATACCCATCACTGGGCTAACCCATCCCCCCTCCCCCCTCCCCTTTAAAACCCTCAGTTTGTTTCTTGGAGTCCATAGTCTCTCATGGTTCGTCTCCCCCTCTGATTTACCCCCCTTCATTTTTCCCTTCCTTCTCCTATGTCCTCCATGCTATTCCTTATGTTCCACAAATAAGTGAAAACATACGATAATTGACTTTCTCTGCTTGACTTATTTCACTTAGCATAATCTCCTCCAGTTCCATCCATGTTTCTCCATCCCCTAGTCTTAATAATTCCTGGCCCCTCTTCTGTGCAACCCTCCAACCTACCCACCAACACCCTTCCCCCCACCCTCCCATGTTTCCAAATCTCTGCCATTTCCCACCTTACTATATTTTTGCTGATGAGGATAAATTTGACCTGGACAATTTAAATTAGAATTTCTTTAGGGAGATTACAAACCTTGTGACAGTACTACTCTTTTTACTACTGCTTCACGAAGTCATTTTTTTCACTGCTTATTTTAGAAACTGAGAGTAGTTTAATTCAGAATTCTTTAGTGAAGGCCAGTCTGTTCTTCAAAAAAATTCCTCTTAGAGTTGAGTACTTTATTGTTTAGTCCTATGCTACCCCTGGAATACGTTTTTGTAGGCAATGAAAGAATCTCAACATACTCACTGAAACATGTCCTTCTTGGCCATGCCAGTCTGCCTTCTCTTTTATAATGAAACCTTAGTTAATTCCTTCAGACTGGTAGGTCAATGTTCAGGCTTTGATGGGGATTCTTTGTTTTGTTTTGGAGGGTACTGGTTGCTATTTAGCAAGTCCCTGTTGCTACTTCTATCTTGAGAGTAGTAGACAGAGAAACCTGACAAAATTTTTGATTTTGTCGCTAGAGTTTGAATTAGGCATTTTAATATGGAAAAAATTAGACTGAAGAGATCGTGAACTTACCTACCCCTCATTAGCTAATTAGACAACTTTGACAATAGAATCAAGTTTCTTGAGCGATTAGCAACTTTAAAAGAAAATGTGTCTTAGGGTCTGAAAGAGTTAAGCATCCAAAGATGCCCAATTTACTCCCTAGGAGTAGTTTAGGCCCTGAGAGCATTTTGACTCATAGTTTTTAACTTTCTGTCTGAAGGAGCAATTCACATAGAGGCAAACAGAACAGAGCCCTCATTATAGTAGAAGCATGCATTGTGAGCCCCCTTTATGTCTTGCAGAGACCATGCAAAAGAGAGAGCAGTTCTAAATTATACTTCTCACAATGCTTCCCAAAGAGAACATGGCAAATGAATTCAATTCTTTTAAAGCAAATTGAATATCTAAAGGAAAATAAATCCAGACAACCAACCCAGTTTTTTGTGTTCCTTTCCCATAATTTCACTGCATTCCCATTATTTGAATTGGGTTAGATCAAATTTAAGATAAAACACCTTAACACATATTTGTTGAATGAGCTTTTTAAAAAGAGAGAGAGAGAGACTTGTTTTAGGATGGAGAGACAGCTTTCCTATAATTGAATATCACTTGCATTCATAATGTTTCACTGTCTAACAATGGTGGTTTATGTTATTAAAATAAAGCTAAGAAAATATATGTCATGAAAGAGACCCCACAGAACCTGCTAAGAGATTATCAGATGTCCACATGTAAAAACACAGAATAGACTGAGGATAAAGTACTCTTTTCTTACATGTATCAACATTGCTGATAATAACTGAAATTTTAGGGAAATATGTATTTTTCAAATAATGGGTTTGGCACAATACACACACACACACACACACACACACATACATGTGACATATACACAAACACAGACTAACTGGATAAACAGTCAAGATAGACTCAGGTGAGTTTTATCAATGAGAGGACAGGAACTATTGCCCTTTGGAACAGATTGTTTCAAGGGAAAACTTACTGTGTAGACTAGGGTGGCTCAAATATCTAACCAAAGGTTATGAATGAATTCTAATAGGGAATTTTCTGGAACCAAAGTGTTCCATTCATCCTGTTTTTGGAGTCAGCATTTTTACTTCATTGGAGTTTTTTGTTTTTAGTTTTTAGGTTGTCTATTATGTCAATATGCATAAAACCCTCTTAAGAAGTAGTAAAATAGTATTTATTTATTTACTGAAGCAAGACACATTTATTGAGAATTTGCTAAGCACCAGGTACTGTCCTGGATATGTAGAGAAAACACAGGTAAATACAACACAGCTCCTACCCTTAGAATCTCACCTTCCAGCAGGGTTACAAACTACAATGAACTAAGGACTGAGGTAAGAGTGCTATGAAGGCTCATGTGCAGATGTTCACAGGAGACAGAGTAAGAACGACTGATTTTGCTCCCCACCAGGGGATAGACAGAAGGGGGCTTCTGCTGGGGTGGGAGGGTGGGAGTGGTGGTATTTGAACCAACTTTGAAGGATTAAAGTTGGTATCTGGGAAATGTTCATGTTTGAATAACAGCCAAAGAACAGAGTTAGAAGGGGCTTGATTTAGTACAAAAGCAGGATCCAAAAAATGCTGTCATGGCAGCAAACACAGAGCCCAGGGAGAGGGAGTTAAGAGGGTAAGGGCAGTCAGATTAGAAAGTTTTGTTGGACATGCTTGGGTGCTCCACTGACTGTCATTATACATAGCACTTGGTATAGTACTTCCCACCTCTGCAGACCCCCATAAAAGTAAATGGAGGTGTTCTTTATAGATCTTGGATACCAGCCCTTTGTCTGTAATGTCATTTGCAAATATCTTCTCCCATTCTGTGGGTTGCCTCTTTGTTTTGTTGACTAGCAGAAGACATGAACAGACACTTCTCCAAAGAAGACATGAATGGTGACAGACACATGAATAAATGTTCAACATCATTAGCCATCAGGGAAATTCAAATCAAAACCACATTGAGATACCACCTCACACCAGTCAGAATGGCTAAAATTCACAAGGCAGGAAACAACAAATATTGGAGAGGATGTGGAGAAAAGGGAACCCTCTTACACTGTTGGTGGGAATGCAAGTTGGTGCAGCCACTCTGGAAAAAATAGAGCTACCCTATGACCCAACAATTGCACTACTGGGTATTTACCCCAAAGATACAGATGTAGTGAAAAGAAGGGCCACATGCACCCCAATGTTCACAGCAGCAATGTCCACAATAGCCAAACTGTAGAAGGAGCCGAGATGCCCTTAAACAGATGAATGGATAAAGAAGATGTGGTCCATATATACAGTGGAATATTACTCAGCCATCAGAAAGGATGAATAGCCATCATTTGCATCGACATGGATGGAACTGGAGGGGATTATGCTAAGTGAAATGAGTCAAGCAGAGAAAGTCAATTATCATATGGTTTCACTTATATGTGGAACATAAGGAATATCATGGAGGACATTAGGAGAAGGAAGGGAAAAATAAATGGGGGGAATCGGGGGGGAGATAAACCATGAGAGACTATGGACTCTGAGAAAGAGACTGGGGGTTTCAGAGAGGAGGGGGTGGGGGGAGTGAGCCTGGTGATGGGTATTAAAGAGGGCACATACTGAATGGAGCACTGTGTGTTATACGCAAACAATGAATCATGGAACACTACATCAAAAACTAATGATGTAATGTATAGTGATTCACATAACATAATAAAATTAAAATATATATATATGGGATAGAGAAGAGGTGACTTACATCCAAAGCAGGATCAAGTTGCCACTGCCACAAGGAGGTAGATGAATCCAAGGTAGAAAGTCTAAAATAAATATGGTGCAGACTGCAAAAAAAAAACCAAACCAAACCAAACAAAAAAAACCCAAAAAACTAATGAAGTACTGTATGGTGACTAACATAACATAATAATTTTAAAAAAAGTAAATGGAGGTGTCTGTCAAGTCCCTAGGACAAGTGAGAGAAAAGTAATCCAGGTAGAGGGAACAGCCTATGCAAAGGCTAAAATGCAGTATAATTGGGAAATGGCAAGTAGTTGTGGCTTGAATTTGGAGCATGGGCCTGAGGTGCAGTACCACAGCCCTACCTATTAGAAGACCTGCCTATGACAGGATTGCCTTCTCTGCATGGCAGGGGCTCCAAGGGGCCAGTGGTAGACCCAAGGCCCTAATACAGTCTGCACTTTCCAAAAAGAGTCACTCTCTTATTGATGAAACTGTTTCAATGAGAACTTCATTGGCTTTTAAGCTTCCCAAGCTAATACTTCACAGGGTGTCAAAGACACGTGCCAAAAACAGGCACCTAAAACTTGAGGGAACCATAGTTGGCATGTCATGTTGATTTAAAATTATGCAATCGGTAAAAATTCTACAGGGCAACTTAGAAAATAGGTGATATATTGGTGACTAGGAGATATTAAGGTGCACTTACAAGAGGGTCCCTTGGTAGTGGAAATAATGCAAGTGCAGTGTTGTAAGTTGAATTGCCCATGGAATTTCATAGGATATTTGAGTCAAATGTCTATATAATTTAGTATTCATCAATCTTTTAAAGGACAAGGTGAGAGAGAACATGATTATATGCTGATAGGTTTCAGAGTGGCATCAAATGGTGTGAGAATTCATTTTTTTGTAAGAGAAATGAGAATTACTGATCCCTTACACATAACAGGAATCTAATCCCTGCCCTGCCTCTGATGGGCCATGTGACCTCGAGAAAGTTATTTAACCACTTTGAGTCTCTGTTCTTATTTTTAAACTGGAAATGATACTTCCTGCCTGTGAACTTAATTGATTACAATAAAAATTAAAAGATGCCACACAGATAAAAGTATATGGTAAACTTTAAGATACGTATTAAAGATAAGGTATTATTATAATAATTAATATGATAACTTTAAAAATTCCAAGATGGAGTTTACTTGAACATGAATAATACATCCTATGAACTGGGGATTAGAGTAAAACAAAAATGCAGGGTGATGGTGGGGTAGGGATAGTAAAAAGCAGAAAGAAGCTCATTCTTTAAACCAGTAATCCAAGGACTGAATGCTACTCCAAGATAATGTTCTCCTGTAAAAGAATGAGGCATCTAATTCATGAGTAGGTAAGTCTTGTAAAGGGAAAGCAGATTTAGTCTCACGCAGTTATTAGATCAGCAGGCCTGTTGTGAAAACAAAGACCCATAGGTGTGACTTTTGTGTAGGTCTCTTGTTTGTTAGCTGACGCACAAATGTGGAAGTGACAGGCTGGGGAGGCTATAATAAATGACACCTTAGAGCAAACACATACCCAGAACTTTTCACTGCCAGATAGTGCATGACTGGACAAATGTAAATATCTAGACCCAGAGGAGCCCTCCCTAGTTGTCTAAAGATGCTCAATGCAAACATCATAAGGAGCCCAGGGACCATTAAGCTTCCACTTTCTTTCAAATTTATGAGTGTGTAGCCTTACAGCTTAGATTTCACCAGAGCATCAGCAGTATCTTGTAAATGGGGAATGTCATTTAAAAAATTTACATACAGTGGTATTCACTTTTTCTGGTATATAGTTCTATGAGTTTTAAAAAATACAAAGATGTTGTAGCCACCACTGCAAATAGAAAACAGATCCTTTGTAGTCAGACTTTTCTCTTATCCCTAACCCCTGGCAATCACCAATCTGGCCTCTGTTCCTATATATAGTGTTGCCTTTTCCAGGATTTCCTATAAATGGAATTAATCAGGATGCTTTTTATTTGTTTGTTTGTTTGTTGCTGGTTTTGGTTTTGAGCTATGACAAGTTATTATAAAAGTGCATGTTGACCAGGCCATCGAAAGAAAGCTAAGCTCAGATTCAATTGGAGACAGAATTAGTTTTAATGAACCTTGTGTTTTTTCTTCATTCTTTGCTACAAGAGATTGACAGGATTATGTTTTCATAAATGCTTTCTTTGCATTAGGGCTTTCTTTTCAAGGACATTAATAGTTTTCTATCACCTATGGACCCTAACTTTATTCCATAATCATTTAATGACAACTTATTTTTTTTCTCTTTGTTTTTTCAAGTTTTTTTTTTAATGATTTTATTTATTTAATTGACAGAGAGAGAGACAGTGAGAGAGGTAACACAAGCAGGGGGAGTGGGAGAGGGAGAAGCAGGCTTCCCGCGGAGCAGGGAGCCCGATGTGGGGCTCTATCCCAGGACTCTGGGATCATGACCTGAGATGAAGGCAGTCGCTTAACCAACTGAGCCACCCAGGCGTTTTTTCAAGTTTTTATTTAAATTCCTGTTAGTTAGCATACAGTGTAATATTAGTTTCAGATATACAATATAGTGATTAAACACTTACTTTTAAATCATGATGTAATGCACAATGCTGGTGATTTGGGAAGTAAAAGGCCTTGTCTCTGCTATGGAGAAGCAAGAAGTTCTCCATCAGCCGCTCCCTGGTGCCAGATGTCTACTATGGAATTCTCAATTCTCCTTAGACAACACCTGAATTACTTTCACCTTTATTTATTTAACATTTGATCATGTGCTATGTGTCAGGCACCATTCTTAACACTGGGAATTAAAACAGTGAACAAAAGAAAAATTCCTGTTCTGATAGAATTTATGGTCCAGCTGGTGGAGACAAATAATAAACTATAAATGTAATAAATAAGTAAGTTGCATGTTAGAAAGTGAAGAATGGTATGGATAAAAGCAAAGGTAAAGTGAAATAAGGAAGTGCTAGAGGAGGGTAGAGTTGCTATTTAAATGATTTATTTCTAGAAAAGGTGACATTTACTTGATAGAGATGAGAAGATGAGTCATGTTATCTAAAGAAAGAGCATTTCAGGAAGATTTTCACTCTGAGGGAAATGGGAACCATTGCAGGGTTTTGAGAAGAGGCATTGCTTGACCTGACTTTCATGTTAGAAGGAACTTTCTGGCAAGTGTTTTGAGAATAGATTGTAGGGGGCAATGGAGATATAGGGAATCGATTGTAGTAATCCAAGAGAGGGATAATGGTGATAAAGACCATGGTATTAACACCAGTGGTCAGAAAAGTTGGATTCTGTATATATCGTTAAGGTAGATCCAACATGATTCTCTAAGAATTTGAATGTGGGTTATGATTAAAAGGAAAAAAAGCATATTCAAAAATGACTCCATTTATTTTTGCCTGAGGAGTAGATAGTTTGAAATTCTCATTAAATGAGTTATGGGAGGGCATGACTATAACAGATTTGGAGAGAGAAATTCAGCATATGTTGAATGTAAGATAGATATTAGATATCCATGAAGATTTGGGTTATATCTGAAATTTGGAAGAGAAGTATGAACTAGAGATATAAATATGAGAGTTGTTGGCATAGAGATGGTATTTAAAGTCATGACTAGAACACATAGAAAAGGTACCAGATCATCTTCCTATTTTGGTTTTTATAGCTAAACTGAACTAGAAACCTGAAACAAAATGGGAAAGTCTCATTCTCTTAGATATTAAACATTTCCTGCAGTTTGCCCTACTTTTTTCTCAGTAGTGGCTCTCCCTCCCTCCTTCCTTTCTTCTTTCCTTCCACTGTGCTTTCTTTTTTTTTCCTTGTTGTACTTTCTTTTTTATTTTTTAATTTAAAATCAATTAATTAACATATAGTATATTATTAGTTTCAGAGGTAGTGCTTAGTGATTCATCAGTTGCATGTAACACCCAGTGCTCATTACTTCAAGTGCCCTCCTTAATGTCCATCACCCAGGTATCCCTATTCCTCCACCCACCTCCTCTCCAGCAACCCTCAGTTTGTTTCCTATAGTTACGAGTCTCTTATGGTTTGTCTCCTTCTCTGATTTAGTCTTATTTTATGTTTCTTCCCTTTCCCTATGTTCATCTGTTTTGTTTCTTAAATTCCACATATGAGTGAAATAATCTGATATTTGTCTTTCTCTGACTTATTTCGCTTAGCATAATATCCTCTAGTTCCATCCACGTCATTGCAAATGGCAAGATTTCATTCTTTTTGATGGTTGAGTAATATTCCATATAATATATATACCACTTTTTCTTTATCCATTCATCTGTCAATGGACATCTGGCCTTTTTCCATATTCTGGCTATTGTGGACGTTGCTGCTATAAACATTGGGGTACAGGTTTCCCTTCCAATCATTATGTTTGTATTCTTTGGATAAATACCTAGTA
The DNA here is from genome assembly GCF_964656455.1 of Halichoerus grypus. Lineage (NCBI taxonomy): Eukaryota > Metazoa > Chordata > Mammalia > Carnivora > Phocidae > Halichoerus > Halichoerus grypus. The sequence goes on along the minus strand of NC_135712.1, from coordinate 102,722,376 downwards.
GTGCAATTGCTGGGTCTTAGGGTAGCTCTATTTTCAACTTTTTGAGGAACCTCCATATTGTTTTCCAGAGTAGCTGTACCAGTTTGCATTCCCACCAACAGTGTAAGAGGGTTCTTCTTTATCCGCATCCTTGCCAACAGCTGTTGTTTCCTGAGTTGTTAATTTTAGCCATTCTGACTGGTGTGTGGTGGTGTCTCATTGTGGTTTTGATTTGTGTTTCCCTGATGCCAAGTGATGAGGGAGCATTTTTTCATGTGTCTGTTGGCCATTTTTATGTCTTCTTTGGAGAAATGTCTGTTCATGTCTTCTACCCATTTCTTGACTGGATTTTTTGGTTTTGGGGTGTTAAGTTTGATAAGTTCTTTATAGATTTTGGATACTAGCCCTTTATCTCATAAGACGTTTGCAAATATCTTCTCCCATTCTGTAGGTTGTCCCTTAGTTTTCCTTTGCTGTGTAAAAGCTTTTTATCTTGATGAAGTCCCAAAAGTTCATTTTTGCTTTTGTTTCCCTTGCCTTTGAAGACGTGTCCAGCAAGAAGTTGCTGTGACTGAGGTCAAAGAGGTTGCTACCTGTATTCTCCTCTAGGATTCTGATGGATTCCTGTCTCACATTTTGGTCTTTCATTCATTTTGAGTTTATCTTTGTGTATGGTGTAAGAAAATGGTCCAGTTTCATTCTTCTGCATGTGGCTGTCCAATTTTCCCAGCACCATTTATTGAAGAGACTGTCCTTTTTCCTTTGGATATTCTTCCCTGCTTTGTCAAAGATTATTTGACCATAGAATTGAGGGGCCATTTCTGGGTTCTCTATTCTGTTCCATTGATCTATGTGTCTGTTTTTGTGCCAGTACCACACTGTCTTGATGAATATAGCTTTGTAGTACTACTAGAAGTCTGCAGTTGTGATGCCACCAGCTTTGGTTTTCTTTTTCAGTTGCTATGTGGGGTCTTTTCTGGTTCCATACAAATTTTAGGATTGTTTGTTCCAGCTCTGTGAAAAATATTGATGGTGTTTTAATTAAAAAAAAAAAGGACAAGAACCATACGATCTTCTCAATAAATACAGAAAAAGCTTTTGACAAAATACAGCATCCTTTCTTCATATAAACTCCACTGTGCTTTCTTATCCATCAGCACCAACTTCCTCCATTCAAAGGAGAGGAGGAAGAATAGAAAAAGAGAAAAAGAGGAAGGAAAAGGGGAAGGATTTTTGTATACTTTTGATTTGATCATATAATCCCATTTCTCCTATTTTCACAATGAAATACTTGCCAGTCACTAAATATATATGAGGCTTAGTTAATAATGAAGATGATATTTAATTATCCACATTTAAAGAGTCAGGAAGCACCATTTCCAAATTTTATTGAAGAAAATGGTGAAGAATTTTCTAGTCCTTGCTGTGAAAGAGAAAGCTGCCAGTGAGTTTTACTAAAGAACCTTTGCCCAGCATGTGGAGACAATTGCTTATTTTCATTTCACATACCAATTCTCAACTGTTTGGGCTGTTAAAGTTGCCTAATAGGGCCAAGAGTTAAGAATAATACATATTTTTTATAATGTGATATATGATTAGCTACGTTTAACCAAGACCTGCTTTTTCTCTCCCCTGAAACCACAACTAGCCTCATAGATGGCTGGGAATCATGTGGAAAATGTTCTTGTGTTCACCATTCTGAAGTAACTATTCCTTCTCCACTTTATCTCAGCTGCCCACAGGAAAACTAGGCAGGCACAGACAAAGCCCCATCTCATAGAGTGAAGACCAGGATTTGCACATCTGACCAGGACTTTGCTTTTCTAACACAGAGTACGCACCTCAGTCAGGGGAACCCTTCTGCTTTCACCCTGTTCATTGCCTCTCTCAAGACTACTCTCTCGGGCACCTCGGTGGCTCAGTCAGCAAGCCTCTGCCTTCGGCTCAGGTCATGATCCCAGGGTCCTGGGATCGAGCCCCGCATTAGGCTCCCTGCTCAGCGGGAAGCCTTCTTCTCCCTCTCCCACTCCCCCTGCTTGTGTTCCCTCTCTCACTGTGTCTCTCTCTGTCAAATAAAAAATAAAATCTTTAAAAAAAAAAAAAAGGCTACTCTCTCTACACCACAGGGTCCTGAGGGCTGATCCCTCTAATAGAACTCTCCCTGCTACTGCTTCTACCTCTGCCCACCTTCTCCTGTACCACAGTGAGTGGGCTCTTCTGGGGAAAATTGCACAAACAAAAGCAGTGTTCAACGAGCCTCTGTAACACCCATTACTTACCCTGTTTCACTCTCCCCCATCTCAGTTTCTTATTTCCAGATATTCCCAATTACACCTGTTTTGAAAATAAACTCATGCTTACTCTTCTTAAGTGTATATAGTTGGTGATGACCAAGGTCTGTCTGAGTGAAGGTTCACAAGGAAAATAAATAGCTGCAATAGAATTAAATCCATTAAAAAGTGAAAGGAGTGGAATAAAAAGATCAAAAGAAAGAAAGAAAGAAAGAAAATTGGCCTAATATATATGTAAATCACTTTAATAAATAGTATTTTTATGTGGTATATAAGAAAGTAAAAAATAATCAAGGATCTTTTATTTAGATAGCAAACAAAATTTCCTCATTCATAAAGAGCAGGGTGAAATATGGCTAGAAAAATGATAAATGTTCACAACAGCTGCTACTTTGGTTTGAAAGCTAGTGATGTGATAGTAATAAACCCAAAGGATGATGGGCCTTCGAAGGTTGTCCAATAATAAAATACTGAATACATACTGCAGATTTTGTTCCTCCCCATCAGAGAGATTCACATCTGTGCAAGTAGCCATCTGGCAGGCTTTGGTAGATAAAATTATCATGCTTCTTTATCTGGATTTCTGTGATTTTTACTCAAACAACTATTTTTATCTAGAAACAGGATTATTACCTGGAATCTCTGTTCCATAGATTCCAATGTTTGGCCAGGCAATCCCAACTCATGTCAAGGGTGATGTTTGGGATTGCAAATTGACATTGTCTTGTGGAAGGTCATATTTCTCCCTATTCTGCCAGAAAAATAAAACTATAGTTTTTGATATTGATAATGAGTGCTATTTTTACTAGATGCCTGGGGAAGAATAAAGAAGGAAAACAGACTATACCTGATGCCAAGTAGGAAAATAGATAGAAACCCTTCAACTTTTGTGTAATGAAAACTATGAATTTCTTTGGACAAGCTAATTCTAAAATAGCCAAATGTACTCTTCATTTTTCTCACAATGCTGCATACCTATTTTGCATGTTTCTGGCTCCAATAACAGTTTAATACAAAATTTGGGAACTTTCCAAGGGAAGAACACTTTGTACTGTTTTCTGTTGACAGTGTATCTTGCTATCATCACTCTACTTTCCATTGATCTCAAGATAAGAACTGCATATTAGCAAAGCTGGGAAACAGGGATTTAGAGTTTGATGTAGCCTTCTAAAAAGCCAATAAAATATAATCTAAGAGAATGTTACTTTCAGAAGTTAAGTACATACTAGGTACCAAATAAAAATACTTTCTGATTTGTTATGAAGGACTCTGTGGCCTTAAAGAAATGGATTTCCTAGAACTAACAGGATAGGAATTAGAACAGCATGTAAGTGATCAATGACAATAAAATCAAGACTCAAAGAGAAAGAATCTTTGTTTCTGTTCCTTGCACTGCAAAGGAAAAGTTTGTGTCTTTAAGACTTTGGTTCTAGCACATAGTTAAGTGCTCCATGAACATTTCTTCAATGAATCTATAGCGGTGAATGTTTATAATATTCTCTGTGTGGCTTTCTGAGACGCAGTATTTCTTCAACTCTACTACCAGAGATTTAGAAGCACTTTGCGGTTTGGCATGGAAAGAAACTGAATGTCACCTCTGCAATTTGTGCAGCAGAAATGAAGGATACAACTAGTACAGAGATTTAGGCAGAGCAATGTGGAAGTGACTCACGAGTTCAAAGTTCATCATAAATCCTCCACTTGACTAATTAATCGCCGCATCATACAGGGATTTATATGGCCCTTTCCCTCTAGGGTGAAGTAGAATTGAGATTGAGTGTTTATCAAATTCATAGTCATCAGATACTTTTATAGTTAATGCGTATGTGTGCATAGGATTGGGGGAGGGAGTCCATGCATTTCCTTGGATATCCTTGGTTTGTTGATAATGTTTCAAAACCAGCTCAGTGCAAAACAAAGCACCTAAGAGGCTTAGAGTCAAGGCATCTTGACTGTCAGGCTCAATTCCTGCTATGAGACTAAATTTTGTATTTAGTCTCATAGCAGGAATTGAGCCTGACAGTGATGCCGTGGAGCAATGCCTGTATCGTGCTGGATTCATTACTATCTCCACCCTCTGAAGGGTAAAGGATTGGGGCAGGTGCCCAAGAAATGGCAGGCTTGACAGGGCTGTCTTCTGATATGAGGTATAATCATATTGATCTGTGTCTACTGATATTGCTCTGTAGACAGATATTCCACTTTTAGAATATTCTGTAACAGAAACTGTATGTCACAGGTTATTACATGATGTGGCTCTGTTCTGGCATGGTATGTTGAGATGTACTAAATTTCTTGAGAGTGGGAGTTGAGGGCTGGTGTGTATGATGCATTTCATCACTAAGTGTCTAAAATAGCACCCACTCTATTTCTCCCTATCCCTTTGTCTTGATCACTTTCTCATATTATATATTTATTGTTTATTGTTCCTCCCTCGTACCAGAGTATAAGGTTCACAAGGGCAGGGAGTTTGTCTGCCTGTTCACCATTGTTCTTTGGTGTCTAGAACAGTGTCTGCATATGATAAACACTTAAAACATTTGTTGAATTAATAAATGATATACTCTGTGATAGTCCTAAGTCTGAGCATGGGTCTCTTTGCTTTAATGTCTTTTCTATGCACTGCTTCTAATGATTTATCTGGTTACTCTGATCTAGAGTCAACCACTGGAATTCAGTGATGCAGTTCGGTTGAATCAGTAGCCCTCTCTTCTTTCCAGTATGTCTTCCAGCCAAATAACTTCATAAATAGCTTATTTTCCTTGTCTCTAGTGACCTCAGGTTGGCCAAAAGCAATAGCTCCCGTGCTTAGCTACTTCTCACATCAAACAGAGTGAATTATCATTGTGTCTTGCTTTCACCCCTACACTTGGCTAGGGACCCCTCTCTTGTTTTTAATTTATCCTTTCACATTGGTCCTCTTGGCAGTCTTTTCTGTATTCAGGGTTTTTAACAACTACTTAAACATTAATGAAAGTCAGAATATCATGATGAGTAAGAACTTGGAGTTCAGGCAAAGCTGGGTTCAAATGCTGGTGTCAGCACTTACCAGTGTGTGCCCTTGGGCAAGTAACTTAATCTCCCTACCATTCAGTTCCCTACCTATAAAAAATGAGTCAATGATAATATCTACCTCAATAGTGTCATAAACATTCAATAACAATTACCTATTAATATTACTAATAAATCTAGACATACCTCTTTAGACTTAACCATTTCCTGCCTCCCCAGACTTATCTCTTACAGGCTCCACTGGCTTTAAAGTTAAGAATCATCTGGTAAAAGCTGAGCTGCATAGTCCTCCCCCTCACCTCACATCTTCCACCATGCCCTCTAATCTAGGAGTTGCCTGCCTGTAGATTGCATGGGACAGCAACATTTAAAAAGACATTTTTTGAAAGGGAAATGTAGTTTATATCATAAGAATGCTAATTTTTCTTTAACATGTAATGACATGTTAAAAATACCAATTTCTACTATCAGCATGATTTAACTAAAATATATTTTAACTACCCCCCCCACAAAACTAGAAAGGATAAAATCTTGGAATACAGAACAAACAGTCCTTCTCAGAAAAGAATATCTAGCAACTATATCTGTACTATGTCATTTATGATCCCATATCTTTATCTATTACACTGACTTTGTTTTATTTTTCTGATTTCACTAGATACCTGTGAAAATTTAGTAGAGACAAGCACTGGTCCAGTTTGTCATTTGAAAACCCTTCTCTACCATGCCTAAGTGATCTCAACCTTATCTCTTTAAAATCTTCCAGGGAAGTTTCTGTAGCCTCCTTTGAACACTCTGTAATGGTTATTCCTACTCTCTGTCAGAAATTTTAATTTCATGTGAAACCTTACGACCCATACATAGTAACTTATAAATTTTCTTAGTTCACTTTAGTATCTCCTCACTGTTGGTCAGATAATACATATATACCTATGTCCTAGACACTTTGTTTGTATAATCCACAGAGAGTTGGGATATACAGGCTATCTCAGATATTCCAAATAAAATTTGTTCACAAATTAGATTTTTTTCTTTCACACAGAATTTGTCTTTGCTCCCACCAGCTAGCTTCACCCATAATGCCCTTACCCCAGAACATCCTGAAGAGATAAAGAATAATGAGATAAAAAGTTAAATAATGTAAGAGGTAATAACTGTTCAAACAACAGTATAAGGAAAATCACAAGACAGCATATGATTAATTGCCAAATTAATGGCACTGAAAAATCTATACTTTAGTAGCCCTAAATTAGTGAACACTCATTGGTGCTTTGAATGTCCATGTTAACTTGTTCATAAAACAGCATGTTACTGCCTTCACTACATTTTTCAGATATCTCTATTTTCATTTCAATTTTCTGATTCTTTTTAAACTCCTGATCTAAGCAGGAGTCTTTCTAACCACCACCTCCAGCATCTTTTCTTTTTCACCTATCTTGAATCCTTCTAACTCCTTTGATCAAGCCTCTCTACTTCTTATGTACACTGGATACAATGATTTTCATCAAACACCACCTTATGATGGTTATATCCTCTCTAATTTTTCACAGACTCCCAATTATTGACTTACCTAGGGTCCTTTCCCAGCTGGTTTTGGGCTACCATAAGGACATTGTCTCTCTCTTATTCCTTGTCTAAACATTTCTCATCCACCAGTCAAAACCCACTTCCTTGCTTCTCCTCCTACCACATTTATTCTCTTATTCTGATGTCTAAACATGGTGATTTTTGGTTACCAGCCTTAAATGTCTTGTTTGTTTTTTGTTTGTTTTAAGAATTAAACTTTTTTTTTTTTTTTGAGATTTTATTTATTTATTTGACAGAGAGAGACACAGCGAGAGAGGGAACACGAGCAGGGGGAGTGGGAGAGGGAGAAGCAGGCTTCCTGCGGAGCAGGGACCCCGATGTGGGGTTCAATCCCAGGACCCTGGGATCATGACCTGAGCCGAAGGCAGATGCTTAACGACTGAGCCACCCAGGCGCCCCAAGAATTAAACTTTAATTCTTAGCACTGGCTTAAGAGTCGAAGACCAAAGCTTAACTCCCAAAGAGCCCCATACTGGCTAACTTTGAACAAGTCATTGATTCAGTGATAACCGCAGAATAAAACAGTGATTCTAAAAATATATACTTTACAAAATGAAGGGGCGGGAATCGGAAGGAGCGATGAACCATGAGAGACTATGGACTCTGAGAAACAAACTGAGGGTTTTAGAGGGAAGGGGGGTGGGAGGGATGGGTCAGCCCAGTGATGGGTATTAAGGAGGGCATGTACTGCATGGAACACTGGGGGTTGTACGAAAACAATGAATCGTGGATCACTGCATCGAAAACTGGTGATGCATTGTATGGTGACTAACATAACAAAATAAAATTTAAAAAATAAAATAAAAAATTTAGTTACCTGATGAAATAACAATTTGGCAACCCTATGAAGTAGGCCTTGTCCCTAACAATAACAGCAAAACATATCTTTTGAAATGTTGTTGACCCATGCAAGCCACACCTCTGACAATTCCTGGTTTGTGGGCATGCTGGTAGATGTGGGCAGGGAGACACTGTAGCTTAGCTTTTATCAAATGATGCTTAACATTAAATCCAGAAGGGCCTGTGAAAGATGGGTCTGGAGAATCAGCAAGTAGTTAAGCCTAAGAGACATGTCTAGATACAAACTACTAATTATAATAATAGGTAAGTTATTAGTATAACTGAATTGATACATCAATAAATGAGATAATGTATGTGACTGTACTTTGTAACCTCTGAGCTTGATATAAATAAGTCAATAATAATACCATTCTGTAGCTGATTACATCCTACTCTTTTGATTGAATGCCTGATGCTTTTGGACAAGCAATGGAAGATGACTACAGAATCTGGGTCTGGGTCATGGCCTGATGCTGACCCATTGGAGGGCTTCTCCTCTCTGGGATTTTATATTAGTATCTGAAAAAGTAGGAGCCCTTTTTCCTGGCTTCAAAAATTTAATGATATCTACTATGAACAGTTATATACCAACAAATTGGACAATGTAGAAGCAATGGATAAATTCCTAGAAACATACAACCTACCAAGACTGAGTCATGAAGAAATAGAAAATCTGAACAGACCAATTACTAATAAGGAGATTTAATCAGTAATCAAAACCTCCCAATGAATGTAGGTCCAGGACTGATGTCTTCATTGGTGGATTCTACCAAACATTTAAAGAAGAATTTATGCCAATCCTTCTCAAACTCTTCCAAAAAATAAGAGCAGGGAATACTTCCAAACTCATTTTATAAGGCCAATATTACCCTGATGCCAAAATTGGACAAGGACACTACAAGAAAAGAAAGTTACAAGTCACTATCCCTGATGAACATCAATGCAGCAATCAAAATACCATGATCAAGTGGGATTTATTTCAGGGATGCTAAGGATGGTTTAACATCTGAAAAACAATTAAGTGTGACATATCACATTAACAAAATTAAGGATAAAAATGATTATCTCAATAATAGATGCAGGAAAAACATTTGACAAAACTCAACACCCACTTATGATAAAAACTCAAAGAAACGTATGTAGAGGATATGTACCTCAACATAATAAAGGCCATATATGACAGGTCCACAGCTAACATCATTTTCAGTGGTGAAAACCTCAATGGTAAAAAGATCAGGAACAAGACAAAGATACCCACTCTCACCACTTTCATTCAATGTAGTATTAGAAGTCTTAGCAAGAACAATTAGGCAAGAAAAAAGAGACACAAATCATTCAAATTGGGAAAGAAGAGTAAAACTGTCTCTATTTGCAAATGACATGATATTATATGTAGAAACCTCTAAAGACTTCACCAAAAAACAGGTAGAACTAATAAATGAATTCAGTAAATTTTGTGAAAACACTAAATTAATGTACAAAATCTATTGCATTTCTACAAACTAATAATGAATTATCAGAAAAAGAAATTAAGAAAACAGTCCTGCTTACAATTGCATCAAAAGAATAAAATACCTAGGAATAAATTTAACTGAAGAGGTGAAAGAACTCTACACTGAAAGCTATACAATACTGATGAATGAAATTGAAGAAGACTTGAATAAATGGAAAGATACTCCATGCTTATGGATTAGGAGAATTTATATTGTTAAAATGTTCATGTTACTCAAAGCAATTTATAGCTTCAGTGCAATCTCTATCAAAATTCCAATGGCATTTTTCACAGGAATAGAACAAACAATCCTAAAATCTGTGGAGGCATTACACTAATTTTAAATTGTTTCAAAGCTAAAATAATCAAAACGGTGTGATGGCATAAAAATAGACACAGTGACTAATGGAACATAGAGAGCCCAGAAATGAATTCATGCATATATGGTCAATTGATGTACAATAAAGGAGCCAAGAATAGACAATGAGGAAATGGGAGTCTGTTCAATAAATGGTGCTAGGAAAACTGGACCCCTATCTTACATCATAAATAAAAATAAACTCAAAATGGATTTTCAAAATTTGAACAGAAGGCTTGAAACCATAAAACTCCTAGAAGAAAGCATAGGGGATAAGCTCCTGCACGTTGCTCTTGGCAATGATTTTTTGGATTTGACACCAAAAGCAATGACACAAAAGCAAAAATAAACAAATAGGACTATATCAAATCGAAAAGCTTCTATACAACATAGGAAGCCAGCAATACAATGAAAAGGCAAACTACTAATTGGGAGAAAGTATTTGTGAATCATGTATCTGATAAGGGGTTAGTATCTAAAATATATAAAGAACTTATAACTCAATAGCAAAAAACAAACAAAAAAAAACCCCACTAAACATCACTAATCATCAGGGAAATGCAAATCAAAACCACAATGCAGTTATCACCTCACACCTGTTAGAATGGCTATTGTCAGAAAGACAAGAAATAACAAGCGTTAGGAGAAAAGAGAACTCTTGTGGACTGTTGGTGGGAATATAAATTGGGGCAGCCATTATGGAAAACAGTATGGAGGTTTCTCAAAAAATTAAAAAAGAACTACCAAATGATCCAGCAAAACCCACTTCTGGGTATATATCCAAAGGAAATGAAAATAGGGTCTCAAAGAGACATGTGTACTCCCATGTTCATTGCAGTGTTATTCACAATAGCTAGGATATAGAAACAACCTAAGTGTCCTTCAACAGATGAATAGATATTAAAAAAAGATGTGGTATATATATACATATACAATGAAGTAATATTTAGTCATGAGAAATAAGGAAATCCTGCCATTTGTGACAACATGGATTGAGCTTGAGGACATTATGTTAAATGAAATTAGCCAGACAAAGACAAATACTGCATGGTATCATTTATATGTGGAATCTAACAAACAAACAAACAACAACAACAAGAAAAAAAGCCCAAAACAAAGTCAAAGTAAAATTCAGCAACAGAGAGTAGAAAAGTGGTTGCTAGGGGCTGGAGTTAGGGGAAATTAGGAAGAGGCTGTTAATGGGTACAAACTTTTAGCTGTAAGTTGAAGGTCTGAGTATCTAATATAAAACATGGTGATTATAGCTGATAATACTATTGTATAATTGAAGTTTGCTAAGAGAGAAGAACTTAAATGTTCTCACACATGCACAAAAAGATAACTATGTGAGGTGATGGATGTGTTAATTAACTAGGTGGGAGAAATCCTTTCATAATGCATACATATGTCAAATCACCATGATGTACATTTTAAATACCTTATAATTTTATATGTCAATTATACCTTAATAAAGGTGAAATTTTTAAAAACCTAATGATATGAATGACAATTAATTTTTATTTTTTAGTCCATTGTCTTCAATGAAAACCTATTAAATATTTGCAGCTCTTCCTCTGTTAAAATTCCTAGTCTGGCATCACTTTCATTTACCTCAATAATTTATTTAACCATTATCCATGATAATTTTTTGCCAGTGAAATGATAAATAATATAAATATGCTGTTCAGAAATTTTATTTCAATAATGACAATTTTACAATATTGTAATACTAATAATACCTCATATTGTATATCACTTGTCAGCTTTCAAGTGGATATTCTTTCTCATTTCAAGAATAGAGATAGTATTTCAGGGAGATAAGTGATCAATATTATGTCTATATAACCTAAACATCAGGTTAATCATCAGTAGCTAAGGATAAAAATATTGGGGAGTGAGGAGAATAAAATAAATTTGTTTGATATAATTTATGTGCAAATATATGTAGGATTTTTTTAAAGAAAATTATGCTATCCGGCTATATAACTTTCAAATTCATAAATAATTGACCCCAAGTGTTATTTGTCATGAATATAAATAAAACTGAAGAGACCAATTTGGTGCATAAATAACCCAATGCCAGCCAAATAAAAAATGAACAATTCATTCTCACATCCAGTTGTATTGTCTGGACAATGACAAACATATGCACATTTTAAACATTCAATGTATTTGGAAAGTTGATGTTATCCAGTTAAAATATCAGGATTGATTGATTTCTTTTTATTTTTCTTGCAAGTAATCAGCTGCCCCTAGACATAATCAATGAGCAATTTAAAGGGAAGCAAAATCATTCTTTTCAACAATTTTCACACTCATGAGAACTATTTCTCAGTGAACAGTGCTGGAAAAAGAATCACTTGGGTTAGGAAGCCTGAGTTCTGGTCCTATATTTTCCAAATACTAACTGTATGACTTTAGGCAAATGCTTTCTCTATGCTTCAGTTGCTCCACATGTACATTCTTTTAATGAATGTAATCTTGATAAAACCAAAATTGAATATGTCACTACTCTGCTCTAAATGCTCCAATGGATTTTTAAATTTTTTTAAAAAATTCAATTGAAGTATAGCTGGCATAGAATATTATGTTTAGTTTCAGGTGTGCAACATAATGATTCAACAATTATATATTATACAATGCTTACCGTAATCAATGTAGTTACCATCTGTCACCATACAAGTTATTACAGTATTATTAACTATATGCCCTATGCTGTACTTTTCATCCTCATGACTTACTTATTTTATAACTAAAAGTTTGGATTTTAGTTGAAGTAAAGACCACAGTTTTTGCAATAGTCTTTGAAGCTGTAGATCTGGCTCCCTGTGTCTCCTCTGGCTGTAGATCTGGCTTCCTTACTGATTCTGACTTGCTCACTCCATCCCACCCACACCTATCTCCAACAGGCAAAGCATACTCCCTCCTGCTTTCCCTCAGTCATCCAAGTGGTTTGCTTCCTTCCTTTTTTAAATCTTCACTTAAATGTCACATTCTTAATGAGGCAGTCCTGTCTCAACACTCCATGTACTCTTCCCTGATTCGTTTTTTTCCATGACACTTAATAATCATCAAACATATTATAAGTTTTCCTGGTTTATCTTGTTTATTGTCTGACTCTTCTCATAAAATGAAAGCTTCACAAGAGCAGAGATTTTTGTGTGTTTTGTGCACTGTTGCATCTCCAGCACCTAGAATGATAGTTGGAACTAAAAAGCATTTCACAAATATTTGTTGAATGAATAAATGAATTGATCATGTATTGCCTGAGCACATGTAACTTGCCATACATCATGCTGGCTGCTGAAATCCAAAAGTGAATAAAATTGTAATCCTAATCCTTAGGGAAGTCACATTATGCAGTTGTGAGTCAACTCTTGCTAAAAAGCTGGGTAAGTTTAATAAGATACAAGAAGTATTGGTCACATGGATGTTGAAGTGTCAAACTCTTGTAGAGACTGAGGGAGGTTCATAGAGGAGGAAATCTTTAAGATGAGATGTGTAGCATTCCATCAGTTGGATGAAGACAGAGTACGAAGGGGAGAAAGAGGTCAAGTTTAAGGGCATTCCCTATATCATAGAGTTTAAAAAATGAAAAGAAACAGTGTATATGAAAGTGCTTTGCAAACTAGTGCAATAAAAGAGTGTATGAATTATCATTATTTACCTGTGTTGATTTTTCTTTTTCCCATTGGCATCATCTCACAAAATATTCTGTAAATACAACATTATGGCAAAAGACAATCATGCACTTTTGAATTTTACTGGAATAGATCATCAATATTGAGATACTCATATTGGTCAAAGAATATATGTCAAAGAATATATGAAATGTTTAGCATGCCTAAGCATTTTTTAAACCTGTTTTTCAGTAATTAAATGCTGCTGTTATCTCTAATTTTTCAGGCTGACTACAAATTAAGTAGGACACTCTGAAAAAAATTAGTCTTAAAATAAGCCATGCTATATTTCTCAAGTGTACAAATTGTTAATTAGAAGCGGGAAGTGAACAGAAGGGCCTTAAAATAAAGACCTTCAATTTCAAATTAAAAGTGAAAATGGACCACGCTTGACACTGGCATTAAAAAGGAGATAAGAATTATGAGGTCTGAAATAAAAATTGAGAATTTCTGAAATATTTAAATAAGTTCGACTTTAAATTTTTATATGTATTGATCAAAATGTATATCTTGCCTTTTTATTTTAGTAATTTTGAATATTTTAGAACAAAAATAACTTTTTAGAAAACGTGAGAAATCATTTATTTTTGTATTTTTATGTTTACTTTAACTTACATTTTTTATAATATACTCAAACTTCGTATACTTTGAAATCAATTACATTTTGTTCTTCAGTCATTTAGATCAGTGGCCAGCAGGTTATGCCCTGCAGACCAAATCTGCCCCTGTTTTTGTATAGTCTGCATTTTAAGAACTTTTTTTTACATTTTAAATAGTTGGAAAAATCAAAAGAACAGTAATATTTGTGGCATATAAAAACTGTATGAAATTCTGATTTTAATGTTCATAAAGTTTTATTGGAACACAGACACATTCATTTGTTTACATGTTGCTTATGTCTGCTTTCACATTACAACAGCAGAGTTGAGTAGTGGAGACAAATTCCTAAGGGCAACAATGCTCAAAATCTTTACTATTTGTCTTTTACAGGAAAAGTTTGCTGGCTCCAGCTTTTGATCATTACTGTCAATAGAAAAATTATGTGGACATCTTAATTATAATAACATAGTGTATCTTTAAGAAAAACAACTTATTTATATTTTAAATAAATAATAATTTATCAAGAAGACTTTTATTTTATTACTTTTCTAACTATCACTGGCCCATTAGCAGAACATAGCGCTGCATGAATCATTTGAATTTTGGTATTCTCAATATGTTTGTCAATAGGGGAGAAATGAACATATTTTATTTAACAGATTGTTGACTTAATTTATAAATTTAAGTATTAGACATATTGGTATAGGTGGGGCTCCATTTGTACTCTTGCCTCCAGCTCTGTGATGTTAGAGGAGCTGAGGAACAAAGCAAACATAAAGAAGCAGAAAGGGTAGAGGAGGTGAACAGAGTTATGGCCAAGAGAGTGATTTGACAGAAGACACTTTTTAAAAACTGAGCAAATTAGAGTAAAAAAAAAAAAAACAAGCATGTCTCTGGGCCCTGTGGGAATCTGTGGCCCCTAAAAAGTAGATTGGCTCTAGGAAAAGCTTTCTCTTCCCAAGTAACTCCATACATCACAAAGGAGCAGACTAAAGCACAATAAGCTTATTAGTTATACTGTTACTTATGGTGAGACATGACTACCTAAATCAATCCATGCATCAAGGAATCATTAAAAATCCAGAGATTATATAAAGATTTAATTTCAAAATTATCTATCATAATGACCTTACATGGAAATTTCAACTTTATGGCATTAAAGATGCAATACTTAATGCTGCTTGTGCCTGAGATTCATTTGTCAGCAACATTTATTGAATACCTTTTGGATTCTAGACACTGCACTAAGAGCAATGAAATAGAACCATAGAGTTCAACATTGTGACCACTAGCCACATATTGAGCACTTTAATTGTGGCTGATTCAAACTGTTTTGTATCCCATGTATAAAATATGTACTGGATTGTGAAGACTTACTATGAAAAAAAAAAAGAATGTAGAAGTTTCAGTCATAGTTTATTTATATTGGTTACATGTTGAGAAAATAATATTTTAGATATATTGAGTTACGTAGATTTTTATTAAAATTAATGAGAATGAGTGCCCTCAAGGAGCTCACATTTTAGGCAAACCAATACATAAATAAATAATGACAGATGACAATTATAAACACGGACTGCTTTGGCAACATCTAGGCAAGGTGCCCAGCTGAGCCCAGGAAGGAGGAGCCTGCAACAAGTGATGATGTGTCAGATGAATCTTCAAGGATGAATAGGAGATAACCTTTCGTCAGGGCAGAACATACCAGGTAGAGAATGCAGCATGTGCAAAAGCATAGCTGTTTGAAATAGCTTATGTTTGAGAAACTATTAATAGTTTGGTATATTTAAAACTAGGTTGTGTGAATGAGGGAAGCAAAGTTAGAGAGGTAGTCACAGGCCACTAATGAAGGGCTTTGAAAGTCAGGCATTAAGGAAAGTTTGAAGGAAATTTTGGACCTGATCTCATGTATGAAAATGTACCATCTTCCACAAATGTTGAAAAAGAACTTATAAACTCAGAATGAACCTTCTCCAAGAGAGCCTAATGTGAAGTCTAGAAATGATATTGATTGTTCCTTCACATTTGATCCATGAATCAACTAACTTATGGCCAGTCAAACAGAAGAGGAGTGCCCACAGTATTGTTGCATATGTATAAAATATAGATAATGCTTAGAAAGGTGCTGAAAGTCAAAACCCGTTAGGTAACAGAGAAAATAGTTTTCTAGAGGATGCAAATGTTACTCACACAAAGGCTACTTCCTTCAGTTGTAATTCACTAATTATTTATGCAAAAAGCAAGCAATATCCCACCGTCTAGGAGATACTACAACTTTACATGCTTTATGTAATCTTCATGAAAAAGAGACAAATGATTATAGAATCAAGGACTTTGTAAAGGAATCATGTTTCAGGGCTAGTTCTGCACCAGGAACTGATCATCCTAGCGTAACCATTGCTTGGCTCCTGCTCTAAGAGTCCTGTTCTGCCAATAACTGTGGCCACCTGATTCCCCAACAAAAGCTTTGACTCTACCACTCATCCTAAAGCCAATTGATTCCTAAGTAAGGAACACTTTAAGGACCCTAATTTAGCATATTATTTAACTAAATATCACTTCATTTATGTTCTGACCTTGGATTCCAGGTCTAGTAATGAGACTTTGAAAAAGCACTTCCTTGAACCTCAGCATCTTTTAAATGGGTACCTGCCACTCTCTTTCATCTTATCTAAGTGCTTTGCTTCATATTCTTGGCTAGACCTTCTTCCTCTCCGTGCCTATTCTATGCGGATGAACATGTCATGATTCTAGTCTTGTTCCACCTCTGGGCCAGTGTACCACAGTTGATGGACCTGGACACCCTCGGTCTCTACATCAATAGCCCTAATGGTCGACTCCATATTGAAAATGCTCACTGAGAAGAGCACACTATTTAAGAAATTGGTAATGCACTGGCTTCCGTTGAAAAGGCTGTTTTTGACCCTTAATATTATAGTTTTCAGATGGGGTATCTAATTGATTTTATGAGCTTGGATTTTCTTTTCACATGCTAACTACTCCATTGTTACACCAAAATTGAATTTTCAAAGGTGGCAGTACTCTTCAGTTTTTACTTTATTCTTTTTCAGTTCCTTAATTCTTTGGAACCAAAAAGTAGCCTTGATTGCTCGGAGTTAGAGGTGCATTAACTAATTGTTTGGCTGGATTGTGGAATGTAGAATGAATATTTCTGAAAACCAAGAAGTCCCCTTGATACAAATAACCCATTTTCTAGACACTCCTGTTAATTTTCCTGATTTCTAATCAAGACTAGCTGGACAATTTTAGCCTGTTTCCAAAAAGTCCAGTATCTGATCCTGGTCCTCATTTCCTGAAGAACAGCATGGCTGAAGTATTTTCTCCCAAGTGTTTTCTTCATGGTCACACTCTGGGTTTCACAGGGTTACCTTTTTTTTTTTTTTTTTTTCAGGTGATTTGTTATAGTCTACGGCCCTATGTCCTATAAGCACTGGGGAAATAAAGTTAAGTAGGAAGAATAGGCAACCACAAATCTGATGCTTTGTTCTGACTTGGACTGTCAGCCGCTGTCTCAGTCATCTATTTTTTGGTAGTCTTTAGAGATGCTGAGTAACTGGAAGAAGTGACTGATTTTTAAGTAATTGAAGAATAATACCTCTTGTGGGGATAATGAGTCATTTACATTGGAGCGATTTTTAGTTTTTCATCTGGAACTATATAATGCAAAATTAATTTTGTGTTTTTAGCCTTTCATCAGCCTGTGGTATTTAAACACTTTTTTTAAAAGTGTATTATTAACAAGTCAGTTGACCAGGAGAAATGTTATAATTTAGAATTTATAAACCTAAGGAAGGGATGTATGAACCACAAAGACAGTGTAAGAGAGGACTAATAGGAGTGACCATGCCATCTAATCTCAAGGACGATGAACATGTACTGCGTCTTTTGTTCCTCTCAATCGTGTACTCCCTTTGGTCAGTTTGCTGCCAGGTTCTGGCAGGTGGGGTGAAACGTGGAGCCAGAGAATAGGGATAAATTTTAGGAATGATTAAGAGCTTAAAAAGGTAGAATCAATGACTGTGGCATTCTCCCTTTGAAAACAGGATCCATCCCTAACAATGAAAACTCTTCAAAAGCGAAAGTATTTTCTTAGGTGACTTCTGGCTGAAAAAACTGCCTTCAGCAGCCCCACAGATCTGCATTGTTATTACCTAATTTGTAGTGGTTGGGGGAACAGCCCAAACAATGTTTAAGGTTAATCTCAGTATTTGTGTGTCATCAGTAATTCACTCTGCACTGCTGGGGTTTGCTGAGCTTTGCCACATCAGCCAGTCAGTTCCAGCCACAATAAGGTGGCGAGAAGAGGTATCTGGACAAAAAGAATAATTCTTCCTGGGGCTTGTATTGATTTTCAGGAAACCTTTTTTGGAGGTATAATATCAAAGAGATCATTGACTCATAGTGTGGTTGTTTCTTTTTGTTTGTTTTTAACTCAAAATATTTGGGAGCTGTTACATCTAATCTCTGATCACATCTAATCTCACAGACAAACTCACTCTCAAAGGAGGACGTGGTAGTAAATTTGTGTCTTTCTCTTGTGTGATTGCCCTGATTGGTGTCTGGTCACAGGGCTTGTGAGGGTACCCTTGTCTTTATGTTAGGGTTACACTGTACTCTTTGTACTCTGGGTACAGTGTTCTCAGGAAGGCTCTGAGCTCTCACAGGCAGGAAAGCAGGTAATTGAAAACAACACTGAAAGCTGAATCTGTTCACCATCATCTGTTATTATCACCTAGACACAGCCTCGTATGAAGGCTTTGTATCTGAGAACTCTGCCTCCAAAGTCGCAGTGGCAATTAATAATGTCCACACCTAAATAAAAATTCCTACCACTGCTCTTACTGGTAATGTAAGATTCTTCCTGTTTCTTTCATAAATTAGTTGATAACTGTCTCTGCTTCTCTTTTGAGTGAAAGGATTTTAATTACACAATGCACAGAAGCACAAAGCTTCATCTCACGGGCAGCAGGCAATGGAAGCTCATGATAAAAACCCATTAAACCTTCATTGAGGTTGTTTATACATTTCTAACAGTGGCTGTGGTCATCTCTGATAGTTGGGACAGTAAATCAAAACCTTAGGATGTTCTTTTCATGAGCCAATAATTTTATAGCCTGTGGTAGTTTTTTAACTCTCTATGCATAAAATGGAATGATATAATTTATAATTACTGGAAATAACTAGTTTTAATTCCCCCCGATGGATATTTAGGGCTTTTATTTGATTTGGAAGATTCAAGTCAGCTTCAAAATAATGCATTGATAGTCCCCTATTAGTCGGCACAACCCACTGTGCATGCTGGGAACTTCAAAGGCTTCTTCCTCAGCCCTTTGCTGAGGGGTTACATTACTCCTGTAACTCAGAGTATGGCCACCATAGTGGTAGTGTTGATCCCAAACAGATAACAAAAAGAAAAGCTGCCTGATCTCCTGGGGAAAAGATGGGAAGGAGAAATGAAATGTGAGAAGAAATGTAGAAAGAGAGTTCTCTCTGGGAAAGCAGAAGAGACTGTGTTCTCATCCTGGCTATACCACATACCAGGTGTGTGGACTTTGGCTTATAACCTAATCTCTCCCATTCTCAGTTTCTTCATATGTAAAATGGAAGTTATACCATCTGTCTTATTCAGAGGACCAATGAGACAATGTCTATGACAGTGCTGTGCACAGTTGTTGATTCAATAAAAGGTGCTCAGTAAACCAAGACTTCTTCATTTGTTCACTCATCTGAAGTGTGTGCCACAGAGTGGTCTGATTTTTCCTTATCTCTTCCAAGAGAGCTGCATGAAAAATCAAGAATGCTAATGCTAATAATAATAATAGAAAGAATGCTGTTGCCTCTTTGAAGTCCCTAGATATCATCCTTTTGCTTTCTAGCAAGAAATCACAAACAAAATTTTGCATTTCAGAACCCTAGTTTGATGGTTCGGGTGTGGACGTAACTTAAAATTTGAACCCAATCCCAATCTAACCAATCAATGTTAGAGGAAAAAAAATGGCAGAAACATATCTAGTTTGAAATGCTAAGTCAAGTTTCCTTGAGTGTCAGAAGGTCTCTGGAAATATTTGTAAAGTCTTGTTATTGAAAAACGCTGTGATTGTAAGAGATAAGCAGTCCTAAAATCCTAGGGAGTGGGTGACAGCACAAATCGCATTTGCAGGTGGCCCTTGGGTAGAATAATCTTTCTCTCTTCCAGCTCTTACAGTCACGACATCATCAGGAAATAGGCTGTTGGTCACCTTGTTTGATATCAGTTGTTGATGTGTTTAAGGCTGACATATTTTCAATTGTGTATCTCCTTTTTATCTAAACAACTAGTAACATATAGGCCAACAAACTCTAGACATGACATGGTCTGATAGAACTTTCTTATTTCTTCTAATAAAATATATAGAATTAATTGTGCTTTGAATCTGCCTTAGGTGTCATTGTCATATTATTACTATTACTATTCTTATTTTCATACTTCAACCTAATTAATATATTAATACATTAATACCATTATTAAAATATAGTAACTTTGTATGCCAATATATAATAGTAGTCATTGATACATGTATATTATGTTATGATAATATCTCTATTTGCTTAGCACTTTTCAGGCTCCAGGCTTTACGTATGTTATTTTAAATCCTCAGAACATCCAAGCAAGATGGAAGTTGTTGTCCTGGAGTTATAGATAAAGAAAGTGAGTGAGGCTCAGAGAAGTTTAGCAAATTTTTCAGTGCTACATAGCTAGTAATTATGAAAGCTGGGATTCAAATACAGTCTGGCCTGATTCCAAAACCTAAGCAACTTTCACCATATCTGTTGCATCTTTTTCTTGGTAAGTGGACCACGCTCTAGTAAAAGATGTGTCATATATGGAATAACACGATCTACCACAGTTCATAAGAGAGCTTAAAGAGCGGTTGCTATTTTAGTCTCTGTTAATGCCATAAATGTGCCAAATAAGTGTCACTTTCATGTGGGCAAATTTTAACTACCTCATGAACTACATTTACAGGAAGATGCCTAATTTACTGTGGGTTATTTATGAGAGCTTTTGAGTAAGGTGAATCATTTAGGACGGTTTATTTTCACATTTACACAAGGAGCGGATTAATAAAATACGAACAGAAGAATTTCAAGCAAACTCAGAACAAGGTGGACACAGCATATTATGAGGCTAAGAGAGCTAACCTTTGAACTTAAAGACCCCCAATTCCTGTTTGTAACTCTGATGCAGATATCCCTGGCTTTCATTTCACAAGACCAACTTTCTAGTGAATGTAAAGTTTTTCTTTTAAAAAATCTGAATTGAACCTTATTTACTACAGGTTTACTTCCTTCCTGACTTTTTTCTTCTACTATATTTACTTTAGGCCAAAAAAACTTGGAGTCATCCTTGATTCCTTTTTCTTATATCCCATACCTAATCCATCCAGAAACCCTGAAGTCTCACCTTAAAGATACATTGAGAATATGAACACTTCTTACCATCACTGCAGGTACGCCCTGGTCTGAGACACCATCATTTCTTGCCTGGATTTCTGTAATAACTTCCTAACTCACCCTTATCCTCATGGTCTGTTCTCAATACAACAGTCAGAGTGATCCTTTTATTTTTTTTAAATTAATTAATTAATTAATTTTTAAAATTTTATTATGTTAGTCACCATACAATACATCATTAGTTTTTGATGTGGTGATCCACGATCAATTGTTTCCATATAACACCCAGTGCTCCATGCAGTACGTGCCTTCCTTAATACCCATCACCAGGCTAACCCATCCCCCCTCCCCCCTCCCCTCTAAAACCCTGTTTGTTTCTCAGAGTCCATAGTCTCTCATGGTTCATCTCTCCCTCTGATTCCCCCCTCTTCATTTTTCCCTTCCTTCTCCTAATGTCCTCCATGCTATTCCTTATGTTCCACAAATAAGTGAAACCATATGATAATTGACTTTCTCTGCTTGACTCATTTCACTTAGCATAATCTCCTCCAGTCCCATCCATGTTGATGTAAAAGTTGGGTATTCATCCTTTCTGATGGCTGAGTAATATTCCATTGTATATATGGACCACATCTTCTTTATCCATTCATCTATTGAAGGGCATCTCGGCTCCTTCCACAGTTTGGCTATTGCGGACATTGCTGCTATGAACATTGGGGTGCATATGGCCCTTCTTTTCACTACATCTGTGTCTTTGGGGTAAATACCCAGGAGTACAATTGCTGGGTCATAAGGTAGCTCTATTTTTAAACTTTTGAGGAACCTCCACACTGTTTTCCAAAGTGGCTGTACCATCTTGCATTCCCACCAACAGTGTAAGAGGGTTCCTCTTTATCTGCATCCTTGCCAACAGCTGTTGTTTCCTGAGTTGTTAATTTTAGCCATTCTGACTGGTGTGTGGTGGTGTCTCACTGTGGTTTTGATTTGTGTTACCCAAGTGATGAGGGAGCATTTTTTCACGTGTCTGTTAGCTATTTGTATGTTTTCTTCAGAGAAGTGTCTTTTCATATCTTCTGCCCATTTTTTGACTTGATTATTTGTTTTTTGGGTGTTGAGTTTGAGAAGTTCTTTATAGATCTTGGATACCAGCCCTTTATCTGTAGTGTCATTTACAAATATCTTCTCCCATTCTGTGGGTTGCCTCTTTGTTTTGTTAACTGTTTCCTTTGCTGTGCAGAAGCTTTTTATCTTGATGAAGTCCCAAAAGTTCATTTTTGCTTTTGTTTCACTAGCCTTTGGAGATGTATCTTGAAAGAAGTTGCTGTGGCCAGTGTCAAAGAGGTTACTGCCTATGTTCTCCTCTAGGATTTTGATGGATTCCTGTCTCACATTGAGGTCTTTCACCCATTTTGAGTTTATCTTTGTGTATGGTGTTAGAGAATGGTCGAATTTCATTCTTCTGCATGTGGCTGTCCAATTTTCCCAGCACCATTTATTGAAGAGACTGTCTTTTTTCCATTGCATGTTTTTTCCTGCTTTGTCAAAGATTATTTGACCATAGAGTTGAGGGTCCATATCTGGGTTCTCTATTCTGTTCCATTGGTCTATATGTCTGTTTTTGTGACAGTACCATGGTGTCTTGGTGATCACAGCTTTGTAATATAGCTTGAAATTGGGCAACGTGATGCCCCCAGCTTTGTTTTTCTTTTTCAACATATCCTTGGCGATTCGGGGTCTTTTCTGATTACATACAAATTTTAGGATTGTTTGTTCCAGCACCTTTGAAAAATGTCATTGGAATTTTGATCAGGATGGGTTGAAGGTATAGATTGCTCTGGGTAGCATAGACATTTTAACAATGTTTATTCTTCCGATCCATGAGCATGGAATATTTTTCCATCTTTTTGTGTCTTCTTCAATTTCTTTCATAACTGTTCTGTAGTTCCTAGAGTATAGATCCTTTACCTCTTTGGTTAGGTTTATTCCGAGGTATCTTATGGTTTTTGGTGCTATTGTAAATGGAATCGTTTCTCTAATTTCTCTTTCTACAGTTGCATTGTTAGTGTATAAGAAAGCAACTGATTTCTGTGCATTGATTTTGTATCCTGCCACATTACTGAATTGCTGTATGAGTTCTAGTAATTTGGGGGTGGAGTCTTTTGGGTTTCCCACATAAAGTATCGTGTCATCTGTGAAAAGAGAGAATTTGACTACTTCTTTGTCAATTTGAATACCTTTTATTTCTTTTTGTTGTCTGATTGCTGTTGCTGGGACTTCTAGTACTATGTTGAACAATAGTGGCGAGAGTGGGCATCCTTGACGTGTTCCTGATCTTAAGGGAAAGGCTCTCAGCTTTTCCCCATTGACGATGATATTCGCTGTGGGTTTTTCAGAGATGGATTTTATGAACTTGAGGAATGTTCCCTCTATCCCTATACTCTGAAGAGTTTTAATCAGGAAAGGATGTTGTATTTTGTCAAATGCTTTTTCTGCATCAATTGAGAGGACCATATGGCTCTCCCTCCTCTGATTAATGTGTTCTATCACATTGATTGATTTGCGAATGTTGAACCACCCTTGCATCCCGGGGATAAATCCCACTTGGTCGTGGTGGATGATCCTTTTAATGTATTGTTGGATCCTATTAGCTAGGATTTTGTTGAGGATTTTGGAATCCATATTCATCAGGGATATCGGTCTGAAATTCTCCTTTTTGATGGGGTCTTTGCCTGGTTTGGGGATTAAGGTAATGCTGGCCTCATAGAATGACTTTGGAAGTTTTCCTTCTGTTTCTATTTTTGGAAACAGCTTCAGGAGAATAGGTATTATTTCTTCTTTGACTGTTTGGTAGAATTCCCCAGGGAATCCATCAGGCCCTGGACTCTTGTTTTTGGGAGGTTTTTGATCACTGCTTCAATCTTGTTACTGGTTATTGGCCTATTCAGGTTGTCAATTTCTTCCTGTTTCAGTCTTGGCAGCTTATAGGTTTCCAGGAATGCATCCATTTCATCCAGATTGCTCAGTTTATTGGCATATAGTTGTTGATAATAATTTCTAATAATTGTTTCTATTTCCTTGGTGTTAGTTGTGATCTCTCCCCTTTCATTCATAATTTTATTAATTTGGGTCCTTTCTCTTTTCTTTTGGATAAGTCTGGCCAGTGGTTTATCGATCCTATTAATTCTTTCAAAGAACCAACTTCTCGTTTTGTTGATCTGATCTACTGTGTTTCTGGTTTCTAATTCATGGATCTCTGCTCTAATCTTAATTATTTCTCTTCTAATGCGTGGCCTAAGCATCGTTTGTTGCTTTTTCTGTAGTTCTTTAAGGTGTAGAGTTAGTTGGTGAATTCGGGATTTTTCTATTTTTTTGAGTGAGGCTTGGATGGCTATGTATTTCCCCCTTCGGACCACCTTTGCAATGTCCCATAGGTTTTGGACCGATGTGTTTTCATTCTCATTGATTTCCATGAATTGTTTAAGTTCTTCTTTGATTTCCTGGTTGATCCAAACATTCTTGAGCAGAGTGGTCTTTAGCTTCCAAGTGTTGGAATTTCTGCCAAATTTTTTCTTGTGATTGAGTTCCAGTTTTAAAGCATTATGGTCTGAGAATATGCAGGGAATAATCTCAATCTTTTGGTATTGGTTGAGACCTGATTTGTGACCCAGTATGTTGTCTATTCTGGAGAAAGTTCCATGTGCGCTCGAGAAGAATGAGTATTCTGTTGTTTTAGGGTGGAATGTTCTGTAAATATCTATGAGGTCCATCTGGTCCAGTGTGTCATTCAAAGCTCTTGTTTCCTTGTTGATTTTCTGCTTAGATGATCTGTCCATTGCTGAGATTGGAGTATTGAGGTCTCCTACAATTAACATATTGTTATCATTATGACTCTTTATTTTGGTTAACAGTTGGCTTATGTAGATGGCTGCTCCCATGTTGGGGGCATAGATATTTACAATTGTTAGATCTTCTTGTTGGATAGACCCTTTAAGAATGATATAGTGCCCTTCTGTGTCTCTAACTACAGACTAGTTTAAAATCTAATTTGTCTGATAGAAGAATTGCTACCCCAGCTTTCTTTTGAGGTTCGTTGGCATGGAAGATGGATCTCCATCCCTTCACTTTCAGTCTGGATGTATCTTTAGATTCAAAATGAGTCTCTTGTAGACAGCATATGGATGGGACCTGTCTTTTTATCTAATCTGCAACCCTGTGCCGTTTTATGGGAGCATTTAGGCCATTCACGTTGAGAGTGATTATTGAAAGATATGAATTAATTGTCATCATGTTGCCTGTGAAGACCTTGTTTTTATAGATTGTCCCTGTAAATTTCTGTTGTATATCATTCTTGGGGTCTTTCTCCTTTTATAGAACCCCCCCTTAATATTTCTTGCAGGGCCAGCTTAGTGGTCACATATTCTTTCAGTTACTCTCGATCTTGGAAACTCTGCATCTCTCCATCCATTCTAAATGACAGCCTTGCCAGATAAAGTGTTCCTGGCTGCATGTTCTTCTCGTTTAGTACCCTGAATATGTCTTATCAGGCCTTTCTGGCTTGCCAGGTCTCTGTGGATAGGTCTGATGTTATTCTGATGTTCCTCCTTTTGTACGTAAGGAATCTCTTCCCCCTAACTGCCCTTAAGATGGTTTCCTTGGTTCTAAGATTTGCAAATTTTACTATTACATGCCGGGTGTTGGCCTGTTTTCCTTGATCTTGGGAGGGGTCTTCTCTGCCTCTCAGATACGAATGTTTGTTTCATTCCCCAGATTAGGGAAGTTCTCAGCTACGATTTGCTCAAATATATCTTCTAGTCCTCTCTCTCCACTCCCTCTGGGATTCCAATAATTCTGACATTGGAACGCTTCATGGTGTCACTTATTTCTCTGATTCTATTTTCATGGATTCTGAGTTGTTTTTCCCTGGCCTCCTCTTTTCCCTTTTTATCTATTAAATTGTCTCCCAGGTCACTTATTCGTTCTTCTGCCTCACTTACCCTAGCTGTTAGATTATCTAGGTTAGATTGGATCTCACTGATAGCATTTAAGTTCAGACAATTCAGCTTTCATTTCTGCCCTTAGAGACTCTATGTTGCCATTAATAGATTTCTCCATTCTAGCTATTGTCTTCACAAATGCTAGCCTGAATTCCATCTCCGACATCTTGGTTATATCTGCATCCATTTGTAAATCTGCAGCATAAGTCATAATCTCTGAGTCATTCCTATTTTGGGGGTTCCTCCTCCTAGTCATTCTGTTGATTGGTGTTTGAGGGAATGTATAGAGTCCAGATTATTGACCAGAACCCAAACAAGATGCACCTGTTTTCTAGGGACCTTAGGGTTGCTGGCCTCTTGTTTTCCCAGCCTGTCTTCTGGGGGAGAGGACTGCCACGCTGTTACTTAGGCAACCCTGTTTGGGCAGAGTTGCCCTTCCCCCTATGGCGGGGGATGGGCTCAGTGGGAACCAGTGTTTTGGGGCTTTTGTTCTCTGGCGGCTTTCCACGTCTGTTCCGCCAGTCAGAGCAGAAGAGACCGTTTCCAACCCTCTGCCTCAGAGCAGAGAGATCACAGACTGTTCTTCAGTGAGCTCTCCAGGCCACACTCTGTCTGTGCTGCTATAAACTGCAGCGGCCTGGGTTGTGCGCCCCTCCCCAGCACTCCCAGTCCTGCCTCCAGGTCGGGGCATGTCTCTGCCCTTTGTGCTTCTAAAACCGCC
Source organism: Halichoerus grypus (assembly GCF_964656455.1). NCBI lineage: Eukaryota > Metazoa > Chordata > Mammalia > Carnivora > Phocidae > Halichoerus > Halichoerus grypus. The sequence continues at coordinate 102,695,367 of NC_135712.1, read as the reverse complement.
AGCCGCTCCCAGTTCGCTTGCACGACCCCGCCGCTCCGGGTTTCCGCCCCTGGGGCTGCCCTAAAGTCCTTTCCCCGCTGCTACTGGTCTGCGAGTCTGTGCCTATCCCCAGCGCGCAAGGCTGTTGCTCACCAGCGGTGTAGGATCCCCATGGCCAGGCTCCCTCCCACTGTCGTTTATCCTCTGATATCTGCCCACGGAATCACAGCTCCCCGCTTTGTACCTCGAAACCAACTGCCTGCGATATTCTGTTTGTAGAGATCCAGATCTTCTTACATCTCAGGCTGGTTTTGTGGGTGCTCAGAGTGGTCTGGTAGATATCCAGCTAAATTCCGGGGGCCAGTTGGAATAGGGTCCCCTACTCCTCTGCCATCTTTCCCCCCTCCCCAGAGTGATCCTTTTAAAACCATAGTCAGCAAGTCACTCCTCTGCTCTAATCCTCCATTGGCTTCCCATCTCTCTCAGGACAAGAGCCTATACACCCTGCAGGACCTTCTTCCTCCCCTCATTGCCTCTCTGACCTCTTTTTTCTACCATACTGCTTACTCCCCCACTTCAGCCTCCTGGCCCCCTTGCTGTTTTTTTAGTACGCAGGCATATTCCACCCTCAGGCCTTCATATGGGTTACTTCATCTGCCTGGAAGATTTCCCCAAATATCTGCCTAGCCAGATACCTCACTTCTTCCAAGTTTTTGCTCAGATGTCACCTTCTCAGTGAGGCTAAACTTCCATATTATTTAATATTGCAACTATCCTCTTTACCCTGTTCTACTACTTCTTTTTTATATAGCACTTATCAACTTATTTATTATGCCCACTGTCTGACTGATTATGCCTCTGGAATGCAGGCCATCAGAAGAGTAGTAGTGACCTTTGTTTCACCCACTGACCTACCTCATGGGCCTAGAAAAGGGTTTGGCATATAGTAGGTATTCAATAAATATTTACGTAATGTTGAATAAATAAAGGTGTGGTACCAGTATAGGGAAAGAAAAATAATGGTTCTACCTTATCTTTTAACATTTAGCAGATATCTTATAAACATAATGTATGTTTATGCTAGTGGATAATTTCATAATAGACAATGCTGACATTTTGGCTAACATTTTGGACTGAAGTGGCATGGGCATCATTGCCTGGTCTCTGAAACAAATGGCCATCAAGGGATCTAATAAACCTTTGGCTTTTTCTAAGATGTAGAGGACTGGCCTGCATCTGCACCAGGAGGGTCTCATGCTCTCTGAGGGTTAAATGATGTTCAAGAGAGACAGTGATCTTTACGTTTGCCCCCAGTTATACCTTTCATTGCCTGTGGTAGCAGCTGCTCTTCAAAGCAACAGTAGCATGAAAGGACCAATATCAATATCAGCAGATGTTATAGATACTCCTTACAAAGAAATAGTCATAGAGGCATACAAAAAGGTAAAGAGATTCAACAAAAAATTTAGTCACAGATCTATCCTGAAAGATTATCAATAAAAACAGTAATGAGAGGGTCACTATCTGTAGCTAACCAGTTATAAAAAATAAAAGGAAACAGCAACAACAAGCCCTAGTATAGACTTTGTATTATAGTTCCTACAGTCAGATTTGTTTTTATCTTTTCATTTTATGCAGTTGAGCCAATGATTTTGACCAAGTTGATCCAATATTCATAAATTTGTGCTCATATTTCTTATACTCTAATTCTAAAAGAGACTAAAAAAAATAACAAAAATGAGGAGCAGATTACTTTCAAAGGTCCAAGTAATTAAACTCTTAAAAAGAATGAAAACTAAATACCAGAGGATAGATGTAGAAATATACTTTTTAAAATGATATTTTAAGCCATTTAACATAACATCTAGGTATCATTTAGGATATGCTAGGTTATGCCAAAATAACAAATAATCTAAAAGTTTCCATGATAAAATACAACATAAATTTATTTCTTGCTCATGTTATGCATCCAGTATGGTTTGAGAATTGCCTTTGCCTCTAACTGATCAGTTTTAGATCCAAGCTGACAGGCTGTACCATCTTCTAGACCTTATCCATAGCTTTCTTGGTTAATCTAGCTGAAGAAAAAGAGCTAGAGAGTTGGCCTCTAGCAATTAAATGCTTTAACCTAAAAGTGACTCATATTACTTCTAATCACCTCTTCTCTGGGGGCCAGAATAAGTTATACAGCCACACCTACCTCCAAAGGAATAGGGAATTATACTCTTCTATGTATCAGAAATAGAGAAAAACTAGATATAAGTGAATATACTTAATAATATCACAACTTAGATCTAAGCTACTTGGCAGTGAAGGCCAAAAAATGAGTGTTTTAAATAGCTCTCTCTGCCTAATAAAAGATCACACCAGTTCATTAAGAGAGAAAAGCTTTTACTCACATCACTCCTAACTGGGTTGGATTTTGGCCCTTTTACCAAAAAATATGCTGTTTTACTTAGGAGCATTTCTTATATCAATCTTTGACAAACATGCCAAGGGATTAATTTATAATTTTGTAAAGTCAATTTTATTAAGAAGACATAATCCAGATATAGAGAATTTTGGTAATCTCTTTCAAAGAGTAACCAAGTAGAGCGAATCTAGAATAATGAGTGTCTGGCATATCCTTCAGAATCTCTAGAGTGTTAATTATTTACTTGGGATTTTCTGATGTATAGTTTGCTAATCTCTGCAATTCACCATCATTAGAGTGCTTACTCTAAATAATACCAAGTTATATGAATATAGATTTTATAGATTTTATTGGATTTTTAAAAAGATTTTATTTATTTATTTATTTGAGAGAGAGAGTGTGTGCAAGCATGAGCAGGGGGCATAGCAGAGGCAGAGGGAGAAGCAGACTCCCCACTCAGCGGGGAGCCCCGACAATGTGGGGCTCAATCCCAGGACCCTGAGATCATGACCTGAGCCAAAGGCAGATGCTTAACCAACTGAGCCACCCAGGCACCCCATGAATATAGCTTTTAAAGGGAGTGGACAGGAAAGTCAATTATCCCAATAGTTGCTATTTTCCCCCCTAATAGATCCTTCCTAAAAAAAAACTATTAAAATCATATAAGAAATAACTGCATTAATGGAAAATACTAGAATCATTTCCACTAACATTAAAGTAAAGAACATGATAAGAATGTCTGTTATTACTTCCATTACTCAGTGATGTTTTGAGAATCCCAGCCAATGGAATAAGAAAGCAAAAGAAATGTGGTCTAGATATTTGAAAGAAGGAGACCAAACTATCAGTATGATATATATATATATATATATATATATATATATATATATATATATATATGTCACACTAAAAGTGTGATGATCCTTTACCTGGAATATTTAAGAGAATCAATTGAAAAACTTGTAGAATTAGAAAACCAACCATGAGGTAAACACTTAAAAATGTAAATTTCTTTGCTGTATACCAGCAATAATAATTATAAAATGTAAGCGTAAAAAATTTCATTCATAAAAGGGTCAGAAACTAAAAATGCCAAGGAGTAAACTTAACAAGTAATGCATAAAACCTAAGCGATAGGACCACAAGACTTTACTAAAAGACATAAAATAATACCCAAATAAATAAAGTGGTTGGGTTTCTGGATAAGACTCAAGAACTTAAAATTTTTCATTTTTTCCAAGTATATTTATAAAATTGATGTAAACCCACTCAGAATCCCTGCAGGCTTTTTGTTGAACTGGACAAGGTGACTTTAAAATTCAGTGGGAAGATTATATGTGAAGGCAGAATTAAGTAAATTGTGAAAAAGAGGAACATTGAGGGGGATTTGCCTTTCCAAATAATAGAACTCCTATAAAGCTACAGTAATTAAAGTAGTGTTGTATAGTTTCAAAAAGTAAGCAGTGGATCAATGATACAGAATATAGACTTCAAAGGTAGATTCATGTAGAGCCCTGAATAATGTATAGAATTGTTGAATCACTATACTGTTCACCTGAGACGAATATAACACTGTATGTTAACAATATTAGAATTAAAATTTAAAAAATAAAAAAAACAGACACACTATTTGATAAATTATCTTGATATAACTAGTTTATCCATCTGAAGACAAATATGTAAATTTACATCCTTTCCTCATACCATATATGAAATAAATTCCAGACGGACTAAAATCTAAATATATAAGAATTTATAAAAGAATTAGAAAAATATTTTTATACACTTCAGTTGGGAAATGACCATTTATAGGAAATCATAAAATCCTGGACCCAAGAAGGAACATTTTATACAAGCACACACACACACACATGTATAAATTCATATATAAATACATATATATACATACACATATATTTTTTGCACACACTCACTTAGGTCAAATATCTCACTGTTTTCCTTTCAGAATGAAAATTTTTAAAAAAATCATATTAAGTGTTAGCAGAGTTTGAGAATATGGTCACCCCCACATACTTTTTATTAGGAATAAAATTGACAAAGTAATTTTGGAAGGCAATTTGGCTCTTTGGTTACTCCTTAAAATGATCATACCTTTTGACCTAGTTATTGTACTAATGGGAAACTCTCCTGCATAAATACTAGTAAATGTGTATTAAAATACATGCATAAGGATAATGAGTAAAATGTTTCTCACAGGAAAAAAAGTTGGAACAATATAAATGTTGCATTACTCTAACAGACCAAGAGTGATGTGGGGAAATGTGATGACTTTCTTACCTTAAATTGTTTGGTTGAGGTGCCTGGGTGACTCAGTCAGTTAAGCATCCAACTCTTGATTTCAGCTCAGGTCATGATCTCAGGGTTGTGAGATCAAGTCCCGCAATGGGCTCTGCGCTGAGTGTGGATCCTGCTTAGGATAGGATTCCCTTTCTCCCTATCCCTCTGCCCCTCCCCATTCCCCCCCCCCTCAAAAATTGTTTGGAAAAATTGTTCAAGAGTAGGAAATAGAAGACAGTACTAGGTATTCTTACAATGGAGTGTAGATGTTGTCTAGTGGACTCTCCATGGATTATATGATTCCGTAGATGTGTGAACCTTATATTTCTATTGACTAGACTAAATATTTTTGTAACTCTGAAAAGAAAGAAGTTAAGTTGTAGAAAATGAACATTAACACAAATGATTCTTGTCCATGGGAGTGCAAATGAGCTATGCCCCATAGAAATGTAATTGCTTTCTACCGCCTAGAAAAAGGTAGCCTCAAACATTACATCTTATAGCCTCAAGGAATATTAACCAGTTTTGCATCTATTAACACAATCATTTCACCATTTCTGATTGCCTATATATATGTTTGTTCTTTAAGTTCTCCCTTGGTCTTTACATGTTCTGGATTCTCTTATTAATTTATGAGTTGGAGATAATCTTTGATATGTGGTCATTTAATATTTCATGAGAGTCAGGATTGTACCTTTCTGAAAATTATACATCAGCATACTATTGAACTAGTTGCTTTGTATGAGACAAGAACTTCTTTATTTCATGGTCTTTGCTAGGACTTTAAACATCTGTTTTTATTCAAAATCAAAGTAAATTTTACTATGCTGTGGACAAGAATAAGGTGTATTTAGTGATACTGTTTGACTCTATGTTGAGGCAAAGATAAGGCTTATCTGTTGTGCCCAAAAACCAGGTAAGCCAGAGAACATTTCCTGGAGCTTCTGTATTCTCTTATCCCAAGGCCCTTCAAAAGAGACTTTATGTGAAATTTATGCTAAAGGAGAAGGGGATTTTAGACACCAAAAAATTGAGGCATTGGAGTGAAGTCATTAAAACAAAACAAAACAAAACAAAACAAAACAAAACCTAGCTCCTTTGATAATTAAAATATTAGGAATGGTCCTTGAAAGATTTAAAAAAATTATTTTTACCCCAACCTTTATTTTTTCCCTTTGCCAAGGTAAAATGCATCATGGGTAATTTAAACAAAATAGAACTGTGCCCTGTTCTAATCCATTTTGCCACGTGTGGGCTGCCAACACTGGTATTTGTTGAGGCAGTTGTGAAAGCACACTAGTATATAGACTTTGTTGTGCAGCCAACTCATTTTCTTGGGATGTATGCAGTGCCTCAGGGAGAAGATAAAAATCAAGGTGGTTAAGGAAGAAAAAAAGTAGAACAGAAGAGAGAACTCAATCTGTGTACCTCTGTGAAGTACCACTTGCTTCTTCCCCCCCATACAATCAGCTAGTCACCTTATAAAATGCCAAAATCATCAGAGCCTGAGCTAAAACAGTGAATCCAACTTTTTCTTTCTTTTAAATGTCTCCTTTTCAGTTATACAGTATTTTATGAAAAATTGATGTCTTGCTAGTCAACATGATGAATGTTGGGACATTCAGGGAATAGTTTAAAGAGTTTGTTTTAACAGTTATGCATTTAAATTGTCCTATTATAGTGGACATGTTTCCTTTGCCAACAAAAAATCAGTTCTTAAAGGTCCAGTTCTCCTAGAATTTTTTTTTGCTGCTTTCAATCATTTTGATAGCAATCCTGATGAATTCATGAATTAAAATTATTTCATCCAAATGTTAGATTTCAAGGTGGCAGGTCAGAGCCTTTCTTCTTTATTGCAAGGCTTTAATACATAATACTGAGGACATTTAACAGTTTAAAAATAGTCATTAAGCGTCTGCCTTCAGCTCAGGTCGTGATCTCGGGGTCCTGGGATCGAGCCCCACATCGGGCTCCCTGCTCAGCGGGGAGCCTGCTTCTCCCTCTCCCACTCCCCCTGCTTGTGTTCCCTCTCTCGCTGTGTCTCTCTCTGTCAAATAAACAAAATCTTTTAAATAAATAAATAAATAAATAAAAATAAAAATATGATACATTCTCTAAGGAAACCCTTTAGATATCTAACCTCAGTGGAGCATTTGTCTGAAAGCAATTAAGTTGTACAATGTGTATCTGTAGAAAAGCTACTTCTGCAACTTTATATACTTTTGTTTAAGTCCAGTTCTTAGGTAAAGGTTCTAGCCTCTGATTTTGCTCCTAGTAGATACACGATAAATATTTATTAAACAAATGAGCACGTAGAAAACATCATCCATTATGCTATTCCATCAGTGGGAAAACAAAGATAAATTGTCTTTTGCTATCCCTTTTTCTATTTGTCTCAGAATCATGGATTTATAGAATAACATAGCTGGACTTTGTGTGCCATTAAAGCCAATTTCTACATTTTACAGATGGAGTAACTGAGGCCTAGAATTTTGAAGTCCTTGTACACAGCTACATAATGGAAAATCCAGCCCTTCAAACTGTAAATCTAATAGTTCTCTCATTGTGCCAGCTTGCCTTTCAGGTGTAGTCCCATAATACTAGTGAAAGGTAAACCAAGACTAGTAACCTGGCTAGGCTTTTTGACTTTTCCTTTCCTGGAGGAAAAGAGAGATCCCAAAAGACCTTTCATTTTTTTGTTTGTTTGCTTGTTTTTTGTTTTTGTTTTTGTTTGTTTCTTTCTTTCTTTAAGTATGCATACTTTTGGAAGCATCCCAGAGCTGGTATGTTTCTCCTTGGCTGCCTGTCATAAGCTATTTTCTATTTCAGTTCAGAGCAGGAAGTGCCATTTTTGAGCCCTCAACAAAGCAGGATTATGGCAAGGTGATCACATCAATGTCTGAAGTACTATTCTAATAAAGACAGGTAAACATGACTGAAATTTAAGACAATGTCCTTGCCAGAATAGTTCTCAAGATGTTCTATAATCGTAACAAGTTAGCAAAGGCTTTGAGAGCAGTGATGAAGGTTCTGGTAGGTTAGACATAGAGGAGTTTTAAGTTGAAGAATGACACGTCTAATTGGATCTTCTGAAAAGGTAACTTTGGAAGAGTAACTGTGGCAATAGAATTGTAGCATGAATACAAGACTAGATGCAGGGAGAACAATTAAAAGGCAGCAGCTATGATCCTGGTGGTCTGTGTATGTGACCCAAGCTCAGAGGTAGTGGAAATGCAGGGACATGAAAGGATTTGGGAGGTATTTTGCAGAGGATAGTCAGGACTTGATAATTAATTGAATTTGGTGAAAGGAGGAGTAAGGGTTCCAGAGACTCAAAGATGACTCCCAAGTTTCTGGTTTGGTTGACTGGAGAAGGGGCAGGGGCAGAGAGTAATACTTTGAGTTTTCGTTTATGTTGAGTTTGAATATTTTAGGGCAGCCTGGTGGAAATGTCTTATAAATGGTTAGATCTACTATCTACAGTTTTGACATGTAGAAGATTATTCAAACAAGCGAGGACAATATGATCAGGCTATAGCACAGCTCAGAGAACTTGCTCCCACCCTAACCTTGTATCCTAGTGCTTACCCCTACCCTCTACTCCGCTCCAACTACACTGCCTTTGTTTTTGTGGCCCCAGCACACAGACACACTATAGCCTAAAGACCTTTGCAGTGACTGTTCTCTCTGCCTGAAATGTTTTCTCCAAATCTGCATGTCTAACTCCTTTAAGGCTTTACTCATATTTTTCCTTCTCAGTAAGACCTTACCAAGACCACACTATTTAAAATTGTGATCCCTGGATACCTGGGTGGCTCAGTTGGTTAAGCCTCTGACTCTTAGTTTCGGCTCAGGTTATGGTGTTAGGGTTGTGAGATCGAGCCCCATGTCCGGCTCTGCGCTGGGCATAGAGCCTGCTTAAGATTCTCTCTCTCCCTCTCCCTCTAATCTTCTCCCTCCCTCTCAAAAAAAAAAATAGCCTTTAAAAACTGCTAATATTAAACCCTTAATTCTTTATTAAACTTAAGTCTATGAAGTCGCATGTCATTTATCCATACAATAAAATGAAACACCTACATGTCTGAGCCAGTTCTCAGGTCATTATCTGGACCCTTGTGGCTTGGCATTGGGTTACACAGATCATATGCTCTCATTTTACCTAGTAACAGCAATTAGAATTAAGCCCTGTGTTCATTAGACATAAAAGTCACTTTGTAAAGCTCCAGTTATTGAACCAGACACCATTCATGAGGCACGAAGACCAAGACTGTGAACCTTTTATTTTAGGGAAAATGCAGTGTAGTCGTAGAGCAAAGTCCAGAGTTGAAATGAAAGAGAAGAGGAAAATCAGGGCAAGAAATGAAACCACTTATCATTTAATACAACCATCAATATATTATTGTTATTATGGAATATTTATCAAGTGTTTATTATATGCCTGGGATTGTGTTAACTGCTTTGAATATATTATCTTGTTTAAATCTCAAAACAAACCAACAAGGTAGTTACTGTTACCAATCCCCTGATTATAGCTGAGAAACTGAGGGGTAGAAAGGATAAGCAGCTTCTTTTAAAATCACTTAGCTAGTGAGTGGTACAGTCAGATTTTGAACCCAAAGTCCATGCTCTTAACCACTAACCAATTCCATGACTCTATTCTAAGTTTAATGTCCTGTCAGCATAATGTCAGATCAGACTACATCTTTTAACAGAAGAGTTATCACTCAAACTGAAATACTATTAACAGTAAAGGGTACAGTCTTTTTTGTTGGGCATCCACCAGGACTGTCCCAGGGAAACAGGGACATATGGTCAGCCTATTAAATATATTTCCACTCTACATTCTGATATGATGCATATATAGCAAGAATTCAAATACCAGTTTGTAACTGCAGTTGAGAGTACAGGCTTAGATCGTATACCACAAACACCTGCAGGGTAACCATTATGATATATATATGATATATATATATATGTATATCCATCATAACCATTATGATATATATATATCGATGTGTTAACAGACCTCTAGTGCACTTGGAGAAAATCTATTTTCCTGGTTTGAAGGGGATCAATCAATTGTATGCGTCCAAAATAGTGCTTTGGAACTTTGTGGAGCAAGGTTGCACTACAAAATTTCATAGAGACGAGAAACTATTTCGATGAAAGTCTGGGACCTAGTTACAAAGCCAGCTCCCAACACCCGCAGCCCAGCAGAAAAGCAGGAGGAAGGCACAGCTGCAACATCTGGATGGGTCCAGGCTGGACTGACTAGGATGTCAGAACAGTACCAGAGGCAAGAAAGGTAGAGGCATAGAGATTGGGATTGGTGGGGAGTGGGAGAGACAGAAAAGTAAGGCTGCATGGCTAAGCTAGAGTATCCTCAATGTTAGTTATACAGATTCCTTTCAGACATTGATCTTTTTATGGGAATTAATTATTTTTAATGAACTAAAAAGGAACTTTTTAAACTCTTCTACACAGATATTCTTTTAAACCATCACAAAAGCATACTTATATCTGGGAGCTGAGGATTCCTATATTCATTCAACAAATATTTTTTGAGAGCCCATGAAGTGTCCCAGAAAGTCTTCTAGGAGCTGGGGATATAGTGGTGGACAGGACACATTCCCTGACCTCATTCTTGAGTGTATCTAAGTGCTTTTATGGAAAATGGATCTTTAAAAAAAGGTATTTATATGAACAATTAATGCCAAGTCATGAAAATTATATTCTCTCTCCTCAGTTCCCTCAAGTGCAAAATGAGGGCACTGATGTGGATACCTCACCAGGCATCTTCTAGCTCTAAAATCCTTTTTTTTTTTTTTTTAAAGATTTTATTTATTTATTTGAGAGAGAGAGAGAGAGAGAGCACATGGGAGGGGGAGGGCCAGAGGGAGAAGCAGACTCCCTGCTGAGCAGGGAGCCCGACGCGGGACTCGATCCCGGGACTCCAGGATCATGACCTGAGCTGAAGGCAGTCGCTTAACCAACTGAGCCACCCAGGCACCCAGCTCTAAAATCCTTTGACCCCGTTGTCATTTTCATCAGGTTGGTGTGAAGGACAATGTCTCTCTTTATTCAACTTTTTCATTATTAATATTTAAAAAAAATCTAAATCCATCTCAAAGCAACACATTTGATGTTTTTCCATAGGCTGAATACAAATCAAAAGGTTAAACACATAAATCAACCGAGGAGCTAACCAGGAGGTATGGTAATGCACCCAACATGTAACAGACCTTTCCATTGCCAGCTACCCCAGAAGAGTCTTACTTTGCATTTTGTGGGCCTTATGTAAACCAATACCCCAGAGAAACCATACAGTGGTATCATGCCATAGTTAAGGGAGAAATTTTATTTTCCTTCTTATTATTCTTGAATCTGAAATGGAGAAATAGACTCCAAAGATGGTGACCCTTTTTCAGAGTAAGAAAAAAATGTCACCATTTCAAGGTCAGGACTGGTACTAGCAAGCTAATATAGGGAGGGGAGAGAGAAAATGAACATTAACGTTCCCATTCTACATGTCTGCAATATGAAGTGACTTACATATCTGACCTCTGAGGCTCACAAGGAGTCTATCTGGTAAACATTATTACTTTATTTTAAGATGAGAACACTAGGGATGAGAAAGGGCAAGTAAACCCTTCATGATCAAGTAGCTAGGAAGGGGTTGAGTTGAGATGCCATTTGAGTCTAGAATCCTACCCTTCCCACATACTTCCCTTTCTGGGCTACCCACACATGTTTAATGCAGTTTAAAGACTCTAAAAATGATCATATATTCAGAATTTTAACTTTTGGTTCTTCACATTTAGCCTCATAGTATTATTATATTAAAAATAACATAAAATTGCTCCTAATTAAAGAGAATTTCTTTAAAGTTTTTGTCAGATAATTTTGGCATCTGTGTTATTTGTCATTGGCATCTACTGATTGTCTTCTCCTTTGTGAGTTACAATTTTTCTGATTTTTTTTGTGTGTTGAGTAATTTCGGGTTATGTTCTAGATATTTTGAACATTACATGCTGAGACTGACTGTTATTTAAATCCTGTGGAGAATGTTGATAATTTCATATTAGCAGTTAACTGACCAATTGGGTTCAGGCCACAACCTGCCACCAGCCTTCTGTGTATTATGATTTCAGTGTCAGTTTGGTTTTTCCCAGCCCTCCCACCTGTGTGCCACTCAGTTGTGATGATATAAGTAAATGCATAGCACAGTGCCCAGTACATGTAAATACTCAAATACTGCTACCTGTTCTCCTTGAATTGTCATACCTATGTCTACCGAATTTAGTTAAATCATATGAATGAGGATTGATTTGTTTTGAGATCAGACAAAGAACTAGGCCAAATGAATGAGGAGCAGTTGATTTGGCACCAGCATGGTGAAGAAAAGTGAACAGTTTGTGGATTCACAGACTAAACTTGAATACATGTTTGGGCATTTAAAAGCATCCTACTTTGGGTGAGTTACTCCAACTCTCTGAGTTTCTGTAAATAGTACATTGGAGGATATTTTTGAGGATTAAATAAAAATATGCAAATTAAATATGGAAATTAAAATGTATTAAAAACCCCTAATACAGTACCTGGCACGTAGTAAGTACTAAATAAATATTTTTATTATTAATTTAAGAAGACATACTTTGATTATAAAGTTATTAAAAAGAAAGAACAACAGTGATATTTTCAGTGCACATGACAAGGGTCTACTTTTGTTTTGTTTTGCTTTTCTTTGCAGGTATATTCTCATTAGTGAAAGATACTGATGGAGTTACGATGGGCTAAAATTCTTCCAATGGCAAACAAACTGATGGCCTTTTAGATTTCATGATTTCTCTGACCTTATTTCTTACCACTGCCCCCTTCATTTACTATTTTTGGACCCCCAAGTTCTCTAACCCAGTACCTTTACATCAACTATTCCCTCTTTCCCAAAATCTTCACATAGCCAATACTTTCTCATTATTTGGGTCTCCAGCAAATGTGATCTCTCTAGAGAGACTTCCTCTGACCACCCTATCCCAGATCATGGCCCTACCTCCACCCATTACTGTCCATCATTTATCCTGACTAATTTTATTCACAGCACTTATCACTATCTGAAATTATTTCAGTTATCTATTTATTTAGTTTCTTGTTTATTGTCTGTTTTTACCCAGGAAAATGTTAGTTCTATGAGGCAGGCATCTTTTTATTTTTACTGTGGTATCCCCAGGGCCTACAACAGTGTCTAACACATAACAACCTTTTAAACACTTGTTGAATGAATGAATAAGCAAAGTTTCATTTTGTTACCTGTAACTTCTTGAATTGTTTTACTCTACTAGAAGAAAATCCATAAACATTATTTGTTCATGTAACTGGACTTTTTTCAATTTCTGGCCCCCAAATATTTGATAATTCATCAACATACATGAATAAATTTTAGATTTGGATCGATTTCCACATTTAAAATCTTGATTTAATATGTTTATTGTAGAAGAATCCAATGAAAATAGGAAGCCATTAATTGTACAACTTCTTGGCATCCAACAAATGCATATGGTGTGGCTGCATGGGGCTCCTGAGCAGGGCTTTAAATTATATAGCAATCACAGAATACTAATAACACACCTGAGGTTTCATCAGACAAAATAATCTATTCGCTTATGATTAGTACCATTGCTCCCTCTAGGGAAAGCAGTCTTTAGCTTTGCATAGGGCCGTTGTCGGTTTCTTTCAGAAAGATGCAGCCAGACACAATCATGTTTAAGAAATATAAATTTTGTGATGATTCTAGCCAACTTCAATCTGTAATGTGGCTGAAAATGAACAGAGGTTGGATTTCAGGCCAAAAGAGCTTCCCCAGCACTGGCTATTACATGTGTCCTATTTCAATGCCTTTAGTCCACTTCATTTGGCAGGATTTGTTCAAGACAAGTCTGGGGGTCACTTATCCTGCTCACTAACGAGCTATCCCTCCAGCAGAGTAGCTCTTTCCAAGCTGGGACCCAAATCATTAGCAGAAGGATCTGGAGGACCATTCAAATCTTGGGAGACTGGTTTGACATAAAGAATTTGGGGTTTAAAGTCACCCAATTGTGGAGAGTCACTCTGAATCTCATAAGCTTAGATACTTAAGTAAAATAGACATTTAAAAATTTTTTTTAATTAATTTTTTACGATAAGCTTATAAATTATATAGTCTTGGAGGATGGGAAATGGATTTAAAAATCTATTCTACCCACCTCCACAAACCTACATCCCCCAAAGATAATCACTAATATAAATTTTCTTTGGCATCCTTCTAAAAATGTTCTAGGTAAATATATATCTATCTATGCTAATGCTTAGGTAAATAGATGGTTGGATAATAATGGGATCAATCAATGAATGTGATTCAAGTTATATACTGTGGTAGATTGCAGTGATGGCCCCAGTTCTTCACTCCTTCCTATAACTTTGTAGTGCTCTCCTGCCATGGGTAGTTGACCTGACCCATTTCCTGATACTAGACTCATCTATGTCATTTGCTTTGGATACTGACTGATGAGGGACACATGGAGGAGAGTTGAGTTATCCCAGACACCCTATTCTAACTCAGCCTTGCAACCCTTAGATATGTGAGTAGGCCCAACCAAAATCAGTAAAGACTTCCGACTACCTCTCCTCTCCCCACCTGACACCAGATGCTTGGGGAATGAACACTTGTTGAATGGCCACTGAAGTTGGTGATTATTAGTTAAGCAATGTTATTATGATGGTAGGTAACTGATCTATATGTCTTGTAGCTCTTTCCATAGTGGCCACATAAGGACCTACCTCCTTTGTTTTAACTACTGAAAAATATTCCATTGTATATAAGTACTCTAATTTATTCAATTCATTCTCTGTGGAGGCATTTATATTGTTTCCAGGTTTTCGTTAGTCAAACAACACTACACAGAACATATACAGATAGATATCTTTGTATACTTGGCACATTGATCCAAAGAATAAACTCCTAGAGGTAGAAATACTGGGCTAAAGGACAAGTGCACTTTAAATTTTGCTGATGATTGTCATAAAACCTTGTTTCTAAAGTGTCTGTGCCAGTTCTTGATTTTATTTTAAAGATGAGAATGCCTTTCAGCCTCTTTTAGAGTAATACATCTTTTTGAAAGAATATTATAGGAATATGATATTTATTAACTTCTAAATTTTATTAACTGGATTGTAATGTTTTTGCCTTCAAATTATACAAAATATTGACTATTGCCATCATTATTTGTGTTTTGATATATAGAGCTTCTCTCTCTCTCTCTTTTTTTTTTTTTCATTTTTAAATGCAAAACATTATGTCCTCAAGGTCAGACTTCATTTGCTCAGCATGTCTGGCCTGGAAAATTTCCATGAAGGACCAGGGGCCCATGAAGGCTTCAGTTCCAAGATGTGATGGTAGCATGAAGACTTTGGGGAAGTTGATGGTAGCGCTCAGTGGCCACCAACATTGCATCTCTCTTCATAAGAGTTGGATCTCTTTGGTGTTAGGTAATGGAAAGAACAAGCGTTTTAGAGTTCACCCAAGTTCAGTTTGTATTAGGGTTTTGTCCTTTATGTACTGTGTGCATTTGAGCATGTTATATAAATCTGTGGGCCTCTGGGGTGCCTGGGTGGCTCAGTTGGTTAAGCGTCTGCCTTCGGCTCAGGTCATGATCCCAGGGTCCTGGGATCAAGCCCCGCATTGGGCTCCCTGCTCCACAGAGAGCCTGCTTCTCCCCCTGTCTCTCCACCCCGCCCTCCCCCCCCCACTCATGCTCTCTCTCTCTCTCACTCACTCTCTCACTGTTGCTCTATCTCAAATTAAATAAAATCTTTTAAAAAAATAAATAAATCTGTGGGCCTTAGTTTCCTCACCAAGGAAATTTCATCAAGAAGATGATAAAATATATATTCACCATTCTGTGAAATCTAGTCCTCTTCTTATATGTATTGTTGCCTGGGAACAAACAAAAACACAAGGTAACCACTGGAGCAACTTGTACCATGGCGATGAGGAAGCCTACTCAAGTGGAGAGACCACCACAAACCTGAGTAGAAAGGCGCAACATGCCTCTTGGTCGCTGAGTGATCCTGAGTGTAGTCAGTTCATCTCACCGTACTTTTATCCTCTGTTGTAAATGGAAACATGGAACCTGAGTTGCAGGGCTGGTCTGAGGATTAGAGGCACTGTGTGTTGAAGCACCTAGCATAGGACCTGGCTCACAGTAGACACTTAATAGTGGTACTTAGTGCTTTAATTTGTGTGGATTTCATGACCATAAATGAATGGTTGTTTCTTTCCCTCACTCTTTTCTCCTACAGTATTTTATATAATTTAAGGAGCATATTCTCCATATTTTCACATCTCTGAAAATGCTCTGTGACTTAATATCAATGATATTTTGTAAATGCTGTCAGCCAGGCTGCAGTCACAGTGTAATGTCATTGTCTGTGCATGGGGAATTTGGTGACATGAATGGAGAGCTAGAACCTCTCAATGTCTCAGTTCACAGATCATTTAAGGACATTTGAGGAAGGACTAGGATTCCCACTTATCATCTGAAAACTGGTTATTTCCACTAGTGCCATTTTCATTACCATCAGTTATACCCAACATTTATTAAGCACCTAACAGGTAAAGGAATCTGAGCTAAGACTCAGAAATGCAAAGGCCTAAGGGTCTTACAGTATCACCAGGGAAATAGGGAACAGACATAAAACATAATTAACTATACAAGGCAGTCTGTGGCTGGTGCCAAGAAATAGTGCAGACACTATATAAATGCTTCAGGAAGCAAAAAAAAAAAAAAAAAAAAAAATGGCTGGTAGGGTGAAGGTTCAGACAGCCTCACAAAAAGGAAAATCATCATGAGGCTTTATTTTCTTTAAGGGTTTTATTTATTTATTCATGAGAGACAGAGAGAGAGAGAGAGACAGAGGCAGAGGGAGAAACAGGCTCCCCACTGAACAGGGAGCCGGACGCAGGACTCAATCCCAGGACCCCAGGATCATGACCTGAACCAAAGGCAGACACTTAACCATCTGAGCCACCCAGGCGCCCCATCATGAGGCTTTAAAATGAGGATAGGACTTCAGGAAAAAGGGGTATCTCTCTGGCATGGGGATAGCTGGAACAAAGGAGCAGTGTAAAAACATGAAAGGGTATGAAAAAATATTAATGGCAGCAGGTACCGGATAAAGAAGTAGTGTGGCAAAGAAAGGTGAGAGAGTTAAGTATAGGCTAGATTCTGACCTTAAAGTTGCATGGTCTGTCCCTCCCTATTTTAATTTATAAATTAATGATGTGAATGCTTGTGGATGATTGCTATTTAGGCCGTTGAGAATAGGAGGGAAATTTCTTCTTCATGGATGATTTGATCTGATTATTCAGAACTAGACGAGGTCTCAGAAGACAGTTTGTCCTGCTGTCTGACTATTACTGGAAACAATGGCATAATTATCAACCATTCAAAAATGGAGATCATTATTTTTGGCAGATGTCCTTTAAATGTAATTGGTTCAATTTGATAACCCCAGAAAATAAGTTGATTCATTTGGTTACTGAGAAGCTTTATAGAGACATTTCTGTGGCCGTGGTGGGCAATTGGTAACACCTGCTTTGAAGATCACGCAAGGCCATATCATCCTGATCATATGGTGTACAACTTTTAAATATAAGCAATTATTTGTTTATGCAGTATAGCTAGGCCATTTCTTAAGACAAGCCTGCCTGATGCTGAGCAAGGGAACCCGTCAATCTAAGAGTCTTACCTTACTAAGATCCCCCAATGTCCATCAAGGACGAGCCTCACCTTTTCAGTGAGGCCTGGGATCTGGACCAATCTATTGAATATTGCAACCTGTCCCCTTCCCGCAGTGACCCTACATTCTAGACCCCTGTTCCTGATGGTTTTTTTCTCCTATAGAATTTGTCACCTTCTAACATGCTATATACTTGTTTACTGATTATTCATTGTATGTCTTACCTGATGGAATGTATACTTCAAGGGGGCACAAATTTTAGTCTGCTTTGTTTGTTACCATATCATGGGGGTCTAGAACTATGCCTGAAGTCTGAGAACTTCAACTCTTTGAAGAACTATTACTTGGATGAGTGATATCAGCAACACGAATCCTGGGGTATTGTGAAGACTATCACATACTCCTGGGATCAGTTCCTCATCTGATTCTGTGGCTTCATTATTTCTTTATTCTCTGAGTCTTTGACTTTATACTACAAAAAAGGAGAACCATTAAAGTTAAATTATTTTTAAAAATATTAGTTGAGATGTGACACATGCATAGCAATGTGTCATTGGATGTGTCTAATGATACCAGGTCAGGTCTTTTTGATTTAGAAGAACCAATAGAAAAGGACATGAGCATACTCTTATATCTCTCAGTTACAAAAATTGACTCTGTATATTGCTTTTAACCACTGGAGTTTGGGATTGAGATTGTATATACTTGCAAAATAACCAAATTAGATACACCAGTTCATTTAGTAGATTCAGCTCTTACAGGGAATTCTTAACCTACCACCACCCACTACCAGTAACTAAAGTCACATTGAGTCCACTGCATGTTTCTCTCAAGCCCTTCAAGAGCACTAGTAAACCATGGTGCAATTTTATCTGCACTATGGCACTTCAGAGAGAGGCTTTTGATGGAAAGTAAGTTTAACGAAGACAAAATTTTCCAATGCCAGTTGTCTTCTGAGAAACAATGCCATATATTTAGGTGAGAGTTGCATTATATTTTGTTATTCAGTTGCTGAACTTAAACCCTAGGGTCATTTTCAGCATCTTCTCCATAAGGGAAGATGTTTATTAGATATTTTATCTGATATAGCTCTCAATTTAGCATGTATAAACAGTAATATGCCAAGTAGAAATCTAAGCTGCCTTGCTCAGTTTGATTGTTGGATTGCTAGCTAGGAAATGGAAAGAGTGGGAGCATGTTATCCTCTGACTTAGGTTTTTTGGAAAATTCTTATTAATTTTGCAAAAAAAAAGAAAAAAAGAAAAACTCCCAATTTTTATCAGTTTTTCCAGGTAGATACATCTAGCAAATGCTTTGCTATGCTAAGAAGGTATAGGCCAGAAGTAAGGACCAGGCACTTTGGAATCCAACTAACCTAATACTAGTGGGTCAATTAGTACTATTCTTTTTAAAATATTGTATTGAGACTTGGTATCTAAAAGGGGCTTAAGCTTACATAAGTTTATAGTTCAATGAATTTTCACAACCTGAACACACTTGTGTTAACACCCAAATTCAGAAACAGAACACTGTCAGAAGCTCAGAAACACCCTCTTGTGATCTCATCAAATCACTAGCCATCATCCCTCAAGGTTAATCACTATCTTGACTAGTAACAACATGGATTGTTCCTCCCTGCATTTTTGTTCTTTTTTTGGTTGTTCTTTATATCAGTGGAATCATACAGTATGTATTATTTTGTGTTGGCTTCTTTCATTTTTTTATGTTGGTGATATATATGTTTTCATTGGATTTAATTATAGATCATTCTCATTGCTGTATGTCCACTGTGTGAATATACCACAATTTATTTACCATTGCAGCTCTTGATGGGAATTTGGACAGTTTCCAGTGTGAGGCTATTGCAGATAATGCTGCCATGAACATTCTAGTACATGGACTTACCATGGAAATATGTAGACATTTGTTAGTTATATACCTAGAAATGGAATTTCAAGTTCTAATACTTTTCTCTAAGTTAACTGTGTGTTCTCTGAAAAGGAAAACATACATATGCATCATCAAGAAAAAAGCATGTGATGGTGAGAGAATCCAGTGATAGTCTTAAACCCTTGATGATTTCATAAGAGGACTACAAAGCAGCTTCCACAGGGCCCTCTGCTTCTGGATGGGGCCATGAAGATTGCAATTACATGTCCTTAACAACTTTCCTTATCTCCCCCCGCAGAGGGAGGGAGTGAGGTATAAATATTCCTATCACCACAAAACCCACAAAGAAATTTACTCTCCAAAATCAAAGCATCTGAGTGATAAGTTAGACCATTGCTTCTCATTCTAAGAAATTATCCTATTTGTATCTGCCAAGGAGAGCAGGGAACCATAATTAAAATTCACAGTTGCATATCACTCTCCATCTGCAAAGTACTCATAGATATTAACTAATTAATCCTCCACCTCTCTCCTCCTGCTCCCCCACCCTTCCTCCCCACCATGAAGCAGGTGGCATCTCCATATTATGTTGCCCATTTGCAAAAAGATAAACACAAGAACAGGTTATGCCATTCCCTTGATGAGGTCTAGGAGTGTAACATAAATACTTTGCTGCCTGGGGCCTTTGTGAAATAAAATTACCACATACTTTAGCCTGGAGATCTAAATTGCATAAATAAAACCTCTGAAGATTTTTTGTCACATATGACAAGAAAGATGGATTTATCTTCAGGTTTGTTTACTAAACTGTCACAGTGGTTGCTCATGAATATCAATGATGTGATTGCTCCTGGGAAAGCTGTGTAAGAACCCTAAGAAGGAAAAATTACTAAATGTTTTCTAACATGGGACCAAGGCAGGCTGTTAAGGTGGTTACTCTGGGTTTGTTTGTTTCCCATCCAAAGAGAAAAAATTTGAAATTGGTTAGAAAAAAAAGAGCATGGGTGAAATGACACTGAAATTTGTAAATATAGAGAAAACAAAGTGATATCTATTCCTTCATGTGTGTGTGATTAGAAATGAACATTTGGTTATGATTTTTTTAAATAATAATACTGCATTGTAAGTCCTAGTTGTCTATATCCAGATATTAACCACTAATGAAATTCAGTTTAAGTTATTATTTTCCAATGGGAAAAAGCCTAAGCCTGTGGAAATTTTCTGTCATTTCATATTTATGATTTATAAAAATGGAATAATCTACTTTAATTTTAGATACAACCTACATTTGTAAAACCAGGAGCCAGGAAAGTCATCAGAACTAGTGATTATACCAGACAAAAAAGAATTCTTCCTGAGGCTACATTCTGCTCTGGTTCTATGCAAGCAGCTTGCTCTGGTTTCCCAGGACTTTTTTGTGCTTATTGAGGGCACTGTAGGCTCCTTAGGGTATTGAATAGAAAAAAAAATAAAAAGGGGAAGTGAACAGTTATTAGGCTTGATAAGTTTGTTCAAAAGAGAAATTAAGATGCTTAATATTTGATTTTTTTTTTTCTATCCATCTGAGCACTGCTAGGGTGAAAGCCCCAGATCAAAAACTACCAAAAAAGGATAAAATAGAGCACTGTCCTCAGGGAATTTCTATACAGTGGCAGGAATAAATCAAGTAGACATATGTCTAAATAACAAGAGACTGAGTATAGTCTTTTGCAATAGAGTGGACTTCTGCAGTGGAGCTGCTCAGGAGGGTCTCCATCCCTATAATATACAGAAATGCCCCCAAATAATAATACATTTAACAGAAATACAGAGCAATTCTCCAGGCAAGCAAAGGTTATCTTGAGATTCTAGAAATGAAGAGAGAACTCAAAGCTAGAATGGTAAGTAGGAGTTGAAGCCAAAGTCCTAAAGAGAAAAATCTACCTTAGGGCCAGGACTTTTGAGACTAATTTGAAGTATATGTTGAGCATCTCCTATGGAGAAGCTTTTAATGAGTTTAAGGAATAGTGGAGGGAGGAAAATAAAACAAAAGAGTACCAGAAAGGAGAACCACTAAAGGAGATATGAGAGGACCAGGAATGAATGGGCAGAGCCAGTTTGGCTGAAGTATGAGCATAGCATGTGCAGGGGCAGAAGGCCCCTGGACCAAGCTACTGTTTTCTAATTTTGATGCCTCCGAAGGCCATGGACAATGAAGTCTGAGAGGCCACTGGGTTTGCATTTGACAATTAGGAAGGCTTTGGTGATGCTTGGGAAAGTGGTGTCAGTGTGTGGGGGGAGTAGGGTAGAATTCAAAAGGGAGTGGGCTGTGAGGGAGTAGAGGTAGATGAGGAGAAAGAAGAGGAGAAGGTGGGGGGGAAATGGACAAAAAAAAAAAAATGAAAGGGAAACCAGACCAAATAAAGAGTTTAATTTGTTGGTTGTTGTTTTGTTGTTTTAGGATGAAAGAGATGTTTATATGTTTGTAGGCAGGAAGTCATAGAGAGAAAGAGAAATTGAAATGCACATGGCAGTAATAGAGCAAAAATCAGGAGGAAGCAGAAAAGATGGGACTCAAAAGTAGGTGAAGGAGTTAACATTGGGAAGAGGTAGGTAAAAGCAGTGACTTTTTCTTTAGCATTTCAAGACATCATATTATCTTCAGGCATTACTATTGCTGATGAGAAGTCTGTCAGTCTGATGTCATTCCTTTGTAGGTCATCTACCTTTCTATTCTGTCACTATGTTAATTATCTGTTTTTGAGTAACAAATTATTCTAAAAGGTAGTAGCTTGGAACAATAAGCATTTGCTATCTCACAGTTTCTATGGATCAGGAACCTAGGAGTAATTTGGCTGAGTGGTTATGACACAGGGTCTGCATGATAGAGTAGTCAGTATGTTGGCTGGGACTGAAGGCTTGCCTAGGTCTAGAGGTCCCCACTCCAAATGGCTCACTCACACACCTGGTAACTTAATGCTGGTTGTTGACAGGAGACTTAGGAACTCTACATGTAATTCTTAAGAGGGCTGCTTGAGGGCCCTCACAATATGGCAGCTGGCTTCTCCTCAGCAGATGATCCAGGGGAGAGAGAGAAAGAGAGAAAAAAGAGGGAATCACAAATCCGTGAGTCCTTTAGACTTGCAATCCTTTAGACTTCCAAGTCATACACCTTCATGTCTACCACATTCTGTTCATTAGAAATGAGTCCTTAAATAGTCCCTAAACTTAAGGAGAATGGAATTGGGCTCTACCTTTGGAAAAAAAGAATTTATGGACATCTTTTTAAACTATCACTGGCAGTTAGATCTTGAGGTGGATACAATTAAAAAGTTTGGGGACTCTCACATTGGAGATGACTGATATCCTTAAGTGATCTGAAATTCATTAGGTGTGAAATAATGAAGTATATATATACTATGTCATGTTATTCTGCTATATATACCTGAGAAGGTCTGTGTCATTCTGAGCATACTATCAATAAATTATATCTGCTGTGGCATCTAAGAGAAAACAGTGCTGATATTGATCATGGAACGGATGACAGGGAAGGAAGTGGATGCATCCATGGCTCTATTTGTTACTTTATTTCCTTGCAGATCTCCTCAGTGAGTATTCTTCTTGAGGTTTGTCACAGGAGAAACAGCAATGTTAGTCACAGAATTTCTGTAAGTTCCTACCTCACTTGTCCAGCTGGTCAGAGCAGGGCAGCCCTTTTATGAGTAGAAAGAGCCAGATTTAAGGGAGGCTTCTAAAACAGATGCATTAAAAAGAGGAGAATTTGCCCCCAGTTTTGTTTCCATTTTCCTTCTGCGAGCTTGGAAAGAAGGAAGAAGGAATTAATGAGATTCATTGTGTATGCAAGGGTAAGCACAGTTAGTGTTGAGCTAAGTCTAGCAGAAGCTGAAAAAGCATATCTGGCACAGCTAAGTAATTAGACTTCACATTTCTAGAATTTTGTAAGAAAAAAAAGTGCCCTTAGTGGAAAGTGTCTTTAAACTCATTTTCCACAGACAGAGAAGACTTCCTCAGCCCAACCTCAGACTTGGTCCTTTGTTGACCACATTTAAAATAAGGATGGAAATTGATGTAGTCATGGTTTGTTATGTGTATGCTCTGCAAGAAAGGGGTGACTGCTTGAGGAGGAAAGAACATGCTGGTGCTATGTTCTTGGCTAGAATTAAAATCCAGCAAAATGTGTGCCCAAATCAAATGCAGGAACCAGGGCAGTGATGAAAGCACCCATTTCCATTTTTCTCAAATGATTGGAAATATTTACAGAACAGGGAACATGTCTTCCAAGTACTGGCTAATACCTGCTCTCTGGAGCCAGATGGTCTGGATTCAGTTCTGGCTCTGCCACTTACTCTTTGTGTAAACTAACTTCATTTTTCTCTGTTTCAGTTTCTCCATCTGTAAAATGGGAAAAATAATAGTGCCTACCTCATCATGTTGTTGTGGGGAAGAAATAAATAAATATATATGTCAGAAAAAACAGAGACTGGTGCATTATAAGCATGGTAAAGTTAGCTATTTTTATAATGGTTATTAATTATTACCAAGAATAATGTCATGTACAGAGTAGGTGTTGAATAAATATTTGCTATCTAAACTGAACACCAAGACTGAAAATTAAGAGCAGGATCTATGAGAAGAGGTGACTCCATCCTCACCCTGCCTCCCATTAGAGCATTAGTTACTCTACTTCCCATGCTCCCATAACAGTTATAGCACTTTCTGTTATAGCACTTCTCACATTGCTTCATAATTGAGTGTCCCATCTGCCTCCCCCACTTGAACTACCAGCATATTGAAGGTAGAGTGATTGTCTTATTTATCTCTTTATCATCAGCATCTATCTTGGTGTCTCATGTATAATAGGAGTTCACAATGAATATTTGTGGAGAGATTAATTAATTAATTAACATTAATTAGCAAATAGTATTAATCATTACTATGTACTAGGCACTCTGTTAGGTATGGGAATACAGCAGTAACCAAGATAGATACCATCCTTGCTGTAATGAAGTTCATGATTTAATGGAGCTATTTTCAGAATCCTGGATCCCTCCAAGACAATTGAAAGGAAGGAAAGGAAGGGAGAACTTAATGTTTGCTGATTTCTGCTCCACATTGGTTAGCATGCATTAGACTGCAGATATTAAGAAACACAATTAACAGTGGCTTAAAACTTAAGGATACATACTGTTCAAGTAACAAAAAGTCTGAAGACGGTGGTTCTGAGGAGGTTCATTAATTTCGTGAGGTCTGGATGATACGTTAGTGTATTTCTATTGGCCTTTCCCTAAAGGTTGCAAGATGGCTGCCAAAGGTCCAGGCATCGTGTCCTCACAGCATCATCTTCAAAGGCAGGAATAATGGGGTTCCATTATTCTGTCCTTTTAACAGAGAGAGAATATCTTTCCCCAAGCCACCCCAGCACATCTTCTCTTATGTATCATTGTCCAAGATATTCTCACATGGCCTCCCAACCTTCAAGGGAGGCTAGGGAATTAAGGTTCTGGTTTGTGCAGCTTTTGTGAGGAAAAATGACAGAAGAAAAGGAGGGAGCTTGGGAATGACTTTTCAGTGGTCAACCAACAGTGTCTACAGCTCTCTGATTACCTCTGCTCTTCTCTTTTCCCTTAACATTGAGAAAAAAAGTGAGAACAGGCATTGTTTGATACTCTGTACCCTAACAACATCCTGTCCTCCACCTGTAAAATGAGAAGATAGTGTAGATGATTCTTAAGGGTTCATCCAGTTTTGCTTTTCTAGAAGGAGTTAATCCATAACCATGGACTGCAAGGACTGATCACAACCAGCTTATTCTTCTATGTGTAATTACTATGTGCCAGGCACTATGTGCACTTTGCTGCATTAGAATGGAATATTTGGAGTCAAAAGGTCTAAATGCTATTCTTAACCTTGGATTTTGGCAAGTCACATGTCTTCTCCAAACTTTAGAGTTCTTATCATTTAAATAAAGATAATTACTCCCAGCAAGGTTGTTTTGAGGGTGTAATGAGATATTCAGTATGATTTGCATTTTATTTATTTATAGTCTACATTTTCAAGAAGGATTTGAGCTGGATGCTCTTTGTAAGCTATTGTAAAAAAAAAAAACAGCTTTGTTGAGATATAATTGATATAACCAGAACTGCACATATTTAATGTGTACAGTTTTGACACCCGTGGTACCATCACCACAATCAAGAGAATACACACACCGCCCAAAGTCTCTTTATGTCTCTTTTATTTTTCTCCCTGTGATAAGAACACTTGATATGGGGCACCTGGGGGGCTCAGTTGGTTAAGCATCTGCCTTCGGCTCAAGTCATAATCCCAGGGTCCTAGGATCTAGCCCCGCATTGGGCTCCCTGTTCAGTGGGGAGTCTGCTTCTTTCTCTCCCTCTGCCTCTCCCCCCTGCTTATGCTCTCTGTCTCACTCTCACTCTCTCTCAAATAAATCAATCAATAATAAATAAATCTTTTTAAAAAAAAGAACACTTTGAGACCTACCTTCTGAACAAATTTTGAAGTGTACAATACTATATTGGTAACTATAGGTGCTATGCAGATCTCTAAAACTTTTTCATCTAGCATAACTAAACTTTATATCCATTGAATAATAACTCCCCATTTCCTCCACCCCCTAGCCCCTGGCAACAACCAATCTGCTCTCTGTTTCTACGAGTTTGACTATTTTAGATACCTCATATAAGTGGAATCGTGCAGTATCTGTCCTTCTGTGATTGGCTTATTTCACTTACTTATGTTCTCCAAGTTCATCCATGTTATCTCAAATGACAAGATTTTCTTTTTTAAGGATAAATAATATTCCTTTGTATGTATCTTTATTCATTCATCTGATGATGCAACTCCTACAACTCAATAGCAATAAAAAAAAAAAAAACCAAAAAAAAAACAAATAATCTTATTAAAAACTAGACTAAGGACTTGAACAAACATTTCTCCAAAGAAAATATAGAAATGGTATGAACAGGTGTATGACAAAAATGTTCAACATCATTAATTAGCAGAAAAATGCAAATCAAAACTATGAGATATCGTAAGATGAAATCAGAGAGGGAGACTCTTAACTATAGGAAACATACTGAGGGTTGTAGAGGAGAGGGGGTCAGGGGATGGGGTAACTGGGTGATGGGCATTAAGGAGGGCACTTGATGGAATGAGCATCAGCACTGCAACTAATAAGTCACTAAACTCTACCTCTGAAACTAATAATACTCTATATATTAATTGATTTTAAACAAAATTAAGAAAAGCTATAAGATATCACCTCATACCTATTAGGATGGCTATTATTTTTTATGTATTTGACAGAGAGAGACACAGCGAGAGAGGGAACACTAGCAGGAGGAGTGGGAGAGGGAGAAGCAGGCTTCCCGTGGAGTAGGGAACCCGATGTGGGGCTCGATCCCAGGACCCTGGGATCATGACCTGAGCTGAAGGCAGACGCTTAATGACTGAGCCACCCAGGCACCCCAGGATGGCTATTATTTTTTTAAAGACGAACCATGAGAGACTATGGACTCTGAGAAACAAACTGAGGGTTCTAGAGGGGAGAGGGTGGGGGATGGGTTAGCCCAGTGATGGGTATTAAGGAGGGCACGTACTGCATGGAGCACTGGGTGTTATACGAAAACAATGAATCGTGGATCACTACATCAAAAACTAATGAGGTAATGTATGGTGGTTAACATAACATGATAATAAAAAAAAAGAAAAGGAGAAAAGAGAAGGGTAAAAATTGTCTGGGTCATCAACATCTCTGGTCCCGTCTTTGCCACATCAGTTTTTTTTTTTTTTTAATCAATGTAGCTATGTTAGAATAACTCTTCTCCATTAATATAAAAAAAAAAAACTAATGATGTATTGTATGGTGACTAACATAACATAATAAAATAAATTTTAAAAAAAGAATTTAAAGTGTTGGCAAAGTTGTGGAGAAAAGGGAAACTTTGTACACTGTTCGTGGTTAAGTGGTTAAGCCACTATGGAAAGTGGTTAAGCCACTATGCAAAGCGGTTAAGCCACTATGGAAAAAACTATGAAGTTTCCTCAAAAAAATAAAAATAGAACTACCATATGATCCAGCAATACCACTTCTGGAATTGAAATCAGGACCTTGAAGAGGCATCTGCACCCCCATGTTCACTATTCATGTTAGCCAAGATATGGAAATAATCCAAATGTTCACTGACGAATGGATATCATTACCTCTTTACACAACTCTGCTACAAAAACAACCATATCAAAGCAACAGAACACTCAAAACAAGCCCCCAATATTTCCTTTTGCACCTACAGTGACAAGTGCTAGCTCTCCTGGGGAACTTTGAGCTCATTGCCATCATAGTTGCCAGTTTTCCAACTACATGTGCTAGCACGTGAGCTCTTGTTTTATTGTGTCCCCTTGGACTTCTGAGGATCTTCAAAATGATTAAACACAAACTGAGAAAGGCAGGTGAAGAACTTTGCCTTAGGCACCTCACAATTTCAGGGTTCACTCATAACAGAAGGTACATTATTTCAAACAGTATGCATGTAAATGTAGTCTTAATTTTGCTAAATATTTTAAACATGCTAATAAGAAGGCGGTGTTCATGTTCAGTTATGCTCATGGAAATGCCACACTTTGCATGATGTCTTCTCCCCAGACTAAGTATGTGCTGCTCCTTACACTAAGCAGGTGTGAATTTCTCCTATACCAGGCTCAAATCCTTGGAGGTATTTGAGGAGAGGTAGGAATATAATAATTTTCTGAAATCTAACTCAATTTCTTTACTAGCCAAGCTTATTGAATCATATCATCCAGCAGGAGATACACTCAGCCAGGCCAAATAGAAGAGCAGATTAATCCTGTTTGCATGATAAGAACCTCCTAAGCGTGTGTCTTAACTGATGGAATCTGACAGCTCAACCTGAAAGCTTCAGCTGGAAAACAATAGAGAACAGAAAGCTGCTAAAAATGCTCTGTAGGTGTGGTCACCTAAAGTAACCCTGCAATATTGTAAGTGATTTAATCAGTGCTGGTATCCAAGTAAGAGTGTGGAATTTTCTACACACCCATGCACATTCTTGCACATAATTTCTTTAACATTTTCCAATCTTTTTTTTTTTTTTAATTTTTTTATTGTTATGTTAATCCCCATACATTACATCATTAGTTTTAGATATAGTGTTCCATGATTCATTGTTTATGCATAACACCCAGTGCTCCATGCAGAACGTGCCCTCCTCAATACCCATCACCAGGCTAACCCATCCTCCCAACCCCCTCCCCTCTAGAACCCTCAGTTTGTTTTTCAGAGTCCATCGTCTCTCATGGTTCTTCTCCCCCTCCGATTTCCCCCCCTTCATTCTTCCCCTCCTGCTACATTCTTCTTCAGAATGAAACTGGACCATTTCCTTACACCACACACAAAAATAGACTCCAAATGGTTGAAAGACCTCAATGTGAGACAGGAGTCCATCAAAATCCTAAAGGAGAACACAGGCAGCAACCTCTTCGACCTCAGCCGCAGCAACTTCTTCCTAGAAACATCGCCAAAGGCAAGGGAAGCAAGGGCAAAAATGAACTATTGGGACTTCATCAAGATAAAAAGCTTTTGCAAAGCAAAGGAAACAGTCAACAAAACCAAAAGACAACTGACAGAATGGGAGAAGATATTTGCAAATGACATATCAGATAAAGGGCTAGTATCCAAAATCTATAAAGAACTCATCAAACTCAACACCAAAAGAACAAATAATCCAATCAAGAAATGGGCAGAAGACATGAACAGACATTTCTCCAAAGAAGACATCCAAATGGCCAACAGAAACATTTTCCAATCTTTTAAGGTGAGTTGTGTTGAGTTGTGTAGGCTTTGCAGTCAAGCAGACCCGGGCTTGGATTTTTAGTACCTACTTTTAGAGTGATATTTACTTCCTTGTACCACAGTTTTTTTCAACTGTAAAATGAGATGAATACCTGCCTCACCAGCTTGCCCTGAGGATTAAGGGAAATAATCTCCAGAGAAAATCTAGCAGAGAATCTACCTCCATAGTAAGTGATCAATAATAGTCAATAATAGTTCCTTTCCCTTCGTTTTTCACCAGGACTAGAGGAGATTTGTACCTTTTCTTGGCTGTGCTCTCTTTCTATTTCCAAATATTAATCGCTAATATAATTAATTTTGGGAAAACCTCATGAACATTCTAGTTATTTTATTGGACCTTAAACTTGGAGAGTGAAGTCTATTTTGACCAGATTATAGAAGATAAAGAATGATTGGGACTCACGGTTACCTGAAAGGTATTTGCAAAGGAAATTAAATTCTAAAAGGGCAAGTGGCACATTTATTATGTGAGCAGTAAGGGCTTATGTGCTGGGTACAATGGAATGAGATTTCTCAGCCTAGATGTCAGTTTTCCTCCTAGTCGGTGCATATGACATGTTCCAGGAGTCTATCTTTCATGGGGCCATCCATCTCTAGGGTCCTATATCTGTCCTCTAGGCAGTTCTAAGGAGCTACTATGTAAAATGAGCCCTAGTGAGCATGACCAACTCCTAACAATTCTTAGCCTTGAATTATAGGTACCCAATTACCTATTGGTAATAGAAATACTGTTCATCCTTTCTACTCCTAGCTCCTATAGTCCTCTGCTAAGTCCATACTGAAATTAATGAGACTCCCTATTTTCTTATAGACAAAAATCCAATCTACTTAGTATATGAGGTCTTCCCTTACCATGTCCTTGCTCTTCTCTTGAGCCATCTTCATTGATACACCAGATAGCTGATAGCTTCTAATCATATCAGCTATTTTAAAGGCCTTAAGAAATGTCTTACCTCTAAAAAAAAAGAAAGAAAGAAAGAAAGAAAGAAAGAAAGAAAGAAAGAAAGAAAGAAAGAAAAGAAATGTCTTACCTCTCATCTGCATGCCTTTCTGTTCTACCTTTAGCCAGCTTTGCCCTTTCCTGCTTTATCTATCTGGCTAAACCCTCCTGTGCTGACCCTCAAATATATAAAGGTACTTCCTCTAGGATTCTCTCCTGTCTTCTTTATTGACATGTCATACTGGCCTATGGCTGCTTCAGGACTTATTCTGTGAATTAAAAACTTTCATTTTACTCTAGACTCTGAGGTCCTTACAGTCAGGAACTGTGACTTCAATTCCCTCATCTCCACTGCTTAATTTGGTTCTGGTCTATGGCAGATTGTCAGTAAATGTGAAAGCAAGGAAGGGAAGAATGAAGAAGGAAAATTAATCCCCACTGTTTTTCAAAAGTATACTTCCTGCAAGGGAATCCAAAGTCATTTTCTTGCCCACCTTTAACTAAAGGGCAAAAGCCTGAATTCTTGCTCAAAGAAAGCTCCTAATGAAGACTATTTTGGATACCAAAATTAGTTTTATGTGACAAGGTTTATATTTAAAGATGAAACCAAATTTTGATATTGGAATTATGGAATTTTTGAGAAAGACACTAGTGAGAAGTAATATACCATGGGCATTGCAAACGCCAATCATGTAACCAGCCTGTCTTGGTTCATATCACAGCTCTACCACTTACAAGCTTTATGAACGTGGAATAGCTCAGTTTCTCCAACTATAAAATGGAGATAATAATATTATTTCGTATGAGTTATGAAGATGAAATGATTTGATATATGTAAAATACTTAAAAAAGAGCCTGGCCCATAGTAAGCACTATGTAAGTGATTGTTCTCATTCACAATTGTCTAGACCAGAATTTTCTTAAATATTTAGCTATAATCTTTTGTTTCACACATGGAAACCCATTTACAAAACATATAGATGCAGAGCTGTTATGTTGAGATGGGGAGAGGGGGACCTGGAATGAAGACCAGAGCTCATCCCTGCCTATTCCTGAGGGTTTTTTTTTTTTTTTGGAACCCTAGGACTATAAGAACCCAGTTGAGAAACTCTGATAATACCCCAAAGCCCCTCATTTTCTAGAAGGAAGATTGAGACCCAGCCTTGGCCTGAATTGTCCAAGGCCCCACAGGAACACCCCACTGAGCAGTAGCTTGGGGTCTAGGTCACCTGGTTCTCAGTCCAGGTCTCTCTCCCCCCACTTTGTGGCCCCCATAGGATTCAGAATTAGGACAGGGTTGCTGGGTACCACTCCACCTTCTGCAGTGATTTCTGAGTGGCCACTCAAAAATTTTGCTCAATGATGTGGCTATACCTCTTTGTCTTCTGCCCAATAGAACAGTGTACTTCTGCAGACTCCAAAATTTATATCTTAGAGGCTGAAAAAAGGACAACAAATGAAGATGTGATTTTACTATGCATTTTTCCATACCTTTTTTGGTAAAATTAGAACTGGAATTCACTCATTTTTTCTTCCTTTTCCCAAATATCTTAAGAATCTTCCCACCCTTAATTCATCACCAAGCATATCTTTAATCCTAATTTGCTATTATTTGAGTGCTCCCATTGTCCCAAAACAGGTAAGCTATGACCATACTGTATACATCTACACCATTTAATAAATCAGAAATTTTACCTTATTATAGAAATAGATATATGTTCAAATCAACCCAACCTTTCCTATAGTCCCTGTTGCTCACTTGGTTGACTCAGCAGAGATGTTTGGAGCAGGTTAACATCCTCACTCAACTCAATGGCTCCTTTACTAGTAACTGAAGTCCACTTTGGTGGAGAAAATAATATATCTGTGTTTCTTAAATCACAGCCCTCTGACCGGTTAGCACACTTTAAAGCTGCAGGGGCTATTTTCTCAAGAAACAGGGGAATTATCTTTGTATGTCTGCATCCAGAGAACCATAATCATATGGTTGTAGGGTAGGTTCTTCTAACTTTTTTGTTACATATGAGATTATGTGGAGTGGCCACAGAAAACCAGTCTTTCCCATTTGTTTTGCTAGACTGTGACCAAAAGAGAGGCTGTGAAACAGTGTGCACGCATGTGCACACACATGTGCGTGTTTATAATTCCTTGGACTGTGTGCTTCCCATTACCCATAAACAAGTCTGCACGTTTCATTTGTCAATTATTTGTTTTCATCAGGATGGTAGAGAAAGCTTGAACCTGTTCACTTACTCTTTTAACAAACATTTTTTGTGTGCTGAGTGGTGATGACTCCTGTCTCCAGCTTCTAATTTTCCTTCACAACAGTCCTATAAAGTGGGCACTGTTATCCCCATTATACAGGTGAGTCAGTGTAGAAAGCTCAAATGACTTACATAAAACCAAATAGTTAGTCAGGGAAAGAGCTGGGATTTGAAGCCAGGTATGTGAGACTCCAAGCCAATATGCTAAACCACCATATGACATGTCTCCACCTGACATGTCATGTGTGGTGATGAACTTATGTGTGGTGATGAAAATTAAAAATACTAAGTGACAGACTGCCTTTGGGAATCTCATACACACCAATACAGAAGTCTGATAAGAGTGATAAGTGCTATGTGGAATAATAAGCTGCAGGGCCCTGGGCTAGGGAAGGATCAAGTCTGCCTGGCAGAGATCAGGGAGAGCCTCATGAGAGCCTCACAGAGAAAGGCCTTTGATGTTGGCCTTGAATGTTAGGTGAAAATTCTCAAAGAGGAGAAGTATAGTCCGATAAGAAATAGCATTAACAATTATGTGGCTATGTGTTATGTCCAGGGAGTGGTGACTAGGCTGGTGTGGCCAAAGTGTAGTGTGACAATGGGAAAACTGGCAAGAGCTGAGATTAAAATCTTTGTCCTGAAGCAATGGTGAACTATATCAGCCAGGGTTCCTTGCTTGCAAGCAAGAGAAATAGACTCTATGTTAAGCTAAAGTAAATTCAAGCGGAATGCACTGGGAGCTTACAAAGTCTACAGGGAGGCTGGGGAAGCAGCCTTGCAGACTGACCAGAACTGTTTGCAGAATAGCAGCTCCAGAGAGCCAGGAAAGAGAAATACCAGTAGTAGTATCCTAGCAGGAATAATCTGGTCAGGATATGAGAGCTCAAATCATGTTTCTGTCCTCCAACACACATCAATGATTTAGAATCTGGAAGGATAAAACCCAGCTGGAGAGCTTAGGTCCCTTGTCCTCCCTAGGCCTGAGGAAAAGGACTGTGGGAAGAGCATCCAGAGGCCCTTTCAGCTTTTCACACAAAGGGAAGAGTAACTGTCCAGAAAGAAAGAAGAGAGATCTGCTGGGAGGGGAGAATGGATACAGGGTGGATTAAAACAAATTCCTCTGTGGGTACTACATATGGTTTCAGAGCAGTGCAATCACATGGTTACATCTATGAAGTGGGTGCTCCATGACAACATGGTGGGTGTTGTTTAGAGAAGTTTGGAGGAGGGCCAGTGGTCTGGCTAAGAGGCTGCTGCTTTGGTCCAGGTGAGAACAGCTGCCTTCAGAGTAGGTGTGTGCAGATTGGAGGTAAGGAGACAGATTCACAGGGTGAGAGGGACAGCACTCCACTGCCATGCTTACCTAGAACATCCCTCACTTGGCAGTGTTACATTCATTTGATGAGAATATTATTGATCTAATGAGGGATTATCCCAAGGCTTATGATTTTATAAATGAGAAAATAACACACACTCCAGGGAGACTTAGCTGTTACATTAACAATTAATAGGAAAATCTGACAAAGCCAAGGCTTGGAAGTCATGCTTATCATGAATAATATAGAGCCGGGAGAGTTGGTCTGAGCCCAAATACACTCAGAGTAATTTTCCATAAACCTGCCACCTCCAGTTTGAAAATATTTCATGTGTGAGACTACAATTTTCTCTGACAGGCTAGGATAGGAAGAAGAGGAAGTTGGAAAAGTAAATTGCTCTTTTTATAATGGTAAAAATGTCATTACTGTGGAGAACATTAATCTTTCTGATCAGGTATTAGATTTTGAGCTGAGATTCTGGTTCTGTAATTCTCAGTGTTATTAAGCAAGCATGTTTGAGAACTCCTAAGTATATGATAACTGGTTTTATTTTACTATCCAAACAGTAATAGGTGATTTTTTTCAAGTCATTCAGTATAGCCAATCACTTTTCAAAACACTGGAAACAGCAGTAGTTTCAAGGTGAGGTCATTCTGGTCACAGCCCCAGCCGGCTCTGGTGGTTTCAGTGAGCTTCTTCTACCAGCCCTGCCATGTCTCTTGTATTCTCTGGACAAGTTCTATTTTGTAGGATCTGCCTAAGATAATGAAGCCAATTCTGTGTCAGTCAGTTGGATTTATTGTGTTCCATATTCTAATCCTAGATCTGAGTACCAGAGGACTGTAGGGAGAGGATAGAAATTGTCTTAGTTGGGGTCCCCAACATGCGGACCCTGAGACAAGAATTTGGGAGCAAGTAGTTTATTTAGGAAGCACTGGTGACGTGAGAGTAAGAGAGGAGCAAAGACAATGAAGGATGCATTTGTGAGCAGTACAGCTGTGGACAAGGGGAGCTCAGTCCCACCAAGGACCCTCACAAAGTCTAGGTGGGACACACTTCAGAATTGTCCAGCTGAGGGCGGAGGAAGCTGGGGCATTTATTCACCACTTGTTGAAGGTCACTCCTGGAGGGCTAAATCTTTAATACTTTGGGCCTGTCCCCAAACCAGTGCAGGGCAAGCATGCCCCTGCAGTCAGAGAATGACCCCAAGAAACAATTTACATGCATAAGAACTGTCTGCTTCCAGACAGGCAACTTCCAGAGTAGGCCCAGAGAATATGGGCAGGGCACAAACAGCAGGTGATACAAAATGAACTGGGAAAAATTAACTGCTGTGTAGAAAAAAACAAAACAGAACTCACAGCAATAAGTGTCCTTAAAGAACTTGCCATTATGTTAAATGAGGTAGATTGATTTCTTCTCTGAATGAGGCACTCAGAGTAGCTATTCAGCCATGGATCATACTTTAAACCACTTACAATTTAATAAAGGAGTTAGGATGTATTTACAAGTAGGTCTAATACAAGAGACAAAGTGCTGAGAGATCTAACAAGTCATGTACAGAGTGAGAGATGGGAGGAGAGAGAGAATGACTTCTTAGAGAAGGCAGCACTTGGCTTTTACATGCAGAGATGAGAATGTTGGACATTCCATGGAAAAGAAACAGAATCACAGATATAGAGGATGGGAAGCAAGGGACAAGGTTTAAGTCAATCTAACCTGACGTTAGGAAAGGAAGGTGAGCAGTTGAAGCGCGATTAGAAAGTTATTGGGCCCAAATTGTGAAGAATCTTAAACACCAAGCTCAGGTTGTTGACCTTTGCCCTTGCAAATAGTGTGCCAGGCACTTGGGGGCACCAGCAACCCTTAAAGGTATGCTACCACTTGTTTTATTAAAATGAGAACTTTATTTTTGCTGCAGCAGACACACACACACACACACACACACCACTCTACACATACTGTTATGATGATGTGTTTTAAGTAAGCCTAGTGGGTCATGTGTCACAGTGTAGGGCAGGGTACAATTTGTAAAGAACAAGTAGAGAGAGGTAGAACAGAAAATCAAAACAATATTTATTGCAACATGAGAGGATGCTGTCTTGTGTGTATATAAACAAGCATAGACAGGGCAATAGACAGACCTTAAACACCGCCTCAAATGCAAAAGGCAACCAAGTAAGTAGTTCAGTGACAATAGATATAATCCACTCAATACTTTCAGCTGGGCACCTACCCCTTTCCCAATTTTAATATTTAGAAGTATACTGAGAAATCAAAGAATGTTGTTAATCATCTTAAGGCAATGTAGAACCATGTCAAGGTTTTTCAGAGAAGAGCATCACATCTGACGTTGGCTCTGTTGTTAAGAGCATGAGCAGTGACACTGGTTGTCTGTGGTTCTCCATGGGTAAGAGATTTTCTGTGCATGCAAATAGGTGTTAAGGCCACTTACCACACTGCTTATGCATGTGGCAAAGAAGGAAAGATACTAAATAAGATATTCTGGGACTAGGAAAAAAAACTCTCTTTAATATAAGGATAGAAGAAAGAATCTAGACTCTTACACCAATATTCATTAATATGCATTGGACAATTATGTACTGGACACTTACTGTACACAGAACTCCTTTAAGTCTGGAAGCAGAAAGAGACTAATACTCTGTGATCTTAGTAGGTTATTCATCTTGGTTTCAGTTTGCTCATCTGTAAAATGGAGATAATAAGAGCTGCCTTACAGAGTAATTGCAAGGATTGAATGATACAATTTATTAAAATTCTTGACCCTTGGTAGAAGTTTAATAAATGAGAAATCATAGATATTTTATCACTAGGTGCCCTCAGGAGCAGATCTTGAAAGTTCTTTGAAACAAAGCTCCAAGGAATTCTAGATGAGATGAGAATATCTCTTCGGTGAAGCTATGGTCTTCTATATGAAGAAAGTTCCTAGGATATTACAACTTACATAGTTGCACTTAAACAAAGCAGGGTTAGGGGTGCTGACCTCTGCATAGTCAAAAATACATGTATAACTTTTGACTCCCCCCCAAATTAGTGATCACTGATAGACTACTGTTGACTGGAAGCCTTACTACTAACATAAACAATCAATTAAAACATATTTTGTATGTTATATGTGTTAGATACTGTATTCTTACAATAAAGTAAGCTAGAGAAAATAAAATGTTTTTAAAAAAAACCATAAGGAAGAGACAGTACACGTATAGTGCTGTAGTATTTATTGAAAAAAAAACATGTATAAGTGAACCTCCACAGTTAAAATTCATGTTGTTCAAAGGTCAACTGTATCTGTTAAATTTGGGTATAGTTCTTATAGAAAATGGGATATATATCTCTATATATATTCCTTTTTTTTAAACTGGAACCATGAGACTAAAACTTATGAGAATTAGTATACTATATAGTTCTTCAATTTACTCTTCCTAAAGCATAGTATGTTATTTCACATACTTATTCCTTTGTTTATCTA
Source organism: Halichoerus grypus (assembly GCF_964656455.1). NCBI lineage: Eukaryota > Metazoa > Chordata > Mammalia > Carnivora > Phocidae > Halichoerus > Halichoerus grypus. The sequence goes on along the minus strand of NC_135712.1, from coordinate 102,658,117 downwards.
ATCATTCATTCTACAACCATTTTTTAAGCATATACTATAAATGTCAGGTATGAGGAAGACAGAGAAGTTGAAATTTCTATAAATATCCTACAGTCTATATGTAAAGTTAAACTCTCTCTATATAATATTAGGTATACAATGCACATATAAATTATGCAGGTTAAGTAATACTGCCAGACAGTATAGATTAAGAACAAGGATGAAGTGTATGATAATGAATATTGTAATTGTTTGAGTGGAAATGATCAGTCTGAGTAGAAATGGTGAAGAATGGTTCACAGACAGAGGGCTTAACTTGACTTTGAAGAATGACTCAGATATTATTTAGTAGGGAACAGGAGCCTGACTTCTGTATGAATAAACTGGACAGTGACAAAGTCAAGCCAGAGAAGAAAGTTATGTTATAGAAATTAATGGAAAATAAGGCTGTGAAAGTAGCAGGATTCAAGCTGCAGAAAGATTTCATTGCCAGACCAAGTAATCTGGCAAATAGATCAAGATCATGAACCAAAATGCCTTCAGGAGTCAGTAAAAGTTCGAGGTAGTCAAGGTAAAATGTAGGGAGTGGTGGAGACTGTGGGAGTTCTGGAGAGTATAAAGGTCTTTAAATTCAAAAATATTTGAAACACTGGGCACTCCAAACAAAACATGTCTCCAGGCCAAATTCTGTCATCCAGACCTGGTTTCTAGCCACTATTGTAGACTATTTTCTGGGCTACCCATTGCTATGCCACGTGATTAGCAGACATCATCAAACAAACAAATCAAATCACAATCTTTTACTGAGCCTAGGTAATCCCTCAGAATCTTTCTCAATATAATAAGTCATGTGCATTAGTTCTATATTGATTTTCCTCTCACCCTGTTCCCCAGTCTCAATACGACTGTCATAACAAGTTTGCAATGCACATATTTGCAAAAACACATTAACTGATGAGGGAGGGGAGGTAGTATTTACTGTATAAATCTGCAGTTTCTTGATACCCCCTTACTGTAACCCCCAAACTTTTTTCTTTTGCATTCATTTTCAAATATGTATTGATTCTGCATTACTAGGGTCTTGAGGCTATAAGGTTACCCTCCCCTAGGATAATCAAAGTCTCATTATGTCCTGTGTAGCCTAGGAGTTTAGAGATCTAGTCAGGAGTAGACCAGGAAATAGAGTTATTTAGGGAATTGGGAAACTGATTCTTAGCTCCATTGCTGACTGGTGAGTAACTTAGCCTCTGAGTCTCAGTTTGCTCAGCTCCCAGTGAAGGTAATCATCTCTTCCTTGACCACCTGATGATGTTATTATGTGGATCAAATAAGTTCATGGATGTATTAGGGTTTGGCAAACTAAAAGCCTTTTAACATTATTCTTCTGTCTATTCCTCTCATTTATTAATCACAACAGAACTGAGGGCAGGGTTAAGGTAAACATATGTGTCTGATGAGCCTATTATGTGCTGATTAAGATGTATAATTTTAAGATTTACCATAAAATAAACTGTTTTAAAGGGTGGCCAGGAAGTCGGGAGAGCTTTCTTTGCAGGGAATCATGTTTGATGATAATAAGCACAAAGAATGGAAGTAAAACAAAGAAATAAACCGTCATTTTGCAGATTGGTTTTATCCTGTGCTATAGATAATGAAACTTGTTCTTCTCCCCCCTCTAAGATCCCAACAACCCTTACACTCTTGTGAACTCATGTGGTCCCTACAGAGCACCATAAAGTGGTGTAGGAAGAGATGATTACTCTTAGTAAGAGCTGAGGAAATCAAGGACAGAGAGAGAGGGGAAGTTACTCATGCCTGGTTAGCAGTAGTGCCAGGAATTGGATCTGGGCTTTCTGACTCCCTGTATAACCCTGTCAATTTCCCTATCTTTCCCTATCTAAAAATATTACACAACTCATGTTCCAAAAGGATGATGGGAATGGTAAAGAAAAAGAAATCAAAATAAGGCCATTCCTCCCTGTGTCTTCAGTTTAGGGCCAGAGATTGCACTCCCAGATTTCAGCTGCCTTAGCTTGCATAGTCATGTCCCACTTTAATCATTTGTGTAGAAGTGGCCTTACTTGCAACTAACCTGATGCCCTTCTGCTTTGCCCAAATGCTAGAAGGGATGGATTTACACTTAAATCAATATTTAATCTAATGTACCTCTCTTGACTCTATTTGTAAAATGGTGTGCGGATTTTGGATAAGAACACAAGCCTGTGAGGTGAATCAAAGCTTTTTGTAAGGTGGTGAACTCAAGAAGGGGACAGTAATACGTGGTAATACATGCAGGGGAGGTTTCTTTGGCAAGGACCAATATATTTTCTTACCTTCCCCCCTATTTATTAGAGATATGGAAAAGGGAGTCAATAGTGATTTAATTGTTGCAAAAGAGGCTCAGGATTCCATTAGGCCCAAAGACATTAGCAATAATGAAAAACAATACCTTAAGAACATGGGTAGGAATTCTTTTCAGCTAAATATCATAATACTCCACAGGATATTTTATTTATTTGGAGGACAAAAGTCCCCATGTACGTCATTTTTCCATATCATAAAATAAAAAATAAACACATAGATACTAAATTAAACTTAGACCCAACTATTTCATTATGTAGAACCTGAAATCCAGGGGTACTTTTCAAAGTGCCCCAATACAAAATAATTTGTCCAATGACATTTAGATTATTAATTTCAAACTAGAAATGAAATTTTCAGCCTACTATTTCAGAAACGGGACTTGAACTTCAGTTTCCCAGCCTGTAAAATAAACTGTCATTTGTGGAATGGAGATGGTGAAGTAAGTGAGATTGAAGGAGGAATGGAAAGGGGGAAGAAGGAAAGATAAAAGAAGAGAAGAGAAAGAAAGGGAAGAGAAGAGAAAAGGAAGGAAGGAGAAGGAAGAAGAAGAGAGAGGGAAGAGTATATCTTTAGTAACCTGAAGGAATCAAAGTCTCTTAATAGTAAGCTTTTATATCTTTCTTATTGGCAAGATGAGACTCATTTTTAATTAAGAAATTTTAAGGTTTTAAGTGTAGTGAATTGGTCTACTTAATTTAAAAGTGTATTCACCCTCCCTATGCTAAAATATTTTCCCACATTCAATAATGTTCTACATGACCATGGTTTTGATTGACAATAAAATCACAGCAAGGGATTCATACCATAAACTTACAATTAAGTGACTCTATGAGGCATATGAAATGAGCAGCATTTCATCAGTGAATTCTATTGCCCACATCTAAGCATCAACAAAGTGCCTCTAAATCCAGGTTGCCTTTGGAATCACTTATGTTGATAGAAAACTTTAGTTATATGTTTCTAAATACACAGTTCCAACAAGCAATAACACTACTCATAACTAGTATTGCTAATATTACTCAGGATAACTAAGGCTTTTGGAAGTCAACTCAGATTTGGAACAAGGAGCATGTTTTGATACACATCTGCTATGGAGCTTGAGTCTTGGATTTCTATGATGATGAAAGGCCTTCTTATAGTCTCCTTCAGCCTCTGTCCCAGAAGCCTCCTCAAATAGATATATAATCAAAGCAGAAATATGACGCTTGCTTTGCAAATGCAGCTTCAAGCCAGCTGGCTTTCTCCCCTTCAATCTGATGACCTCCCCTAAGACCATCCCATATCAAAAGTTTAGAACATTTACTGGAACAAAATCATTACATTAAAGATGTACAAAATACCTAACTTTGCTCAATTAGTACTCTTATTGTGGCTATGAAATTTTGTATTACTTCTATTAATTCATTATATAATAATACATATAATTCATTATAATAAGCTGAGATTTTGATACCTACATACAATTGAGAAGAGCAGTCTCTACCTGGAGAGTAAATGTTATAGTCTACCGGAGTGGTCATTTGTAAGTTACTGCTTACACTTCCCTCTTAATCCTGATGACACTTATCTGATTATATTAATGGGCAAGGGAGTGTTGGACAAAGCCACTGTGGTCAAAATAACAGGGAGAGCAGATGGATAAACCACATGAGAATCATAGCCATTCATCTGTATCCTCTTTAAGGACACACATTTCCACTGTGAAGGTCTGATAATGGTATTTACTTTGTCATTTTAGGTTTAACTAAACAGACAGTCAATTAGAAAAGCATGAACTATGCTTTAACTGAACTTCATTGTAAATTAGATTATACCACTTGTGTTGTATCCATCTGAAAGGTTAAATCAATACTTTCTTTAAAATTCACCTCCAAGAATTTTTAGTTGACATCTGAATCTGTTCACAACTGTTCAAGCACTTAGTCAACACATGTTTATTGACTGAATAATCTGTCTGGTGCTATGGAAGATGCAAAGATAAGTAAGACTGTCTGCCCTTAGGGAGTTTAGAATCTAGAAGGGAAAATAAGATGCACATAGAGACCCATGATATAAAGCAGAACATACTACAAGGAATGCATGTATAAAGTGCTATGAGAGCTAAGAGGATTGGACTGGAGCCTGTCAAAAGACAGAGATCAGAGAAGGCTGAAGGAACGGTTGGGATTATGGTGGTTATTTAAAAAGCCAGTTAGATTTTGACCCCCAGATAAACTTACTTCTTTTTCCCCTTCCTGAAAAGGGAATCCCAGCTTTCATAATCTTACTATGAGGATGATTACACAAAGTGTTTAAGAAAGTGAATCACATGGGCTAAATGGTCTGTGTTGTATGCAATTATTTCACCTAGATACCTAACTTCATTCAGCCATGGCAATAAAGCGCCCCCCCCAAAAAAACTTGAAACATCTCTTATAACAGATTTTCTCTACTGTCAAAGCAAGAGAGAATACAAAAATGCAGAAAGAAAGCTAGTAAAACATTAGATGACAGAATTTAAGTTGGCTCAGAATTCTTAGAAAACCAAACTTTTCTCTCTATTTAACTTCATAAACCTTGTCACATGGAGCTGGCCTCTGAATCAAATTGGGGACAAAAGTCACAACTGAGTCCTATCAGTGTAGGACCTCCCAGTCAGTAGTTGCTCTCTCTTCATCTTTTGCTGCTCATTCCAGCTAGGGACTCCCAACCAATTCTACTTGCAGAGCCCAGGGCAGCCATAAGTGGAGGCAGTGTGGGACCAAAAAGGGAGTGTTCACCTGGACCTGGAGTCAAGGCTCTTCCTTTCAACCAGTGGTATGACCCTGAATAAGTAACATCTTGTTTCTGAGCCTCAGTTTTCTCATCTGCACAATGTCATGACAACATCACATGGTTGCTGTGCATTCCCAATGAGATAAGCTACATGAGAGTGACCTTTAAACTGTAAAGTGCTGCCTAAATATCAATGAAGGTCTGTGTCAGCACCATCACCATTGCCAGTTGGTTTTTGCCCCAAACAAGAAAATTTCCTTACTGAGGCAAAACACTTATTTTGTCACCAAGACCATTATTGCTACTCTTAACTGTGTGACCTCAAAGAAGCTATTAGACCTTTTTGAACCTCATTTTTCTCACCTACAAAGTGGGTATTGAAATTATGCCTGCCCTGTCTATCTTAGAGATTCACTATAATAATCAAATAAGAAAAAGGGCTATGAAAGCAATTTACAAACTTAAATCATCCCATAAATATTCATTGTTATGCCCTACAGAGGCTTCAAGCCTGCATTCCTAACCTAGACTCCTTGACTGAGTATCTGATCCTTGCTCCTCAGACTACCTCCCTGGATGTAGCTTGTCACATGCTGTCACCTTTAAGCATTCAAGCCTTCAGGTCATCCTTCAAGCCTTGCTTGCCTCATTGGTTCTAGCCCACTGGGTGCTGATATAGCACATGCCCTTACTCTGGAGTGCTCCACTCTACCCTGCCCTTCATTTCAGGAATCCCACTGCAGAACCAAGCCACTCTGTGCCATGGTCCTGACCCTGATCTCCAGACAGGCCACAATATTGTCAAGTCTTGACAATTACAGACCTCTTTGCCCTGAGCCTATAATTCTCTGTTACTTAGACTTTCAAAATTCCCAGCTGTTTTCATCTCACTTCATGCTTAAAAGGTTCATAGAGGGCAGTGATTCTCAACATTGGCTGCATATTGGAACCATGTGGGAAACTTGAGAAAATAACAATGCCTGGGCCCCACCTTCAAAGATTTTGATATAATGGGTCTGGAGTATAGCTTGAGCATTAGGATTTTTCAAAGATATCCACGTGATTCTAATATGTAGCCAAGGTTGAGAACCACTGAACAGGGGGTTGTTCCCAACCAAGTTGTAAACTGAGATGGGAGTGAGGTTTGGTGACAACCTACATTTCATCTGCATTGGGTGTGGTGGCCAAAATCTACAACAAAGGTGAGCAACATGTTCAATGCTCACAATCCCAGCCCTGAAGCTAAGTCCTAAGGAGACTGACACAAAATGGTACCTTAATCCAACTGACCAGGTCTTAGGTAGAACTCACCAAAGAAAGGGATGGTAGTGGCAAGACTAAATCTGGGCCTCTAGCTTAGGCATTGTTTGTATCACATCCTGGGTTGTATAAGAGGGTAGGTCCTTCATAGTTAAAAATAATGGAACAGTGTTCCTTATAGTGGGAAAGATCAGGATTTTTATGGAACCCAAAGTCAGCTTTTAGCTTATTCTTATTTGTGCATATCTACAAGTTTGGACTCACTCTGAGCCCAGGAAGACTTGATCTCATGTCCAGAGTCTTTGATAAAGAATCAGAAATGAAGGTGGCAAGGCCAACCTTTTCATTTTACATGTGAGGAAACTGGGACCCAGAGAGGTCAATGGCTTGTCCAAGTTGGAGGCAGAGTTAAGAGTAGGGTCCGGGTCTTCTCTCATCCTCCAACAATGGGCATGGAAACACCTTGTGTATGATGTGATTTATTTAAAGGCAAGTCAAGAACTACTAGAAAACTTTCTTAAAGTAGATTATGTTTTTCAGAAAATTTCTGACTGATGTAGATATATTTTAAACTCTTCATTCTGAGACTGTAGATCAAGACACTTTATTAAAAGTGGGGCCCAGGGGCACCTGGGTGGCTCTGTAGGTTAAGCATTCAACTCTTGGTTTAGGCTCAGCATGATCTCAGGGTCGTGAGATCAAGCCCTGTGTCAGGCTCTGCACTCAGCAGGGAGTCTGCTTGAGATTCTCTCCCTCTGTCCAACCACCCTTCAAATAAATAAGTCTTAAAAAAAAAATGGGGGCCTAGCAGTTGAGAGTCAGGTGCTTGCCACTTATATTAGAAGAAAAAATGAATCTGGGTTTTTTTTTTTTTAATTTTTTTTCCAGTTAGCTGGAGAGGAATTAGTGAGCATTTCTAATATCTTTGCTCTGTGATTGCTGGGGGAGTGCAATTAGTAGTCTTTGGTGCATTTTTCTCCTAGAGGTAGGGTATTGGTTTAAGGACTCACTCTGCGGCAGATGTATACTATTTCCATATAGGTGAGTATCAGGCCAAGGATGAGCCACCAGAAGACCCATCTCCGTGGAGGAGTTGGCTAAACAGGAAAACAGACAAAGCAATAAAAATAATACATGGCATTGCATTTTACAGATTATAAAACATTTTTAGGCATTGTTGTAGCCATTTCTTTTTTCTAGAAAAGTATACAAGTCAAGCAAGGGTCACATAATAGGTAGAAACAACTCAAGCTATTTTAAGAGAGAAAGAAGGACACTTTATGAATGCCCTGTGGTTTGGAGATAACCATTTATTAGGTGTGAAAACTAAGTTCAGCAAGATCATATGACTTGTCAAGATGACACAAGAATAATAATAATGATCAAGTTTCTTATTTCATATTTAGAGTCTATTTTATTATCACACATAGTATATGGCAAAGAATGGTAGGCAGAGTTGAGAGGTGAAGAGGCCAGAATTGGCAAAAACAGCTCTAAAACACAGGTTTGGCAAGCCCCAGATGCCAGACTTGGTATGAGGTTTCCTGGGTTCCTGGGGTAGTGAGGGGGGTAGAAGTAGGGCAGATGCCTGGGGCTTCAGTGGACTTGATGAGGCAGAGGTGTCATTATTAATGACCATTATTGGCTTGTCTGTATGCCCAGGTTGTACCTGCACTGAAGGGCATCTAGCCAGCTGAGCAGCTCAGCTAGCTGAGCTAAGTCTGTCTCTGAAAAGACCACTCAGATATAGCCTTGACCTAATAAAATAACTTAATGGAATTTTTCACTCTGATCAGATGGTTTGGGGATGACTGATCACATTCCCTCTGCCATTCCCTCATCCTCCCTTCAGTAGAGCTTGTTGGATTGGCTTGTGGCAGGATTTGAATGATGTTGCCTTATGGTTTGCATCTCTATTTCACTTGGATGAATATTGTGGGACTTACATAAATTGTTTAACATAAAGAGTAAAAGTATTTCTGTGCCTTTTCTCTACACTGAGAGAATAGTAAGATAGAATAATGGACTTTATTTTAGATAAAATCAGATAAATTGATCTTTTCATTTGTATGGATACTGGGAACTTTCATACTTTAAATTGGAAAGATGAGCCCAAATTCATAACCAACCAAATGCCTTATGTCCCAGAAAAGTCTCCTCTATGGAAAAGTGATCTTATAAGAAATGTAAACCACATTCTCTCCAGCCTGTGAAGACTGTGATCATTTTTCACAAAGTGATATGTTTATAGATTAATTAATACAAAAGCTCTAATGTAGAAAAATAAACCACATGTTTGTGAAAACAGAACATTTCTTGAGTGCAGACTCCGGTGCCTGACTATCTGAGTTCAAATTTGACTCTGCCGCTTACCATCTGTGTGTCTGTGGGCAAACTTGCCCTTAAGCTCCCTTTCCCTCAGTTTTCTCATCTATAAAATGGGAATTACCTAGAGGGTGGTTAAGAACATTTAGTCAATTTGTGTAAAGCGTCAGAGGGCCTAGCACATGGTAAATACTCAACTGGATCATTTTAATGGTCTCCTCACTCTTGTTTCTGTTGAGTCTCCCTTTATCCAATTCCTTGCTTATCCAACCCATTCTATATCTGGTTACTAAACAGTCTTCTCAGTGAGCAGCATACACAATTTCCCTACTCAAAAATTCACATTGAGAAAGTCCTTTTGCAAAAGAAAGTGGAAACACTTTCACATATTATAATTTCACATCTAATAGATAATTGAATCAATATGTCTATGCCTATATAAACTGTCTAGATCATGGGGGGCAGGGAAGAGGGAAAAGAAGAGCACATGAAATTTTAGGGAAATTATTAATAGGTTTTCAGAATGAGATTAAACTTTAATAGGTAACAGACTTCCACTTCATAAACTAATTCATTAAAATCTTAATGGGCGTTTTTCTATCCCAAATCTGTTGGTCATCCTGACCTGGCCTTAGAAGTATCGAAGTATCAAAGAGTGAGAAAGTCACATGTAGCCATTTTGAATAAGTGTGTACACTCCTATAAAGAAATAGAAAATTTTAAAGATCATGATTTTTTTTTTAAAGATTTTATTTATTTATTCATGAGAGACAGAGCGAGAGAGAGAGAGGGAGGGAGGCAGAGGGAGAAGCAGGCTCCCAAGGAGCAGGGAGCCCGATGCGGGACTCGATCCCAGGACCCTGGGATCATGACCTGAGCCGAAGGCAGACGCTTAACCATCTGAGCCACCCAGGCACCCTAAAGATCATGATTTTTAATAAACGGTTTTATAGAAGCACACAATAATACCAGAAGAGTTGTTAAAAACAAAATAATATTGTCTTCACACAGTATGTATTTATCAATCTGAATTTATATAATTAAAGTAGCAAAATAAAACCCTCAATCAAATTATGATTTGGGATTTTTTAAAATAAGAATTTTTGCCATAAATTAAATAGCCTGTGGACACAACTATTTCCCTTGTCTGTATAAATATGTATATGATGTATGTATATACACACACATATACATGATATTTTTAGAATAAGAAATGATGAGAAATTTTGGACATGGATACTGACAACCATGCCTTTAATTAGCTCAACTTTCTCATTAGGGAATGATGCTTTTAAAATGGAGGAGATTGCCAAGAATAATAGCTTATCTAATTGAAGATCATTATAAACAAATTAGAATGTATTTGTGAATTGTGCTAATGATGCATGTTAAATGTATGAAGTGATATCCTGGTGTAGAAATATGGTGAATATCTGTCTTTCACATTTTTAGTAATTGTTGTTTTCTATTGTGTATGTGTTATTTACATTTTTAAAATATGTATATCATTTTGGAGGTAGGAAACTTGCAAAATTGGTTCTGTGCTTTGGGAAAATTTTTCTAGTAAGCAAGTATAAGTTGATTGGATAAGGAAGGGAAGATCTTTTTTTTTTTTATGTTATGTTAATCACCATACATTACATCATTAGTTTTTGATGTAGTGTTCCATGATTCATTGTTTGCATATAACACCCAGTGCTCCATGCAGAATGTGCCCTCTTTAATACCCATCACCAGGCTAACCCATCCTCCAGGAAAGGAAGATCTTAATGGGAGATCCTTTGATAAAGGGAAGGGAAGAGGCTGTAAAGAAAATGTTAACTTTTATTAATATCTGATTTAAAATATTACATATCAAATGTTGATTCAGCAAAATTTTATCATAAAAAATATGAAATGTCAAAGGAAAAAGTATATTTTTAAAGAATGCTAGCAAATATATATTAAACCTCAAAATTGGCTTAGCAATTAATAAAACTTTTGAAACTGTCTTCTGTGTAGGGAATTTAAAGCACTTTATCATGTATATATTTTCAAAGTGATGCAGAGTTCTGAGGAAATCATCCAGAAGAAACTTAAAAGAAAAAATAGTTTGAAATCATCATGAGTTATTTTCATGCAAATGTATCCGTCTGTATGACTTTGTGGCATTGATCCAGTGATACTCCTCCTCTCTTCACCAGTGGTGGTTCTTTCTCAGGAACAGATGGCCAAATCTGCCCCACATGCATCTCTCTCCTGAAAAAAAGGTCCACCTTTTCCCCAGGCCTCTCTCTGGCCACCAAGTACACTCCCACATGTAGCCAAAAGGACTACAGAGCAGAAGGGCAATCTCATGAGGCATGCTGGGTATCAGAAGGTTTTTAGGGCACAAGACTGGCCTTCTCTGGCTCCTGAAAACAAAGGAGAAAGGAGGTAACCGGACTCAGCATCGGTGATTGTAAAAAGTTTTTTTTTTAAGATTTTATTTATTTATTAAACAGAGAGACACAGCGAGAGAGGGAACATAAGCAGGGGGAGTGGGAGAGGGAGAAGCAGGCCTCCAGCTGAGCAGGGAGCTCGATGCGGGGCTCCATCCCAGGACCCTGGGATCATGACCTGAGCCGAAGGCAGACGCTTAACGACTGAGCCACCCAGGTGCCCTGTTGATTGTAAAAAGTTATACATTTAGTTCAACCTCATAACAGATGAACTGACTTTTTTATTTTTTAAGTTAATGGTTAAGGATGTTAAAATAGCTCCTTGTAAGAAGTAGTAAAAGCGTTTTGTGGATTAAAGCCAAACTTACCTTCAGTGGAAAAGCCCATGAAGGTGATTGCTCAGAGAACTTGTACACTGAAGAAGAACAGTTCATGACATTTTAACACAATAAATGATGGTGAAATGTCATTCAGGAATTAATCTCTACTCCATGTGAGCTAGAGAGGTGAGAAAGAGAAGAGTAAAACTATTCTTTTATCTGGCTTTGGAATGAAAAAACAAAATCCTGGGGGAGCTGCATTTTCCCTGGAAAGTGCAGCACTTCCCTGAGATTGTGCTCTGATTAAAAAAAAAAATAAGACCTTTTTAAAAATGCATTTTAACATACATCTTCATGTGTACTTCTGCATTTTTACTGAATACCTTTATGCTATTTCTGTGAGCATATTATTCACCATTGTTCTAAACTTTGGCATCTAAAATTACATATATATTTGACAATTCAAAAAGATAATTGTAAGTTTCTCTTCTCTCCTTTTTTTATTATGCAAAATATAGTGAAGGCACATTTGCTATTTCTATAAACACAGTACTCAATCATGCTTGCTGTTCCTGCCCATTATTCTACCACTCTAAAAGTTCCTATGCCACTGATTGCTGTTATCCCAGGTACTTTGTCTCCAGACCCAGTGGTGGTTTTATAATGCTGGGATCAAAGCTCAGTGATTTAATTGTAGCCATTTTAAGGTTATGGCCCAGAAAATACTAATCAAAAAGTTAATAAAATGAATAAAATGAAGGTTGAGAGGAGCACTTCTTAGCCTTGCTCTTCCAGGCTTCTTGCTCAAAATGAGAATCAGTGTTTATTCATTTGACAAACATCACAGAGTCTGTCTAAGGGGCTGGAGATAAGCGATATGAATAACAGAGTCCTTGCATGAAGAAGTCTACACACAACCAAGTGCAGTAGGTCGACGTCGGAACAAAGTATTATCGTTGTATGTGAAAAGTGCTATATAACCAAAAAACACGTGATGAGGCTGTATTAAATAGTAATATTTGAATGCAAGTGAACTAAACTAAAACTGCAACTAAAACCCAAGGCATCCCAAACAGCAAAGTTAATTTATTAGCTTACATAACTAAAACAGATATTTCTGATCCAAGGCAGCTCAGAAGTAAGACAAAGGTCCTGATTTTCCTTTATCTTTCTGCTTTACCTTCTATAATATGGGTATGTTATGGGCTGAGTTGTGTTCCAAAATTCATATGTTGATGTCCTAACCCCTAGTACCTACAATGTGACTGTGCTTGGAGATAGGGGCTTTAATGAGGAGATTAAGTTAAAATGAGGTCATATGGGTGAGTCCTAATCCAGTATCACTGGTATCTTATAAGAAGAGATTAAGACATAGACATATATAGAAGGAAGACCATATGAAGACACAGAGGGAAGACATCCATCTACAAACCAAAGATAGAGGCCTCAGAAGAAACTAACCCTGCTGACATCTTGACCTCACACTTCTAGCCTCCAAATTGTAATAACGGAAATTTCTGTTGCTTAAGCCACCCAGTCTATGGTACTTTGCTATGGCAACTCTAGCAAACTAATACAAGGTACCATCTCAAACTTAATGGTGGCTCCCATCAACTCTTGGCACCACCCTTGGGGCTACAAAATACCATCAGTAGTTCCAGACTTTATAGCCTCACTATATCATCCAGGTGCCACAAAAGGAAGTGTCTAGTAGCTCTCCACAAATTTTAGGATTCTCACTCTTTCCTATGCCTTTGTCTGAACAGTTGCCATGCTTGAGGAATGGGGTCCGTGGATTGGCTTAAGCCAATCAGAACCTACCCCTGAGGATGGGTGGGGTCACATCTATCCAAACCACAGAACGTGAAGTCCTCAAAGGAAAATCAAGTCATGTTGGTGAGGCACACAGCTATGGAGATCACCCACAAAGATCCAAAGAAAGGGATCAAATAAGTCCACCTAGGAAAGCTGAGCAAAAGTAACCCCACGGGCAATTGGGATGGGTCTTGGAAAATTAAGACATTCATCTGATAAAGAAGGACTCAAAAGACAGTCCAGACAAAGGAAACAGCATATGAGGGGGCATAGAAGGTACAAAAGGGCCTCTTGTATTTGGTAGGGTGATCAACTTGTCCCAGTTTGCCGGGGACTTCCAGTTTTAGCACTGAAAGTCAAACGTCCTGGGAACCCTTTAGTCCCAGGCAAATAGGTAGTTTGTCCTGGGACTATATCTTATTTAAAATAGAAATCTTATATCCCAGGATCCCCTCAGTCCTAGACAAACTGGAATGGTTGGTCACTATATGTCTGGAGAATTATGGGCAAAGTTTATGTGGCACAATGGCTGGAGATAAGATTGGAAAAGTTGGTTGAGGCTAATTGGGAAGGACCTTTTATGCACAGAAGTTTAGACTAGAGAGAAAATCTGTATTGTTCCTCTGAAACACTTGCTGAAAAAGTAAGTCGTAGGACATTATTCTATGGAGCGTAAAGGGACTCTGTATAAATAATATAAATTCTGTGGACATTTTGCAACTTGACCTATTTCAAGAAGTTCATGGAACTTGAGGTTTATATAGCATTTGGGAACAGCAGAAAGTTCCAGGTCAAGTCTTCTGACTAGGAGGCATTGTTCCCTGGGGTCAATGGTCAGCACACTGCTGGGCACATTGTGACGCTCTACAAATACTACTTGAGTCTTGGTTATCAGGCTTCCCTTCACAACTTTAATTCCTTCTTTGCCTTCAACTACCCTCTCTGTGTATCTATCTCTTAAAACTGTCTCTCTCTCTTTTTTAACTTCATGCCTTCATTTTGAACAGTCCACCTGGGGCTTCCAACTCATAATATCTACCACTAATTGCTCACCTTCCCTCCAGTATTACCTCTTTTGCCTACTGCCTTACATCTGTTGAGAATGCTGCTATTTTATTCTCCCAGTTACCCAAGCCCACACTATGGAACACATGGTACCACTGAAAAGAAGAGGCTGGAGAAAACAAAGTGGCAAGCACTAGATATTTAGAATGATCCATATTTATAAAAAACAAAATATGTGTATTTTCACATATATGAAAACATAAAGGAAAAATGCCCAGAAGTACCAAACTCTTAACAGTTATGATCTTAAAAATATCTGCTAAGAAATGGGGGTGAGGGGAATCTTTTTATTTTTTACTTTACATACATCTCTATTGTTCAAATGTTTATAGAATAAGCATATATAGCTACTTTCCAAATAAATATATACATGTTCACTATACAAATTTTCAATTGCAGATAAACACAAAGAACAATAAGAAAACCATCTGAAATTTTACCACTAGAGGTACCACTGTAAGCAATCTGGGGAACAGCCTACCAGACCTCTCCCTGGGCCCCTGTGCTGATGCAGACACAGAAACTGCACTTAGAAGCTTACCCCAGCCTGCCTCAATACCCTCCCTGCTGCCTAAGACCCCAGTATGTTGCAAAGAAAGTCCTCCTGTCACTTGTGCATCTGCAGGGCCTCTGGAGCCTATCCCTCTCCATTTCCACCACCATCACCCTTGCTAAGCTCTTATTAACTCACCCCTGTTCTGTGGCAGTAGCCTCCTAATGGCTCTCACTTCTTTCCTCTCTACCTCCTTGCACCCAACTTCCCCACAGCATCCAGTTTAACTGTCCTAAAACCTAGTTCTGATCATGTTAGTGCTTTGTTCAAAAAGCTTCAGTGACTTTCCATGGCCTATAAAAGAAAGGTCAAACTCTTTTCTTTTATTGTTTCCCTTGGGAACTTTTCTTCCCCTCAACTCTAGTTTATATCGTTTTCTCTGACAGGACAGGAATACCGTCTCACCCAGGTATTTCCATTAATTAAAATTCCCCTCCTGAATTCAGATACTTGCATACATATAAGAAAATGTTTGCACAGGGATGTTCATTGTAGTCAAGTCTATAATAGAGAAAATTAAAGCCAACATAAAGGTCTACCAATAAGAGATTGATTAAATAAATTATGGAAATGCAGGTATCCAATGAAATACAGATATTAAAATGATATAGATATAGCTTATTATATAGACACAGGGAAAGTCTACAGAATATTGTGAATCAAAAGAGTAGGTTATATAATACTTTATAAATACCTTTTTTTAAAGCACATATACTTGTAGAGCTTTCTGGAAACACATCATCAAATAACAGAGGTAAATTCTAATTGGTTGAATTTAGTTGATTTTTACTTTGTACTTGGTACTTTCCTATTTAATTTGAATTTTTATAAACGTAACCACAATTGTAGAAGTGACCATTTGTTGAGAGCTAGTTGCCAAATACTGTGTTTGGTGTTTTGCATTTAATAATTTATTTAGTCCTGGGGCACCTGGGTGGCTTAGTTGTTTAAAGCCTCTGACTCTTGATTTTGGCTCAGGTCATGATCTCAGAGTGTGGAGCCTGCTTAAGATTCTGTCTCTTCCTCTGCCTATTCCCTCCCACCCCCCGCTTGCACGTGCTCTCTCTCTCTCTAATAATAATAATAATAATAATTTATTTGGTCCTTACACCCAAACTTTAAGGATGGTTATCATCACCCTCATAAAAGAGTAAACTGAGGGCTAGGGATTGAAGAGATGTTCCCAGGGTCAAACCACTAGTAAGAGACAGAGATAGAATTCAAATTTCAGGCTTTCTACCTCCAAAGACCATATTCGTAGGCATTATGTTACATAATAATGAAGTATCATTTTTACCAAAAGAATAAAGCCACTAAAATACGTTTTCCCAATCTTACAAGGTCACACTCAATTGTTCTACTCCCCAAAACTTTCCCTTGTCCCCATATCCAGAAGTATGACGTGGTGGGAAGATCAGAACAGAAAGAGAGCTATATCAGAAACACATATAAAAGTTTTTGTTTTTTAATATAAATACTATCATTCTGTGTATATTATTTTATTAGTATACCTGGCTGTTCATACCTAAAAGTGCATTGTGAACATCTTTATTGTAATTTATTGTATGGATGTGCTATAATCATTTAACATGGATGGTCACTTGTGTTGTTTGTAAATTTTGCTATTGTAAACAATGCCAAAATGAGCATCCTTATCTAAATTTATGTCTGTATACATGTGAGACTGTTTTGCAAGTTTGTATTCCCAGAAATGGACTTGCTAGTTAAAAAAAAATATGGGTCTTTTCCTTTTCCTGTATCAGAATTTCAAAAAGTTTTAGCTGTAGTGAGGGAATCTGATCTAGGAACCAGCTGGTTGGACTCTTGCGGCTTTGTTTCCCTCTCACAACCTCTCTAGGCATTGGGAACTGTCTGCACACATGTCATTCCATCATCTCCAAACTGACTTGTAGAGGAAAAGCAAACTGGGCTGTGAATTGCCTGAGTTCTGGTGAATGCTTGACCACCAAGTTGTTTTGTGATCCTGAGCAATAAATGACACTCCTGGTGACTTGCATTTCTTCTCTATAAATAAGATTCCATTCCATGTTTCTTAACTCTGAAGACAAGAATAATGTTTTGTCATTCTAACCTCTTAGATTTTGAAAAATAATATACATACCATAAAGTGTTATCTTGCCTCATTGAAAGTTCAAATGGCATGGTGATAAGACCATGTTAAAGGCATTTATAAAAGTCCATGGTAAAGAGTTCATTATGGTTCATTAAATCCCTCATGCTTTTATCCACTTTAGTTACTGTATTTCCTGTAAATGGAATTTATGGTGGGGCCACGTTAACACCATTTCATATTCTGCTGTGCTATTACCCGTTGAGCTTGAATCAATTGAATGAAAGAAGCCTTTTCAAGTGTATTGATTTTCATTTATTCAGACTCATCTGTTTGCTTTGCTGTGTGTTCATCCATGAGAATAGGGCACAGCTAAACTTCTCCATGGTGTTGCTTTTTTCCCTTAAGCATTTAATACCAGAATATACATATGGAAACAGTGGTATAAGAACTGCAGGATATTTGCTGGAAGTATAGTTTTTTCTATGGGTGATATAAGAGTCTGGATCTCTTACTCATGTCAGAAAGAATGCTTCCTAAAGCAAGATACTACAGGCTCTCTCCCTGCATGATGGCAGCCCCCCCCCAGCAACTAGAGGACTCAGTCCAGGGATTCTACCCTCCTCCCTCCAAAAACGAGGAGAGGAGTATCGTCAAGACGATGATTCTTCTAAATGTAAGGTTTTGCTCACTGTCAGGAAGCTGAGTATTCTACTGCTGCTGTGCAAAGAAACATTGCTGTTTCTTTGGCCAGAGATCAAACTGAAGTCTGGACAAAAGAAATGTGTGATAAAGAAATGCTTTAAATGTACATTTTACTGTCCTTTCTCTTAACAACCAGCTTGATGTGTTTGAGAGAGAGAGAGAGAGTGCATGTGTATGTGTGTGAAAGAAAGAATTAATTTTGACCCATAGTTAGGATTTTGGAGGTAAAAAGCATTTTAACAGTTTTGGTCAATGGATAATGTATGACCACATGATGTAGTATTAAATGAGATGTCTTAGACTTATAGTAAATAGATCTTGATTTCTGCTTAAGTAAATACCGAAATTTATTTACCAGGGAGAATAAGAGAATAAATACTGGCTAAGGCACAGCCAAGGTCAATATTTCCTTTGAGTTGTAATAAATATTTCCATACCCTGAAATAAGATTTTATGTTATAGTTAATGATTAAATGTAATCCAATGCCACAGGAGAAATAAAATTATCAGGCTAATTCTAAGGCATTTTGTTTTATGTTTAATGCTGTAAAGGATAATCACTGTTGGTTTAGCAAGATCTGATGGTAGATGTTGATATAAAGGTTGGCTTGGCCTGAGTCCCCATTGTCAAATAGAAGATGAAGGAAATTCATTTATGAAAAGCTCAAGTTATTTAAATAGACCAATGAGCAGGCATTACTGACTTAAATAAAATGAGTAATTAACTTTAACAAAAGTTTAAATATGACACTTGTTAATAAATAATTGAGCTAATTATTTTCCCTTATGCATTTCTGTATTATGTGCAGTGTTATACATCTTTATTTATAGAAAGAATTTTTTAGAAAATAAGTATTTTCCTCTCAAAAACAATTATACCATAGTAAGTAAAACAAACAAACAAGCAAACAAACATTTGAATGTTACTTGGTTCAGGACTAGGAACAACATAGAGATATATCTTCAAGATTATAATCTAATTGGGGAAAATAGAAGATACATGCAAATACAATATTTCGCAGTCATTAAGAACGTGAGATTTGAAATCTTAATGAGTTTGAATTCCAACTCTGACACTGTGACCTCCAACAAGATTTTCTGAGACTTAGTTTCCAATCCATAAAAGTGAGGTAAGAAAATAGGCCTCATAGGTCCATAATAAGAATTAAAACTCTATAAAGCACTGAAAAGGTGCCTAGCAAAAGGAGAGCCTTCCAGAAGTTGAAACTATTTTAATGACGTATTGCTTAAGTGACAGATGAAAATACTCTTATGGAGGTGATTCAAGGAGGTACACGATTACTGGATTTGGAATGAAACATTATTTTTGACTTAATTTCAGAAAAGAGAGCTCTTACAAGTGGGTTGCATGGTAAGTCAACTCTTCAAGGGAGCGGTAGGATTTGAACTAGAGGTTGAGAGAGGACTAGGGTTTTATTAATTAGTAGATAAAGTAGAGGTAATGAACATTACAACTGCAAATAAAATAGCAGTCATCCACCCAGCCATGGCCCTGAGCACATCCTCCTTAATTTTCTCTCCTTGATTAATTATCATGTTAATATTTCCTCCAGTTTTTAAAAATTTTTTCAACCATTTTTTCTGGGTCTCCTTTGTTGCTACCACTTCTACCTCTTTTATTTACTTCAACTGAAAAATAACTTTAAATAATAAGTAAACAAAATAAAATAAGAAGAGTGAAAATCACCCAAAGTCTAACTTTTTAATTAACATATAGCCCTCTGTTAATATTTTGGCTAAGTT
Source organism: Halichoerus grypus (assembly GCF_964656455.1). Lineage (NCBI taxonomy): Eukaryota > Metazoa > Chordata > Mammalia > Carnivora > Phocidae > Halichoerus > Halichoerus grypus. The sequence continues at coordinate 102,638,722 of NC_135712.1, read as the reverse complement.
CCTGCCAAAGTTTTCTGTATATCTTTGCCTTTCTGTTTGTTTCTCTCATTATGTGCATGCATGTGCACACACACACACTTATCTAATATGACCTAAATAAGATTATACTGTACATGCATTTTGTCATTGAAAAATTTACAATATGCTATAAATATCTTTCCATGTAAAAAAAACTTTATTATATTTAAATGAGCTTATCACATTTGATTATATAAATATTAACACAATTTAATAAACTGTTTAATGGACATTTTAGTTGTTTCCCGTTTTTCTCTATTAAAAAGTACCACAGTGCTATAGTTACCATCATTTTACATTCATTTTGGCCCACTTATATGATTATCCCTTTAAGAAAAATTCTTAGAAGTGGGAGAGGAATCAAACAATATATGCACATTTAAAATTTTGGTAGTTAGAGCCAGAAATGACACATAAAATCTCCACATTTTCATTTTAGAAGTCTTCTTTCAAAGAAGAACTAGCCCCAATCTTAACATTCATAATAAATAAACAGCTGCCCTTTTAAAACTAATGTTTGAAACTAAAATTTTTAAAAATAGAAATACATAATTAGAAGTAGTTATGTGTGCTTCTATAAGGCAAAGTCTTAACAATAGAAAAAATTATGGAAAGGGAAAAAAATGATCAAATTGGTTTTGTTGTAGAAAGTCTTACCAATTAAACTGACCAAACTTTTTCATTTAAATGCCTGAGTACACAATTAAATCATTTGACTTTCTAGCACAATTGTCTGACATTTTGATGAGTTATTGTGGAATGTTGAGCCAAACTGATCATTTTAAGTCTCTTGCATAGAGAACCCTTGAGCTGGTAATAATTTAATCCATTTTACGTATTTCTCTCTTCTCATTTCTCCTAAGACTATACTGAATAACTCATTTTTTTAGTCATCAGTTAAGTATTGTCACATTTATGTAAGAAGCCCCCCATTTCTGTGACCTCAGTGTTTCCAAGTGTGACTGCTTATTTGAAGTGTGTAGTTTCGTGGTCTATTGTACTAGTTGATTTTGCTAAATTTGGTTTATTTGTCAGAATCTAAGTCACTTTTTAAATTTAATTCTTAGTTCTATCATAGTAAACTGGATCTGATGATTCTGTCCTTTTGGGGTATGTTTCAGATATCAAACCAGTGGTTGCCTGAGAGAAGAAGAGGAAACTAGTTACAAAAGGGCACAAGAGAACTTTCTGGGATGGTGGTGGTTATAGAACTATTTAAGTTTGTCCACACATATAGTACTATATACCTAGAAAGGGTGAACTTTAATGTATGTGAATTATACCTAAATAAATAATAAACAAAACACAAACACGTGGTTAAAAGAAAAAAAAAGATGAACCTTAAAAAGTCCCTCCTGAAAAGGAGTTGTTTGCCTCCAGTCCTATAAGATATTAAAATGTATTCAAAAGCAAAAGAATTAAAGCAATGGCTCATTTACAGGAGGATAGAGAGATCACTAGTAGAGAAGATATGAACACAACTTCATTCTACATGATAATTAAATATATGGTAAAAAGTTCTCACCAAACTAATGGAGACAAACAAGAGTTTTCAGAAAATTGTTTTAGAATATGAACTGGTGAACACTTTTCAATTTAGTTTTATACCTCACATAAAGTAAAATAAGTTTTATATGGATTTTTACATAATCAATATGAAATCTTAAAAAAAATCATTTGCCAAGACTCTAAAAATTTAGAAATATTATAAATAAATGACAAAATAGAGCTAGCTGTCTAGAACATACATTCTCATATAAGTAAAACTTTAAAAAGAAAAATACTGAGTAGAAAAGGTATTCATTCCCAGAAAATAAGAAAAAAGTGTCATACATTTGCTATCCTAACTACAATGTAATTAATAAAAAAGTATTAAACTGTGCAGCAGATAATTGGGCAAAATACTTAATCATATCAGTCACAAAATTAAATATAACCATCAAACCAAATTTATGGAAATATTTTAATATGGTAAATATAAAAATGCATATTATTTTGATCATAGCATCCTATTCTGTTACGTATACAGTAATTTTATGAGGTCTTTTCTTGCTCTTGATGGTAAAAATTTGTACATCCCATTCTGAAAGACACTTAAGAAATATAAAAAACATTCCCTCTTCTGGTCATTTTTTGCCTTTATTAACATTGTAAGTAAAGGAAAACAATATTTACATAAAAATATTTATGATAGCATTATTTATAATAATGAGAAAGGGATATCAATTTAAATGTTAACCCTTGTACTAGATAGAATAGTATGCAGTCATTACAATTTTAATTATGCAAACTATAAAACAGCATGGGAAATAATTATTATGATCTTAAATGAAACAAGCATAATACAACCTTGTGTGCATATTATCTGCTCAACTATGTCTTTCGAGAGTCATGCAGTAGAGGAAAAAGACAGAAAATACTGCTGTGGGGATAACAGCAAATGCTTATACAGCTGACAGGCAGTATTCTAAAATCTTTTTGTGCAATATCTCATTGAATCCTTATAACTCTATGACTTTCATTTTGTCATTTGTAGGAATTTATGCTACAGAGAGGTTAAGTAACTTTCCCAAAGTCACACAACTATGAAGTGCAGTTGCCAGTATTTGAACTCAGACAATCTGTGAGCTGTTATCCTGTATTGCTTCAATGTGCCATACTCCCTGAAACACACAAGTGAATGTAATTGTGTTAGGCTGTCTTTGTGATAATACTATAGATGACTTCTCCTTTCCAATCTTTCTGTAATAGTCTTAATGAAACATGCCTTTTAGAAATGTTTGGGTGGAAGGTATTTAAAGGCTTTATGGGAAGGGGTGGAAGATGTGACAGAGAATGAACAACCACCAGTCTAAGCCAAAGGAAATTTCCCTCGGGCTACAAAGTTGAGGGCTCCATCAGTCTTTCTGACCTGACCAGCTGGAAAGCCAGTGTGTGCTCTGCGTGAATATATGGAGGGTGGAGGAACAGCAGGGCTATCCTGTTTCTTGACTGGCTCTACCTTGAAGTCAGTTAGACTCAGTGGAAGAACCGAGTATACCCTGTGGAATTACATAGAGAGTGGATGCACTTGAATCAAATGTTTGGTCCTCTCTGATTCGCTTGGACTTAACTATCAATACAATAGGCAGCAAGAAATTTGAATGACTAGTCCCAGTACATGGTCATTATTTTGTATCATATAGAAAAATGGAAAAAACACTAGAAACAGAATGTGGTTCTGTTTTCTCAACTCAATAAAAAACATATTGCCCCAGGTCCATTTGGAACAGTTATATTAGTTGTACATATAGTTATAGGCTAAATTAGTTATTAAAGTCCATCAGAACATTATTGACTAAAATTGTGCAATTTATTGCCAATTATTGAAAAAGATGAGACAATTTGCTGTTAATGCTTTAGGCTGCAATTGGAGAAAAAAAATCAGAATTATAAAAATTGCCCATATTTTTAAAAATAACAGTAGGAACAAAAAACAACGTTGACTTTCTTACTTTGTCATCTGAATATAAAAGCATGTTTATTTTTTGGCAGAAAAGCCAGCAATTCTTGTAATAAAACTTACCCTGGAGGGTATGTAAGAATAAGATTAGAAAAAATGTGAATAAAGGAAATCATAAAGAACTACTTGGAGCTATAGTTGTTGATCATGAGGATTAGGTTTGACAGGAAAATAGGTCCTTTGGGAAATCCTATTAATTCTTAATAGCAAATTTTGCTACAACCTGTACAATTGTTGCCGTGTATCTGCGGCTAAAAACCTATTTTATTTGAGAAACAGAGGTTTCTAATGCCCTGAGATCTACACTACATGAAATGTGACTACAAAATTCTAAATATGAAGATAAAAACCAAAAAAAACCCACTAAAATCTAAAAGTTCATTAAAAAATCTAAATCCAGAAATTGAATGGACAGAGCATCTGGATTTGTAGATATTTTACTTTTGATGTATCCACAGACTGAATTTCAAATAGAGATTCACTGAAATCAAGAAGAAACTGGTATGGCTAATATTTCAAGTGCTAAGTAGATTATAAAACATATTTTGAAAAGATCATCTTCTTTATGAATAATTTGATTCCCTCCTTTTTTCCCACCCCAGTTGTCTTTCAATCTTCAGTACAGATAGCCTCTTATTCCAAAATACAGGTTAAAAATTGTCTAAATAAAAAGTGACTTGCACTGGGTGTTATACGCAAACAATGAATCATGGAACACTACATCAAAAACTAATGATGTAATGTATGGTGACTAACATAACATAATAAAATTTAAAAATTTTTTAAAAAGTGACTTGTTTCTGATGGACACAAATTCACTCTGAAACAGGCTATTTCTTATCTCTTAGTAAGTGTATTGATCTTCTTTGAAGCATTTTTTGGTAATCTTTAGTCTCCACTATCTATCTGATGTCCTAGAGTCCTGTTATTATGGATACAAAACCAAAATATCCCAGTTTTAAAGTACCTTTAATGGCTCAGTGATTTGGTTTTATAAATGTAATTTCAGCTTTGACTTGTTTTGGACCATTTCATAGAATCTATCAGACCATGGAGTCTTTTAGCAAACCTCAAGAATTCTGAAAGCAACACAATTAGGTAAGATGGACTGTGACTGCAAGGTATGTTCCCAGTGGTCTTTGGACAGTGAGCTTTCACAATCCCCAAAATAATGTGCCAAAACATGCTACAATTGGAGAAACAATTTTAAGACTCTGATTCTGTAGTATATCCTATAAATTAAGTATGTAGGTTAACTTAAATTTTCCATTTCAGAGAGCTTAATCTCCAAAACTCAGTATTTCAAAAATTTTCCAAACTATATCCAGATACAGTGTTTTAATAGTAATGGAATAAAGTCAGCCAAATACAGGAAATATAGATGAGGTCCCAAACTCATGCCCACAGTTGTGAGCCAGGCAGGTAACATGAAGGGGTGAACCCAGACACATGTTAGCTACGGTAGGGGAAACCTCTTAGGCAGGTGAAGAAGTGGAGAATTCAGGCCCCAGCTAATGGTCAAACAAAACCCATCCACTGGCCAAATCTGGCTCCCAGGGGACACCAGTCAGAAACCTCCAGTACAGATTATCAAATTGAATGTCTCCTATACCAATCCTAGGATGTCTTTTGACTATTATTTTAAGATTAAGCCTTGACCACAATGAGATACGATTTTATACCCACTAGGATGACTACAAAAAAAAGATGGAAAATACCAAGTGTTGATGAGGATGCAGAAAAATTGAAATCCTCACACATTGCTGATGGAATATAAAATGATACAGCTTCTTTGGAAAACAATATGGCAGTTCCTTGAAAAGAGCTACCATATGACCCAGCAAATTTCACTCCTAAGTATATACCCAACAGAATAGAAAACATACACCCATACAAAATCTTGTACATTGTTCATGGCAGCATTATATAAAATGCAGAAAAAACCCAAATGCTCATCAACTGATAAATGGATAAACAAAATATGGTGTATCATACAATGAAATTATTCAGTCATAAAACAGGAAATGAAGTACTGCTATAACATGGGTTAACCTTGAAAGCATTATGCTAAGTGAAAGAAAAAAGATGCAGAAGACTACATATTGCATGATTCCATTTATAGAAAATATCCACAGTTCATAAATCCATGCAGATAATAAATAGATTAATGGTTATCAGGAGCTGGGGAAAGAGAGGAATGGGACATGATTGTTAATGGGTACAGGATTTTTTGGAGGAAGTGAGGAAAATGTTCTGGAATTAGCAGTAATGATTGCACAGCTCTGTGACTATATTAAACACTGCTGAATTGTATACTTTAAAAGAAAGAATTTTGTAGTATTTAAATTGCATCTCGATAAAAATAAGCATTGATACGAGCTAATTTACTTACTGGTTTTACTTTCTTTTTTTAAAGATTTATTTATTCGTTTTAGGGGGGGAGGGGCAGAGGGAGAGGAAGAGGGAGAGAAATCCTCAAGCAGACTCCTCACTCAGCATGGAGCATGAAGGTGGGCTCAATCCCAGGACCCTGAGATCATGACCTGAGCTGAAACCAAGAGTCAGACCCTTAACTGACTGAGCCACCAGGCGCCCTGGTTTTACTTTCTTTTAAAAGCTTCATGCTGACAAATATAGAACTTTCTCCTCAAACCCACTACCCACCTTTACGTTTCTTGTTCTTAAATTTTTCATAAATGTGGTCTCACTTCTGCATCTCTTTTTGGCAACGTCAAAAATGTTGTTCCATTATCTTGGAGTCACTCAAAAGAAGAATTTTTTTAAAAAGATTTATTTATTTATTTATTTGAGGGAGAGAATGAGCATGAGCAGGAGGGGCAGAGAGAGAGGGAGAGAGAATCTCCAGCAGACTCCACACTCAGCACAGAGCCTGACTGGGGGCTTGATCCCATAACCCTGAGATCACGACCTGAGCTGAAACCAAGAGTCAAACACTTAACCGACTGTGCCACCCAGGCGTCCCAGAAAAGAAGAATTTGAGAGCTCTGGGAATAGAAACAGGAAGTAAGGTAAAAGTTATGGCAGGAGTTGAAACTTTTATAATGAAGTCTTAGGAGAAATAAAGGAAGCTGTGGACAAGTAAACCGTGCAGGGATCTGCACTTCTGTATCTGTAGGAAGTCAGATGCTGAGCTGTGTAAGCCAGAGACTGAGGGGCTGTGCCTCAAAGCTGCCATTTGGGGCCTGAACAGGATATGGAAGCCTCTGGAAGTTAACAGCTCAGAGCTGGAAAAACTTAAAGCATCTTGGGTTGAAGGGCCAGTCAGAGAACAACTATGCCTCTCAGTGGGCAGCCCATTTGTGACAACTCAAAGTGACTTTCAGGCATTTTAATGAGACTTCAAAGAGAATCCAAGACGTTTAAATGCAGTCAAGGGATGATAAATCAAATTGGTTGTATTGTACCCACTAGCATTAATTTACAATATATAGCATGCCATTGATATAATCCTGAGGTCATAGTGGGTAGAGTTTATTGTCAATATCTATAATGCCTTTAATCTCCATCCTCCAGCCCTATTTTTTTCTATAAGGTCTTAAGTACCTCAACTGAAGATTCCCTTTTAGAGGGCTTTTCATTTGTGGTTGGGGAGGGAATGGCTGCCTTTTGTTGACACGGGTTCTAAATAGCTGGTTACAGCAAGGTTTTACAAAAGCAGATTCAGTGGTTTTAATTTTTATTTAAGCTATTATGCACTGTGATGAATAGACTATACCACCAAGAATAAAATAAAGCAAAACAAAAATTTGATCTATTTATGGAAAAAAAGATTTCCTAAAGTCCCAACATAAAGTATTATCATAAATTATAATAAATATATATAATGAGATGTTATGCAGCAGTTTTACAAAGGTTTTAAAAACATGAGGAAATCCACACATATTAATACAATGTTAAGCCAGAAAAACAGGTTGTCAAATGTTATATATTATGCTATGCTAACAGAAAAAATTGAGAAGAGGGATTAGAATTTAATGTCAAAGTTTTAACAATGATTATCTCTAGAGAGGGGGATTTTTTTTAAATTTTATTATGTTATGTTAATAACCATACATTACATCATCAGTTTTTGATGTAGTGTTCCATGATTCATTGCATATAACACCCAGTGCTCCGTTCAGTACGTGCCCTCTTTAATACCCGTCACCAGGCTAACACATCCCCCCATGCCCCTCCCCTCTAGAACCCTCAGTTTGTTTCTCAGAGTCCATAGTCTCTCATGGTTCATCTCCCCCTCCGATGTCCCCCCTTAATTTTTCCCTTCCTGCTATCTTCTTCTTGTTTTTTGTTTTTTGTTTTTAACATGTAATGTATTATTTGTTTCAGAGGTACAGGTCTGTGATTCAACAGTCTTACACAATTCACAGCACTCACCATAGCACATACCCTTCCCAATGTCTATCACCCAGCCACCCCATCCCTCCCACCCCCCACCACTCCAACAACCCTCCGTTTGTTTCCTGAGATTAAGAATTCCTCATATCAGTGAGGTCATATGATACATGTCTTTCTCTGATTGACTTATTTCACTCAGCATAATACCCTCCAGTTCCATCCATGTCGTTGCAAATGGCAAGATTTCATTCCTTTTGATGGCTGCATAATATTCCATTGTATATATATACCACATCTTCTTTATCTGTCTTTATATCTATTCATCTGTCGACGGACATCTTGGCTCTTTCCATAGTTTGGCTATTGTGGACATTGCTGCTATAAACATCGGGGTGCATGTACCCCTTTGGATCACTACATTTGTATCTTTGGGGTAAATACCCAGTAGTGCAACTGCTGGATCATAGGGTAGTTCTATTTTCAACTTTTTGAGGAAGAGAGAGGGATTATTAATGATTATGTTCCTTTTACATTTTTCTGTATTTTCCAAATTTTCTCATGTTTTATTTTTTTTAACACCAAAAAACCCCCCAAATGTTTGATAAAAATAAAGTTCAAAATTTTAAATTCTGGGTCTGGGGATGCTGAATTTCCCAGGTGCCATTGGCATAGTTGTAGAACGTGTACAAAAAGGCTAAGACAACAGGATTCTGTGTTCAGAATGTGGAATAGCCTTTATGTCATAAATTTTGCAATATTCCAAGAAGGCTGCCCCTTTTCTTCCCTACATATAGTCAGATTGAATCTGTATATGGTTAGACAAGTTGCTTAGCTTTTAAATACTCAAATCATTTATTTTTCATAATAGTACATAACTGGCTGGATAGTTTGTTTTTATTTCATTAAATTACATTTTAACACTGGATATTTAGACTTACAAGCCATATCTTAAAAGAAGGATTTCACTGAATGTTAGGTCAACACTCCCCCTACATTTCACAGATGAGAAATCTGAGGCCCAAGGAAGTTAGTCAGCTGGCTCTTGGGCAAAAGTCTGATTAGTGAGAGAAGGAGACTAGACTCCAGCCATCCTGATTTGGCAGCTGACAGGATCTATAGAGCAAAAGATGACAGACAAAGAAATGATTAATATAATTTAAATGTTAGCTTCTCTATACACTGAAGATTTCTTGAAATAACTTGCCATTTTCTGCTGTTTAAAACAAATGCCTACCAAAAAAGGCATGTATTTTTGGTCAGAGAAAAAGCTAAGGAGGAGGAGAAGACTCAGCAACTATGAGGATATGTGTGTAGGAGATAAAAATGCTCACAAGCATCTATGATTCAGATTCAAAGTGCCCCTGAAAAATTGGGTTTTGTGGTCCATAGAAACTAAAGTTCACAGAGCCTCTAATGTGCCAGGCTTTCTTCAGGGCTCCTTTCCCTACACCATCTCTTGAAACCTCACAACCATGCTGTATAAAAAAAAAAAAATGTTTTCCATCCATGCTTTGGAACTGGGGAAACTTATTAGGCTCAGAGAGGTTATGAGAATTTCTCAAGATCACTCAGCTAATAACTAGCCAAGACCCCAGAATTCCCATGTAGATCATGTGGACTCTGAAGCCTACTACCCTTCTGAACAGAGAGAACAATAGGCCCCATTGGCTAAGCTTGTGGCCTCCAATAACTAGCACCCTTGAACATGGCACATTCAGCCGCCTGCCCCACTTGCAGCTGCTTAAGTGGATCATGGTGAAATCCATTTTTCTTTGAAGTTGGGAATAAAAAATGCTCCATCATGAAAGAAGTAAGGATGGAAGATATATATAGTGTAAGTGTATGTATAAATTATCTCTTGACCTAATATTGTTGCAAATTTCTAGAAACTGCTCCTCCCTCAGAAGATGCCATTAGTAGTATTTGGTCTTAAGAGTACTCATTGTTTCACGTGTTCCTTCCTTACCAAATCATAGTGAGATAAATATAATTTTCTTATTGCTTTTAGGCTGACTTCAATATAAATCATGGCTTGTTGAGAAGGGTTTAGATGGATGATGGCTTTGGAAAATTTAAACTTGTTTCTGTATAAAATACTGAGTACTACCTCTTCTCATTTAGAAAGAACCACATCAAACATTGCCCTCTTCCTTTTTCTCCATCTTCCTCTTTAGCTAAACCAGGCTCTTTCATGGTGTAAGACTGTCTCATGATGACCTGGGTATACAAAGTTCATCTTGATGTCTATTATGACCAGCAGCATCAGCAGCATCTGGGATCTTACTAGAAATCCAAATTCTCAGGCTCCACCCTAGACCTACTGTATCAGAAATCCTGGAGATGGGGACCCAGAAAACTGTGTTTTTTGAAAAACCCTGCAGATGATTCTTAGGTACCCTAAGTGTGAGAGCTATCTGCATATAAATTATTTTTTAATGTTTTTTGGTGATACAGGCCAGAGCTCTTAAAAGATCACTAAGAGTGAACCTAATAATCTAATTCTTGCATATTCAATAACTAATGTTAGCAAATTAAATATATAATTCCCATTAAATGTGAATTTCAGATAAGTAACAAAAAAGTTAGTATAAATTTGTCTCAAGTATTGTATGGGACATACTAATTCTAAAAAATTGTTCATCAGAAATTCAAAATTAACTGGGCATTTTGTATTTTTATTTGCTAAATCTGGCAACCCTATCACCAACCCATTCTTCTACAATTGAGCTCTGAGAGGTAAGAGTAGCTACAGTTTGGTGGGACTGGCTGACCTCCCTTGTTTTGATTTTGCAGCAGGTCAATCTGGGAAGAAAGAACCATGTAATTCATGCCTGGGCCTTTTATAAGCATTTGGCTGCATGCTGTGATTTGGGAAAACAGTAATTACTACACTTAACATTACTTGTTTATTTTGTATCACAGAAGAAGATAATGCCTTTTTCCCCCACTTTTAACCTAATAGCCTATTAGGAAAGCACAAGGTGTCCTCCCCATTAGTCCCTCCAGGGAATTTCAGAAAATCAGGCAGAGTGAGACAAAATAAGTTGGAGGTTGGGGAGGATGACTTATAAAAGCGCTGACTGGCAGCCAGCATGCCTTGAATGAGCTAGGGCTAAATGTTTAGCCAGTTGTGTGTGTGTGTGTGTGTGTGTGTGTGTGTGTCTATGTGTACGTGTACGTGTACACATAGGTGTATGCTTGGATGGGGGATGGGAGAGGGATCCAAAAAAGATTAGGAAACTGATACTTATTGGGTTCCTACTCATGTCAGGCATTGTGCGTGAGTCTTTACATAAATTATATTTCATCTTGATGTCATTACAAAAACTTTTTGAGAAAGGAATGTTGGAGACAAGGGAGTTCAGCACTAATGTCAATCTTACACACACACACACACACACTTATGCTACTTGTGATTCTTCATGAAGCCATTGTCTCTGTCTTGCCCACTTAGGTGAAAGAATGCACCTAACTATATTAGGGGCATGCCCTTCCTTCAAGAAGACATGAATACCTTTTTAAAAGAGAGAAAAATCCATCCTAAACTGTAAATAGTTTAAAATTAAATTCTGAGTATTTCTTGCATGGGAATCTTCCAACAAGCTACTGAAGCCTTGAATGATTCCATGAGATATAGTAGGAGCCAAGAGAGACTCAGCTGAATGTGGCTCATGAATTTAATCATCGTACTGAGTACGCTGACCTACGGGTACTAATTATAAAGCAGTGTGAAAATTATGGCAGAAGTATTTCTTATTAGGTAGTTTACATAAATATGTATTTCATAGCTGGTAATAGAAATCGTTTATATTTTGAATTTGTTTTTCTAGTATATGTATGCTTTTGCTGTTATGGATTAAAAAAAGAGACATAAACAGCCAAATGCCCACCCTATCCCCTACCTCTGAAATGCAAGAAAATTTAAGATGGGAGAGCGATTCATGAATGGATCAACATGAAGATCAAATGGCCTCTTCTACCCTCCAGCCCCCACCTCAGGGCAGGCTAAGTGACAGTGGAGAAAGGGCAGGCAGTCACATTTCTGGTTGTGCCTGATAGTGAGTAGTAGTCCATTTTTGTGCAATGGCAAATGAGCAGATGCCCAGGCAGTGGGATCAGGGGCCGTGGGGTAACAGAAAGGGAGAGATGGGAAGGGGGCCTCCATTATCTGGACTGCCTATGGTGATTGAAGATTGATTGAGGAGCAGGTCAGGACTCCTACCATTTGTAACTTTCCATAAAATGTGACCAATATACTTTATCTGTCTTCAGAGCAGCCTCCCAAGCCATTAGTGTAGCTGCAATTTGGGGATCGCTGACATAGCTCCCACAGTTTTTCGCTAGCCATTAACCAAACAGCTGTTTGGGGGGATTTTTTTTTCCTAAACTAATTCAAATTTAGGAATAACTTTTATGAGCACTCAAATTGCTCTTGTCATTTACCCTTCCCTATCATAGATGCTGTTTTTGTGATTTCTAACTGAAAGACAAAGGAGTGCTTGACATAATGATTTCCTTTTCCTTACCGGGTCCAAATATAATTCAGTTTAATCGGCAGAAAGTGGTGGAAGAAGTGAAAACAACCTAATGTTTTCCAGAAAGCTTATGAAATATGTTTTTTAAACTTCTTGCACTCTGTTTCTACTAAATAGAGACACACTGGTATTTGGAATTAATTGGAAATAAAATTTGTCATAAAATTGATAGTTTTTCAAATATATACTTGCCTCCCATATAAATGAGTCTTGATGTACTGTCTATGCATGGCTGTATATGGATTTATGTATGTAAATAAATGCACAAACATAAATATAAATAAATATATAAACATTACATATGTATATTATATATGTATATATGTATATTATATATGTATAAGTACTTCTTTATATATATGTTTATAATGTTCTGACACATTACAGTTGCTCAACAAATAATAACTATTGTTATTGCTGAGCAAAGCAAAACCCCATTATGGTGAGGTTATTGGAGTCAAAAAATCCAAATGTGGGGTCACTTTGTTGTGCAGGGCATTAAAAAACAGTATTTTCAGCTGCTCTGTAATGTTCCTCAAAAGCCCACAAAATGAAATGAAAAGGGTCAAACTTCTGTAATACCTACACACCGTACTGTGAACTAAGACAGCTCCAAAGAGGCATCGCTTCCTCCTGTCTTTAAAAATGGGGGTAGGAAAAGGACAGAATCAATCACCAATCACATTACAAGCAAAATCACAGGGGTTTATATTATATTCTGATTAGTTGAAAATTATGACTCATACATGTTATAGGTTAGCTGGTAAACCAGATCATTCAACTAACTACTTGCCTCATTTATCAAACATTTAATACAAATTAAAATTTTGCCATGATTTTATTAAAATCATAGTATATTCTAATGTTTACCCTTAGGCTATATCAATATGACATCATTTAAAACTGGTTGAAAAGTGAAAATTCAGTTAAAGAAGCCATCCATGTAGTTAGACCTACTGTGGCAGAGGTAATGATGGCCAGAGTTCAATTTTGCATGGTAGTTGGGGTCTTCCAAATGCAGACAAAAATCTCAGTGACATAAAATGGCAATGGCCGATTGATGCCAAGAAGTTGTTCTAAATTACAATCAGAATTCAGTGTCATTGCATGGTATGAAGGGACTGCATCTATATTTTCTTGATATAACCCAAAGAAGACTTTTTGTTTTCTTAAATACAGGCATTTTATCCTCTTTGAAAAATCAAATGAGAGGCATTACTTAAGTATCGCTCATGTTGCAGCTTCTGTCAAAAAAAAAAACAAAAAAACCTACATAAACAGTTGCCTAGGCTGATTAAAATCACGTATTATATAGGAATTAAAACTATTGACCATTTAGGGGAATAATTACAAAGCTCTACAACGCATTGGCACAGAATTCCATCAGTGTTTTCTGCCTGAGCCAAAGCAAAATGACTCTTTCGATTCCTACAGCTCATTAATTTCCAAGCTGGGTTATTAAGGATGATAACGTTTAGTTTTGCAATGTGTTGGGTTCTCTTCTCCCTTTTGGTTTTTAAAGAGTAAATGGACATTTTACATCCAAGACATAGATAGTAATTTCACAGCTCTGTCTTTAGTACCTTATATATTTGACCTTGAGGAACATGCCTCAGCTTTCCCTCTGGGCCAAACAGAGCAGAGATCTCAAAATCAGACTTTGGTTCTAAGGAAATTTCAGGAAATCCTTTCCCCCTGCTCCCTCACAGTTCCCGGGCAGCCATCCTCCCCCACTTGCCCCTTATCTCAGAATGGCATTATAGTGTCTGAGAGGCACAGAGGTGGTGAGACACTGATGAGACACACTGAGGAGCCAGCCCCTGGGCTCAGATGCCCAGCCACCCGCTTACTCCTCTGGGTGACTTTGAATAATTACCTCATCTCTGAGCGTCAGTCTCCTCATCTGTAAAAGGTACCAGGCACCTAGTAAACACTTAATACATTTCAGTTGTGGGGCGGCATTCCAGAAACCTCTGAAGGGCTACATTTTGGTGGAGTAAAAGAAGTGGTGCTCTTGGAACATAAAATGATTGGTTGTGAGATTTGAGGCCCGTAACTAATCATTTCTGAGTACTTATTTTCTCCTATATAACATGGGAAATATCCTTATGGACTGGTTACGAGGGAAAATAAAGTAATATATTTATGGGAAACATTTTTGAGAGAGCATGGGTTTGGGCATCCAGTGGAGGATTTGAGTCCCAGCTCTTCATTTACTAGCTCTGTGACCTTGAGCGAGTTACTCTGTCTCTTTACTTGTAAAACAGGCACCATAACACCTCTGCTGCCGAGTTGTCATGTGAATTTAGAGTTAATTTCTCAAAAGTTCCCAATGCATAGTAGGGACTTGATAAATGGCAGGAGCATTGTTTTGTGAAATATTGTAGCAGCACTATGCGGATATGAGCTGCCAACCTCGTTACTATCTTTGCCCTTCTGGAAGACGGGTCAGTAAGCCCTTTCCCTCAACACCCATATGCAGTCTGCAGAAAGCTTTAACAGTCGCTACTTCCCAGGAATGCTAGGTATGTGCACCATTGCCTTTGGAACTTAAAGTTCTGATTACTTTTGAAGTCTCAGAAACGCAAGGCCAAAAGAAGGCATTGCCTCAGGAAAGTGGCGCAGTCCGTGATCTGCTTTCTGCAGCAAGTATCAGAAATCCAGACTAAACACGTGAGGATGTATTGATCTCAACAGAAGACATGGGGAAAACAATCCAGAGCAGGCTCAGCCACCCAGCAGCACTGTCAGTGGCATGAGCTGCTCTATGTACCTGCTGTTTCTTCCTCAGTGTGTAGCTTTTGTCTTCGTGGCCACCGTGCAAACACATTCCAGGAAGGAAGAAAGTGGCTGGGGTGGCCACTTCTATTCGTATCTCATAGGCCAGAGCTGGGTTACAGAGCCACCCCCTAGCTGCAAGGGAGTCTGGAGGGACTGTTTAAGTGGACATATTATTGCCCCAGGTGAAATTGGGATTCTAGTAGTAAGGAAGAGGGGAGACTAGATATTGTTTGGCTAACACTGTCTGCCACGTGGTGTGGACTCCTGAAGGGTGTGCCGGTGAGAATGAGCTGGAGGCACCTCCTGCAGAGCAGAGGTCTCTTCGGGTTGCTTCAGAAGATGACTTTGCACTGACAATTCTTGTAATTATAAGGTTCAGACTGTCATGTGTGTGTGTGTGTGTGTGTGTGTGTGTGTGTGTGTGTGTGTTAAGAACAGACAACATGAGGGGCGCCTGGGTGGCTCAGTGGGTTAAGCATCTGCCTTCAGCTCAGGTCATGATCCCAGGGTCCTGGGATTGAGCCCCCCATCGGGCTCCCTGCTCCGTGGGGAGCCTACTTCTCCCTCTCCTTCTGCCTGCCGCTCCCCCTGCTTGTACTCTCTCTCTCTCCCTGACAAATAAATAAATAAAATCTTAAAAAAAAAAAAAGAACAGACAACATGAGATCTACCCTCTTAACAAATTTTTAAGTGTATAGTGTAGTATTGTTACACGTGGAATAAGGTACTGTTTGTTTTCTCACTTTACTCACAGGAAATGGGAATATGCAAGTGTGCATCTGAGCAAAACAGTTCATATCTCTGGTGATTGTTTTGGTTTGGTTTGGTTTGATCATTTTGTTTTTCTGAGGTTTGCAACTGCCTCAAGTACCCAGACTGACACACTTCTGTCAGCAGCTCCATGCCCATGGTCCTGGCTGGAAGTCTGTCTCCTCAAGGCGACTTGAGGACATTCTCCATCCTGCCCTGGACCCTCTGGGCTCTCTATCGCAGTTCATGGAAATCCTGCCAGGCAGAGCGCGTGCAGGGCAATCAGCAGTAGCCCTGCATTTCACAGCTGGAGCTGCTTCCTTCCGGGTGAAAAGGGGAACACTTGACTGAAATATAAATCCTATTCACATAAGCTTGGCCTTACTCACACAGGCCAGAGGTATTGCTATGAATTCTCTGTCTGAGAAGGGATGATAAATCAAGTACATAAAACTGAGATTGGCGCCGTAAATACAAAAAATAAATGTTAACATACGTAACAGGTCTGTGTGATATATAAGCCCACCTAAGAAAAGCATCTCTTCCTGTTTGTTAGAGGGGATCTCAAAGGGAGGTAGAGTCACCTTCTTGGTTTGAAAGGCCCCTCCACACAAGGGAAAAAATAAAGGGTGATCCATTGGCCTTGACCCCGTGGCTAAAGTTTTTCAATTGCTTAGCCTCACAAGGTCCCTGTTAAATTATGAATGCTATATAGGATGTGACTTATTGAATAGACTTAATCTTTTCTAACACTTGATCTTAGATAAGTTTATCAAATTAACTCTAGAAAATTCCACTAAATTGAAATTTTCCCGGGAGTGAGAATTGGATTTTCTTTCTGTATCCTAGGACCTGGCATGATGTGGGCAGCTGGCACAGAGTAGGCATCAGGGAATGTTGGCTCAAGTTAACAGAGAGGATGGATGTGGGAATGACGGAGGGGAGTGTCTGAGAAGGGCAGAACTGACAAGGCAGATGGCTCTCTAGGGACAAGCATTGGCAGCTATTAGGGAACTAGGTATCTGGGGAGAGGGCGCAGAAAGAAGGCCAGAGCAGCCCCATAGAAAATAGGCATTCTATTTGCATGCATTTGGCAAGACTTATGCTGCCCCTTGGTACCATCAAAATGGAAATCAGGAACCAACTGTGCAGTGCCACAGGAAAAAAAAAACACTGTAAAAAAGGATAAATATTTGTCACCAGGTCCAGTTCTGGCATCTGCTCTGGATTTATTTTTAAATAAAGCAGGTCTTATTAAAGTAGTTAGCCTAGCTGTGAGAGTTTTGCCATTGATTCTGGAGTTCCCAAGAAAACAGAACACATGTTGAATAAAAAGATCATTCTAAGCTTACATGTTTCTCTAGGGTCTTTTTTTAGTACATGCTTATTGCCCCAATTCATAAGTGTTGAGCTAATGTAATGTTTTAATTGCTCTTACTCCTCTGGCCTATAGAAGAATGCGAGCCATAACACTGATTAAATGTACATTTTTTTTTTTTTTTAAAGATTTTATTTATTTATTTATTTGAGAGAGAGAGATTGAGAGAGAGCACATGAGAGGGGGGAGGGTCAGAGGGAGAAGCAGACTCCCTGCCGAGCAGGGAGCCCGATGCGGGACTCGATCCAGGGACTCCAGGATCATGACCTGAGCCGAAGGCAGTCGCTTAACCAACTGAGCCACCCAGGCGCCCGATTAAATGTACATTTTGATTAAACAATATAAAAGTCCTTTCCATTCTTTATTTTAATCATGCAATTCTTTTAGAGCATATTCTTTTAAAATTTTGTTTAAGAATGAGGTGCTGATAATTCGTATCTTGATAAATAGTGTTTGCCCATGTCCACTCCCTCTGTCTCTATGAATTTGTGTTCCTACTAGATATAACCACTGATTCAGAAACATTTATTTATGTAAGGAGACTTTTAATATGAGTCTGATATAAAGGGCCCAATATCCTGTGCTAATGTATCACATTACATACACACATATATACACAATCACTGAATTTATCTGGTCACAATTTATGGTGAGGAGATAATTAACCATCTTCCTCTTTAGAGTGGAAATGCCTTGCTCTGGGATCCTGAAAATTATTGGTGAGAGTATAAATAATTGGCTAAGCTTTGGGGGAAAGCAATGTGGTGGCATGTATCAACATTTTAAGCATGCATGCTCTTTGACCAGCATCCATGCCTATGGGTGTGTCCTACTGAAATGCTTGCACATATGTACAATAGTGATGAATGTTCAATATTGCAGTATGGCTTATGAATAACAGTCAAAATTTAGGGAAAAAATCCCTAAAATAAAATGTTATTCCAAGCAAAGTGGTCAAATAAGCTACAAGACAACTACACTTTAGATTATTCTATACCCATTTAAAAAGATGGTCAATAGGGCACCTGGGTGGCTCAGTCAGTTGGGTATCTGACTCTTGGCTTCAGCTCAGGTCACGGTCTCAGGGTCGTGGGATCTAGGCCCATGAGGGGCCCTACGCTCAGCACAAGGTCTGCCTGGGATTCTCTTTCCCTCTTCCTCTCCCTCCTCCCTCTTCTCTTCCCCCTGCTTGCTTGTGCGAGTGCTCTCTCTCTCTCTGAAATCAATCAATCAATAAATAAAATCTTAAAAAAAAAAAGATGGTCAGTGTGTACAGAGGTAGTAGAAAGAATACCAAGACATGTTGATAAGTAGGGTGGTAGTAGAACAATGCATATGGTATGGTCTCCTTTATATGAAAAATCTATATATTTGTATATGTTTATATATATATAATTTTGGAGAAAGGAGTTTGGAAGGATGCACACCAGATTGTCAACTCTAGCTACTTCTGGGGAGCACACAGGGGGCAGATTGAGTATGAAGAAGGCCTTCAGCATTTTGCTGGGATAATTTTTTAACAATTTGATTCTTTACAATGAGAAATGCTTTCATGCATTTGGTAATTTTTAAAAATATCTTGGATTTTACCTTCTTCAGGTTTAAAAATAAAATAGCATGCGCAATTTTTAGTTTCAAAAAATAACCAGCATTTGTGAGTACCACAAGGTGATGTGCAAGAGAGAAATATCAGGAAGATAAAACAGAAGTAAGAGTAATTAAATGAGTTCTTATAGCTACATGTGTTACCAAGCAGCATGAGCGCACACACACACACACACACACAGGCATACCCATTTCATTCAACTTCATTCAGTCATTTATCCAACCAATATGTACCTAAACTTGTCAGTGCTAAGATAAATGTATAAGTGCACACACACAAACATATAAACACTGGAAATAATGAATGTAAGAATTAATTGATGTTCTGTTAAGGTCTGCCAGGCTTGTGGATATAGAAGGTTGTGTATGGGGAGGAAATGAACTCTAAAATTTACACTGCAAATCGCACAGGAGGAAGGTTTGGGTGTCATAAGGAGGAGTGAGGGGAATTAATCCGAGGTTTTCATCTATAAAATAACTGGAAAACTTCCACGTTTCAAGTTTATACAACTCTTTATATGGAGAAAGGGCTTTTGTAAATGTTCTGTCACATGTCCTTCACAGCCACATTATAAGGTAACAGTTATCCTGTATTGAGGGCCAGTATGTGCCTATCATACTAGCTGCTTACATAGACTATCTCACTTAATCTTCACTATCACCCTACAAATACATATTATTCCATGTTACAGCAGAGGAAACTGAGGCCCAGTGGGGTTAGGCAAACTACCAGTGTGATCACATAGCAGAATTAAGATGCCAAACAACGTCTAATTTCTAAGTCAGTGTGCTGTACCCTAAAAGATGAAGAGGAAGACAAAGACCAATAAAAGGGTGGGGGCCGTGGAAGGAAGGGACGAGGGACAGACAGAAAAAGAAGGAAGGAGGAAGAAAACACTATTATCAGTTACATTGTTTTACATGTTTAAAGTAGAGTACTGGAGAGATTAGTTGAGTTTGCCAAGGTGTCAACTAGCAAGTGGCAAAACCCAGAACAAAGCTCACATACTCAAAGTACTCTTCCCACTATGTCATTGCTGTCTCTCCAATGTCAGGAAATAATGAAACCACGATAAATTTAGCAATTCATTATGTGCTCATTTTACATCTGTATATTTTCTCTAAACCAGGACTGGAAGTGTAGAAAACTGATTCAAAAATATTTTTTTATTTCTCCCTGATAGAAATAGTTTTTCTCAATCAAGCTATAATACAAGTGAACAAACTATGTATTATACATTCAAATTACAGAGAGCAATAAATAATTCTCAAAGGAAATAAGCAATGATTTCCAAAAAATTCAATTGACATCCCAAATTAGATCTCCATAAGAAGATCAGCCAATTTACTCTGCCAACAGTTCTTCCTATTTTGCTATTCTCACTTGCATTCTAAAATTTTGTTTATATGATTACTTCAGAACCATAGGGGAAGTAAACTCATTTCTATCTTTTAGGGAATAATCGTCTTATTCAAAGGGCAGCAATTCTATCCATGAATATGAAAAAAGATGCAAAAGAAGAATAACCAATAATTCCTTATACTATGAGAGAAAATTGCTTCAGTTTGCAAAAGAAAGAAAAGGTTAAGAAGATTAACTAAAAATAATCTAATCGTTTTACCTCTATAAATGTCAGAGAAAAAGGAAGTAAGAATTGGTCTCTGGTTTCTCCTTCCTAAAGCAATAACCCACAGAGCTGGGTGGAAGAAGAGTCTGCAATGTGGTGGATTCTTTATGTAGAAATTCAGGAGTGTCCATTTTCAACCTTGGGGAAAAGGGACAATGAATGCTCTGTTCCACCTACATATTTTCAAAATAGCTTTTCCTCAAGACCAAGTCACACTTTGCCTAAGGAAATCATCAGTTACAGAAAAATTCTAATGGGCCAATGTGCTCATAGCCGTTCTCTTTATAATAGCAATAGCTGGAAACCATGACCAAATAAATTGTGGTGCAAATATATGCCATATTTCTTTGCTTTTTAGATGTTTTTGATGGCAAGGAACAACTTCACAGATGTGTTTGGGTGGAAAAGGCACAGTAAATTATATATTTACCAAATATTTTTGATTAATCAACATTGCAATTTATCTCTACAATTACACACTCTTAAATTGAGGTTGGAGTCTTCTTTATCCAGTCTCCTAGGATGAGGTTTCATTTGAGTCCTGTGACCCTGGGAAGCTGGTGTGACTCAGGAGGGACATTTGGCTTATTTAATTCAGGCCCTGATTTCAGCCCCACCCTGTTGACAGCATTGTGAGTGACCATTTAATTTCTAGGTATCTGAAAAAGTATCTGAGTTCTGTCTGCATTTCCTCTTTGGTTAAATTTAGAGTTCTTTCCTCTCCTGAATTACACCGTATATTCAATAGCTTCTCTTCAAAGTAATTTGGAAGTTTTTGACAGAGATGTTCAGTGCCTGATGATAGATCATCACAATGCATAAATCAGGTACATTTATTCTGCCATCTTTTAAAATACTCTGATCTACTATAAAGAATTTGGCAATTTCTACTGCTTTTAATTCCATTATTTAAGGTATGGCAGGCTTTCTTCTGCATACACAATAACTTCTCCTTTCAAAAGCCCTATCATATTGTGATATTTTTGAAATCATTAGGAAATCATTAGCAATCCATACGTAAATTCAAATTCAAATGTATTTGCAAATGGCAAGATTTCATTCTTTTTAATAGCTGAATAATATTCCATTGTATATATATACCATATCTTCTTTATCCATTCATCAGTTGATGGACATCTGGGCTCTTTCCATATTTTGGCTATCATGGACCTTGCTGCTATAAATATTGGGGTGTATGTGCCCCTTCAGATCACTATTTTCATATCCTTTAGATAAATACCTAGTAGTGCAATTGCTGGGTCATAGGGTAGTTCTATTATAACTTTTTGAGGAACGTTCATACTGTTTTCCAGAGTGGCTTCACAAGTTTGCAGTGATGTGGATGGAACCAGAGTGTATTACGTTAAGCAAAATAAGTCAGAGAAAGACAAATACCATATGATTTCACTCGTATGTGGAATTTAAGAAACAAAACAGATGAACATAGGGGAAGGGAAAAAAAATAAAGTAAGATAAAAACAGAGAGGGAGGCAAACCAGAAGAGACTCTAACTCTAGGAAACAAACTGAGGGTTGCTGGAGGGGAGGTAGGTGGGGGTGGTGTAACTGGGTGATGGGAATTAAGGAGGGCACTTGATGTAATGAGCACCGGGTGTTATATGCAACTGATGAATCAACAAATTCTACCCCTGAAACTAATAATACACCATATGTTAACTAACTTGAATTTAAATAAAATCTAAAAAAAAATTCAAATGTATTTGGTATTGCCGAGTTGAGTTGACTGAGATGTTACTCAAGCGGACAGGTATTTTCTACCCTTAGGTAGGATCACATAGTCTTAGGTAATGACAACTATTTTACAGTATACTCCTGTCTGGCCACCCACATGTTCCTTTGACATTTATCACTTCCTAATTTCAAAAGCATTAAACTATTTCAAGAATTCTTAGAAAATAGGGGCACCTGGCTAGCTCAGTCAGAAGAGCATCCAATGCTTGATCTCAGTGTCATGAGTTCGAGCCCCATGCTGGGTGCAGAGATTACATAAATAAATACACTTTAAAAATTCTTAGAAAATAAAAATAATAATAGTAGAATCTCATTCAGTCATTTAAAAAAGTTGTGTTTAAAGAATTTTCAAT
The DNA here is from genome assembly GCF_964656455.1 of Halichoerus grypus. Lineage (NCBI taxonomy): Eukaryota > Metazoa > Chordata > Mammalia > Carnivora > Phocidae > Halichoerus > Halichoerus grypus. Next base: position 102,616,065 of record NC_135712.1, on the reverse strand, counting down.
CATAAGTGAAAGTACTCACCCGCTGTTCCACCTGGGATAAGTTACTTAATCTCTCTGTTGAAGTAATATTACGTATAACGGGGCTTTGGTGAGGATTAAATGAAATGATACAGTGGTTCTCAAAGTGTGGTCTCTGAATCAGCAGCATCAGCACCACCTGGAACTTGTTAGAAATGCAAATTATTTAGCCCCACCTCTAAGTGACTTTGATGTATCATGCTGAAGTTTGTGAACCCACCAGGATTAAGTATTCAAAACATCTAGCACATAGTAAGAATCATAGCTATCAATTTCTAATATGTAGCATGTGGAAAGCATTATGCTAGGGTTTTACCTGCCCAATATTACTTAATCACCACAACAATCCAATGAGGTATCACTACATCCATTTTATAAATGAGAAAATTGAGGCCCAGGGAAGATGAGCTTAGATTTGTTCTGTGCTCAGGTTTCTCGTTTTGAGACATCAATGTAATAATATGCCACAGATTCACTCACCTGGTCAGTCACATGTTTATCAGTCTCATTTAGCTTATCACCTCATTTTATAGGTTTAAAAAAAGTGATTCCCAGAGAAAAAAATTTCCAGGAGTCCAATAGTTCAATGGAAGAGTCAAAAGTAGAACTGAAATCTTGAAGCTTCTAGTCTGGGGCTATTTCCATTACAGCACACAGCCCTTAAATTTGGTGGCTCTGATTTCAAAGTAACAAAGGATAATAAAATGTGAAGCTCTCCAAATATGTTTTTTGTTCCAGGGAAAAATGCTTTTTCCGCCCTCCACCCCTCCCCACCCCCAGAATACTCAAGGACCTCAGATATGTGCCAGGGCATTTCATACTATTCTCTCCATGCCCACTTGTATTAAGATCTATATTGTTGACATTACTTAAGTAGTTAGCTTACTGACTAAAGTATCATAGTGTTCTTGTTATCTTGAAAACAAGTATTATTATTTCATGCCCTAAAGAAAAAAAGACCAAAAGTGTTATTGACCCCAGTGTCGGCTAATACGTTGAAAACTCTTGGTACCTTTTTAGCAGTAGAACATTTACCTAAAAAGCAAAATGTTATCTGGATTCCCCTAAATCACATTTTTCATAATGTTATCATATACTCATATGTTGAATTGTTTATTTACAAATTCAAAGCTGGGCTATTTGTGTAGGATATCCCAGGTTCCAATCACAAACTAGGACTTTATTTTTCTGATGTTTGTTTTAATCAGTTAATTAGTAGTGATGCTCTTGATAGAGATATACATATACAAGCAGTTATTTATTGCAGTGTTTGGAAATTTTCAGAAAAACAGATTCTATAAATTCAGTATTTTCCTGGAAAATCTCAGCATTCTGGGGCCAGGACAAAGTAACTTTTTGTTTTGTTTTGTTTTAAGTATTTTATTTATTTATTTGAGAGAGAGAGAACATGAGAAAGGGGGCAGAGGGAGAGAGAGGAGAGGGAGAAGCAGACTCCCCACTGAGCAGGGAGCCCAACGTGGGGCTGGATCCCCAGGATCACAACCTGAGCCAAAGGCAGATGCTTAATGACTGAGCCACCCAGGTGCCCCCAAAGTAACTTTTTGTACTTTGGGGAAAAAGCTGTGTTGTTTGTTCATTTTTCAAATCAGAGACTCATGGACTAGGACATCTAATTTGGGCTGTGTTCTATTGCTGTGACTTCGCATGGCTTACTGACCCCCAATTGGGGACATTTATTTCCTCATCTATTAAAAAGGATGATAGGGGCGCCTGGGTGGCTCAGTCGGTTGAGTGTCTGACTCTTGATTTCAGCTCAGGTCATGATCTTGGGGTCATGAAATGGAGGGAGCCCTGCATGAGCCTTCCCCTGAGCGGGAAGTCGGGTTGAGATTTTCGCTCTCCCTCTCCCTCTGCCCCCCCATGTTTACTCACTCTATAATAAATAAATATTTAAAGATAGATAGATGATAGATAGATAGATAGATAGATATATAGATAGATAGATAGATGATAGGATGGCAAATAGTTGCATGATTTTAATGTTTGGAAACTAAAGGAATTCTGTAGCTTCACTAACTTAGGACAGATTCACATACTTTAGAACTCCTGCCAGCCCAAACCTTATCATTTTCCCAAAAAGCACATTCACATTTTGTTGCTGATAAATAACACAGTGGAAGCTTGCTTAATTCCCACTTGACTAAAATAATAAGGTTAAGAGTGTCAGCATCAGAGATACAGCACAAGACTATGGACTTCCATTTTTGTATTACTTATAGGGTGTCCTCACAGTATATACAAATACCATATACTTCTGACTAGGTTTTACAAGTTTTTACTAGTAAACAATATGGTATAACAAAGTAATACTTTCTTTTTTTTACTAGAGTTATGCTATTTATTCAGTTTCACATATAGCAATTCTAAAATTTAATGTTCACATCTATAACACGAGTAGTATACTACCTGCTTACTTTTTTTCCTAGTTGATATATTAATTCATTTGAAAAATTAGACACATCAATGTGGCACTTTATGTTTTTTGAGGCATTTCAGGAGCACCTGGGTGGCTTAGTCAGTTAGGTTTCGGACCCTTGGTTTCGGCTCAGGTCCTGATCAAGCCCTGGGTCTGGCTCTGTGCTGAGCATGGACCCTGCCTGAGATTCTCCTTCACCTTCTCCCTCTGCCCCTCCCCCACTCATGCACACGCACGCTCACTCTCTCTGTCTAAATGAATAAATAAAATAAATAAAATGAATAAATAAAAATCTTTTAAAAAAAAAAAAACATTTCATACACGATTATTTGGTTCTTACACAAATCCTATAAGCCAGTATGATGGATTCAGGGATTTTCATTTTATAAATGAGGAAACTGAATGAGTCTGATCTGTTCATTGTCACACAGCAAGTTTTGACTCAGGTCTCCTGATAACTAATTCTTTTCAAACTTCAGCAGTCTATCATTACCTATAAGTCAGGTCACTGTCCCTTCCATGAGTCATTTGCACTAACAAACTTGGTAAAGAAAAGTTTTAGTTTGTAGAAAGTCAGTGGATGTGAATTTGAGAAAACAAAGTTAATAATGGTGTTAACATGTAATTACAAAAGGGAAAAAGAAATCTAGCTAACCACTAACCTGGTCTCATACTTGCATGACTTGGAGGTACATCAACCTAGTGATACTGGTTACTTCTGGGGAGAGGGAGAACAGATGAGATGTAGACTATAGGTTTATAATGTTATAGAGTGTGTGTGTGTGTGTGTGTGTGTGTGTGTGTTGAGGGTGTGTGAAGAATGGGTATCTGCCATGTTGTTTACATATAGGTGGGCCTAATAGGTGATTATAGTTGGGAATAGGGATGAAGGACAATAAGTTACATCCCCTAGTCTCCTCCCAAATTTTTAACCAACTGAGCTATAGAGGGCAGACACAAAATGATCAAAATCAGTTTTATTACTGACAAGGTCTGGATAGGTGCATGCACCTTAAATGTGTGACCACATGGCCTAGCATTTACCTCTTAATTAGACAGAATGACTTGCCCAGGTACCAGTACATTTGGATAACCACAGGCTCCCCTACACAGGGGCAGACCGGCCCCTGCAGGCTTATAGGTGGAAGTGGGGAAAACACAAGCAGATAGACTGACTGTAAGGGGCTAAGTGGGGCATGGCTGGTTCCTTCTCCAAACTCACTAATCAGATAAGTTGTGACTGCTATCCTTGGAAGACACTGGAAGTGAACCCCCATACTTTTCCTTCTTGGGGAATAGACTATTCCATCACTCCATGGAAATGTGGAGGGGTACTGGAGGTAAAGTGTTTCTTCCTAACATTTATCAAAATTTGGGGACAGGTGAGTAAGTATCCCTTATACACAGGTGGCTCCCTAGGCTTAGTGCTATTTGGAACTGCCCTCCTCCCTTCATTTGGGAGGCATGGTGATTTTTGAGGCATGTCTTTTTTGACAGCTCATAGACTTTTTATTTGCTTGCTGTTTTTCCCTTGGCCAAGTCCCAGATAGATAAGGCAATATGAAACTATGGCCTCTCCCCATTTTGCATCCATGAAATAGTTTTTGTTTTCCTTTCATCAGTCTTACTGTACATGGTGAATAATAGTAAAGACTTTCAAACCATAGAAGGACACATGGCTTCAACTTTTACAGATGTTATTTTTCTAGTACATGTACATATTCCTCTGGCAATATCATAAGATTTCAGTGACCACTGTCATTGCATCAGGAATCTGACTGTGGAAGCCATGAGGAGATCGCCTGGACTCAGACCTACTGGCTCAGCCACAACTCAACCCTTCCATGTGATGTTCAGGAAGTGTTTAGCCATATGAGTGGATGTTAATGGCATGGCTCTCAAGAAAAAATAGTAATTGAGAATTTTACTAAATTAGCTTCCTTTTGACCAAATAACACCAGTTTTATTTTTCAACATTTAATTAAGACATACGAAATTGTCAGTTTGGTGTCACCAATAATCATTCAGAATTTAGAGAAGCTTTCCTGAGGAGTTGCATGAAAGTAATTCATCTGTCATTTACTGACTAACCATTAGGTGCCAGCCATCATAGATAAAATGAGGAATAACACAGGGTTCCTACCTTTGAGGAACTCACAGTCTAGATAGGGAGAGAATGATACAAGTGAATAATTATGATACAAAGTGGAAAATAGGGAAGGAAAGATAAGTCAGCAAGAAATGAAGGGCCTTCTATGCTGAACTAAAAGTTTGAACTTGACCCTTTAGCCACTAGCCATTCATCCCAAGCAATTAAAGAAAGGACCGACTATTTAGATTTGTGTTTTGTGACTCTTAAGTGTAGTGTCATGGAAGACAATGGGCAGAGGAGAGAGAAAGGAGAAACATAGCAATAATCTGGGGGAAAGATAGTAAGAGCCCAAACTCAGGCAATGAAAAGAATGAAATTGTCACTTTCCTTGTTTTTAAATCATGTTTAGAAAGCATGAAGTTCTCTACTAAAGATTAAAACTGTCATAAAGAAATAATGTAAGGAGTCTTCAACCTGAGGGTAACCAGAAATTGCTTTGCCAAAATTCTTCTCCCATAGCATACCTCACATTTGAAGCCAGAATCAATTCCTACCTGCTGTGGGATTAGAGTTTCTGTAATCTTAACAGATCATGGTAGTTGCTGAAAATATCAAGAGAAGTTTAAAGTACATTTACATTTAAAATAAAGCACGAGAAATTATAATAAAATGAAATACATTCAATAGAAAACTAATTCTAGTAAGTCTGGGAAGCCAGCTTAACACAATAGCACTTTATACACTTATCTTTAATCCAATAATTCTTACATTTTATTTTGTATTATAATTTATACATACAAGTCTAATCAGCCCACCAGACTGTGAGCTCTCTCCCTGAGGACTCAGTCAATTTTTTATACCTCCAAACTGCCTGCTACAGAGACTTGCTTCTAGTGGAGGTTCAATATTTATATACTCAACAGTATTTTTTATTGAGTACCAACCAGGTGCCAGATGCTGGGACTCCATCAGTGTTAGGGAGACTTTCTTGATGAACTGACAGTCCATTAGGGACAGGAAATTTCCATATCCTGTGAGGAAGCTTATGACGGGAGGTGTGGGAGATGCTAAGGATGTTCAGAGCACAGCATTTAAGCCACATGTAAGGGGGAAAGTAAACCATCTCAAGGGAGTAAGAATAAAAGCAAGCAGAAGTTAAGGAGATGGAAAGGAAGTAAAGAGTGTGCCACACAGAGGGAAAAGCATCTGCACAGACCAGGAGGATGGAGGACAGCATGGGGCATTGGCTCACAGGAAGGAGGGTCCCGATGGCTTGCAGTGCAGAGAGCCAGATGGCGATGTGGAGGGGTGAGGGTAGCAGAATAAGCCAGGTGCAAATCATGAAATTGCCTGTACCATATCAGCACAGGGGCTGGCACAGAATAAGACTTTTCACATTTCTTATTTCATTTTACCTTCTTAGTAACATTATTCTAGATGGAGGACTTAGATTAAGTAACTTTCCTGGGCCAACTAATTGAATGACAGAACCAGGACTGGAACCAGCTGTTTTACCTTTACCATGGCTTCCACCAGCCCAGTTGCCACTCAGTGTGTGCGTAAGAACTCGTGCCATGGTGACTGTCTGAAATGACTTGATTGAAGGGAGAAAGGGGCTCCAAATTGCTCCAAATAGCGCTCTCTAGACAGAGCAGAGCAGATAGCATGCTTCCATAGCAGATGCTGATGGTCAGTGGGGTCCACTAAAGCGGCTACAGAAATGCATTGACAGGGTGGGGGGAGCCTGAGCACCCTCCCTCTTCATGCATTTCAAGACACTAATCCTAACAGTCATTGTCACTAGATTGCAGTGTTCCAAATCCCCTCTCAGGGCATGATTAAACATTGGTCTCTTTAGGTGTAAAATACTGTGTCTGTTTGACAACAGCATCCCATAAAAACAAATTAGGTGAGCTTGGTAGAAATTCAGGTGCGAGATGTAAAATGAACCAAGCATTAGGCAGAAAGACATGATAATGGTTTCAAAGTGGAATTAACTTATGGACATCTGGGAAGCAGATCTTTTTTCTGGCCCAAGCACCTTTCACAGGCAAACCGGCTTCCCCCAAGGGCAGGTCCAGAACATAAGGGTTCAGAAAACTGCCACCATCATTGAAAACTACAAATGTGCATCAGAAAGGCCTTTCCATTTTTGTTTAGCAGAGAGAAATGCAAAGAATGTATCAATTGATGATACACTGAAATTCTTACTTGCTGACACATTTTCATAACTATTAGCCTTGTGAAATTGGTCACTATAATGCATTCAGTTAGTTCAAATGAACTGCTGAGAGGAATTACATATTTGTTCATAAAGTAATTTATAATGAATTATTAACAAGGCTTCAGTTCAGTACATACATGGTTTATTAGCAAATTGAGATCGTCCTTCACTGAGCAGAGTCAGCATGGCTATAGCTGACAGTTCTACCATTTTAAATGAATGGATTAGCCACTGCTTCTTTGCTGAGAAAGAAGGACAGTGAAGCTGTGGCTCACTTTTCTCATGATTCCTCTAAGTTTCTATAGTTGCTGAACTTCTATTTTAAAAAAGATGAGGGTAGCCAGAATATTTTGCATTAAACATTATTTTTATTGAAGACTTTTTGTCCATTGCTTCTAAGTACAACTGGAATTTCAACCTGCCCCATGGCTTCAAATACAGCTAATATGTTGTACTTTACCCCTGAACTCCAGGCTTGGGTATCCAACTGTCTACTCTGCATCTCCATTAGGATATATAATTGATGCCTCAATTTTATCATGTCTGAAACAGATCTTCTTAGTCCTTTACCAAAACTGCTTCTTTAGCAGAATTTCCAATATTGGTTAATGACAACTCTATCCTGCTCATTGCTTAGGCCAAAACCTCAGAGCTTACCCTCCAAGGGCAGGCCCAGAACATAAGGGATCAGAAAACCACCATCATGGAAAACTGAAAGTGTGGATCAGAAAGGCCTCCTCAACTCCTTTCTTTCCTTTACAGTCCATCTATGTATATTTATAACCAATATTTCAGGAAATCCTCTTATTAAGAATTTGACCACATCTCAGGTACCTGGGTGGCGCAATCTGTTAAGCATCTGACTCTTGGTCCCAGTTCAGATAATGATCTCAGGGTTGTGAGATTGAGCCCCACATCAGGCTGCACACTCAGCACAGAGTCTGCTTGAGATCCTCTCTCTCTCTCCCTCTGCCCCTCCTGCTCATGCTCTTTCTCTCTCTCAAATCAATTGATTGATTAAATTAAATTTAAAAAAAAGAATTTGACCACATCTCAACACCACCTACACTGTTACCCTGTTTTAATCCACCATCATCTCTTGCCTGAATTATTTTAGTAGTCTAAAAACTCCTGTCCCTTTTTCTGCCCCAGGTCCCCACTAGTTTATTCTCAACACAGCAGTCAAAATGTTTCTTTAAACTAAGACAGACCATGGAACTCCTCTGCAAGCCTTTAATAGCTTTTCATCTCATTCAGCACACAACCAGACCTGGACCCCCATTACCAACCCCACCTCATCTATTTCCATTCCCGCTCCCCTGGCCTGTTTGACAAAATCCGTGAATGAAACAATCATGGGTTCTATTTCTGGGTTTCAAGGTCAGCATAGTGCTGTACTAAGGGCACAGGTCACGGTTTAAAATCCAGTTCAGCCACTTAATAGTTTACTTAGCCAAATTACTTAATTTCTTCATTTCTTCATCTGTAAAATGGAGATATATACATTGACTACAAAGTAAATTACATAAACGCCTGCCATATGTTTTGTGGTAAGTACAAGTGAGCTGCTTTTTATAATCATTTCTTTGTCTTTAATGGAAATATTTATTTATCATATTATAGTTTTGAAGCTTATGTGTAGCAAAACTCTTTTTTATTTTAGAGAGAGAGAGCACAAGCAGGAGGAGGGAGGGGCAGAGGGAAAAGCAGTTTCCCCGCCGAGCAGGGAGCCTGTCCAGGGGCTCGATCCCAGGACCCTGCGACCGTGACCTGAGCCAAAGGTAGACACTTAACCAACTGAACCACCCAGGTGCCCTGTAGCAAAAACTATTTTGAAAACTATTTTAAAGTAGTGGGGCGCTCGGGTGGCTCAGTAGGTTAAGCGTCTGACTCTTGATTTTGGCTCAGGTCATGATCTCAGGGTCCTGGGATCGAGCCCCAACATAATGTGGGAAATTTTAGTTTAAATGTGCTCAACTAAGAGGTTTTATGAATTATCAGTATTATCAGTAAAGTAATCAATATTATCAGTAAAAGGAGGATTTTATTATATTTGATACTGGATGAGCAATGATCACAGTCTCCTTATTATACAAAATGTTCGGTAAAACAGTTCGCAAATTTAAAGCTGAGTTGGCATTACTTTCTTTTAAATAAATAGAGTATTTTAAGAATGAAAATATAGAAATGTTTTCATTGTTACAAGATGTAATAGCTGATTTGATGTGTGTCTCATATTAAAATGCTTCATCTGTATACCTTAAAAACTTGGAAAATAATTTTCTAACCTGCTTTAAAATTTTCCAAATAAACACTTTCATTGTTTTTTTTAACCTGTGTGTGTGTGTGTGTGTGTGTGTGTACATATGTGTGTGTATCTCACATCAGAACCTTCCAAATAGTATCCAGAAGCAACTGACATTCAATGGAAGTACATATTCAGGGAAGGTAGCCAATTAAAAAAAAAAAAAAATAGAAAACTTCAGCATCACTGGTGGCAGAAATTGAAAAAAGACTTAGTAAATGCAGCTAACAATGCACTTTTCCCATTTGAAACTACATATCTTTGAGCAAATGTTCAATGGGGCATTGTTAGTAATTGCAAAAAAGATGAATTAACCTAAATGTGCATCACTATAGAAATGGACAAATTTGTGGTCTATTCATATAATGTAATTCTATACAACTGTAAAAATGAGAGAACTAGAGCTAATGCAATCATATGGCTAATTTTCAAAAACACTTTTTTGAGCTAAAACAAGTAAGTTGCAGAAGGATATATAAATGTTGAGACTATATACATCATTTAAGAACATATAAAATAATATCAAATGCTGTATTTATTGTTATAGACATGTCCATATGTAATAAAAGTAAAAACATGCATGGGAGAGAGACACACCAAATTCAAAGAATATTGGCTTCTGGAGGAGGGAGAATGGGATCTGGGGAAGGTTCTGAAGGGGCTTCAGTGATTATTTTCATATGATTACTCATACTGGGTAGTGGATATGTAAGTTTTTCTTTTATTATTCTCTGTACTTTTATGAATACCTGAAACATTTCATATTTAAAAATGTTTTCTGCTGTTAAAAATGGTTTTCTTATAAAATCCCTTTGAGGAAATTACAGCAATGACAAATTTGTAGACAAATCTGTGGCAAAAGCATTCTGAGATGCTCTATTAATTTTAGAAAGCTGGCATGAAACTGCTGTGGATTTCTGAAAGTGTGGATTATTGTGTTTTCTAGCCATTGAGGAAACTCCCTCAGAGTGTTAAATATAAAATACCAGAAAGCCAAACAACCTAGAGGAACATAACCTCTCAGAATCTAAAAGCAGATAAAAATGTAGGGGAGGGGAATGGGAGCAGCAGATCAGTATTTTTGACTTTGAACTCCAAGCAACTTTCTATATGCCTCTAACGATTTCTAGTACCACAATGTCTTCCATATTCATAAGAAAAATCAAACAAAAATGCATTAGTAATGATAAAACAATCCATTCTCATTAAATCATGTCAAGGATGATTTCAGATTAGATTTTCCAAGAGACTCAAGTAAAAATTTGGTAGAAAATCTACGTGTCTAAGCCAAGATAATGAAAGCTTTCTATTTGTTCAACTTGGGGAAATGTTTCTTTTCAATTTATTTAATAAATGACTTTCATTTAAGAAACCAAACTCTATAACACTAACATTGTTTACCTATGTCTTAGAACTCAAAAAGCAAAATTTAATTTAAAAAAATACTAATACTAATTTAGCAGAGGTAGTCCAAGTTTAAAAGCTTGTGATTCTTGGAATCCATAGTCTCTCATGGTTCGTCTGGACTCCGAGAAACAAACTGACGGTTCTAGAGGGGAGGAGGGTGGGGGGATGGGTTAGCCCAGTGATGGGTATTAAAGAGGGCACGTACTGCGTGGAGCACTGGGTGTTATACGCAAACAATGAATCATGGAACACTACATCAAAAACTAATGATGTATGGTGACTAACATAACATAATAAAATTAAATTAAATTAAAAAATAAAACAGTAAAAAAAGATAAAACCATTCATATTAAAAAAAAAAAAAGCTTGTGATTGAATCTCCAACTCAAAGGTGAGGAGAACCACAGTAAATGAAGAAAATGTGGATTCAAAGTCTACCAAAAGAGCCATGTTATCCCTTTTAAATAAAGGAAGAGAGACAATTAAAGAAAGCTTTCAGTGGTGTAAAGAGGTGAGGATTTGTGGTCAGAAATATCCAATTATATTCGTGACTTGGACAAGTCATTATAACCCTGCTTAGCTTCACTTTTCTTACTTGTAAAATGACAATAATAAGATTACTTTGAGGATCAGTGAAAAAAAAATACATGAGGTTAGGAGGAGGGTACTGGGTATTTACTCTATAAAGACAGCGAGCAGACCCTCAAGGCATTTTTAGCATGTAAAAATACAAATATATACATGTAATTAAAAAGCTACTGAGGTCCAGGGCCACCACGTGCAGTTGGGGCACAGCACAACACCACGTGGTACAGTTCACATACACCATGATGGGGAAAGTACAGGGCTATTTTCTTATATTGTGTAATGGATAGTGTTATTGCCAGATACGAATATGAGGAAAACATCATCTCCCTCTTAAAAAAAATTCCCAGCTCAGAGAAGACAGTGCAACAACAGGCACATAAACAGATCGTTACAAAAGAATGTGGGAGTGCAAAGACAGAAACAGTCGCAGGAAAAGAAAACTTAACACCACTGGGGATTTACAGAGAGACCGTGCCTCAACCAAACCTGAAATCATGAATAGCAGTCAGTAGAGAGAGTGTAGGACAGGAGCTTTGTCGGCCCTGGGGAGTAATGACTGAGGTATAAAGACAAGAAAGAGTCTAATGTATCTGAGGAGCTTCAAGCAGTTTGGTGTTAGATCTGACTGCTCAAAAACACAGATCTGACGTGTGCATTGTGGTCTAGCATTACAGCTACAGATATGACCACTAGCCTTGGAATAGCCCAATCAGTGAAGTCCTGTCTCAAGAAATGGTAAGTGTTGGCGAAGATGTGGAGGACTGTGCACTGTTGTGCACTGTTGATAGGCTTGTAAATTTATGCAGTAACTATGAAAAACAGTATAGAGTTTTCTCAAAAAACTAAATAAAGAAGTACCATATGATCCAGTAATTCCACTGCTGGGTATTTACAGCAGTTAGAATGGCTAAAATCAACAAGACAGGAAACAACAAATGTTGGCAGGGATGCGGAGAAAGGGGAACCCTCCTACACTGTTGGTGGGAATGCAAGCTGGTGCAGCCACTCTGGAAGACAGTATGGAGGTTCCTCAAGAAGTTAAAAATAGAGCTACCCTATGACCCAGCAATTGCACTACTGAGTATTTACTCTAAAGATACAGATGTAGTGAAATGAAGGGGCACTTACACCCCAATGTTCATAGCAGCAATGTCCACAATAGCCAAACTGTGGAAGGAGCCGAGATGCCCTTCAACAGATGAATGGATAAAGAAGATGTGGTTTATATATACAATGGAATATTACTCAGCCATCAGAAAGGATGAATACCTACCATTTATATCAATGTGGATGGAATTGGAGGGGTTTATGCTAAGTGAAATAAGTCAATCAGAGAAAGGCAATTATCATATAGTTTCACTCATATGTGGAATATAAGAAATAGCACAGAGGAACATAGGGGAAGGGAGGGAAAACTGAATGGGAAGAAATCAGAGAGGGAGACAAACCATGAGAAATTCTTAACTCTGGGAAACAAACTGAGGGTTGCTGGAGGGGAGGTGGGTGGGGGTTGGGGTAACTGGGTGATAGGCATTAAGGAGGGCATGTGATATGATGAGCACTGGATGTTAGACGCAACTGATGAATCATAGAACACTACATCAGAAACTAATGATGTACTATATGTTGGCTAATTGAATTTAAATTTAAAAAAAGTACAGCATAGGGAATATAGTCAATAATATTTTAATACACTTGGAGTGAGCATTTTGTAACGTATACAGTTGTTGGATCCTATGTGGTACATCTGAAACTAATTTAGTATATGTCAACTCCACTTCAACTAAAACAAAAAAATTTTTTTTGAATAAGTAAACTCCTATCTTCCATATGTACACTCTCTAGGCCCTTAGATTAACCTAGAGCTTGATGTTCTGCTTAGGACCATTTTTGCCTTCTAGTGTGCCTTCCATTAGACTCATTAGTCCTACTCATTACTTTCTTTTTCTTGGTTTACTAGTACTTCCTTGCATCCTGTGCCATTGACCACTTTCAACTTACTCCCCATCCCGATGAATTAGACCTAGAGTTTCCTTATGATGTTTTAAAACAATCAGCATAGAACTCCTTGTCTTTCAGTTAAAATAATATTTATTTGTGTTTATCTAATTACAGCGGTGATGTGATACATCATAATTTATTTAAGCAATTTGATATTGTTAAAAATTTTGGTTTTTTTCAGTATTTGCTATTATAAATTATATGAGGTGACAACCTTACATGAACCTCTGTGATTTTAAACACTATGTCATTTAACATCTGTGATTTTTCTCCTGTGAATACATTTATAGAAGTATAACTGTTGAGCAAAAAAGGTGTATTTTTTTTTAAATTTAACATATTGCTAAATTGCTCTCCATAAAAGCTGTTCCAATTTATCCTCCCACCCTCATGTGGGAAGTGCCTGTTTCTCCATCTTCCCTGTTATTTTCAATCCACACTGCCAGGCTTAGTCTATAAAGTGGCCCTATATCTTGCTTGGGCATGTGTAGTCAGCATACAGAAGTTCCTGTGAGATGACTAGAGAACAGATATTCTTATCCTGATTAGAAGAAATAAGTTCATATATTGACAAGTTAAGCAAGCTATGGAAATTCTACAGTAGCAAGCAGTCGGAGGCAAAGTCCTAGTGCTGCTTAGCCTAGATCAGTGTTTGCTCCATGCAAACAGCAGGCATGACTTCTTTTGCCTACATTTTTTAAATCGGAAGATTTAACATAAAAAATCTAGATTTATGGCTTTTGTAGGAAAAAAATAGGACATCTGGAAACAGTATGCTCACCAGGTACAACCAACTAGAGCTAAGACATGCTGCCCCCTTCAGACAAGGCAGGTACCTCCAGGTGACCACCTACATAGCCCACCTACCTGGCTTCACTCATTAATGTTACCTGCCTCACCCCTGTCAGCACGTGAATTTGAAACTCTACCCCAAGTATTATTTCTTTACAGAAATAACAGTAGAATTCTGTTGGAACAGAATTACAACAGAGATTTAGATGTACTGAAGATCAAACCATGACCTCTGAAATGTATCAACAACAGTAGGGCTTCTGAGTTGGTGCATACTAGACAGTTCTACATTATAAAGAGATTTTATCATAATGTGTTTACATAAATATATACATAATTCTTATATTGAAATATGCATACAACAAATATAATTGCTAGTCTATTATTAGAAAATATATGCAACAATAGACTTTAAACAAGAAATACTAGAATTTTGTTCACACATACTTTCCAATTTAATTCAAACTCAAACTGCAATAAGCTTACTTGGAAAAATAATAGCCAATTAAAAAATTTAAATATCTAGCCCGTGATCTGAGGACAGAATTATATTCATTTCATTAAGTTCAAAAGTGTAATTAGACATATATCTGTGCATGGTGTCAGAATTCTGCAGGCAGTTAGTTATGCAAGACCATGCAGGAATTAAAGCCTTTGAAATAGGTGTTCTGAAGTCTTTTCAATTGCAACATAAATATAATCATGCAGAGTAAAGATGGCAAAACCCTCAGGAGAAAGCTGAACAAATGATAGGAGTATAAGCACATACCTTTGTTAGAAGAAATAGGCCTGAGGTTTTATTTTAGTAAATCTTAGTTAAACATATCAAGAGGATTTATGCTAAGGTTTGCAAGTAATATAGAGTTACTTTAAAGCACAAGGCATGGGTCTTAAGATGTCTTCTATAAAGTGATTTATATGACAAGTAAGAAAGAGAATATTTTAAAGGTTTGTTTTATTTCAATGACTTCTGAGATAAAAATAAATGCCTTCTTCACCAAAACATCTATTGCCCTGCAACAGTAGCAAAAGATTAAATGAATAAAGAATTTAGAAGTGTGCTAATCTGGTTAATTTAAAACACAATAGTGCCTGCTATTCCAGCTTTCCAGATCTTAGTATCTACTTTAGTATTTTTTATTTCTTAATTATTTATCAAGGAGAATTTCAAAACATATACAAAAATAGAGTAGCATAAGGAATCTCCATGTACCCATCACCCAGCCTTACTAACTATCAAATGTTGGCAAATCCTGCCATACCCACAACCCCAACCACCTTGCCTCTTTTGAATTCATTTGAAGCAAATCACAGATATCATAACATTTTATCCATAAATATTTCAGTACATATCTCTGAAAGATGTCTTTTTTCCTTAAACATAACCACACTACCATGATCACACCTGAAAAACAAAATAATTCCTCAATATTGTCAAATTTCCTATTAGCATTCTAAGCTCCAATTGTCTCACAAATGTCATAATTCTTATAACTTACTTTTTTAAATCAGGCTTGAAATAAGGTACTTACATTGTAATTATTACTTCGTCTTTTATGTTGCTTTATATTGTTAGGTTCCTTCTCCATCTCTTTTTTTTCTTGAAATTTATTTCATAAAACAAATTAAGTTTTAAAATGAACTGTAACTATAGGAAATAAAATTTAAACTTGGTTTTTGTTTTTCAAAAAATTAATATCTAATTAAAACGGGGGGAAAGGGAATCAATGTTTGGTAAAATGTGTATAAATGAGTATATGGGTGTGTGAGAGTCAGCATCCTTTTTAGGAACATTTAGCAACAATGTGATCACTCATTTACTCTTGCAGGCATTCATTTATTTACTCTTCCATCCATCCATCCACCCATCCATCTATCCATCCAACAGCACTCTCTGAGCATTCTATATGCCAGCACTCCTGTAGTCGGTAGGGCCTACCAATAAGACACTTCTCCCTGCCCTCAAGCTGCTTGCTCATTTAAGAGTCAGAACTATAAACAAATACAGTGTGGCAGGTGCTCCAATTATTTCTGCAGTCCAATTACACAACAAAGAAGGAATTGCCTCTCCATGCTCTATTTCTAAATTTGTACTTGATTTTTGAATCCCCCAATAATCTGGGTCAATGTGGACATTCTGTGCCTTGAAGATTATTTCCAACTCAGCACTTCCTAACACAGGAACAACAATACCTTCTTATTACACTTCTGTTCCTCAGAAGGCACTGATTCCAGTCCAGTATGCACCTACACGCATTATCACCTTCATCAATTAACTTCATGTTTGTAAAGCGTCCATTGAGACCCAGTTCACTGTGCACCACGTAGGAAGGACCAGCTGCTGCACAAGGTGAGCTTGTACAGGCATATACTTGCACAGTGCATATGTGACCTAGCCATGCATCAGTAGATATTCCTCCGCACTCTTAGAACAGAAAGTTGGCTTTACAGTGTTGACTTCTTCACTAAAAAATGAAAGGCCTTTTCTCCCTTCTCGATCTAGCTGAGAGCTTCATATAATCTTTTTTAATAACCCACAGGAAATTTTCATGCATCCTTGTCAGGTCAGGAAAGCCTTGCAGCCAGGTCCCCTCTCAAACTTGGTAAGACTTCATCTTGCCCAGGTTTCTGTGTCACTCCTATCCAGGCAATCTACAGTCAGCCTCTGCTTGAGCATACTAATCTATCTCAGTGGATCCAAAGACCTATAGCATACTCCTCCAGAGTTGCTGCCTTCCTTAAGCATCCTACCTCACTGATATCCAAGCTATCTTTTTTAGGAGGTGGTGGGAATCTATAGTAAGTAAATCTGAAATATGTGACTCTGGAAACTGTGTAAAAGGAGAAGGCTAAGCTCAAGAGAAAGATTGGATCCCCGGTGATCCAACAGGGAGGAGAAGATGTGGGGCAGTCAGGGAAGGTACAGAGGCTGGAGAAGCATGGTGGGCTAGCAAATTATCTATCCTACACAGAGCCAGTCTTCCTCTTACACTCTACCTCCAATCAATTGTAAATCCTGTGGGCTCCTCCCTCAGAATATTTCTAGAATCTGACTACTCCTCCTCCCACTATACACCACAGCTCCAGCCATCATCATCTCTTACCTAGATCAATGTCATGGCTTTTAAACTGGTCTCCCGGGGCGCCTGGGTGGCTCAGTTGGTTAAGCGACTGCCTTCGGCTCAGGTCATGGTCCTGGAGTCCCGGGATCGAGTCCCACATCAGGCTCCCTGCTCAGCAGGGAGTCTGCTTCTCCCTCTGACCCTCCTCCCTCTCATGCTCTCTGTCTCTCATTGTCTCTCTCGCAAATAAATAAAATCTTAAAAAAAAAAAAATTTAACTGGTCTCCCTCCTTCCTCACCAGATGCTCTCCCACTTCTGGACCTTTGCATTTGCAGTTGCCTCTCCTTGAAGTTCTTCCTCTAGGTGCCTTGTCGCTCACTCTTCACCTCTTTCAGGTCTTTGTTCAAATGTTACTTTGTTTCTGAAACCTTCCTCCAACCCCCATTCTTAGAAATATCACAGACACACTCACATCCAAATCTCCCTTTTAACTTCCCTAGCTAATTTTTCTTCACTTTGTTATACACTGTATTTTTTCTTTTTCAGTTTGCTTATTGTCTGTTTCCCATCTTCTCCCTAGAAGGTTAGTTAGCTTTATGAGGATGTAAATTTTGTCTTTTTGTTCACCGCTGTGTTCTTAGTGCCTAAAAGTACCTGGCACATAGTAGGTGCTTGGTAAACACTGAATGAATCAATGAATCAATCAATGACTTCTTCTCTCAAGGAATTAGGGAGATTTCTGCATGACACCAAGTTAGGCATAACTCTTATCTTTGAGACACAGAAACACAGTGATACTTTAATGGTAATAGCAAAGGTGTATCTAATATAGTTATGAACTGAATTGGGAATGTTAGGTGTGTGGGGAGGTCCTTGGTAAATTGGGACAAGAATCAGCTAAAATTCGTAGTTGTGCTAAGGATGCTCAGAGTAATAAAAAGAAAATGCTGGAGAGTAAGGAGGCCCTGATCACCTATGTCACCATGCTCCTGTGGTCCAATATTATAGCCCTTCACTTAATACACACTTCTACCCCCACCCACCACACACACACACACACACACACACACACACCTGTATTTTCCCTGTGCTAGGTTTCCAACTCTCACTAAAGAATGTTCCAAGAACCAACCCTTTGTTCAGATGCCCTCATCCTCCAGGTAAATTTTCTTTCACAATTTTCTAAGATCTTCTTTTGACAATTGACCCTATCAAGGCTACTTCTTTTTTTTTTTTTTTTTTTAAGATTTTGTTTATTTATTTGACAGAGAGAGACACAGTGAGAGAGGGAACACAAGCAGGGGGAGTGGGAGAGGGAGAAGCAGGCTTGGGAGAGGGAGAAGCAGGCTCCCCGCCGAGCAGGGAGCCCCACGTGGGACTCAATCCTGGGACCCTGGGATCATGACCTGAGCCGAAGGCAGACGCTTAACGACTGAGCCACCCAGGCGCCCCTATCAGGACTACTTGCAAGTGAAACACTGAACCTCAAAACAAGGCATCAGAATCTTAACTCCTCTCTTCCAAGGATGTCCTTTGGCCCCCATGCAAGTTTTCCCTGCTCCCTCCCCACAGGTATTTGATTTTCACAACCAAAATGGATGGGAAGACAGAGCCTCTGTCAGGCCAACAAATGTCCAGTTACACTCTTCCCCAGTATAGTATCAATGGCCTTACATGTCCAAAACTAAGAGGGGCTACTTAAAGGTATTCCTCCAACAGAGACCTCTGCACCAAGGTGATGTTAAAAAACAAATGACTAAATAACCAAATCCTCTGAGCTGTGAGCATGTATGGATTTAATGTTGAAAAATCCTACTGAATTAAACTGTTTATTACTGCATGCTCCTTGGTATATCTGGGGTGTTTTTTAAGATTTTATTTATTTATTTGAGAGAGAGAGAGAGAGAGAGATGGCAAAAGAGAGCACAATCAAGATGGGGGGGTGTGGGGGGAGAGGGAGAAGCAGGCTCCCCGCTGAGCAGGGAGCCCAATGTGAGTCTGGATCCCAGGACCCTGGGATCATGACCTGACCCGAAGGCAGACACTTAAGCGACTGAGCCACCCAGGCGCCCCTCAACCATCTATTAATAAAGAATTTTTGACAGAGCAAGAAGAGCTTGAGTTTAGGTATGGCCAGTTGTTGCCCATCTTAAATGGGGCAGAAAATCTATTATGCTAATGTGCATTTGTAATAGGCAGATTTTTTTAACAAATTGTGAATTAAGTGGGTTTTAATTGGGGAGTATGAGTGATGTCCATTGTGATTGATCTTATTAAAAGGATAAATCTTTTATGCATGAAGTTTTAATATTTCAACCATGAGATTAGCACTGTTACATTGCAAATCTCATTTAAATTGTTTGCCAAAGGCCTGAATTAAAAACAATTTATGATAATACAAAGTCATCACGGCCAGAAAGCAATGACAGATAACTTTTAGTGAGTTTCAGAAAATTGTTCATTTAACAAAATGGTTTCCAAGTCAAATTTGATACATCTGTGAAAGAAAATCTTAGTGATGTGCTAATTACCTTAGGGGGTTTATTACTTTTAAAAAGTGTTAAAATTAGTTATATCTAGAGAAGGAACTCCAATTCCTTTGTCGCAATGAATAATGCAAAGGTTTGTTTAAATCCATGCAGTCCTATTTATAAAAGAACACCTGGGTAGCTTTATTTTGAGCTTAGAACAAAACATAAAATTGTTGAGAACATGATATTTAAATATACTCATTTACATTCTTAGGCAGATCAGCAGTGGTAAAATAGCCTTGCTGAGAATATAGAAATCTAGATCAATGATGTTGTATCAACCAGTAGCCTTCAGTAAGAGGAAAAGGGGAGAATGTTAAGATCATCAGGACGCAGGTACTGATAGTGTCTCCCTTGTGGAAGGAAAAAGGGCAGGTCACCCCCTTAGTGAATGCAGAGAGAGAATTTCTGGCAGCAGGGACTCTACTTTGACTCTGTTCTAGTCTGTTGCCCTCCTTTCAACCCACTCCTGGCTCAAATGTGTCCCTTCCAGCACTCCCACCCTCTCCAACACACCCACATGTGCACATACACACACCCCAGTATCTCTGTTGAAATCTCCCCAAATTCTCTTCCCTCCTTTTTTTGGAGACCACCACTTTCACGGGCCACGACCAGCCTCAGAATACCCCATACCCTGAGCTGAATTGGGGGTGGGGGAGCCGGGCAGCTGCCTAGAGCACCAGCCCATAATGGGAATGAGATGTGTCACCACAGGAATAAATCTGACACATGACCACACATGGCTCCTTAACCAGCACAATGTAATTTGGTCCTGCTCCTGGGGTGGAAGAGAGACCCCTCAAATGAAAAGTGGAAACCAAAATAAAAATCTTCACCAGAGGGGCGCCTGGGTGGCTCAGTCGTTAAGTGTCTGCTTTCGGCTCAGGTCATGATCCCAGGGTCCTGGGATCGAGCCCCGCATCGGGCTCCCTGTTCGGCGGGAAGCCTGCTTCTCCCTCTCCCACTCCCCCTGCTTGTGTTCCCTCTCTCGCTGTGTCTCTCTGTCAAATAAATAAATCTTTTAAAAAAAATCTTCACTAAAACACTCCAACCTCTGTTAAATGATTTTTCTATGTACACATGACAATTTCTATATTCACAGTAGATCACCAAAGTGAGCCTCTGATGTCAGCTCTCTTCAGAAACTGAAAACTGCTGTTTACCAGTAATAAGTCTTAGGACCCACATCCATGTACATTTCTACTATTGTTACAGAATACAAATGCTGAACACCACCCAGGTGTGTGTAATAGAAAAGCTATAGAAGTAAAGGGATATCCAAATGAGTGAAAATGGTAGTAACTTCAAGGTACATCAATCCTTCATTATGTACATACTACTTTTATTAATAGAAAATCACTCCCTCCCCTCCTTAACTAAATACATTTTGAATGAATATTGAATAAGTATAAGGTTGAAGGAAGACCAAATCACTAGTCAGAATAGAGGCCCATGGCATAAATCAGAAACTAGTCTGGAAGTAAGGCCATGATACCTGAGCGACTGACAAAACCACCGACCTTTGCTGGCTCCCACCTACTGTCTTGGTCTTCCAGGCTGGTGGCCACTCCCAAGTCATCTGAGGTCACAGCAATCTGGCCTCCCCCAAACTATCTCTCCACAACACTTGGACTAGTAGCTTCAAGTCCGGGCCTGAGAGAGAGTTGCTGAAGGAGGTCGTGCTGGCTTGGCTACCATCTTTAGGCCTGGCACCATCACCCTTTCCCATAGCATCCTCATTCAAGCCTGGGAGATCAGGCCCATTTCCCTCTTCCCATACTGCAGCGGATGCCCGCCTTTCCCCTACTCCTACAATCTCTTCCACCACCAGCCTTCCTGTTTCCCGGAAATATTCATCTTCTCTCTCCATTCAGGCTGCCACTTCCCCATGGTGTGCACTGAGCAGATTCATTCTTGGGTTTCATTTTGAACTTCTCTCTACTGTGTCCTCAGAGTGCTATCATGGAAGCCCACCATGGAAGTAAGAGTAATGAATTGGCAGTAAGCATTGACAGAAACCCATTTCTTGCTTTCTTGAACACATCCAGCCCTTACAGGGGACAGAACCTCACATTGCCCCTCCACATGTTTGCCCTCTGTCTGTGTCCCATATGAGCATTGCCCTGCCCAGAATATTATTAGATTCTACTCACCAGAGACAGAAGATTGAAATCCACATACAAAGGGTCATGAGTACCCTTCTTAGTCACCGAGGGAGCAATAATTTTTAACATGGTAACAACAACCACATTTCTGTCTCTAAAAATCCCCAGAAGTAAAACCCCCTTCTGATAGTTCACTGCCCTCATTCAAAGCCTCACCAAAATTGAACCTATATACTGATTTGTGGTATATAGTACTTAGATTTATCCCAAGAGACCATAAAAGATTTCAAGATTATATTATAATGAAGGTTGAATAATTTTTAATTAATAAAACCTTTATGGAATAATTTTTAACTAACACTCATGAGAATCAGACACTACTTATAATGATAAATTATCATTTAAAATGCAAAGTGTGCAGACATACTAGGGAATAACCACATTAATTACTCACTACAGCCATTAAAATGTTTCCTAGAGTTGCTTCATGCAGTCTCCACCACCTGGGATGCCCTTCTGCTTTCTCCCTGATAATTTAAATCTATTGTTCCCTTCAAGACCCAACTTCAGTCTCACTTTGTCCAAGAAGCCTTCTCTTTCCAGCCCCACTAGCACATAAATGCATACAGGTCACTTTGTCATTAAGTTCTTTTAGGTTTAACACTATCTCTTTTGTTTTCTTTGCAGAGCTTACTAAAACAGCTTAAATGCAAAAGACGAAACACCCCCCCAGAGTGCAAGATACCATACCCACAAAAACTGTTGGGTCAATGGATAAATGACCAAGAAAGTCAATTTATCAGTTAATCAATCAATGCATAAAGCCATAAATTTGGAGCCCTAAAAGTTATACACTGAAGCTTAAGTTTACCAAATAATATTATCCATGCCTAAAAAGTATAGATTCAGATTGGAAGTAATGAGATAGGAGTTCAAGCTGTGTTTGGCCATTTAACCAAACACTAGACAAGTTATTTTACATGTCTTAGAAATCGTTTCCTCATTTTTTTAAAACACAATACCAAATTAAATGAGAGAATGAATGAGCAAAGATCTCATAAGTGATGTAAGTGCTAGTAATCACCAGTATTATTTAAATGAAGAAAAAGGAAATTAGGCACAGGAAAAATCTGTGCAGTAAGCTTAGTTCTGAAACATGCACTTAGAAATATAATATTTGAACCAAACAAAGGTATTGTTTTTCCTCAATATTCAGCGTATTTGTATTCTCTAGCTTATTATTTTGTAATTGATGGCAAAGCTATATAAATGGCTTTGTTTGGAGATTGTTGCATATCTCACATTGTTTCCTTGCTGTGGAGTAACATAATCAAGTGGAAATAGAGAAAATTTTTTGTCAAAGATTTCTTTCTGTAGGCAAGATGCTGCTTTTTTCTAAGTATCTTTTAGCTGTTGACTGTTTTATAACAATTGGTATAAATATAAAAATGGTAAACAATGTTTATTATTTGCACACAAGTGAGTCTGAATTGGGGGCTTTTACTGCCAGTCATTCCCAATGCAATCTCAAGAATGTAATAGGCAATCAGACAGTGATTTATCTGACCCATTATTGAGAAAGAACCAAGAAAAATCTAAACATGATTTGGCTCACTCATGTGCACATTGCAAATAAAAAACAGTGAATTATCTGAGCCTTTGTCATGATTTTCTATGCTAAACATATTTACTATTTGAAAATTTGTTTTTATTGCTGCCCTTAATTTTTCTTTGTTCAATCATAGAAAGATATACAGGAGGAAAGTAAATATAATGGAGTTTCCTAAAGGAAAGATATCTAAAAATCAAGCTAGTGGCTGTACTAGAAAATTAATTTTATAGGCTTTCTGAGGGTGAGGTGTATTGTTCCAGTGTCATGCCCAAATTCCAGCTAGGGTAATTACTTCAGTCTATACTGCCCGCAGGAAATGCCTCCTGTGGTCTGGCCACCGGACTCTATCACATCACTAAAACTGTTGGGTAAGTGGTCGGCTAAGCGGCTGTCATGTGGTTACATTTCAAGTGAAGATGAAGCAGGCTTGTGTGTCAAGTGGGTTTTAAGTCCCAAAACAAAGTCCAAGTCACACAATATGCTTTTAGTTATTTATCTATGATGAACAATTATGTTATGAAGTTCATTTGAAAAAACAGTGCAGTGTTCCACCATGTAAAAAATAAGCCACAGATGAATTACTTTACAAGTTAGTTTAGTAACTAATTAGCAGTTGCTTTTGTGCCCGTCTCACAGCTTCCTAGCCTGGTGAGCAAAATGAACATATCCAAATAATGGCACAAATGAAGTTATAAACTGCACGCAGAGAGAAGTGATACAAAGGAAAAGACAGGGTTCAGTGAGAGCACATGGGCCAAGGAAGGTGATCGGGGCTGGAGGGTCAGAGGAAACTTGAGTTGAGACTGGAGGGTGAGAGGCAGTGGGGCCAAAGCAGGGGATTGGAGAGGGGAACGGAAAACAGCAGGTGTAAAATCTCCCCAGTGAGAGATAACACAGTGCATTGAAGGAAGCAGAGGAAGGCTCTGGGCACTTTGTGCAGAGGTGAAGGTGAGGTGGGGAGGGACGCAGGAGCCAACCATCCCTAGGTGTTACCCCTGAGTTTTAATAGGAAAGATTACCATTACAAATAAAATTAATTTTATAGAATTCAGATACTGCTCCCCATTCCATTTTCCATATTTATTACCTTTATTTTTTTAATAAAAATAACTAAAGATTGGGTACCACCTTAGGTACTTCAATACATCATTTTATTTTCTTCTCACAGCAAACAACAAGGCAGACATTTTTCCAATTTGGGTACTGAAGGAACAAAGTTTGTAACCTAGCTGAGGTTCACAAGTAATATGTGGCAAAGGAATAATTCACACCTTAGCTGGCCTGACTCCAGAGCCTTTTTATTGATCTGTCTGCCCACATTTGTTCTCTGCCCCTGAATACTGAAGTAGTGTGTAGAACTATTTGGTCATAGTTTCAAGGAAACATTAGAGTATCCCTTCAGATCAGTGATGGGTTGTTAATGCTGCAGTTTTAATCTTACGGTTTTCAGTGAGCATAGTTAAGGCCTTAATTGTGAAGTTTTATAGCTAAGCAAAGAGGAAAAGAGGCAACTTTTAGTGTGCAGCATCTTATATGAACCCAGAATTGGCCCGAGATATATGTATGTCAAATTACCACGATGCACACTTTAAATATCTACCATTTTATATGTTATTTATACATCAATAAAGCTGAGGGGAAAATGAGAATTAGGCAGAAAAATAGATTGGAACACTTTGTAACAATGCTCTGCAATAGCGCTAAATGTAGATTTGGAAAGTCCACCCATAGCTTCATGCACAGAAGCCAAACCTGATCCTCTCTATAACTGCAAATGATTTGGTCATCTCCATTCTTTGTAGACCGCAGCCAACTGCAAAGCCCATATGGTGAAAGAAAACTGAATAATAATCTAAAATAATTGTTTTTTCAAAAAAAAAAATAATGGCTCATATTTATTTTATTCAAAAAGTCTGTCTTTTTTAATTTTTTTAATTTTATTTTATTATGTTATGTTAATCACCATACATTACATCATTAGTTTTTTTTTTTTAAAGATTTTATTTATTTATTTGACAGAGACAGACACAGTGAGAGAGGGAACACAAGCAGTGGGAGTGAGAGAGGGAGAAGCAGGCTTCCTGCGGAGCATGGAGCCCGATGTGGGGCTCGATCCCAGGACCCTGGGATCATGACCTGAGCTGAAGGCAGACGCTTAACGACTGAGCCACCCAGGCGCCCCCATTAGTTTTTGATGTAGTGTTCCGTGATTCATTGTTTGTGTATAACACCCAGTGCTCCATTCAGTACGTGCCCTCTTTAATACCCATCACCAGGCTAACCCATCTCCCCACCCCTCTCCCCTCTAGAACCCTCAGTTTGTTTCTCAGTGTCCATAGTCTCTCATGGTTCGTCTCCCCCTCCAATTCCCCCCCTTCATTTTTCCCTTCCTACTATCTTCTTTTTTTTTTTAACATATAAAGGGCTAGTATCCAAAATCTATAAAGAACTTATCAAACTCAACACCCAAAGAACAAATAATCCGATCAAGAAATAGGCAGAAGACATGAACAGACATTTTTCCAAAGAAGACATCCAAATGGCCAACAGACGCATGAAAAACTGCTCAACATCGCTCGGCATCAGGGAAATCCAAATCAAAACCTCTATGAGATACCACCTCACACCAGTCAGAATGGCTAAAATTAACAAGTCAGGAAATGACAGATGTTGGCGAGGAAGTGGAGAAAGGGGAACCCTCCTACACTGTTGGTGGGAATGCAAGCTGGTGCAGCCACTCTGGGAAACAGTATGGAGGTTCCTCAAAAAGTCGAAAATAGAGCTACCATACGACCCAGCAATTGCACTACTGGGTATTTACCCCAAAGATACAAATGTCATGATCCTAAGGGGCACGTGCACCCCAATGTTTATAGCAGCAATGTCCACAATAGCCAAACTATGGAAAAAGCCAAGACATCCATCAACAGATGAATGGATAAAGAAGATGTGGTATATATATACAATGGAATATTATGCAGCCATCAAAAGGAATGAAATCTTGCCATTTGCAATGACGTGGGTGGAACTAGAGGGTATTATGCTAAGCGAAATAAGTCAATCAGAGAAAGATATGTATTATATGACCTCACTGATATGAGGAATTCTTAATCTCAGGAAACAAACTGAGGGTTGCTGGAGTGGTGGGGGGTGGGAGGGATGGGGTGGCTGAGTGATAGACATTGGGGAGGGTATATGCTATGGTGAGCGCTATGAATTGTGTAAGACTGTTGAATCACAGACCTGAACCTCTGAACTCTTTTTTTTTTTTTAAGATTTTTTATTTTTTTGAAAGAGAGAGCACAAGCCGGGGGAGGGGGAGAATGGGATGGACAAGCAGACTCCCTGCTGAGTGGGGAGCCCAACACGGGGCTCCATCCCAGGACCCTGAGATCATGACCTGAGCCGAAGTCAGATGTTTAACCGACTGAGCCACCCAAAAACTCTGTCCTTTTAATAGTTCACTTTTTTCAGAGGCCTCTGGATTATTTTAAGATTCAGTCAAGGGTCAGTTTCTCTCCAGGGCAGCAAAATGATCTGCTCCTACTTCTGAACTTTCTTCCAAATGAAAGAACCATCCTTAGTCATGCCAGTAGATGAACTAAATAAGTAATGTGTTCATGGTGTTGATATTGAAGCAAAGTAGGTGGAGATTTGTTTAGTAGGAGTATTGACTGCTATCACAGATAAAATCTGAAATCTCAGTGTTTTGACTCAGTGTCTTGCTCTCAAAATTCTAACAGTGGTATGGGGTGGGCTATGTTCCATGCATCATTCAGAAAATCAGGCTGATGGAGGCTCTGCCATCTTCAGCTTCCCAAGGTCATCCTGGATGTAACATCCAACTACAGTTGGGAAAAGAGGGAGTAAGTAGAGGATCATGTGGGTTCCTGTGGACCAGGCCTGGGAGTGGACTTTCTGCCACATTCTGTTAACCAGAACTCAATCACAGGCCACAGCTAACTGCAGGGGAGAATGGAACATGTGCTCTAGCTGTGTGCCATGGAGGAAAGGGAAACAGGAAACCAGTCATCAGTCTTAGTCACCAGAAGGATTTAGGAGAATTCTTTCTTTTCTAAAATTTCTATTCAGTCTGATAATTTGGGATATGAGGAAATATAATCCACGCCTTAACACTAAAGCCAGTTTTATATATCTATGAAGACTCCTCTTATTCTTTCATCCCCCAAATCTGATGAACATTCCACGTTTCTCCCAATTCTCTCTTTGACTACAAGAAGCTTGTTAACAACACATCCTCTCAGATATAGACCGAAGCCAACACTACTGCTCTCCACTGTTCAGTTTCCAGTTTCCTCCACTATAAAACAAGTATAAGATTTAATTTAACATTTATTGAGCATTTTTTATGTACCATGATTCGAAGCTAAAGCAGGCACTGCATTGTGGAAAAGACAATGGCAACAGTGCTATGTTAAAGGCAAATAAAATTGCATAATATATTTGTACACACCCACAATGGGGCTGAGCACTTATTATGGCATCCAATAATTCTTAGTAATTTCCCCACTTCCATCTCTCAGATTCTCAACTCATTCACCAGCCCTTCATTCTTCCAGAGGCATATATATTCATGGAGGAGGGTCCATTATTTTAGAAAGACCTCGCAGGCTCCTATACTAACTTTGGAGGCTGGGCCAGCTTAAGTCCTGCCTGGAGCCTCCGCCTTGCTGCAATTCTGGCTGAAACTGATGCTGAGCTGGCAGCCATGTGGGCCTCAGGCTCTTCTTGCTTTTGCTTCCGCTCTAACTTGGCCCTTTGATCCCCAGTCAGTAGGCCCATATCTTGTAAGTGGCTTCCTTCTGCTTAGTGCCTGTCTCATATTATCAGTACCAGGACTCCCCTAAGTTAGCGTTGACCTCCTTTGGGACCTCAGGGTAATATAGAGAAGACACAGACTAGTCTGGATTGTAGAATCTTGGGAAAATCTACTGACCTCATTATGTTCACTGTCATTAGAGAAGTAATTAATTGCAATGTCTAGAAGAAGGGTCAGCAAACATTTTCTATAAAAAGGCACATAGTAAACGTTTTAGGCTTTGCAGGTCACATACAGTCTCTGTCTCATAATTGCTTGTTCGTTTTCCTTCAATCATTTAAAAATGTAAAAGCCGTGCTTAACTCAGGGCCATAAAAAACAGGTGACAGGCTGGATTTGGCCTGCAGGTCATGGTTTCCTGACCCTGGATCTAGAGTGGCACTTGTTCAGAATGGTGGTATCTAGCCGTGTGTGACTATTTAAATACAAAATTAAATGATTTTAAATTGTATAACATTCTACTAGTTGTATTAGTTCAATAGGCACATTTCAAGTACTCAAAAGCTACATGTAGCTATGGCTACTTTATTGGACAACAAAGCTATTGAACACTTCCATCATCACAGAAAATTCAACTGGACAGCACTTATCTACAGCCTGGCTCAAACTAATAAGTTTTTCACAGTGTTTTGTTTAGACTAATCCCCTCTCCACATTGTAATCCCCTCAACGCATCTATTCCATTTTCCTCCCACTTAACTCACCCCCTGTTGCCATAATAATCTACGTGATTTCCTCATGAGCCGTGGGGGCTGTAATCAGGAGAAATGAAGCAGCAATCTGGCAAACTTGAATTTTACCACAAGTTGTTTGTTTTATAATGATCTGGGCTTTTAATAGAAAATAGATAATCAGCCTTTGAAACCTCTCTTCTAGATCAGAGCTTGCACTTCTTGGTGTTATCTGTATCCTACCCAACTTCTAGCATCAATCTGTAAGGCCAACAGCAAGATGCTCGTGATCCCCCCAGCAGATAGAGGGAAAGGGAGGAATTCTAATTCTGACAATCTACCTGCACCCCAAGGACAAAAGAGAATGGAAACAGAGAAAGTGGGATGTTGGAGAAGGCACTATCCCTCCCAGAGGTAACACCCAGGGTGCAAAGGGTGAAGGGGAGGCAGAAAAACTAAGGAGGGCAGTTTAAGGGAGCTTGAGCCAGCTCCTACTAGTTCATGATATCCAATTGTTAAATGTTCAGGAATTCTTTGAACCTCTGGTTAAACAGCCATTATTTAAAAAGAAATTATATAAACTTATAATTAGGTAAATTATATTAAAAGCAAAGGGAATAAATGCATAAACTTCTCTTCCTAATTAGTTTATTACATTTTACTATCATCTATGTTCTTGAGATTATATACGTCTATTGTATATGTGTGATAGAAATATTATATAATAGTTTGTTGTTGCACATCCCAACTCCATGTCCAAGGATGTCGTGTTGGTAGTTTGAAATTGGCCATAGAAGAAGGCAAATACTACAATCAGAATTGTTTATCTGTTTTTAACCCAGAGAGTGAGTTGTTAAACATGTACCAGAATACCATGCTCCTCCACAAAGCCAAAAGAAAAAAAGAGAGAGAGAAGAAGAAGGAGGAGGAGAAGGTGAGGAAGAAAATGCAGAATATTAGGGAAATATGAGACACCATCAAGGAAGTGCAGAGGAAAGGAATTCAGACCAAGAAATTAGAAAATTTCTGCTAACTACAGACCTCTGCTCCTGAAGCTGAGTGCTGATTAGAATTCACTCAATTCTAAAGAAACATCCCCCGAGTTAGAATTTCCCCTACACCTTGAACCAGTCTGCTTCAGTACTTTTCAACCAGGATACCTGTTGCCAGGCCTCTTTATTGCCAAACACCACACCTGTCTTATGGGGCCTCTGTCAATTACTTGCCATTTTGACTTTCCCTGATTCCCTACCCTATCATTACTTAGACATTATAGGTTATGGATCCTGTTCCAGTCATAGCTAATAATGTTTGCTTCCCTACCATCGTTTTTTTCCTCTGGATTAATCTCATCCTTTCAGATTTTATTTCTGATAATAGATTCTTGCTGTTCCTACGCTAGTAGACACCTGTCATGCTGCACTCACTGGCCCTAGCTTAACCTGACAGTCTGGCCATCTGACCCTAACCTTTCCTGATCTGGACAGTCCTGTTGAAGACCTTTACAGGTATCTTTCCATCACATGGGTATGGATAACAAAACATTAACGTGGCTTCTATGGAAGACAGAGGAAGGCTGGCCTCAATATAAAACTCTGAACAACATCTTAGTACTAGATTAACTTTTATGCTACACACGAGTTTGGAAAAAGTATTTTTATAAAAATAGAGTGGCATTTTCAAAGAGCTTAGAAGAAATTAACTGTTACAAGTTTTAAACAACTTAGTCTAAGTATAGTTATAGATAGTGGAAATGTACATATGTATTATATTAAAGGCAGTTCACAGAAGATCAAATAATGAAATAATGAAAGTGATGCATAATATAGAAGCCAACAGACACAAACTCATTTAACCCTTGACACAAATTATGAAACATCATTCTATGTTTGTGACCTGATCTGTACACACTCGTGGATCAAGGGAGATTAGCCACGTTGCTGGAGTGAGGATTTTGGTGTCCTCATTGTGAAGGAAACTACAGAAGCAGAGCACATCACTTACATGTAATTATAATGATTAAAATGAGAAGCCCTTGGACTGAAAAAGGAAAGCCATGTAATATAAGAAGTCACTATTCTAAACAAGACAATCCAAGCATTAGTCATGATTGTTGAGAAAATTTTAGGATACAGTTAAAGATAATTCAAGTACAAGAAATAATTCAGAAACAGTTGCAGTAGCAGCTTGTTGATGAGAAGGTAATATTGGGCTAAAAGTTTTATTATTTTTCCCTGCTAGTGATTTAAAGAATTGATTTTTATCCCCATTATTTTCCTTACTTATAAATTATTTATAAAATAATAAATTAGCTAAGTAAAAATATATGTTTATGTCCTCTTTCAAATTCTTTGTACAGAACTGGTACTTGGGAATTTCTCAAGGTATACTTTTTGTTTCTAAACACTTAAAACCTCCTCTTGTGTGACAGAAGCAATAATTTACTGTATATAATACCTTGCATTAGCCAAGAAGCTAAGGAAATATTTCATAGCTTCAACCTTGACATAGTGAAAGCACAGTCATAAAAAGATAAAAGGAGCACTGCAGTAGCCTTACGTATTTAAGTTTTAGAAAACATTTGTTTTGTATGTCTATACCTACCAGGTGATGCTGCTTTCTATAAATACTGGTTTTGGCCATAACATTGAAAACCACCGTTATGATTATGTATAACTGCCTATAATTTTATTCATTGATGAGATTATTAATTGAAATTCAGCATTATTTTTATTCTTGTTGGGTTCCCTTTCCCATTGGAAATGGCTTCCAGTGAGCAGATATTTGATGCTTTATAGTGTATTTGTCCTTATTTTAAAATAATCTCTTGCGAGACACCTGAGTGGCTTAGTCTGTTAAGTGGCTGCCTTCAGCTCAGGTCACGATCCCAGGGTCCTGGGGTGGAGCCCTGAGTCGAGTTGGACTCCCTGCTCAGTGGGGAGCCTGCTTCTCCCTCTCCCTCTGCTGCTCCCCCTGCTTGTGCTCTCTTGCTCTCTTTCACTCGCTCTCTCTCTTCCAAATAAATAAATAAAATCTTAAAAAAATAACCCCTCCATATCTTCTATCTATACCTCTAAAAGAATGTGCTTTATCCAAACAAAGTAGCCTCATGGACAAGGTCCCTGACTGCCTTCAGTCTGGTTTATTCAGTATACTTTTTCCTCCTGATCTGTGGATGCTTATACAAGTTCATGTACACACCCTCCAAACAGTATATGTCCTTACAAATACCTGATAGTAAGAATAGCCTTATTTTAGGGTTCAGGATAAAAACTACTGCCCTGTAATGCTATATTGATCCATAAAGATGGCATATAAGAAAGTACAGTGCCCACTGGAGATTAAAATTTATGTGAGTCTGTCTATATATATTCTATCTACATTCTAAAATCTACACTTTTTCCCTACATTTTTGGTAGTCAATAGTACTAGTCAATCTTCAAAGATCAGCAATTAACTTAGGTTATTTTTTATTTGTAGGATTCTTTGTTTCAAATGGGATTTAGAATGTCTACAAACATGTGTATAAGGCAACAATAATATTAGAACAATAAGTGTAATGAACCACTGAATGTTTGTGTAAAATGTAGTGGGTATATTTGGTACACATTTTCTGCCCCATCCCCCTTCATAAATCTTCTCAACAATAACAGATCCTTGAGGCTAAATATACGGTCCTTAGGTATCTACAGAATGTCAGTACTATGTTATGGGACCATGTAAGAATGACTCAGTAATGATAGAGCTACAATATTTCACTTTCCGTTCTGGCTTTTTCTATTTCATTTTGCACATTATTTTCTCTTCTGCATGTTTTCCCCAAGTTTTACTTAATCATTTCTGTGTACACTACATAACAAAAGGGGAAAATATTCACTATCACCATAGCACATACATTGCAACAGATAGGAACCAAAAAATATGTATGCTGTAAATCTTACAGTGAGAATGGTGGGTACTCTAAAGAGAGTTCCTCTTCAGAGACAATGCCATCTCCTGTTATTCTAAAGATATGAGAGGTTCTTTAAAATTAGGAAAGATATATAATTCTCTACTCTCTCCCCCTTTAAATTCAAAAGCCTAATTAAAAGAAGAATTAACGATATATACATATACATGTATATTTTCTTCCTTTCTTTTGTCTCTTTTCCCCATCAGGATTTCTGAAGGATAGAAATCAAATACAAATTCAAAGAAGGAATTCCTAATAGCAATATATGCACTGTCTTTCCTTATGTCACCTCTAGCTTTTCCATTCCTGGATTTTTAATGGTGTCTATGCTATAAAACAAGGTATTTTTCAAAAGAGCACACAATAATCCATTTCTGTTCAAGAACCGTCAATGCCTTGGCCATTTTTCCTTCCCATCATTTTAGGAATGCATGAGAAGTCTTCCTACCCACAGGAATTTCCCTACCTGCTACCAGAAATAAGGTAATTAAGGGCTAGGCTCTCAGAGGAGCATGTCGAAGACTTTTTAAACTCCCTGAAAATTGGTTTCATATTCACCTACCAAATTTAGTCCCACTTC
The DNA here is from genome assembly GCF_964656455.1 of Halichoerus grypus. Classification (NCBI taxonomy): domain Eukaryota; kingdom Metazoa; phylum Chordata; class Mammalia; order Carnivora; family Phocidae; genus Halichoerus; species Halichoerus grypus. The sequence goes on along the minus strand of NC_135712.1, from coordinate 102,582,844 downwards.
CATTTCACCCCCTCCATGCGGCTGTCTTGAGTTCATTTCAATGAAGTTTCCAAAATCCTGAGCCAGTCTTAAAATTATATCCAAGAGAAGTAGTCAGCATCCCATTTTCAGAAAATTTACAGGAGAAAAATCTGTATTATCTTTACCATGAATAACTTTAATGCAAGTGAAAGAGTTTTTTTTTAATGAAATAATGGGGGAGGATGGCCAGGAATATAGAATAGTCTTTGCTGCATTGCCTGGATGTAAATGGCTTGAACATCCAGTTTCATTTGTTTATTTATTTTTAATATTGTGAGTGGCCACAAGATACATGAGCATCTTTTGGGATTGATGGAAGCAGAATAAAGAGACTCATTAAACTATTTTAGTCATTTTCTGGTGTCGGCTGAGTAGATTTTCTAAGCTCAAACTAGAAAAACCATTTGCTCTTGCATTTGTTCTTGGTCCCTGAGAAAAGCTTTCCCTAGTCCTGCAAGTGACTGCAGCTGCATCGATATCTGCAAACTGGTTTCATTGTCTTATCTCAGTCTGGTAACTTGAAAAAAGAAAAAGAAAACTTAAAATTCTTCCTAAACTTTACTGTTTGCTTTGTACAGTTCATAATCCAACATAACATCACACAAGGGTAGCCAATCAATACCTCCAACTATGGAACTTTTTCCAAATGTATGCTTAGATTTAAAAATAACTTTAAGCAGAGGATTCAAAAGTGGAAAAACACTCACCCTGTCAAGTTATTTCTGTAGACCTGAAATATGTCAAAAAGCTGGAAATATGTAAATAACCATATAAGGCCGTTTACATCAAATTACATAGCTCTGAGTCAGAGTTCGGTCCATTATGTCAAATTGTAACCATTTCAGAGAGGGTATAGTTTTCATTCAAAAACTGGTCCAATCTTCTTGTTACAGGTTTTATTAAAACATCTATAATAGCATTTCATTTTGTGGAAACTGCTATGAATTATAGCTTAAAATTTTTTATTTGGTCTTTTCTTTTCCTTTTCTTCCTCTGTCTTTACATTTCCCTTCCTTCGTCTGTCCTTAATCCCTTCCGCCTTCCCTCCCTTTTACATCTCTGACCATTTCAGTGCATTTGAGGGGTTCCGTCCCATCCTTCTTCAGAGAAGGGAAGAGGTCCACCATTTGCACAGTGCACAGGCATGATGTTTTAAGAAAAAGAGCCCAATCATTGGTGATGACCTAGAAACGTACTCTCTCTCCTCGGACCTGTGAATTTTCACTGTAGGGACAGCTGTTACATAGTGTACTTTTCTAACAAAGTAGCTAAAGGAGGCCAATGCATTTTAACCATCACCTGTATAAATGAGCAAAATTTGGAGCTGAAAACTGGTGATACGATAAAAATATTTCCAACATATTTACAGTATACTTAACCCCATATGGGTCCTTTGTCCCAAGGGGAAGCAGATTTTCTAAATGGCCTAGCTTATTTTCAGAACACACAGACAGCACTTAAATAACTGTAAGACCACCCTGGTGCCATTTCGACCTCAGCTCTATCTCCTGTCTGGAAGGGGAAAAAAGGTTCTCTTAGTTCCTGGCAACATGACCCATAGAGGGTTAGAAGAGAATTTTGCACTGACCTTTTCGTTTACTTACATATAAGGTGCAGGTGGAGATGGCTTGATGAAAAGAAAAGGGAAATATGGTTTGGGTAAACATTTACATTTTAATTTTCTCTTAATTTCTTGAGGCCCATTATGTGTTTATCAAGGCGTGTAACAGCTTTAAGTTAACAATGCAACAATGCATCGTTAAATGTACACCAGATGTTTCTTTTCTGGCACCTATTACTGAGAGCCCTCAACTTGCCTGTCAAAGAGAGGAAAAAAATGTGTGTTCTCCTTTAATAACGAACACTAACCCATCAAAACAAGAAGCAATAACAGAGAGGCTCTGACACATTGCTTTGATAAAATACTGCCTAGAAACTCATTAGTGTAACAGGCTGCAGATGAACCAGTACCCCCTCCTCAGCCATATTCTTGAGTTGCTCAGTAATAAAGACGCTCAACAGAAGCTTAAGCCTAAGGATTGAACTGCTGATGCAGTTCCAAATGATGGGTACATCAGTTGCCCTTGTGAATCACAAATATGGAGGACTTGGGAGTTAGATGAAATTGACAGCAAAGCGTATCAGCAAGCCCAGTCAGAAAACTGGTAATACGTGTTTTGGAGGTCATAAACTAAAGTGATACAAAGAAAAGTTGGAGCAGATGGCTACAGGGGCATAAACGTTCTAAAATGTTGTAGTTTTTTTAAGCGCTTTTATGGAAGATGTGCTGTTGGATCTTGGAATGGATTAAAAGTGGAGCAGTTGTAACTGGTTCTTCACTTTTTCTTATTTGATTAATTTACCTCCCAGAGAGAAGTTACTTAAATGGACTTTCATAGATCCACTGTAGCAAATCCTGGGAAAGATGACAAGTTTCCCCTGTGGCTGATAGATTTATGGATATTTCTCCAGATCAATATCTCAGCCTGGAAAACTGTTGGTGGGGGGAGGTGAAGAAGGGAAATAGGTGGGAATAAATGTATACGCAAAACTTGTGCCATTCCTTAACTGATCCAAATTAATTAAGACAAGTCTGCTTTCCGCTTTTGAAGAAAATTTTAATGAATCTTGAATTGCAAATGTCTTAGAAGTAAAGTAGGGTCAAAACTTTTCAAATGTTGAAATGTTCCATGCAGTTTGCCTTCTATAAGGGAAAACATTCTCTTTTACCCGAACTGATAAACTCAGCGTTTATTCTGAGAGGAAAAAAATCAGAAATAACAAAGTTAGAAGGAGCTATAAAATTGCTTTGATATACGTAGAGAACACGTTTTCAAGGCTGAAGCTTTACCCTGCTACAATGTATGGATGAAGCTCAGAGCTTTATGATGCTACAGCATGAAACAGAAACTTTGGTACTAGGGGTGTGATATCGGGATTTCATTTCTCCTCTCCTTTAATTCTCCCTTCCTCCTATTTTCCCTTATAAGTGAAAACAAAGAACATCAAAGTTCTGTCAATGTTGTGTTAGTGAACTGAAGCTCTGACCTCAGGAATGAAATGCAGAAATCCTCTGTTGGGCAATATCCAAAGGTCATTTATCCAGCCTTTCAAAGTGCTGTTTAGTTTGCTCCAGGTGATGTTGATCCTTCTATTGAAAAGAAGCTGGGAACTGAGTTAGTGTGGGCAGGAATCGTGCCAACCACAGGTCCGTTCAGCAAGAGGCATGATGGGATACTTAATGATAGATTATACCCTCCCACAAAGGAATTTCTGAACCTGCCATTTGAGAACTTTGCCATTGAGCTATGATTCCTGTAATTGAGAAAATGAAGTTCTGCCTCCCACTGAGTGATCTGTTAGGTCTTTCAGTACTGAGATCAAAACAAAGAAATTAACATAAATAGTGCAGATTACAAGTATAGTTGTTGTCGCAACAAAATTAATAAAAGCCAACTGACCCAGGTGTTTTTGCACCTTTTCCAAATTCTGTTGGTTTGAAAGTATTTAAAAGATTATTATTCTGAGCACTAGAAACTAGGTTACTAAAGAATGGTTTGGAATAAAAATGAGTTCAGAGCATTTTACATATACAAAATATATAATTATATAATACGGAAAAATATATAATAATATATAATACAGAAAATGTTTAATTTATATATATAATATATGTAGTACATACAGAAGAATCATAAATCACATGTGAACAACTTGATGGATTAAATTAATATAACCTAGCAACCACCAACCAGATCCGGAAATACAACAGTATTGGCACTCAGAAAGCCCTAGAAGGTCACCTCCCATTCATTATCCCACCCTTATCCTCAAAGGTAACTAGTCTGACTTCTATCACAATAGTTTAGCTTTGTTTTTGAGCTTTATAAGACTATTGTCATGCCTTATATTTTGTGTATATGTTTATATTTATGTTTATATATATATACATATGAATATATATAGATATATATGTGTGTTTATGTGTGTGTATATCTGAGCTCTTCCACTCCACATTATGTTCATGAGATTCCTCTGTGCAATAATTTTTCATTTTCATTGCTGTGTAAGTTCCATTGAATGAATATATTACAATTTATTTATCTGTTTTAATGTTTAAGAATATTTTGGCTGTTACAAGGGTTAGGGTACTATTAACAATGCATCAAGAGCATTCTTACACATATTGGACATATACCTAGGAGTGGAATTGCTGAGTGATAGGATTTAGTAGATAATGCCAGTTTTTCGGCATGGGTTGTACCAACTTACAGTTCCACCATCAATATATGAATTCCTGTTACTCAAATCAATGTATGGTCATTTTGCTTAAGATTTAGCCATTCTGGTAGGGGTGTAGTGTATTTCATTGATTTATTTTCCCTGATGTTGACGTAGTTGAGCATCACTGCATTTGTTTACTGGCAATTTGAATATTCTCTCTATGTAGACCCTATTTAACCTTCTTGCCAATATTTTTTGAGATTTGTTTATTTATTGGTGGGGGGGAAGAGCAGAGGGAAAGAAGCAGACTCCACACTGAGCGCAGAGCCCCACTCAGGGCTCAATCCCACGATCCTGAGATCATGACCTGAGCCTAAATCAAGAGTCAGAGGTTCAACTGACTAAGCCACCCAGGCACCCCCTTGCCAATTTTTAAAATTGCATTGTCGTTATCTTACTGATATGTGGGATTCATTGCATATTCTATATATGTGTCCTTTGTTAGTTATATATATTGTAAATTATGTAGATTGCCTTTTTACTTTTTAAATGTGCCTTTGATGAGGAGAAGCTCTTAATTTTAATGAAGTCAACGTTTCTTTCATATAGTCTTTTGTGTCCTTTAAAAAAAAATCCATGCCTCCCCCAAATCATAAAGATATTATCCTATGCTATGTTCTAGAATTTTTTCATTTTATTTTCACATTTAAACCTGTAATCTATATGGAATCAATATTTGTGGATGATCAAGAGGCATTTTTTTCCATATGGATATTCTATTTGCTCAATATTAAGTATCAAAAAGATTGTCTTTTATATACTGCTGGGCAGTGCCTCCTTTGTCATAAATGTCTACACATTTGTAGATCTGCTGGGATATTGGGCTTATCTTAAATCTATGTATCAGTTTAGGAATGATTAACATCATTACAATATTGAAATTCCAATCCACGAATTGAGTAGGCCCCTCCATTTCTTTAGGTCTTTTTTATTTTTCTCAAAAATATTTTGTAGTTTTTTTGCAAAGGTCTTACATATTTTTATAAAATTTCTTTATAGGTATGTCATGTTTCCCATGCTGTTGTAAAGGGTGTTCTTGTTTCATCTTATGTTTGTTGTTCACACAGAGGCATATACGGCAAACCTGATAAAATCATTTTTTAATTCTAGTCATTAATCTGAGCCACTTGTTTTTTTCTACATATACAACCATATCATCCATGATTTACAACAGTTTTATTTCTTCCTTTCCAGATCTTATACATTTTATTAATTTTTTTGCCTCATTCTACCTCCAGTGAAATTTTGAACAGAAGTGTAATGATGGCATACTTGGCTTGGTCCAATCCCTGGAGGAGGGGAAGCAGAGAAAGGTGATGAGATTTACAATATTTTTCTTTTAAATATGAAATTTTCTGTGTGTTTTTGTAGATGCCCTTTATTAGATTAAAGAAGTCCCTTTTTTCCTAGTTTGATGAAAAAATTTTTTTATTATGATTGGATACTGAATTTAACAAATGCTTTTCCTCTATCTATTGAGAGATAATCCTATGATTTTCTCAATTATTCTGTTAAAGTGATCAATTATATGGACTGATTTTTGAATGTTAAACCAATTTTGTATTCCTTGAATAAGTTCATCTTTGCCATGATATGTCATTATCCCTTTTGTATATCATTCTATATTATTTCCTAATATTCTGTTTGAGATTTTTCACATTTATGTTCATGAGTGAGATTGCCAGAAATTACCTTTTTCCATTTCTTTCCCTCTTCCTCCCTTCCTCCCTCCATCCTTCCTTCTTTCTTCCTCCCTCCATCCTTCCTTCTTTCTTCCTTCCTTCCTTCCTTTCTTCCTTTTTCTTTCTTTCTTCCTTTTTCTTTCTTTCTTTCTTTTTCTTTCTTTCTTTCTTTCTTTTTCTTTCTTTCTTTCTTTCTTTCTTTCTTTCTTTCTTTCTTGCTTGCTTGCTTTCTTGCTTGCTTTCTTGCTTTCTTTCTTTTTTTTCCTTTCCTTCTTTCCTTCCTTCCTTCTTTCCTTTCATCCTTCCTTCCTTTCTTTCTTTTTCTTTCTTGTAATATTCTTAAGGTGTAAGGTTATGCAGGCCTTGAAAAAAATGAGAACTACTCCCTCTTTGTTTGTGCTCTGAAAGAGTTTGTAAAAAACTGATTTTTTTCTCCCTTAAATGTTTGGAAGAATGTGTTAGAGAAGACATCATTGCCTGAAGTTTCCTAAAGGTTTTTATTTATATACTTTATATTTTAATTTCTTTAGTAGTTAGAGTATTAGACATCTTTTCTATTTATTCTTGGGTTTGCTTTAAAAAGTTTTTTTAAGAGTTTACTAATTTTATTTAAATTTTCAAAATCATTGTCAGGAAGTTGTTCATAACATCTGCTCATTCTGTTTCTAAGGACAATAGAATCTATATTAATAACCCACTTTTCATGCTTACATTGGCCTCTCTCCCTCTCTCCCTCTCCCTACCAGAGACCAATTTTGTTTTCTACCCCATTCTCTCTACTATCTCCTTTTGGAACTCAATGACATATATCTTAGACCTTTTGATATTCTCTCATAGGTTTCTGAAACTCTGTTTATATTTTTTCAATTTCTTTCTAGCTTCTTTATATTGGATTATTTCTCCCTTTAATTTAACTTACACTTTCATCTGTCATCTCCCTTCTGCTATTAAGTACATCCATTTTTAAAATTTCAAATATTGTATATTTCTTAAGTTCTAAAATTCCATTTGATTATCTATAGTTTTCTCTGCTGAGATGTCTTATCTTTTCACTCATTGTGAGCATATTTCCTTTTCATTCTTGAGCACAGATATAACAACTGCTTTAAAATGAAATATTGCTGATTTCAGCATCTGAGTCTTCCCAGGTTTAGCCTCCGTTGATTTTCTTTTCTCTTGAGAATGGGTCACATTCTTTTGCTTTTTCATATGTTGAGGGATTTTTAATTCTATCCTGAACATTGTGATTGTTATGTTGTGAAACTCTGGATTCTGCTCAGCTCTTCAGAAGAGTATTGATGTTTTTATTTTAGCAGGCATTTAGCTTGGTTGGACTGAAATTGCAAACTCTGTCTCTTGAGTAGCCTCTCAAAGCTCAGTCCAACTCTTTTATCCTTAGCTGGAGTCTGTCCCATGCATGCCTGACCCAGAGTCAGGTAAAGATTTGAGCAAAGATTAAATGTACAATGTGAGGCTCTCCTTCTCAGGTCTTCTCTAGGATTCCCTCCTCAATTTCTATTTCTTAATTTCTATCCTTAACTCTATTATCCAATTCTTAGGCAAAAAGACTGTGGGTTTTCTATTAGAGTTATAGCTACCCCATTGGTACAGACTGAATATTTGTGTCCCCAAATTCATATGTTGAAATTCTAACCCTAGCGTGTCTATATTTGAATATGAGTCCTCTCTGGATGTAATTAAGGTTAAATGAGGTAATAAAAGTGAGGTACTGATACAATAGGATTGGCATCCTTATAAAAAGAGACACCAGAGAGCTCTCTTTCTCTTCACACACACACAAAGAAGAGGTCATGTGAACACTCAGTGAGATGGCAGCTGTCAACAACCCAACTAGACACTGAGTCTGCTAGCACCTTGATCTTGGAATTCCAGTCTCCAGAACTGTGAGGAAATAAATTTCTGTTTTTTAAGTCATTCGATCTATGGTATTTTGTTATGGCAGCCCAAGCAAACTAATACACGTGTTGACCTGTCCTCTGGCTAAAAGCCATAATACTAGGCAGATCACTTTGTGTCATTCCGTTCTCCCATATGTTGATTTTCTTCCAGAATCTGCCTGCTTGGCTTCAGATTTTTGGTTTCTTGGTTTCTGTATTTTGTCCAAAGTTCATATTTGCTTTCCAGAGAATAGTCAGATGTGGTAGGAGTTTACTTGACAATAAGAGAAATAGGACCCATGTTGATCAATTTTATTTCTTTTTTTTTTTTTTAGATTTTATTTATTTATTTCAGAGAAGGAGAGAGAGAGAGAGCAAGCATGAGTCAGGGGAGGGGGAGAAGAAGAAGCAGACTCCCCACTGAGCAAAGAGCCCGATGCAGGGCTAGATCCCAGAATGCTGGGATCACGACCTGAGCCAAAGGCAGACGCTTAACTGACTGAGCCACCCAGGCACCCCTCAATTTTATTTCTATTTTCAAAGAACCATCTCTTTGTTGATTCCCTCCACTATATATTTGTTTTCTATTTCATCAATTTCTGTTTTTATCTTAATTATCTTAAGATATCCTAAGATGATTATCTTGATTATCCTTTTTATGTTTGTGTGGGAGGCTTAGTTTACTGTTTTTTTTCCTGATGTATGGAAATAGATTTAGGTCATTAATTTTTTGCAGCCTTATTTTTTAACACATAAATAATGTTAGCTGTGCCTTTCTAATCTTTTATATTGTTTGTTAAATTTTTTACTGCTTATTCTATTATTTACTGAATAAAATTATTAAAATCTTATGGAAATGTCTATTTCTTCTTTTAGTTATGATTTTTTTGTGTAAGATTTGATTTTTCTGGATTTTAATTGTTCTATATTCTAGAGAATTATCCTTTTTAACAGTATGGAATATATTTCTTTATTGCTACAATATTTCTTGGGTTTTTTTTTTACTTTCTTTTTTTTATTATTATTATGTTACGTTAATCACCATACATTACATCATTAGCTTTTGATGTAGTGTTCCATGATTCATTGTTTGTGTATAACACCCAGTGCTCCATTCAGTACGTGCCCTCTTTAATACCCATCACCAGGCTAACCCATTCCCCCACCCCCCTCCCCTCTAGAACCCTCAGTTTGTTTCTCAGGGTCCATAGTCTCTCATGGTTCGTCTCCCCCTCCAATTTCCGCCCCTTCATTTTTCCCTTCCTACTATCTTCTTTTTTTTTTAACATATAATGTATTATTTGTTTCAGAGGTAGAGGTCTGTGATTCAACAGTCTCACATAATTCACAGGGCTCACCATAGCACACACCCTCCCCAATGTCCATCATCCAGCCACCCCATCCCTCCCACCCCCCACCACTCCAGCAACCCTCAGTTTGTTTCCTGAGATTAAGAATTCCTCATATCAGTGAGATCCTATGATACATGTCTTTCTCTGATTGACTTATTTCGCTCAGCATAATGCCTTCCAGTTCTATCCATGTCATTGCAAATGGCAAGATTTCATTCCTTTTGATGGCTGCATAATATTCCATTGTATATCTATACCACATCTTCTTTATCCATTCATCTGTTGATGGATGTCTTGGCTCTTTTCATAGTTTGGCTATTGTGGACATTGCTGCTATAAACATCGGGGTGCACGTACCCCTTCAGATCACTACATTTGTATCTTTGGGGTAAATACCCAGTAGTGCAATTGCTGGGTCGTACGGTAGCTCTATTTTCAACTTTCTGAGGAACCTCTATACTGTTTTCCAGAGTGGCTGGACCAGCTTGCATTCCCACCAACAGTGTAGGAGGGTTCCCCTTTCTCTGCATCCCCGCCAGCATCTGTTGTTTCCTGACTTGTTAATTTTAGCCATTCTGACTGGTGTGAGGTGGTATCTCATTGAGGTTTTGATTTGGATTTCCCTGATGCCGAGCGATGTTGAGCACTTTTTCATGTGTCTGTTGGCCATTTGGATGTCTTCTTTGGAAAAATGTCTGTTCAGGTGGCGCCTGGGTGGCTCAGTCGTTAAGCGTCTGCCTTCGGCTCAGGTCATGATCCCGGAGTCCTGGGATCGAGCCCCGCATCGGGCTCCCTGCTCTGCGGGAAGCCTGCTTCTCCCTCTCCCACTCCCCCTGCTTGTGTTCTCTCTCTCGCTGTGTATCTCTCTCTGTCAAATAAATAAACAAAAATCTTTAAAAAAAAAAAAAAAAAAAAGAAAAATGTCTGTTCATGTCTTCTGCCCATTTCTTGATTGGATCATTTGTTCTTTGGGTGATGAGTTTGATAAGTTCTTTATAGATTCTGGATACTAGCCCTTTATGGGATATGTCATTTGCAAATATCTTCTCCCATTCTGTCAGTTGTCTTTTGTTTTGTTGACTGTTTCCTTTGCGATGCAAAAGCTTTTTATCTGGATGAAGTCCCAATAGTTCATTTTAGCCCTTGCTTCCCTTGCCTTTGGCAATGTTTCTAGGAAGAAGTTGCTGCGGCTGAGATCAAAGAAGTTGCTGCCTGTATTCTCCTTTAGGATTTTGATGGACTCCTGTCTCATATTTAGGTCTTTCAACCATTTGGAGTCTACTTTTGTGTGTGGTGTGAGGAAATGGTCCAGTTTCATTCTTCTGCATGTGGCTGTCCAATTTTCCCAACACCATTTGTTGAAGAGACTGTCTTTTTTCCATTGGACATTCTTTCCTGCTTTGTTGAAGATTACTTGACCATAGAGTTGAGGGTCCATTTCTGGGCTCTCTCTTCTGTTCCATTGATCTATGTGTCTGTTTTTGTGCCAGTACCGTACTGTCTTGATGATTACGGCTTTGTAATAGAGCTTGAAGTCCGGAATTGTGATGCCACCAGCTTTGCTTTTCTTTTTCAACATTCCTTTGGCTATTTGGGGTCTTTTCTGGTTCCATACAAATTTTAGGATTATTTGTTCCATTTCTTTGAAAAAAGTGGATGGTATTTTGATAGGGATTGCATTAAATGTGTAGATTGCTCTAGGTAGCATTGACATCTTCACAATATTTATTCTTCCAATCCATGAGCATGGAACGTTTTTCCATTTCTTTGTGTCTTCCTCAATTTCTTTCATGAGTATTTTATAGTTTTCTGAGTACAGATTCCTTGCCTCTTTGGTTAGATTTATTCCTAGGGATCTTATGGTTTGGGGTGCAATTGTAAATGGGATCGACTCCTTAATTTCTTTCTTTTGTCTTGTTGTTGGTATATAGGAATGCCACTGATTTCTGTGCATTGATTTTATATCCTGCCACTTTACTGAATTACTGTATGAGTTCTAGCAGTTTTGGGGTGGAGTCTTTTGGGTTTTCCACATAAAATATCATATCATCTGCAAACAGTGAGAGTTTGACTTCTTCTTTGCCGATTTGGATGCCTTTTATTTCTTTTTGTTGTCTGATTGCTGAGGCTAGGACTTCTAGTACTATGTTGAATAGCAGTGGTGATAGTGGACATCCCTGCCATGTTCCTGACCTTAGGGGGAAAGCTCTCAGTTTTCCCCATTGAGAATGATATTTGCTGTGGGGTCTATGTTACTTTTAGACTCTCTCTTTGCTTAGAGGACCCCTTTCAATATTTTTTGTAGGGCTGGTTTCGTGTTTGCAAATTCTTTCAGTTTTTGTTTGTCCTGGAAGATTTTATCTCTCCTTCTATTTTCAATGACAGCCTAGCTGGATATAGTATTCTTGGCTGCATATTTTTCTCATTTAGTGCTCTGAATATATCATGCCAGTCCTTTCTGGCCTGCCAGGTCTCTGTAGATAGGTCTGTTGCCAATCTAATGTTTCTACCATTGTAGGTTATAGATCTCTGATCCTGAGCTGTTTTCAGGATTTTCTGTTTGTCTCTGAGACTCGTAAGTTTTACTATTAGATGTCGGGTTGTTGACCTATTTTTATTGATTTTGAGGGGCTTCTCTGTGCTTCCTGGATTTTGATGCCTGTTTCCTTCCCCAAATTAGGGAAGTTCTCTGCTATAATTTGCTCCAATATACTTTCTGCCCCTCTCTCTCTTTCTTCTTCTTCTGGGATCCCAATTATTCTAATATCGTTTTGTCTTATGTTATCACTTATCTCTCGAATTTTGCCCTCGTGATCCAGTAGTTGTTTATCTCTTTTTTTCTCAGCTTCTTTATTTTCCATCATTTGGTCTTCTATATCACTAATTCTCTCTTCTGCCTCATTTATCTTAGCAGTTAGAGCCTCCATTTTTTATTGTACCTCATTAATAGCCTTTTTGATTTCGACTTGGTTAGATTTTAGTTCTTTTATTTCTCCAGAAAGGATTTCTCTAATATCTTCCATGCTTTTTTTAAGCCCAGCTAGTATCTTTAAAATCGTCATTCTGAACTCTAGTTCTGACATCTTACTAATATCCATATTGATTAGGTCCCTGGCAGTCAGTACTGCCTCTTGTTCTTTTTTTTGAGGTGATTTTTTCCATCTTGTCATTTTGTCCAGAGGAAAATAGATGAATGAGAGAATAAAATGCTAACAGAGTAACAATGACCCCAGAAAAATATACACTAAACAAATCAGAAGAGACCAGAAACTGGGGGAAAAGAAAGGGAAAGAAAGAAAAAAGAAAAAAAGAATATGATCAAATATGATCAGGCTGGTGCATAGATCAGTGCCACACACTAGATTTTGGGCGTATTTTGGTCTGTTAGAAGAAAGTGCCTCCCAAAATTTTAAAGAAAGAAAAACTTATATATGTACAAAAATAAGGGTAAATACAATGAAAGGATGGAATATGAGTGTAAAGAGGAAAATTACAAAAGATTTTATAAAAGGAATTGATAAGATAAGAAGTTGGTTGAAAAAATAAAGAAGAGGAATAAAAAAAAAAGGGAGAGAATGTGATCAGGCAGGAGACTAGAACAAAGCCATACACTAGAGATTTAGGGTATATTTTGGTCTGTTAGAAGAAACTGTATCCCAAAATTTTAAAGAGAGAACAACTTATATATATATATATGCCAAAAATAAGGTTAACTACTATGAAGGGATAGAATATGACTCTTCCAGAAAGTGGTCACTTTTCTGTTCAGAGAGTGCTGCTATTCTTTTCTTCGATCTCTTGTTGAGTTTGTAGGTGTTCAGAATAGTTTGATCCCTATCTAGCTGAATTCCTGGGACCAGATGAAATTTAGGTCTCCTACTCCTCCCCCATCTTGCTCCTCAGTACTTCTTGTTTTAAAGACTACATATCTGAGGGGCCCCTGGGTGACTCAGTCGTTTAAGCATTTGCCTTCAGCTCAGGCTTCTCCCTCTCCATCTGCCCCTCCCCCCGTTCATGCTCTCTTTCTCTCACTCGCTTGCTCTCTCCCTCTCTCTCTCTCAAAATAAATAAAATCTTTAAAAAAAAAAAGACTACATATCTGATATTGTCTAATACTCTTTTTTTAAAGATTTATTTATTTATTTTAGAGGAAGAGAGAGAGCCAGGGGTGGGGGAGAAGGGGAGGGGGGCAGAGAGAGAGGGAAAGAGAGAATTTCAAACACACTCCCTGCTGAGCCCAGAGCCTGTTGTAGGGCTCGATCTCATGACCCTGAGACCATGACCTGAACCAAAATCAATAGTCAGATGCTTAACCCAACTGAGCCACCCAGGTGCCCCTGATATTGTCTTATATTCTTATAGGTAACCCAGCTTCCTTTTATTTGTTTACATAGAATTTTTGTATTCCATTTCCAAACAGTAAAAGCTTTCTGTTTTCTTCTATTTAAGTCTTTTTAAAATTAGCAGGATAAGAAAAAAAATTTTTTTAAATAACTAGCATAAGGTTAGAGTCTGTATTTGTATCCAAATTTGTATCCAGCCCAGTTATCTTCAACTCGTAATTGGAATATTGAGGTATTTTGTCTCTTTACATTTAATATCCTTACTGATATATTTTTTGGCTTAAATCTATCTAATTGCTTTCTTTTTGTCCATCCTGTTCCGTATTTTTTTTCTTCTCTCTTATCTTTATTGGGTTAATTAATCAAGTATTTTTAAAAATTTATTCCATTCTGGTAGCTTGCTATTTATACATTCTTTTTCATATTTCTTATAATTTTACTTGAGACATATGCTTGCATTCTTGACTTGTTAAAGCTAACATAAGATTGTTCATTTACCATTTCCCAGACAATGTAAGTGCCTTAGAACAATTTCAATCTTTCTCCCCACCTTATGCCTCCTGTTCTACTGTTATTATGATCCTAATTCTACATGTATTTAAAACTCACAACACACTATAATTATTATTTTGTACTGTCAAAATTAATTTACATTTACTCATATATTTACCCTTTCTGTTGCTCATTGTTCCTTCCTGTGTTTCCCTGCTTCCATCTGGGATCATTTTTCTTCTGCCTAAAAAAATCCTGTTAGTGTTTCTTTTAGTGCAGATTTACTATTAACAAATTCATGTAGTTTTGGTTTTTGTTTTATCATATTTTTATCTGAAGAAAAGTATTTTGCCTTCATTTTTGCAGGATATTTTTGCTCAGGATAGAATTCCAGAGGACATTTATTTTCTTCCAATTTTTGAAACTATTCCAATCATCTGGCTTCCATTGTTTCTATTGAAAACTTTACTGCCATTGCTGTTGTTGCTCCTTCGAAGTAATATGACTTTTTTCTCTAGAATCTGAAGTTTTTTTTGTTATCCTCAGTCAGGAATTTGCTGTGATATCCTTAGATGTAGTTGTCTTTGCATTTACTACCTTAACTTTTCATAACTTCTTCAATCTAATGCTTTATCCTTTGTCAATTTGGAGGAAATTCTTAACCATTGTCCCCTCAAATAATACTTCTTCCCTATCAGAACACCAATTATATGTATCTTAAACTATTTTATCATATCCCACGTGTCACTTCCGTTCTTTTCTATAGTTTCATTATTTTCTATCTCTACTGTTCATTTTAGATGTTTTTGTCTAACTTATCTGTTAGCTCAGGAGTTCTTTCTCTATCTGTGTCCTATCTTCTGTTAAATCCATCTATGAGTTTTTAATTTATTTTGATGTCTTTCAGTATTAGACTTTGTATTTTATCTTTTAAAAAATAATCTCCAGTATTCTGCTAAAATTATCCATCTTGCCATTTAATTTCTAAGTCCTTTTTGATATGTGCAATATAAGATCTTCTGATTGTATTTTTCTAGTGTCTATTTTTTCTCTCTCTCTTTTTGTTTTTCAATTCTTTTTTTAATATGCCTATTTATGTTTTAATTGTTGAACGTTGTATATGAAAATTTTTAGTAATAATTAACATCATTTAAAGCTGTGGGTGATGATATTGTCCTTTAGTGAGGATTTGCTTTTCTTCTGGCAGGTATTTGAAGAGGAGTCACTTACTTTTCAAGCAAGCATTGTACTTATTTAAAACTGAGCTCCAGCCTTTGTGAGGGTTGGTCAATTTTTGTTTTACTCTTAATCTTGACATATAGCCCTTCAGGAGTACAACTGAATGTCTGGAGTGTCTGGCAGGGCTACTCCTCCTTGGTGAGTACTGAACTCCAGTTTTTGGTTCCCTCAGTCCCCTGAGACCACCAAAATTCTGGACTTGCCTTATCAGCCTCTCAGCTGTTACATTAAAATTGCCAAATGCTTTGCCAAATACTGACTCATCTCTCTAGGCTTTCCTTGTCTCTGGGATTTTAGCATCTCAAATTCTTCTTTTCAAATCAATTTTTCAGTCTTTGTTTTTCTTTCACCTTTTCTACTTATCTCAGTGGTATGGCTCAACTAATGAACTTAGTCTACCATAGCTGGAGTCTCCAATATATTTTAATGAAGAAATGTTTTTTAAAAAAGCCTTAAGATTTTTATCAAGTTTAACTGACTCACAGACTAAAAACTTTAACATATATTAAAGAACCAAGTGTTAACCTTTCTCTGAATTGTGACCCAATTTGTTTAAATATAGCCAGTAAAAAAGTTCACCACCAATGACTTTTACTTTATCACTTAAATAACTTTAGCAAATATTATTTTGGTCATGAATAAATGACAGGAACGATTCTGATAATCATGAGTACAGTAATGCACAAGACAGAATCCCTGCTCTCACACAGACGAAGATTTTCTAAATGTATTGAACTGTAAATCCCATATAGTTTTAGCAGTGACATGGCTGTTACAAGGAGGGAAGAAGTATAATGGAATCATCTTTTCTTTCTTTGTGTGAGTCAGTTTCAGCTTGGGACTAGCCATCAAAAGACCTAACCATAAAACCACCTTCTCATTTTTGTAGAACAGGCATAGCATGGAGGTACCTGAGTAGGTGACATACGGGCCCAAAGCAGAAAAGCAAGATCCCATATCAAGTGAAAAGCCGTGACTTGATGAGGAAAAAAAAAAAAAGACCAAAAAAGAGCAAGCATTCAGTCGACCATATTATAAGGTAACAAAATCAATTGAACTCAATCCTCTACTTAAGTAAGGTAGACTGTACAACTCAGAGTTGTAGAACCAGACTTAGCTAATTATTTTATGAAAAAGTATATTACAAGGAAATGGCACTGTGACAGACATCAGCATTTCACAAGACTAACATGTGGCACACATCAAAAGCTAAAGAAGTTTAGAGTAGAGAAGTCTTTACTGAACCAGACAGTAAATCATTAGAAATTAATACAACCCAGGCGCCTGGGTGGCTCAGTTGGTTAAGCGACTGCCTTCGGCTCAGGTCATGATCCTGGAGTCCCGGGATCGAGTCCCGCATTGGGCTCCCTGCTCAGCGGGGAGTCTGCTTCTCCCTCTGACCCTCCCCCCTCTCGTGCTCTCTCTTTCTCATTCTGTCTCTCAAATAAAAAAAAAAAGAAATTAATACAACCCCCACATACAATATTTCTACTTACTGAAAATAATTATTAACATTATATAAAGTTATATATATGTGTATATATATATGGGACTTAACTTTATATTCTTTTATTCCAAAAATTATTTATTCTCAATGAGATCTTTCTATTCTGTTCATAAAGTCTCAAGTTAAAGAATAACTCCAAGTTATCTAATACATAAGGGATTGTTAATACGAAGTTGACAGACCCCTTTTAGCAGCTAGGTATAAGTTGAAATTTTATAGCAAATTTTGTGTGGATGTGTGACTAAGCACTTTTTCTGGGGAAAGGGCTTAAAGTTTTTATCTGTCCATGACCTCAAAGAAGTTTAAGGACCGCTGCTATTTCACCACCATCTGAATTCGGTTGCCCAGATGAAACTGGGAAGGTAATGCCCTTACAGAATCTTGCCTGGAGAAGGTTTACTTTTAAAAGAGTAATGCCAAATTTTACAATGGGATATGATCATTTGCATCATACTAAATCTCATTTGAACTACTATTTCAATCCACCCACCTCAAATAGCCTGCAGTTTTGGCAGTATTTTTATAAATTTGGGTTCTTTTCCTGCCTTATCACCAGCTTTAGTTTACTGCGGGGTGGGGGGGGTGGTGGGAATCAAGATTGAAAAAACTGTTATTATGAAGGAAAAACAGACTTCTTCCAGTAGAATCAATAGCTATAAAAATTATTCTTCCACTACTAATTTTTAAAATAAATAATTATAAAATAGTTTTATTTTGAAGCCTCCGGATTGCTCAATAGAAGTATTTACAGCTCATGTATTTTTCAAATAGGGCATTTGTTGAATTTCACCACCATTGAGATTTTATCATTATGATGCTATCAAAATGTTGTTTGTAGCTTTCTAATTCTTTTCTATTAAAAAAAAGATTTGGGGTGCCTGGGTGGCTCAGTCGTTAAGCGTCTGCCTTCGGCTCAGGTCATGATCCCAGGGTCCTGGGATCGAGCCCCGCATCGGGCTCCCTGCTCGGCGGGAAGCCTGCTTCTCCCTCTCCCACTCCCCCTGCTTGTGTTCCCTCTCTCGCTGTCTCTCTCTCTGTGTCAAATAAATAAATAAAATCTTTAAAAAAAAAAAAAAGATTTAACAAATTTCAACAAAATTGGCTAAAAAGTAATCACAAAGTCAAATTGATTTGCATTACGTCGGTACATGGAACCACATTAGAGATGCCAGAATTCAGATTGGAAGCAAGTTATCCACAGTTGATATTAGTGTAATATGCCATTAAATTATTTACAAAATTAGCTTTTGGCTAGACATATTGTGATACGTACAAAGAGAGAAATGTGAAATTACCTAATTTGCACTTGCTTCTGGTATAGTAATTTCACATGAAATGATATTCCTCTAGGCTGCCACACTGCATTTTAATTAGGATCCTTCATTTTTGGACAATGACCGAGAAATAACTCAGCTGACCTTGAGTTTCTTAATCATCACTCTCTGGTAATGAATGAATCAACAAAAGGGAGTAGTTTTCCTTTCCAAGCCTGAATCTAAATGTGACATTACTTACATGTTAAATTGCAGTCCATTCAGTTTTAAAAGACCATTCTACAGAATAGCTAGGGGTGAATAGAGGCAATTTCCGGAAACATTCTTTACATAAAGTCAACATGCCCCTGAAAACAAATGCTAGGGCAGAGGATTATGTGATTAGTATTTTTAAGGAGCTTAATCTATCCTTCTTGCCTTTCAGTTATTTTTTAAAGGAAATTAGTTTCCTATATATAAGGAGACGCAGGTCTAGAAATAGTTGAGATACAATTATAAAATGGCATTAAAACTATACCTGTAATCAAACCCCAGCTCCTTATGTAACCTTACCATTGATTTGAAGAACTTCTTTTATTACCTGACAAGCTTGCTCATTCTGTACATTTATTTCGATTTTGTTGGGCTTTCAGCCATGCCTGTAATGTTGCTGAGGAGTAAAATATCTTTCATAACCAGAATCATAAATCTTTCTTATAACCATGAGACTATATCTTTATGGCCATAGATCATTTTAGTTACTGTCAAAAAGTGTCATCATATCACATTACAAATTAGAAAACTGAAAGACAGTGCGTGGTTGACAATACCTATTATCTGCGGGCAAGGAAAATAATTTTCCTTTCCTCATAAACCAACATTTCTAATGACAAGTATTTTCTAGACACATAGAAGTTATTTGGATATGTGCTTTAGCCAAGTTTCGAAAGCACAACTGGTTTAATGGGAGCAAATAGAACTGGTATTTGTGAAAAAGTACTTGTTCAAATAGAGAAAGTTAAAGAAAAAAAAAAGCATGGAAAAGAAGAAATTGACCCTTTTATCTTATGAGTGACGAAAGAAAACGATTACCTTTTGGATTTCAGTCTCCCACACAAACGTTGAGCAGATTCAGTAATGAGATAACTCTTGAGTTTCTTCTTGGCAAGAACTGATGATTGTCTTAATGTTCAATGTGTGACCTTTATTGATATTTTGAATTGTGGTCATTATAAAGTTACTCTTCCCAGGAAAAGAAAATAAAAATTTTGATAAATAAAACTTTATTTTAATAGAATTTTTAACTTTTTTGTTGTTTTGTTTAAGCTCTCCTCTTGCTCTCAACCTTATGTGACAAGAGTTATATTTTTAAAGCACTTTGCTTCCTCAGAACTCATCATATCTGCTGTATCCTGATTGTGCTGTTCTGATGAGAACCGGGTGTCATAAAATCATAAAAGAGAGTTAGCCACGGCCTTTCATAGATTGTGCCTGTTTTCCCTAACATATCTGTGCGTAGAAGAGCTTCTACATAACCAGGGGCTTTGAGTGGGGGCAGTGGAAAGAGAAAGTAAACCCAGGCAAGCTTTTGTACCCTTCTTTGTCTTTCTGTCCTTAACTACATTTCCCACATTCCCCTGCTTTGCCTTAAATGGCAGGAGTATTGACCCTGGGAAATCCCTTTTGCCAACTGTCTTCCAGCTACCTTTAGCCAATGGCAGATACTAGAAGCAAATAGGATGCAAAAGAAAGTGAAAAGCCAGGCTATTTCTCCTCTTCTCATGCTTTGGTGGCTACCCTCACAGCAACTATTTCTGCTCAATGGTTCCAGCTTCCTCTGGGCAGATCCATTATGGTTCTAACTTCCTGGCTTTAATGCACTGCTTCTCTCCTTTGTCTCTCCAGCCCTAGGAGTGGTGTTGGCATTCCAAAGCTGCTCCTTTCTGGGCTGCCTCACCTTTCCCTACTTGCTCTTTTAGTTCTTCTATCACCATTTAAACTAGGGCATCTCCGCTTACTTTCCAATTTGTATTACAAATACTAGACCTACTTTCCTCTGTATGCTCCCACTTCTACTTCCTTTATTGACTTAAAAGGAACTTGCAATCCTAAGAAAGGGAGGAGAAAAGAAAGGGACCAAAATTTATGTAGATACATAAAAGTAAAGAAAAGGAGAAAAAAGGCAAAACTGATGTTTACCAGCACTACACGTGTACGTGCGCACACACACATTAATCGAAAGAAACAAGACACTTAATTTTCTCTTTATAACTTGTCCTTCTTGACCTCTGCTTTCTTGTTAAGTGAAAGCTCAGATAGTTGAATTTAGAATACTACTGTGTCACCATTTTCCCATCTAGGTCCTTAGGTCCGTGGGTAAAGTTAATTCTCCTCTGTGTCTTCCAGAAGATACAAGGGAGATTCAGTATCGATAGTGACTCTGGCCTTGGTTGTAGTGGGAGGTTAATGAAGCCAAAGACATGTGCTTGGAGAACCTAAAACTCCCACTGAGAGTTAATTTTGTTTGCCCATTTCCTAATGGTCTTTGTGGTCATTAGGTTTACTGCTGTTTGGCACTTGATGCATTTTCTTTTTTCTTTGGGCTTTTGTTATACAGGGCTCAAAGCTAAAAGCATCTACTTCTTAAAACTACTGAGTGTTTTTCTAATGGTCACAGTATGTGGGAACTGGGCACTCTGCAAAGCTAAATGTCATTTGGCACAAACTATACTGGGTAATTTATAACCAGTATAACTGTTCTTTCTTGATGAGCAAATTCTGTGTGTGTGTGTGTGTGTGTGTGTGTGTGTGTGTACATGTATATATATCATGTATATATATGTACTGGGAGTGAGAGTTAGGTCTGGTGTTTTAAATTAGACTTTAATTCTCTATTGGAGGGCATGAATTGATCTGAAATTTGTAATTATCCTTATGATACAAAATAAGTATAATTATTGTAATTCAAATTAGAAAACCAAGAACATGTTGTAATCTGAGCCACATGTGTTTATCTCTATGGTGACTGTTTTCCAAACCAAGATCTAGGATACATGTTATGGCAAAGAACTCCCTTTAAAAATGTTCTTAAAGCTTACTTATATAATCATTCTTATAAGGATGTAAAAATTCAATAATATTATATGCACAATTCACAATTTTTAAAGAAAATAAAATTTTTGTTAATAAGAATTAGTCCAGAAAGTTTACATAATTTTGAATCAAAGTATATCTTCTCATTGCTCCAAGGAATGATTCTGTTTAATTTGCCTTGTTTAATCTGCAGGACTAGGCAAGAATAGAATGGTCACTGGTTTATCCAGAAAACAATAAAACACTGGGATAGTAGGCACGTAAGAATCTAAATTCATGTGCAATTAAACTGGAAGCTGGGGATTAGATCCTTTAAAAATATCTTCCTTGTTCTGAACTACACTAGTATACTCCCAAGAATTTAGAAGAAAAAGAAATCACAGTACATAGTCTCTCCCTATGGAAGAGATATAAACTAGCCTTTCCCAAAACCAGATTAAAATCAGTCTAGTAAAAATAAGTACACATCTTTTGTGCAAGCAAGTTTTCCAAGTGAGCAAAGACTTAGAGAGGCAGTTCCTGGATAGAATATGAAGGCTATTGAGCAAAGAATCACTGGCCAAGGGATCCCCAAGAGGTAGCCACCCATTTGGGAACAATATGAGCCTAAGTGGGATGTGCCTTGTAAGCTCCCTCTGCACCTTCATCTGGATTGTTTGTGTAAGAAAGAGTTGTAGCACCAGATATCAAGAGGTCAGAAGAAGACAAGCATCAAAAGCCATAGGGAGGTTTGAGGAACTCTCCTTCAAGAATAAAACTAGAAGATAATTCTCTATGGCTCCTCAATACCAGCTGGTAAGAAAAACAGACAATATACATCAGAAACTTTGACCATGAGAAATTATGTGACTTCTTAAACCTTTGTAGCCTCTCCATGCCTATTACTTATTCATCTACTTTTTTATAATAAATAAGAGCAAACCCCTTAAAAGGAAATCCTGCTTCCTCTTGTTTCTAAGTCAATAGGAAAGAGACTTGGGGGAGACTACATCTAACTTGGTATCCCAGCTTGAGGGGAGAAGAAATCTGAGGAAAAGAGAGGGAAAGAAGGATAGTAAATCCTTGGAGTTTGAGGAAAGGTGCTAAGGTCGGTAGTTACAGGCTGAAGACACAGGAAAGAGAAGAGCCCAGGAGTTAAAAACATCCAGAAATGGGTGCCTTTCCTCACCCAGGGGTCTTATCAGTTGCCCCAAGCTCCCTGACTCCACAAATGCAACAAGGCCAATGCAATCTATAGGAGAAAACACTTTCTGTTAGCAATTTGGTTATTGGGTCATTTAACCTTATTTTCTAATCCACCTCTCCTGCCCCCATTACAACCCCATGAAGAGCAAAAACTATTCCATTTCCTTTACAACTCTGTATCATTTATAACTATGGCAATCACATACTTTTCATGAATATAATAATGATATTTCTCATGCTGCCCTTTCAGTTCAATGCCTTCTCCAAAAGTAATAGACAAAAAAATATCCCAAAAGGACAAAGGAATAGGATGTGGGCAAGATGGATTGGGATACCAAGTGCTTGGTACATTTTTTAAAAAGGAGTATCTCTCTGAACTGAAAGTATCTTCCCAAGAGTTGGAGACCCAACTTTGCTTAGAGGGAGAACTACTGATTTGGTCTCTAATTTGCATTCAAAGTCCAGGTCTCAGCTCAAAATTCTTTGATATTATAGAGTTGTCTTCAGTACAGAGTCATTTTCAAGAAGAGAGGATTCTTCTTTTTTTATTCCCAGCATTTTATTATATTTTTTTTCAAACATACAACAAACAAAAACATTTTAGAGTTAACACCCGTATACTTGCCACCTGGATTATACCACTAATATTTTTTTTTAAAGATTTTATTTATTTATTTGACAGAGAGAGAGAGAGACCACAAGTAGGGGGAGAGGGAGAGGGAGAAGCAGGCTTCCCGCCGAGCAGGGAGCCCGATGCAGGGCTCGATCCCAGGACCCTGGGATCATGACCCGAGCCGAAGGCAGACGCTTAACGACTGAGCCACCCAGGCGCCCCTATACCACTAATATTTTACTGTGCTTGCTTTGTCACATATCTATCCATCTATGCATCCTTCTAGCCATCAATAAACCCACTGTTTTATGCATCTCAAGATGCAGACATCAAAATATTTCTCCCCTAAATATTTCATCATGTGTATGATTAGCTAAAATTTAATATTTGGTTATAGATTTTAATGTAAAATTTGCATATGATAAAATGTACAAACATTAAGTGTATATCTGAGTTTTTTAATCTGCTGAGTTTTAACAATATATACATCTGTGTGATCCTAATCCTTATCAAGATACAGTATTCTATATTATATTAAATTCCGTCCAGCTTTGACATCATTCCAGAGAGTTCCCTCATGCCCTTCCCAGTCAATCCCACCCTCCAAACTCCCCCAGAGTTATATAACTCTTCTGATTTTTTTCTTAGATGAGAGTATTTTTCATGCTTGCCAAAAATCATGCAAATAATGGTTTTAGAGATGAACCTCTGTAGCCGGTCACACTTTAGGGACATTTGGCTTTAACACAAGAAAAATTTAACATTTCTAAATGACTGATTATTGTAGATAAATGAGTAAAAGGAGACTCATTCTATTGCATAAGTCATCTTCACTTCCTGCCTGTTCATTTCTAATAGCCTGGATAAGAAATAAAGTACACATTGTCCCTGCTTGATAAGTCAGCGATTTCATTTGTCTCACTGTGGAGGGTCAAGGTAGTTCTTCAGGTTCTAAATATGGTCCCCATGTGATTACTAGTCTCAGAATACAAAAGAGAGCAGATTGTGATACTACCAGTGAGCTCTTTTGGGCCAGGTCACTGATACTCGCTTATTAATATTATAGTGCCCTAGAAAAACATGTAAATACAAGAACTACTTCTTGCCAAGTATTTAACCACTCCTGGGTGGAAGAAAAGAACCGTGAAAGGTGCATTTCTTCCTCCAGGCTGGGCAGCAAGCTACTTTCACTGTGCTCAGTAATGGTACCCTAATGGCTCCTGAGAGTGAATTCTACTCCTAAAGTGGCAACCGCCTACAGGAAGTAGCTTTCTGGTCCATTGTTTTGCAAATTAAATGGAAGGTTTCTGACTCCTGTAGCCTCTTTACAGGAGTCTTTTTACAAGGTCTTCTCTCTAGTGTTTATTGGTTTTGTTTTCTGATAGCTAATATCATTCTTCTTCTTTATCATGTTGAATCACTTTTCTTTCAAGTTTCTCTTTACCGCATCTGTCTGCACACAGGCACCCACCCCCTTGCTTCCTTTCCCTCACATCACTATATGTTTGATCCCCATCATCGAACTTGCTGCTTCTTCATGTGAATTCCCACCCCACTCATTCTCCCCATTCCTGCAGTCACCCCCCTTCACTTATTATGCTTTTTGTTTCTCTTTCCTGCTGCTTAATGATTTTTCCTGCTGATAAGCTCTGCCCAAAGTACTGAGAGGCCTGAAGCACTTGCAAGACAGTTCGTTGGGCTCATTGCTTTTGGCGCATTCCAGAGCAGATGGAAGTAGGGCTCCAGTCATGCTCATCGCAGGACAGTTCTGTAGTGATGTATGTGTAAATCTTATAACATTCCATCAGCATTTTGGTTAATGAGCCTTTAGACTTTCAGTTTTTATTTCCTTTTTTTAAAGTTGGAACTTGATACTTTGGAAAATATTTTCCTGTTGGAGACTTATTTTCAGTGCCATCTTTGGAAGCAGAAACAAACCCAATGTTTATTCACTTTATAAACCGGAGTGTTTTTGTTATGATTAACACTGGGATAATAGAATAATAATAATGACTGATATCTGTATAATATGGTTCTTTGTAAATGCGCTCTCACACATTGCCCCATTTGAGGCTAACAGCAACCCTGGCCATTATTTTTATGATTCTCACTTTCTTACATAGGTAAAATACGTCTGCAGACATTACAGCGAGGGAGTGCTCAGAACAACTGTACTTAGTACAGAAGCCAACCAGGAGAATATCTCTTTTCATAAGGCTAATGCAAAATTTGCCTTGCTCCTTCTCCTCTGCGTTTTCCTCCCCTGTATCAGCATTTAGTATACAAAGCTTTCTATGAGGCTGGTATCCTTCTTAAACACCCTGCAGTGGTCGGGAAGTTGCTACTACAATAATTCATCAGACCAATACATTGTATGCTGGGACATTTAGCCACATTGACGGCCATCATGAATATACAGGCATTCCACTCTTGACCCTGAAGACATGCTCCTAGAAAAATTGTATGTAGATCAAATTATGGCACATAAAACCATATTGTAAAACACAGCAGGGTAATTTATTATTTAAAGAAATCCTGTAGTTTATCTTTGTGTAAAGAATTCTTTCATGATGCAAATAATCCGTATTTTATTTGTAAATTTAAGACTTTAGAAATGAGTTTGCATGACATGAAGGACACATCAATTTTAATGAGCTTAAGTAGATGGTGGTCTGAGACACACTTTTCTGAACCACCTAGGGGATCCTAGCAACTGTTCAGTGAAACAAGGGGACAAATTAGTCCCTCTGGAACAATAGAACTCTGCCATTATTCCTAATATGAGTTGATATGAGAATAGGAGGCCCTTTCCCCTCTCCCACAGTGCTTTTACCTTTCCCAGTAATTGTTTCCTCAGAGTAAACTTGAGCTTTATATTTGTGAAAAGCACAGGAATTCTTTCCTAGCAAACCACATGAGCATCAGATACCCTTGAACTAAGCATACAAGGGTACACAAGTGCTTTCCTTGCATTTCCTGAGATGAGGTTCAAAATGTTACCTCTAGTCTCTGAATGCTCCTTAAGCAGGCTTTGCATTTCCTAATTTACAACCTTGGAATCAACTCTAAATTCCCGCAATCCTTTGTTCCTATTTCCAGTTCATGGACAAAAAACTGCCATGCCCTTGGATTATTTACTTCCTCTTTTTTTCAACAACTTATGCCATATTCCACTTTCATTAAAGAATTTCCTATCTATATAATAAACAAACACCATCCTTGCTGTGAAAATTATTTCTAAAATGCTTACTGCTGAGGAAAGTATAGCACATAGCCAATTGTGTTACAGGGGTTGTACCATCTCCAGTGTAGGTGAGTGTCCTTCCCAAGGAGCCAACCTCAAGAGTGTTAGAGGAAACTGTTCTTGAGGAAAGAAAGAATCCACTCATTATCCATCAGTTGTGCATAGAAACATACTGAGGATAGAGTAAATTTGTCTCAGCTCTCACGATCCTTTGGAGCTATGCTGTCTGATTCCTATGGAAAAATATATCAAGACAGAGAGACCTTGAGTGTCCAGATATTAGGAGATTTTTCTGGCTATTTTGAGTTGTACCCTACACCTTGAGAGTTAAGTACTGCCTTAGTCCATTTCCAGGAGATATTTTCATGAAGATTTTAAAAGTTCTCAACTTGGAATAACTTCACAAGTTTGCTCCCTATTTCTTCGCTGCCAAAAGCAACCACAAAGCCGAAGATATGGAAATTATACCAAGAAAGACAAAATTAATGAATTTGGTCCTACAATTGCTGCAAATTTTACCTTTTTTCATAGGAGTTCTTTCATCCTATCTTGTTCTGTGAATGAAATCCAGTATTTGGTATTGTAGCTAGACCATGGCCAAAATCCTTTGCTCCCCATACCACACCTCCAAAATCCCAAACTCTGGATTTGGTAAAATGTATAGGAAAAAGCAAACATTCTTCACCTTTCCCATGGATACCTTTATTTGGGAGGGGTGTGATTAGAGATCTTTAGACATTTTGTTTTAATAGAAATATTATAACTCAGTTTGTTGGAAGGGGAAAGAAAAAAGGGATTGTATCATGCAGATGCTGTTCTTAACATAATATCGACTCCGTGGCAGCAAGCTGGAATTGGGAAGTATGCAAAGCTTAAAGGTCTCCTGACTTATCTGAGTTTATTGCTTAAATTCCTTTTATGTTAAACTTCCATAAGATTAATATTAATCTTCAAATTATCTCCACAATATTCAATATAGAAACTCAGGGCTCCCACAATGTTATATCAGGAGAATGGAGTTTTAAGTGATTTTTTCCTTTATACTTCTCTATTTTTTAAAAATTTTCTATAAATAGGTAGTATATGCTACCTATATAATTATGTATATAATTATACATATTTACCTATATTTATATAGAAGTACTTAATTATTATTACTTATATTTATATGTAAATAAAAGTAGCATATGCTACCTATAAAATTATTTTTTAAAAATTAAAAATGGTGAAAGGAAGAACACCAGTTCCCTACTGCAATTCAAAATCTAAATTTCCTCCTCATTTTGTCTCATCATACACACTTCTCTTTATGTATCATTGTTGGATTTCTGCCTCAACAAAGCAGAAATCTGCATGCCCTCTGCATGTCCTATTTTTTCCCCTCCTTAATATATAACACACTTATTCCTACTGCTTTAAGCCACCCACATTCTTTAGCTGAATCTCAAAATTCACCTTCCTCAACCAATCTTTCTTTATCAGCCCATTCCCAAATTCACTTTGCCAAACTTCTGTGCTGTGCACTCACATATACTTGTCCATATGTTGTTTTTTGAATATAAAAATTTTACTAAAGTATAATTCACAGAACGAGTGCATAAATTCTAAATGTACAGCTAGATGGATCTTCACAAAGTGAAACCAGATCAAGAAACAGAGCACCATCAGCAACCCAGAAGCCCTCATCATGCTCCATTCCAGTTGCTTTTCTCCCACCTTCACCAAGAGGAACCACTATCTTGAAATTTAACACCATAGCTTATTGTCACCTATACAGTGTATATTTTTTTATGTCTGCCTTCTTTCACCCAACATTTTAATTGTAAGTTTAATCCATGTTCCATATGGCAGTACTTTGTTCATTTTCATTGCTGTACAGTATTTTCTTTAACAGTTGTTCTTGTCCATTTGAATTTTGATGGACATTTGGTTTGTTTCCAGTTTGGAGCTATTATGAGTGGTGTTGACATGAACACTCTTATACATGTCTTTTGGAGAACATAACATTTTTCTCTTAGGCATATCTAGGAGTCAAACTGTTGGATCACATATGTGTATATGCTCAGCATTAATAGATAATTCTAAATAATTCTTAAAATATATTATGTTGATTTTTGAATTCTCTCAAGCTGGAGTTTCCCACTAGTCAGTCATGAGTAGGAGGTCAATGTTGACATCCAGCCTGGTGGACAGCCACATCACACCCAACTCCCGGTGCTCAGCTTATAAGTCAGTAGCCACCCACTCATATCTCTGTGAGTGCATGTGGAAGAGTTTCTTTAGGGAATATAATTCCCATGTCCTAAGGGTTAGTATAGCTTACTTCATCTCATCAACCCCAGCTAGGGAAAATGCAAGTCATTTTTGTCTATGTGATGTATTCATAACCAGCCTTAAGCCTATTGAGAGCAAGAATTTTATACTATTTTAGTTTTTAGAATTTCTCCTCAACTCATCCACCCCACCTTCCACCTCCTTTGAAGAATACAGCTTTAGATGTTTATAATATGATATTAACACCGACCCGACTATGGACTTCTGCCCCAGGCATTGGTGTCTGCCCTGACTTTCTAGAGCCCATTTTCCTATGTTCCACGATGGTAGCAACATGTCAGTTCTGTCTTTCTCTCCTCCCCCCGCCCCTTTTTCTCCACAAAGACAGACAATTGTGGATACAGATAGACTGTGTTTGTTAAATGTTTTTACACTAAGGGGGCTTCTTCATCTTTACATGGGCTTGTAAGTTCTATCAACACTAATAACCATTAGATGTTTTTATGGAGTATGCAGGCCTCTGTATTTTATAAGGAAAAGCTCAATTATATCTTCCTTAAAATACATTTTTCTTGTTTTCATTTTAGGCTTCAAACAAAGTGGAATAGAAAATTCTGTTTGATGAAATGATACCATATTATGTGGTTATAGTAAATGCATGTAATATACAACATTTATACTCTCAACATTCTTCACATGACTCATATAATGAACATCTTACTATTAAAATTCTCACAGTAAAATTCACAGTAGGGTAACCACTTACCTTATATACATCAGGGCAAGGATGACTGAGAAGCTTTTGCATTCTATTTTGCTTGAAGTAATTCTTATTTATGAGATAAATAGAAAATTTCTCTCCAAAGTAATACATTTTCTGGAGATTACATAATATTTAAAGGAAAAACCTATTTGCCATTCTAATATTTTGCTTACTAGTATATATTGAAATGTGGAATTTATTCAAGCCAGAGATAGGGCAGCTTTTTGTACTTGAGACTCTGCTGAACACTTGCCCTGTGACTTTGGACGAACTCCTCCCCTCCATATCTCAGTTTCATTTCAGTGTGCAAATGGGAATGTTATTTGTCCTACTCTATTTTACAAAGTGTTGGAAGGATTACAAACAATACTGTAATAAACATTTTATGCACATTTATTCATATAACAAGTATTTATTGAGCATCTACTATGGGCCAGGTATTATTCTAGGTACTAGGGATACTGCAGTGAACAAAAACAAACCAAAACCCTTCCATTCCATAAATAAGTAAATAAACAAAATGTATGTTATGTTCATAATTGCTAAGGTGAAAAAAATTAAATTGGGGAAGGAAATAGAGGTTAGAGGAGCTAGGAAGACCTCAATGAGAAGTTGACATTCAAGTCAAAACTGGAAGAAAATGCAAAAGGAGACATGGAGATACCTTGAGGAAGAGCAATCCAGGCAGAGAAAACAAGTGCAAAGGCCCTGAGGTTAAGAATGTACCTGGTGTGTTCTAGGAATAAGAAAGCCAGCATGGCTGATGCTATCTGAATGAGAGAAAGAATAGTAGAAAATAGCATCAGAGAGGTAACAAGGAGCATGCCACAGAGGGCCATGCCTCCGTGAGTCCATGTGCAAGAGTTTCTTCAGGATATATAATCCAGAAGTGGTATTTCTGGGTGGTAACATATAAGTATATGTAATTTTGCTAGATATTACCAAATTGCTCCCAAGCATACAAGTTTACGCTTTCATGAGCTTTTATTTGCGTTCCTGTTATTCTACATCCTTCCAATTTTTGACCTTTTCAGACTTAAATCTATGGTCTTCTGACAGATATGAAATAATATCTGTTGTCATTGGAATGGATATTTTCTTAACAACTAGTGAATTTGAAGATCTTTTCATCTGTTCCCCCGATTCCTCCTTTTGTAAATCTTGTCCATATTCTAATTTTCTATTAAATTGTTTTTTTTTTCTTATTGACATGGACTTCTTTATATGTTCTAAATATTAAATCCTTTGCCAATTAAATATGCTGCTATTGTATTCTCCATGTCTGTGGCCTCTCTAATTTGTTCTTATGGTATGTATTGATGCATAGAAGTTTTAAATTTTAATATATTCAATTTTGTCAGTCTTTTCCCTTATGGTTTATGCTTCTTGTCTTGTTTAAGAAATCATTTCCCAGGGGCACCTAGGTGGCTCAGATGGTTAAGCATCTGCCTTTGGCTCAGGTCATGATCTAGAGGTCCTGGGATCGAGCTCCATATCAGGCTCCCTGCTCAACGGAGAGCCTGCTTTTCTCTCTCCTCTGCTGCTCCCCCTGCTTGTGCTCTCTATATCTGTCTCTCTTTGTGTCAAATAAATAAATAAATAAATCTTTTTTAAAAAATTATTTCCTATATGCAAGATATTTCCTATTTCTATACTTTCTCCCAGTGATCTAAAATTTCAGTTTTTAATTTTAGAAATTATGTCTTTCTGGGATGGTATGTGGTAGAGATTTTTTCTTTTTCTTTTGACCAACTGTGTTACTTCCTCCTCCCTTTTTAGAGAAATGGCAGTTTTATCATTTATTAAATTTCTATACAAGTGTGGGTACCTTTTCGGATACTTTAACCTCTCCCATTGGCGAAATTTTCTTTCCCTATAATAGTAGCATAGTATTTTGGTTGGTTGCTACAGCTTTGTGATAAACCTTGAGAAAACATATTTGAACAAGTGGACAATTTCTCTTATTCTTCTTCAACATTGTCTTGGCTATTCTTGACCCTTTGCTCTCCCATGAAAATATTTAAAATTATTTTGTCAAGTTCCATAGGAAAACCTCTTGGCATTTTTATTAGAATTGCATTGAAGTTAGGGGTATGGATGTCTTTATGATACTGAGTCTATTTATTACAAATGTGGCATATCTTTTTATTTACTTAGGTATTTCTTAACACCATTTATTAAAGTTTTGTAATTTTTGCAATGTATTCCATGCACATCCATTGTTAGATTTATTCTTAAGGCCATTGTTGCTGTTGATTTTAAATGGTGCTTCATTTTATATTTTGTCATTGTTTATTCCTGGTGAGTGAAGAATGCAATTTTTTTTACATTGGTCTAATAGCCAGTAAGCCTGCTGAACTCTCTCATTAATTCTAATAATTTTATTATAGGTGCTCTTGGGTTTTCTATGAAAATCATATCATAGATTTCATATCATATCAATGTGATTGCTAAAAAATCATATCACCCGAGAATAAAAACAGTATTATTTCTTCCTTTGTGATTCATATACATTCTATTTCTTTATCTCATTTTAAGTCATTGACTAGGCCCTCAGGACAATCTTAAAGCAAATGCTTGGGGATATTTTTGTTTCATTGCTTATTTTAAAAGAAATGAGTCTAACATTTCATCATTGTGTAATTACTATGAAGAATGGATACTGTATGTTTTTTAAGAATGGATACCTAATGTTATCAAATGCCTCTTCTGCTTTTGAGATAATTATATTGTGGGGTTTTTTGTGTGTGTGTGTATGGTTTTACTTTCTAAATTTTATAAGGTAAATTTTACTGGTGAATTTTTTAATTGTCATGATGTACTTTCTAATGGATTGCTGGAATAGATTTGTTAATACTTTGTGGTCAATTTTTTTAATATTCTATGTTGTTTGGGGGGGAAATGTCTTTTAATTAGTGGGTGCAAATCTGTGTGTGTGTGTGTGTGTGTGTGTGTGTGTGTCCAGTATATCAAGGCTGTTAATTATGTTGTTAAATTTTGTATATCCTTGCCAAATTTTTGTCTGTTTCATTTATCAATGACTGCTTCAACAATTGTGGATTTGTCAGTTTTTCTTTATAACATGTAAATTTTATCCCTGAATATTTGATTATGCATATGCAAATTACAGATGTCATATTTTTCTAGTGAGGTGAAACTTTTATCGTGTTGTGATTCTCCTTAGCTCTGATAATGCTTTTTGCCTTAAAAACTATTTTATCTAATATTAATTTAGCAGCAAAAGTTCATTTTTGGTTAGAATTTACCCAATGTGGCTCAGTCGGTTAAGCGTCTGCCTTCGGCTCAGGTCATGATCCCAGGGTCCTGGGATCAAGCCCCATATCGGGATCCCTGCTCAGTGGGGAGTCTGCTTCTCCCTCTGCCCCTCCCCTCCACTTGTGCTCTCTCTCTGGCATGCTCTCTCTCTCTCAAATAAATAAAATCTTTAAAAAAAAAAAAAAGAATTTACCCAATGTATTCCTTTGTATCTTTCTCCTTTCAACATTCCTGTGTCCCTGTATCATAGATGTGTCCCTCAAAAGTGGACTATAGGTGGATTTCTTATAATCCAGTCTGATAACCTATCTTTTCACTAGCAGGGTTAGACTCTGTAGATTCACTGTAGTTTTCACTAAATTTGAGTTCTACCATATTATTTTGTGCTAGTTTCCCTGAAATTTTCTATGATTTTTCCCCCTTCTTTCCTCACTAATTAGATTGAATTATTTTTATTCTATTTTTCCTTCTTTCGTCTCCTTGCTTAGAATGTTTACTTTTAAAATCTAAGTTAATGAGGGGCACCTGGGTGGCTCAGTTAAGTGGCCAACTCCTGATTTCGGCTTAGGTCATGATCTCACGGTCCTGGGATATAGCCCTGCATTGGGCTCCACGCTCAGCGGGGAGTCTGCTTCAGAATTCTCTGCCCCTCCCCGTGCTCACTTACTGCCTCTCTCTCACTCTCTAAAGTAAATAAATAAATCTTTTAAAAAATAAAACAAAATCTAAGTTAATCAACACTTTTACACTCCACCTGGTAAAATCGACCTTGATCATCCTCTCCCTTTCACATGGTATTAATTTTCAGTATTTTGCCACTATGTTTCTCCACCAAAGGTTAGTGGTTAATACCACTTTTGTTACTGTTTTATACAATCAGTATTTGTTTGTATGTAACCTCATGTTTTCCAATTACTCTGTTTTTTTGTCCTTCCTATACCTGCATTTGTTCTTCTAGATTCAATTTAATTTTTCAGATAGTACATACTTTGGGGGTTCATTTAGTGATTGCCTCACAGATTTTTTTTTACCATAAAATGACTATTATACCATTTTACTTGAATGATAGGTTGATGGATATTTTCTCTTAGCACTCTGAGCAGTTTTCTCACTCCTATGTTTACTGTAGAGAATTCTGCTATCAATCTAATTGTTATTCTTTTGAAATAATTTATCTTTTCTCCCAGCTGCTTTTTTGATCTCTCCTTTTGTCTTTTATGTTCTTTTATTAAAGATGCACTTTTTGTTCTTTTATTCAAGTTACACCTTAATGTGTCTCTATGTGGATTCATTATTATTTATCTGCTGGAATTCATTATGGCTTCTGCTTCTGAGGGTCCAGTTTGTTTATCAGTTCTGCAGGTTTGTCAGCCAACATCTTTTTGAATACTAATTATCCCCCATTTTTTTTTCTCCATCTGGCATTCTAGTGAGAGACTTTGTCACCTCCTTTTGCCTGCAGAATTTTTTAGTCTACCCTTTCATTGAAGTGTGGCCCTTCTGCGATTGTGGCTTTATGAAAGGGTCTCAGTTTCAACATCTGATTTCAAGTGGACCTAAAGCTTAGCCTCCTTTTCCCTACCTACCCCCACATTCTGCATGTATCTATTTAAAGACCTACTCTTAGGCACATACCCTGAGAGCAGCTTCGTCTAGACACCAATTTGTATTCTGGTTTTGCCTCTGGGATTTCCCTTACATTCCTATGATATCAAGTATACATTTGAGGAGATACTTCCCGCATTTTATTCAACATGTCTCAGTCCTTTGTAGTAGAAAGGTACACATGTAAAATCTATACTACAACATCACCAAAAACAGAACTCTAGTTTTTAAATTACAATTTTAAAATTCCTCAGCCCTTTCCCTTGTCTTGGTCACATGATTAAATAATAACATTGTCATTATTCCAAAACACTTTTCAAGTATTACAAAATGTTATAAAGCTTGTTCTTCCCTACTGTCAACTAAGGATTTCTCAACTCCTCTCCCCTCAAACAAAGAGCAAAAAAAAAAAAAAAAGGCAAATTACCAGATAACAAAGGATGAAGTGTGAGCCCTGTGGGATTACACTCAGTTTCTTCTCTTGCCTAGTTACTGAAGTTCACCTGAAGTTTTAAATGGAACTCATTTTGTCAAATAATTCCACTAACATTTCTAAATTCCAAATTTATTGCATTCAATTTGCTGATGAATCACTCATCTTAAAGTGTGAAAATCATAAAATTCCAGAGAAAAGATGCTGGCTACTCTAAGGAACTTAGAAAAAGTACAACTGTTTGAGCCTTCAACATTACTGACAATTCCTTTTTATGAATCAACAGTAGGGTTGGATGATGAAACTCTACCACAGATTTCTCTAGACTACCTTCCACACCATTATGAAAAACTGGAGGGATTTGTTCTCATGCATTCTCACTTAGGGCTGCAAGTCTACTCACTGCATCATACCAGTTCTGGAATGGACTCACTCACTATTCTACTTTGAAGACAGCTATAATGAGAGACCAAATCTCATCCTTTTGCAGGTGATTACCTTAATAGCGGTCCTTCACAGTGAAGGACCAGATGAATAGCAGAATTCTCCACAGAAAATCTTGGATTTTCCCAACAAGTTAAAATGTTACAAAGAAATGATCAGAAAATACTGACTATTTGAGAAAGAGGTGATTAAAACAATATTTAAGCAACTTTTCACATGGATAATTCAAGCAAAAAAAAAAAAAAAAAGGTTTTATCCAACAGCTTGAGCATTGCTTCTCAAAATTTAATAAGCATACGAATCACCTAGCATTCTTATTAAAATGAACATTCTGCTTCCATAGATGGGTAGCAGGAGGCGGATCACCTAACAAACTTGTCAGTTAACCTCACTTTGAGAAATAAGGACATAAATGATTGAGATAAAATGGGTTAGACTTGAATAATCTGGGTCTAGGCTTTGCAATACAATAGCCACCAACTACATGTGGTGATTGAGCACCTGAAATGTGGCTAATCCTAACTGAGATGCGCTGAAACTATAAAGTACACACTGAATTTTGATGAGCTAGTAAGAAAAATGTTTATAAAATGTCATTAACTTCTAATTTTGATTACATGTTGAAATAAAATTTCATACTGGGTTAACTAAACATATTGGGTTAACTAAAATATATTATTAAATTAACCTCGGGGTGCCTGGGTGGCTCAGTCAGTTAAGTGACCGACTCTTGATTTTTTCCTTGCCTCTTCCAACTTCTTAAAGGCACTTGAATTCCTTGGCTAATGGCCCCTGCCTAAAGCCAGCAGCACAGTATCTTTAAATCTCTCTCTGTCACGGTCTGTCCATCTCTGTCTGTCTCTCTCTCTCATGTGCGTAGACACACACTTCTGATTCTGTCATCACATATCCTCTCATCTTGATTCTCCTACCTCCTTCTTATAAAGACACTTGTGATGACACTGGGCCCACCTAGATAATTCATTTTGGTCAGGTTGGAGCCTCAGCAGATGGGTCTCTTTACCACTCTCCTGAGAGCAGCAGAATTTGGCCACCTTACCAAGGAACTAAGACAGAAGTTGTAAGTGCCCAGTGAGCTCCATATGGCTTCATTAATGGCTCAAGGTTAGTTTGAACCTCCAGAAGAGATGGTTTTCTTTTCCAGAATTAAAATTAGTGGTGAAAAGAGTCAAAACCAGAACTCCCTCTTAAGCACTTTCCATGATCCTTGTTACTTCTTGGAAATGTGAACCAAATTAGCATCCATGCCACCTTTCATGGGAAGGGTGTCAGGGAATTCTGAAAACCTGGTTTGTTTGTTTTTTGTTTTTTTAGGATTTCAGCCTATTGCCCTGAAAAGCCTGCCATGGAGTATGCCTCACCCCTCTTTACCACCTTCATTTTATAATTCATGTTAAAGGCTAAGCAATGTTGATAGCACTTTCTTGTATATAAATATTAAAAATTATCAGGGGAAGGACCTCTGCTTCTGGGAGTATGGAGTCTACATACTTAGCCCTAATCCTCTCTGTAAGTGCACTAAAAATCCTAAACATTATACTTAAAACAAACATAAGAAGACACTGAAAGGAGGAGAAAAGAAGAAAGAATGACTAGGGACCTCAGGACCCACAGAATGGAACAACACAGCTGCGTTTCCCACATTTTCCTTTTGCTTTTTATGTCCCAAACTTGGAGCTGAAGAAACAGGCAACCAGGAACACCAGTTGGGTGCAGGCAAGAAAAGGCTCAACAAAGGCTGGCTCTCTAGAGCCAAGGGAATGGGAAGGGCAAATTTTTAAGACAGAAAAGTTTAAGATAATAACCCCTCTCGCCTAGCCTGACACTACTGAAAAAACTGGAACCCCATGCCCACTCGCAAAGAATGAGGGAAGAGCCCAGACTTCCTCCCTCTCGTGGCTGTAAGACGAACCCAGTACCATCACCCCAACAAGTTATGGGAGGCCCAGTTAGGTGCTGGACTTCCCTCCCTCACCTCATGATAGCAGTCATCCTAAAATTCATATGGAAAGAAGAAAGAGCTCAAATATCTAAAACAATTTTGAAAAAGAAAAATAAAGTGAGAGGCAACAATCTACCCAATTTCAAGAACTATTATCTAGCTACAATAACCAAGACTTTATAGTATTGGCAGAGAGATAGACATATAGATCAATGATGTGAATCTATAATTATTTCAAAATGAAAGGCTTAATTTTTTTTTGCTCTACATTTAACTTTCTTTTTTAAATTTTTTATTGTTATGTTAATCACCATACATTACATCATTAGTTTTTGATGTAGTGTTCCATGATTCATTGTTTGCGTATAACACCCAGTGCTCCATTCAATACGTGCCCTCTTTAATACCCATCACCAGGCTAACCCATGCCCCCACCCTCCTCCCCTCTAGAACCCTCAGTTTGTTTCTCAGAGTCCATAGTCTCTCGTGGTTCGTCTCCCCCTCTGATTTCCCCCCCTTCATTTTTCCCTTCCTACTATCTTCTTTTTTTTAACATATAATGTATTATTTGTTTCAGAGGTACAGGTCTGTAATTCAAGTCTTACACAATTCACAGCGCTTAATTTTTTAAGATTTTATTTATTTATTTGGCAGAGAGAGAGAGAGCACAGGCACGGGGAGGGGCAGACAAAGGGAGAAGCAGGCTTCCTACTGATCAAGGAGTCCCAAGCCGGGCTCTATCCCAGGACCCTGGGATCATGACCTGAGCCAAAGGCAGACGCTTAACCGACTGAGCCACCCAGATGCCCCTTGAAAGGCTTAATTTTTTAAAAAATTATTTGTGCTATGACCAACTTATTCACATAGGACTCATTATTCCCTTTTTTTTTTTTTTAATGAACTTATGTTTATAGGAAAAATAACTACTGGGGAGTTGAGGAGTTTTCTCCCTATACAGAATCTTCACAAGTTGTAGTGAAGATGAATTAAAACTGTACTGCGGATCATATTTATGTAACACTTAGCCTTATATTTTTAAATATTTTGAATATGAATTGTAAAGTTAAAATCCAGATGCAAAGCCCAAATTTAGTCAACTATCTGGACAGCTTCAACTACACTAGATTATCTAGGTAATTGTGCAATATGAACAAATAAGAACAATTTGTAAATTCAGAAATAAAGGGCTCTATTTATAGTTGTACTCTGAAGATTAATCATATGGTAATTTAAGTGAGACCCTGTGTCTGAATTACCTGTGTCAGGGCTATATTGTAAAATATACATATAATATATATAGCACACTCTTTTTTTTTTTAAGGGAAAAGGCATACTCCCAAAATTCACAGCCATCATTCTTAGCTCATGGGAACTAATTTTAATTCAGGACAGCTCACTAAATGCAAATTAGCATTAATTAATACAGTTGGTAATTGTTCTTTCTGATAGAGGGGCTGTATTCAGTTTTAGTCAGTAAGCACACTATCCAACTGGTTAATTCACTTTTACTCTGAATGCAATAATTTGTTGATGTGTAAACAGTTTATTTAAAAGTTGTGTGTCCTTCAGCAACACATCTGCAAAACTGTGTAAATAGTGATCCTCATACATAGATAATATGAATATCAAACTTCTGTGCAGCATTTGAGGATTTAAAAACACATTTACGCAAGCCAACATTTACTTCCAACAACCCCTTTACTAGAATCATTATGCACTTTCCACAGAGTGTAAGTGACTTTCCTAAGGTAACACAGCCTTGGGAAAGGCTAACCCGCACGTCATAGGCCCACATCAAGCAAATTTTCCCAGTCACCAAACTGACGTCCTGTAGGTGAATATTTCAAATCTACAAAGTAGTCCGATTGATTGAATAATGCTTTCATTTGGAATTGATACTCCTGTGGCAATACCTTCTCAAAAGATGAATAATTAAAAAGTAGCGCTCGGGGCGCCTGGGTGGCTCAGTCGTTAAGTGTCTGCCTTCGGCTCAGGTCATGATTCCAGAGTCCTGGGATCGAGCCCCACATCAGGCTCCCTGCTCCGTGGGAAGCCTGCTCCTCCCTCTCCCACTCCCCTTGCTTGTGTTCCCTCTCTGGCTGTCTTTCTCTCTGTCAAATAAATTAAAAAAAAAAAAACCTTTAAAAAAAAAAAAAAAGTAGCGCTCCACTATTTCTTTTGATAGGTATAATATCAATAAGCATTATGAGCACTTACTTGAGACGTGAGCTTAGCTGAAATGGCTAGCATATTGTTCCTTTGACTTCAACTGGAAAAGGAGAACTATCCCCAACCCAAAGCGTAACAAAGCAGAGACAGACGAAGAGAAACACACGTATCTGAAAATGACTTGGTAATTGCTCCAAAACAGGAGACACTGCTTTATAATTTAAATCTCCCTAAGGCCTGGTATTAATCTGTCGTACTCCGGAATCAGTATCTCCGTGTCAATGAATGCTTTTGGCTGCATAGGCTTCTCCATGGTAGGAACAGAGAGTGTTTATCACAAGGAAATGATTACATTCGTTTTGTGCATGTTTTTAACCATTCCGCAGTTGTCCTCGCTCACCCATCAGAGCATGTCTCTGTCCTCATTATTTGCAGTCCTAACATGCCAATTGCCTCTTTATTCTCTCCCTGAGTCCCTCTTCTTTAAGGTGTCCTAGTGATGCATACTTGTCCAAGCCCAGCCTATAGATCAAACTCCAATCTAATTTGCAAAACCAAGTAAATACAAAGTAGGTTACACATAATTCAGACCTCATCTTCCAGTGATTAAGTTACTTCATTTTAGCTTTCACATTTTCCTGTTTTGCACTTGGTATTCTCCCCATTATCTCTTCACAACAAATACTGCCAGGTCATTTTGATTTTTTGAATTCTACTTCAGCTGCTCTTTAAAAACAGTCACAAAAATCTTTGATTATTTAGAAGTCTAGAGGATTTCTTGCTTCCTTTTCCTTAACTTCAGAGTACCATCCTGATGAGGATACACTATGGCACTCTAGGTTTTTAATCTTCCTCTCCTGAGACACAAACAGAGCTGTGTGCTATTTCAGAAGGTATTAAGTCAAGCCAATTTTGTACCCTATAGAAAGGCTTTTAGTGCCTCCTAACATTATCTTTTAAGAGGCCCAAATTTGTGTTTGTAACAAAGTACTCCACAAATTCTTGTTCAGTGAATAGAATAGAGTGTGATTATGGCTGAGCTAAAGAGATACCACTGTGGCTGAGAAGTTAAATTGGAAACATCATCAGAAATTTTTCTACCCTAACTTGAGCCAGAGGTCAAACATGTTCTTCACCTGGTTGGAAAGATGAGATTGATTCAGGGCTTCAGGGTGGTCTGTGGATGAGTGATCCAGTCCAAAGTTCCCTAGGGCCAGGATTCCTAAGCTGTGATCCCGGGCAAACTTTAGGAGTCCAGGAACACCATTAAAGCATGTGTAAAATAGGGTTAACTGTTGTACTAGGAGAGAAGTTCTCGAGGCATGTTTCCCACACCAGCAGCATAAACATCACCTGGGAATTTATTAGAAATGTTAGAAAGTCTGGGGGTGGGGGAACCACCACGGCCTGTGTTTTCATAAGCCCTGATGCATGCTAACATTTGGGAATCACTGTTTCAGAGAAAGGGTGGCTAGCTTTCCTCAGGTAGTTAGATCTCATCTCCTACTCCTCTCTGCCTTGCTCAGCTCCAGCCACACTGATCTCCTTGCAACACCCGAGGCATGTTCTGCTTTGGGACCTTGACATTGGCTGTTCTCTCTGCTTCAAACCCTCTTCCCTCATATATCTCTGCAGCCAGCTCCCTCATCTTATTCACATTCTTGCTCAAATTTTACCATGTCGGTGAGGGCTATTCCTATCACCTTATTTTAAATTAGGTAACTCCCACCCCCACCAACACTCTTAACCTCCTTACTATCCACTCTTTTTATTTTTCTAAAGCATGTATCACTTCTTACATATTAGATAATTCACTTGAATATTATATTTCTTGCTTATTGTCTACCCCCCACCCC
Source organism: Halichoerus grypus (assembly GCF_964656455.1). Classification (NCBI taxonomy): domain Eukaryota; kingdom Metazoa; phylum Chordata; class Mammalia; order Carnivora; family Phocidae; genus Halichoerus; species Halichoerus grypus. The sequence continues at coordinate 102,541,855 of NC_135712.1, read as the reverse complement.
CAGAATATAAGTTCCACAAAAGCAGCAATGTTTGCTTTGTTCCCTGCACGCCTAGAATAATGTTTAGCACAGATTAGGTACTAAGTAATTATTAAATCAATGAACGAATACTCAAAAGGATCCATGACCCTGAAAAGAGAGAAAAACACTGTTCCAGAGGCAATTGGGCAGTCTTTCACAGAGGAATTCTTTCTTAAAACCAATGTGTTGGGGCACCTGGGTGGCGCAGTCGTTTAAGCATCCAACTCTTGGTTTCAGCTTAGGTCATGATCTCAGGGTCATGAGATCAAGCCCTGCATCGGGCTCTGCACTCAGCATGGAATCTGCTTAGAGTTTCTCTCTCCCTCTCCCTCTGCCCCTCCCCCTCAAATAAATAAATAAATCTTAAAAAAAAAATGTGTTTACCACTGTCTTCATGTGTTTAGCACATGAATCTAGGTGTGTGCTACTTGCAAAGACTGGAGGAAAATGATGTAGAGGAGGTTCAAGAATGATGTTGGGCAGAAATTAGAAGTATTTGTGCAAACTCCCTGTTTGGTTTTTTTTTTTTTTTGCCTTACAGGTTATCATTTCCAAGTTTTTAAAATAAAGATATTTTAATTCATTTAATCCTCCTGGAAGATAGATCCTTCACTTATCTCCTTTTATAGATGAGAAACTGGGACACAGAAAGGTTAATATTTTGCCCAAGTTTATACAGAAGATATGTGGAAAAGACAGGATTTGAACCTAGTGGTCTGGTTTGAGAGTGTAGCTCGTACAACTATACTGTATCCACTTTACCTTCCAAAGTTAATGAATTATACCTATGTGTTAGCATTTAAAATGTTTTATCATAATTTTTATAGTTCAACCTTTCCTGCTAGGCTGAACAACCTTAAAAGGGGCACCATTTCTTATTCATCAATTCTATTTACCCAGTGCTTAGCATAATGTTACTGGATGGGTGGATGGATGGATGGATGATTGGACAAATGGACAAGGATAGAAGTTTGAGGCTGGATGCTCCATTCAGCTCTAGGATAAACCAGTCCCTTGAAACTCCAGAAATGAATTAATCAGCTTTGGCTTTTCCTCAACTTAAATCTGTCAAATAAGCCTGAAGTTTTGTAATTGAAAAACTGTGTAGGTGATCAGCTAAGGGAAACTGAATGATAAGGGTATTTGTCTCCAGGTGCTTTTGGCCACAGGAGAGTCTCTTCCCTCAGCTTCCTGCCTCCTTCCCCAGAAGATAAAGAGCTGCAACAGCCGGGGAAGCAAAAGGTTGCTGGGTGAGCCAGCTTAGCCCGGACTGGGCCCTGATTTGCATATGTAATCAGGACCCAGTGATAAAAGTAAATTAAAAAACTATGCCTAGAATTGAGAGAATGCAGAGGGAATGCAAATCACTCCTGGCTGCCTGGCCTCCTAGTGAGTCATCTAGCTCTCTTCTTCCTTCTTGCCTCTGTCTCAGTTTACAAAATGCTGCCTCCGGAAGACATTTGTTAACATTTAAACCTAAATTCTTACAAATGGAAAGCATCACATCAGAGTTCCTCTGGATGCTGTAAGGCTCTGCCTTCTTACCCAGATGGCTCCAACGGCTCATTCTGCAGCCTCCATTCCTGGGGTGGCTAGAACGGAACAAGGACAGATCCCACTTCGACACTAAACCTGCGGCTGGTCCAAGGCCTTCCTCCGCAGACCCCAGGGCTGCTGCCCTCAGCTGGGATGGTGAGGCTTGGAGCCCTTCCATCACAGATTCCAAATATCCTTTTTAAAGCACTTCAGTAACTCTTGAAATAAGCAGAGCGGCGCAACTAAAGGTACCGGCACTTAGGAAATTTACTGGGCAGCAGCTAACTTCAGAAAAGTGGTTATTTATCCTCATTAGAGTTACTGCCTGCAAGTCAGCACACAGAGGGAGTGTCTCTCCACACCTGGGGAGTCTAAGCTTGCACCGTGCTGTTTCTAAGTCACTGGCTCCCAAATGCCAGTCCAAGGGCAAATGCCACTCGGCTGCATCAGAACCACTTGGGTAGCTTTTCAAAAATACAGATTCTGGGCCTAGCTCTGGAAATTCTGACCCACTAGGTCAGAGGTAAAATCCAGGAATCCGTCTGCATTTTTTAAGAACCCCTGCTATGCACGTGATGCCCAACCATGTACTGTCCTCCACATTTATCCTTGTCTCTCTCATCATTCTTATCTCTTTTTCCCTTTCCTCTGCGTCCTGGAGGAGCTTCCCACATTTGCCCAGGACTTGATTTTATAACTTCAGTTCTGACTTTACCATGTCCCGAATGGATTTCATTCTGCCTTTGCATTCTTAGCATCCTTGCAATCCTGACTCATCTTACCCATCTCCCTTTTGCTCTCATCCTGCTTTTACTTTACCTTTCCTTATGGCTTCTGCTCTAATTTCTTAGAGGCTATATCTTATTGTACCCTACCAGAGAGCCCAAATGGTACTTTAAAACTTTCTTCTGGTTCCTAGAGCCTGGCTGGGTATTTGCCAATAGAAATTGAGTGTGGATTACCCTTGGCCCAGCTTTCTATCTGTTTGGGGGCTGGTCAAATCCCTTGCTCACATTGACAGCAAAAGCAGGTAGATGTGTAGCTGCAGTCCCCATTACCCACTATAGCAAAGCTTTCACCTTATATGGGCTCTGCTGGACTGAAATGGGACTTTCTCATCCCTCCACTTCCTGTTTCTTTGACTTCCTGAAGAGAAGGAATCTATAAAAATCTGTAATCTCCAATATGCTGTGCTCCCAGGACCCTTCTCTCCGATTTACTTGTGGGCAGGATATTTCCCAACATACACTTGCTCCAAAATTTTCCTCACTCCCTAGTCTCTGCCTGGTGCACTACTTATGGAGATTCTAATTCAGGAAGTCTGGGAACTCAGATGCAGAAAGATCCAGTTATTGGTATGTATAGAGATTGGTATAGATCTCTCATATCTAAAACCAAAGACTCCAAATACAAGAGAGTTGAAGGGCCTTCCCCTATGCTTTCAGCTGGGCAAGTCATGAAAAATTGAATTTTTCAGTTCAGTTCTCCAGGCCTTTTGGTTGTATTCTGGTTGTCTGATTAACCCTGACTTTGGTAATGCTATGATGTTCCCTCTTTTGATGAGTTTCCTATCTTCATGGACATTTTAGATCAGAGGAAGCTAACCTGATTCTATTGGAAAGCAGAACTCTGAGAATATTTCAGCTTGCTTTATTTTAATGTAATCAACTCTATATAAAGAAATTTCATTGATTGGAGTAACATTAATTTAACCATTACCAGGAACAACAAAAGCATAACCTGCCTTGGTAGATAGATGTAAGTCAGGAAAGAGTATATAGATACTTGGCTGTGTACTGTTGGAGAGTAGTAAAATCTTTAAACTGACCTTTCCCTACTCCATTGTAACATAAAAGCCCAGAGTATAATAGAAAAAGACAACTGGGGGACCTCGGGGTACATAATGCAATCATCAATATGAAAATATCTTGGTTTCAGGGGCTCTGTGCTGGATCCAAATGTCCTCAAGTTATAAAGTTTTACAACTTCTCAAATAATTATAATTTTATCCTACACTCTAAATAATAGCTTGGACAAGCCTTCCAAACGTCTTAACACAGTTTAAGATCCTTTCCCAATGGGATTTTTCCCTTCCTTTCCCTCCTTGTCTTCAAAATCCCTACCATGCATCCCTGACCTGACAAAACCACCAGACCTCTCCTTTCTGTGAATGCATGTTCACAGTTTTCCTATCACCATGCCTTTGCACCTGCTGTTCCTCTCTGTGCAGGTCCTATGCCTTCCTGTACCTGGCGGACCCCACACATGCTCAGGACCCAGGTGCCAGGTTGTTTTTTCTATGAAATCTCTCCTGTTCCCCAGGCAGTTGTGGCTCCCTCCACTTCGTTTATTTAACACTTTGTACCCAAACCTCTCTCATGATGCAAGTCATGGCCAGTTTGTCCCTGTGTGATGTTCGGTATACATTGAACTAAATGAACTGAGACGAAATAATAGGAGGCTGATGTTTATGCTCATCTAAATAGCAAAAATGGTCCCTACTGGCCCCTCTACTCTTCCAGAATGTATGATCTTACCTGAACTATTAAAAAAAAAAAAACAGAGGGAACAAATGAACAGTTTTTTAATATTACCCTGAAAGGCCTTCCCTGGAGGAGATGAGAAGTCCAAAGTCTGTCACTTTTTTTTTAAAAGATTTTATTTCTAAGTAATCCCTACATACAACATGGGGCTCAAACTCACAACCCTGCGATCAAGAGTCACATGCTTCACTGACTGAGCCAGCCAGGTGCCCCCAAAGTCTATCACATTTTAGTTGTATGCCCTTGAGCAAGATTCTTACCTGGTATTCTTCATCTACAGAAAGAGGATAATAATAGAAGTTTCCCTATAGGATTGTTGTGAAACTAAAGGAGATGCTATTTTAGAGTCCTTAGAAAAGTTCCTGGCACATAGTAAGTGTCCAATAAAAATTAGCCATTAATATTATTCAGTTGAGAAGACAAAAATTGAACATACCAGGGTAGGTGCCTAAGTGGAATCACAGAGAGGCACTTGGCCTAACTTTGGAGTCAAGGGACAACATGCCAGAGGACACGACCTTTGAAAGAAGCCTCCACAAGGAAGTTTGGACATGCAGACTGCCCTCTTTACAGTATTTCCTCCAGCCTACCATGCCTGCAGGACTAATCTGATTTAGGGCCCTTATCTCTACGGTCCACTGCTGCAGCCCAGAATATCCCAGACTTTGGACAAGAGTAAGGATTCTGGAGGAAGCTGCCTCTGTCACCAATCAGCTGTGTGAGCCTGGAAAGCAGCTCAACCTCTCTGAGTCTCCAGGGCCTCATCTGTGATGTTCCTTCCAGGAGAGGTAGAGAAGCAATGAGAAGTCCCTAGGGTGTCTGCCTCAGCAGATCAGGTGACCCAATGCAAAACAAAGATAAACGAGGGCTATCCTGGACAGACAGACCCTGACTCTTTTCCCTACCTCCTGATGTGGATAAAGAGATCTGAAAGAGAAGAACAGGACCGTGATTGGAAATGCTGTGCTCTTCTCAGCAGGAATCAGAATGGAAAAGGCAAGGAGTTGTATTGTGAAAGTATTCGCATAGATAGTGTTTCTGGACACCCTGTTTATTTCTTTCCAGGATGTTTCTCTCTGCAGTAATGGAGGGCACAAGCCAGAAGGCTGTGTCCAGAGCTCCTGGCTCAACTTGGCAGATGTGATTCTCTCCTGATTGCCTCTGTGGCATCTCTCTCGCTGGCCTGGTCCCTTACCTGTACAACATAGAGAACCCCCCACTCACTTGGAGCTGCTCAAGGAATGCCCTCTACTGACCCCTGGCTGCTCTCAGGGTGCAGAAAGGAACTCTGACACATTTCCAGAAACCCACAGAAGCCCGGGATGCGGCTGCCTCCATCTCTTTGTTACAGTATGGGTTAGATTAATTCATTGGCTTCCTGTGTTTACAGGGCTGGGACCAAAAAAAAATGGCAACTTTGTAAAAAAGGAAAGTAGCCAAACAAAAGGCAGGCTCTGATGGCTGGGAAATAAATTAAGAAGAGAAAATCACCAATTAATTTTTCCCAGGCATGTTTGCTTTGTCTTCGAACATTTTTTCTCATGTTATGTCAATGGGTTAATTGCCTTCTGACACTGAGCAACAATAAGACATGTTTGCCTGCTAAGATAAAGGAAAGTTAATTGAGGAAAGTTAGTAATGAAAATATTGGACTACGTCCATTCCAGGTAGAATATAACACTTGAAATTACAGCCGAAGTGACTCCTTGCAGTCACACGTAATGTTTCCAAAAGCTTAGCTTCTAAGAAACCAGCTATCAGTCACCCAGAGTTCTGTGTCCATCACAAACAACCAAGTGGGAATCTATTAACCATGACTCCTAAGCATCACTGGAGTAAAGCTATGGAGCTCATCTCTAGAAAATTTATTACCAATGTCTTCAGCATAAGGGGAAGTCAATTGTTTCTATATTTAACCATAATTTTATTTCTCAGTATAAACTCAGATGGCTGAGTGCATTCATTTCTGAAATATATTTACACCGAATACACAAATTGATCAGTATGCTCAGTTCTTCAGTGATGGAAACAGTGTCTGATAAAGCACGAAGCATGGTTGTTCACTTAATTGGCTGTTGTGTTGTTGGGTCTGCAGAGATGAAAAATGGGGAGCATGTCAGATCTCCAACCCTGTGTCTACTAAGGAGCCCCAGAACTTAATCCTCTTAAAATACCAAAAATCTACCCATTTCTGAAGGGCTCTTTGGCCAACATTTGTCATAAATTGAAGGGAAAGTACTACAGTCACTCAGTGAGCAATGAAGCAAATAAGATTCAATTAGTCACTGCCCGGGGCATCATCTGCTGGTGACGAGAATTGCATGCATCCAACAGCATTTGTAAATGCAGGTCCAGGGAAAGCAGTGTCTGTAGTGCTGACCCAGTGTGACTGCTGAGAACAAGTCTCAGGCCTACTGACCTTCTTTCTATTATCTAGCTGTCCTTAGGATGGAGAGACATGTGTCCGTGGCTCTCAAATCGAGCAATTTGGAGGTGTATATCTATATTAATTGTCTGGGAGTGTTCTTTCATTATTCGGTGAGTGCTATTCCTTTCTTGATGGCAAAGCCAACCACAGACCTAGCAGAGAGCCCCACATGAGTGATTTCAGAACATTGATTAAGGCTCTTCAACTTCGAAGGGATCCATCAACTTGTTCCAATAATATCTGAAATTTACGTAAGACTGGATGGATTTTGTCAGAGACAAAATTTGAAAGGGTGAGAGATTTAAAGGAGGGTGGGCCAGGAAAGGATATGGCATCTATTGAATATAGACTAGGCATTCTGTGATATATCATAAAAATATAGTCTCATTTAATTATCACAGTTGTACTTCCTGGTAGGAAAGAGTTGACACACTTAAACTAGTACTGAAAAGACCATAAAGTCATTATTTACAAGCATGTATAGCAGGGTTTAGGAAATATCCTGGAGGTAGCAAAAGTGAGGAGTGTCCTCCATATTCCAAGGCCTGCAGGGATAAGAGTTCAGAATGATTACTAGAACCCAGAGAGTAGATGTATTGAGGGGGCTATCTGACAGGAGAAATGGCCAAATAGGAGTGACCCAGAGTGGGAGCCAGGGGAATAAATAACCCACCTCTCTCCTACCACCTTCCCAACTCCTGCTGGTGCTCTCCACTGGCTAAACCCAACCAGAAGCCAGAGGGCAGGGAGGACTATTGATGTATCTTCTAGCAGAGAAAAGTGAGAAGTGGGTCTGAAGAAGCACTTAGATGACACTCAGCACCATAGGTATATAATTATCCCTATTTCATAGATGAAGAATCTGAGACTCACAGAAGATAAGATCCACAGTTAACTAACCAGGATTCAGACTCACAGCTGACCCACTGAGTAAAACGGACAAGTTCTAAGTGAGATGAAGGACAGACATAAATTCACACTAAAGCTCTAAATTCATTGCTTCATTGCTCACTGGTAGTATAAGGGAAGGGAAAGATAAGCAGATACTGAAAAATGACAGAATGCAGGGAGTAGGAGATACAGAGGGTGAGGAAGGATATAAAAGGGGAAACCAGAGTATCAAGCCTGGCCCTGAAGAGGTCCACTTCCTTTCAAAAGTCATGCAAACCTGGGTCCCAAGGCACTGGACAGTGGTTACAGTTCCCCCGTCAGACACATAGTCAATAGGTACTTTAAGGTGAAATTTCAGATTTTCAAGCCTAGGTATTAGTCCCCCAAAGCATTACTGTTTGAAGAAAGAATACCAGAAGTTAGATATGGAAAGATAAACTGCTTTTGTCCTAACCTAAAAAGAAACATTAAAGAGTATCTTTGCAATAAGGTCAGTATCTGTCATGAACATGCCTGGCACTCAGTTGTTCTTGGGACAAACTAAATAAAACACAGCATCGAATCCAGGGACCCAGTTGGCTTCATGGCAGAGTGAAAACAAGCCCTAGGCTTGAATTCAAAACCTGGGTTGAGATCTTGACACGTCATTTCCTAACCTACCTCAACTTCCTCCCACCATCAATTATTTTCTACTCTTACAAAGTAGGGGAAAACATTACCAACCCAGTGCACACCATATAGATTTATTGTGGAAATTAAATGGCATAGGTATTGTTGTAAATGATAAAATATGTAAAATACGAAATATCTTTATATTATACAGGCCTTTCTTAAATACACACACACACACACACACACACACACACACACACACACACACAGCCCCAAAACAAAAACCAGAGGTTGGGTTGAGAGAAGTCTCTATCATGTTTTAAGAAATTTCCTGATAACTGAATCTTTTCCAGCTCCACGCAGTACTTATGGCCCCACGATCTAGTACAGGGTTGAAAGAGAAAAATTCACCTAAAATGTAAACATAACTGTGACTCATTTCTTACCAATTTTCTCAATACATCTGAGTGAAATGCAATAACAAGTCAACATCTATCGTTGTCTTTTCTCTGCCTTGTGCCTTTCCTTAACCCCACATTCCTAATGAAGTACTAGGCAGGCAGCCCCAGAATTCCTTGGTGGCTACTGTAGCGTCTTCTTTTGAGTAGATGTAGTGTGGAGACCCAAGAAAATCATTTAGATAAGCGGAGCTCACATGTCTCTCTCCCCGAGATCCCCTCGTGACAAGAACTTGGTCGCAAGGGGGTAACAGCATGATGCAGGTACCGACAATAAGACGGCTTATTTAACCAGCACTGCAGAGTGCCTCCACTGTGCCTGGCATTGTGCCGGGGCTGGGGATACTGAGATAAGTAAAGACAGATGACCATGGCCTTCCCAAGAAGCCCACTCACAGGTTAATGGGGAAGTTATTCAAGTAAACCGGCAACTGAAGTTCATTATGATCTTCAGGGGTAGAAACGAGCAAATGAATTACATCTACATTTGAAGTGGTTTTAGTACCTAAACACAATTTAAAGGTAAAAATATCAGACCTTGTTGCCATGTTTTGCTAACATATTATTGACAATCCAGATGTTTCTCACCATCAGAGTATTTGGCATGACATGGATCCAGATCCAGATCACCACAGTTTTTACATTAAAATATTCCAAGAGGTTATTTGAACATGGTATTAGCACAACCCAAGGAAATTAATTTCCTATGGATGATGATCAGTAACCTCAAACCATTAAAATGATCAGATTATAAAATAAGAACAAGCCACTACTTGACCCAATAAATTTTCAGTGACATTCAGTGACAGAGTCACTGATTTAATTAATTGTTTTCTTCTACCAGAGAAAAATAATCAAGGGACACAGGGTGAACAAAACATGCACCTAATAGGGCTGCTCCAAAACAACAAGCAGGAAGGCCCAAACTGGTGAAGCCAACATTGAGATGAGGCTAAAACCTTCAGTTCCACAGTCAGAGACAAGATTTAAAAGGGTGAAGCATTAGAAGGAGGATGGGCTGGGAAACAATGAACATAGGACTTCGGGAAGCACCATCCTTTTAATAAGAATTTTAATCAGATAGGTTACTAATCTGCCAAATTAGATTTCACAGTGACATAGTCACAGGCATTAAAATGCTAGCAAAAATGAATTAAAACCCCACTAATTAATGTATGGGTTTGACCTGGTTTTGAACTCCTGAATGAACTCAGAACTGGCAAGTAATTGAGGCTCATGTCACAGACTTTAGAACTGGAAGAAAATTTAGAGATCTTTCTGACCAACGCCATCATCCCTAAGATGAGGAAACTGAGTATCTGAGGGATTAAGGCCACTAGATAGTTCATTGCAGTGGCAATTAGAAAACAGAGTCTACACTTGAGAGTAGGTATAAAAACTTGACAAGTTAAGATGAGAGATGACAGGGACCCAATAATGGGATCACACATGTAGAAAAAAAACAGCTGTGTTGAAGTTAAGGAAGTAGAGTTAATGAAACTGATGAATTAAGGTTAAGGCTTATTTTAATAATCAATAAGAATTATTTACTTGAGGACAACCATTCTTGTCCACTCTGATCATATAAAGAGATTCTCCTCAGATGAGTGGGTAGCTATAGGATCCCAGAGAGGATGCCTAGAGCAGCCTAAAGCGCTCTCCAGGAAAAATAGGCAAAGTGATTCTGCCCCATGTCCCTACTCCAGGTTTGTGGGAAACCCAGATGCAGGCCCTACCATACAGGGTTCATCTCTGGGAATCTCAAATCTCAGTCCCAGCTTTTCAGGAGGAAAACACTGAGCTAAGATGCAGCTGCCTCATATGCCAGGGAAGCATTAGAACTGTGACAGCTGGGGCAGGGCGTTCTTACATGAACTTCCCCAGGTAATTCTGTTCAGAAAATGCTGCCTGCAGAATTGGCAGTCTTTGTAAATGTCTTTCTGGTGGATATCATTCATAAACATTATAGATGGCATAGAGTCCAGTGGTCCCTCAACTTTTAGATTTTATAGACTGGTACATTTTCATCAGTTCTAGGCACTCATTGGTAACTTTCTACTTTGCCAGGTAAGGGCATTTTAGAAACTTACATTCATATCATGCAAAAAGGATCATTTTAAACCCCAGAAAGTAGAAAGGAAGTGTGTAATAGAAAATATAGTACTCTAAGTTGAACAAGTTCAACTTTATGAAAAATCTATATTGCCCCTCTTTTTGCAATTTCATACTGGACCAGTGAAAACTTAGTCACAGTTATCTCCAGTCAGTCCACAAATGGCATTTGGAGACCACGATCTTATTCCATTAGAAAATACCTCTACCACCACATATATTTATTCAGAATATCTACTCACCTCTTTAAAAAGAGACAGATCCCAAATAAGAGGAATTGAGAGATTTTACCAGTAGTACTACTTAGAGAGGTGTGGGCAGAGTTAAGGACACAAGGGACAATGACAAGCACTAAAGAAAAACTGTTATAACCCGCAGGCCTGAGGGCTGCCAGTGGTGTTACCAGGACCCAGGAGAGCTGGGGCCCTAGAGGAGGGACCAGGCAGACATTGTAGTTATGTGGTAATATGGCCACTTCCAGAAAGAGGAAGGAAAGGAGTAGGGAAAGAGCTGCAAAGGTTTATATTGACCTCTTTCTTACCTTGTCTCCAGGCTCTTGCTGAGCCTTTTACTGGCCCGAACCTTCTGGAAGCCAAGAAGCAAGAGGCCAGGTGGTATGATCCGCAGGGGTCAGCCTCCGAGACCAAAAGTAGAAAAGAGAATAAAGAATGGGTCTGGTGGTGGATGGAGAGGGAGAAATGGAGAATAACCAACATAAAGCTAATAACCCCAGAATTATAATAAGTCATCCCTCTACTTTTGAGGTCCTTCAGTTGTCAGAATCTTAAAACTTATTTTATGGGCTAATCAGCAAAAGAACAGGTGTGAGAGTGTTTTCATAGCTTTCCCTTTCTTGTCCAACTGTTTTCTTTCTAGTGCCATTTTTCTATTGAAGATTTCAGTGTGATGTATGAATCAAATTCTAGATACACATAAACTTTGTTTTGTAAAACTTTTTGTCCCAAATATGTTTGTGATGTATAACTATTAGTCATTCAGTTCCAATAATTGTTCATGCACTTTGTCTTATTGACTTATTCTTAAATCATATATAGTGATCTTAGGGAAAACTTTTATGTAAAACTGAAACTGATTTTAGCTATTTCTAAAGGTAGGGTAACATAATTCATGTCAGCAGAAAGTTAAATCCCAAAACCATAACAGAGACTGATGAGAGAGGGATAAAGGAAACACTCAAATGTCAAGAGCCTCTGTCGCCTGTTCTTGCTCATAAAAGGCAGAAGCTCTTCTTTTCTCTAAGCATATTAATGAGGCTCTGGGTATCCAAAGAGAGACCCAGGGCCACAGAGAATGGGTGCACAACGGCTGTGCATAAGGATGTGAAGAAAACTGAATTTCCAGAGGATGTCAAGAATTAGAAAACAGAGGAGGAAAGAGACATAGGAAAACTAAGTGAAAGAGGGTGTGAATAACATGGCGGAAAGTTGAATAGTAGCCACCAGGGGTGGGAGAAACAGAGGGCTCTGAAGAATAGGAATGAGTGCTATCTAATTCTAAGTTGTTTCGTATTTTATAATGCAATGCTTACTCCATTGATTCAAACCATATATACATATAAATGTCTTCTGAGGATGGTCTGAGGGAAAACCAAAAATTGGTGAGTTGCACTTGCGGTTTAGCAGGAAGCAGGGGAAGACAACAGTGGTGGAATCCAGAGCAGCAGACATTAGGAGCTCTAAGTGACCAAGAGAATATGTATGAGCCCTCGGGAGTTCACAGAACACTTGTGGAAGCCACTGAACTGCCCTCAGAGAGTCAGATGGTGGCTCAAGCCAATGCTATTTACTTAGAGAAAGAGAGATTGGGGGGAGGGGCAGAGGGAGAGGGAAAGAGAGAATCTTAAGCATGGAGCCTGACGCAGGACTCCATCTCATGACCCTGAGATCATGACCTGAGCCAAAATCAAGAGTTGGACACTTAACTGACTGAGCCACCCAGGCGCCCCATCAAGCCAATGCTATTTAAATCTCAGCGAGACAGAGTAATTATACTGCCCGTCTCAGTTAAACACTAAATTCCAGAAATTCGAGAATATGGATCTGCTATTGGTCAACAGGACCCAAGTAATTCAATTTGCTACCTTTATGGGATTGTAGTAAAATCTATATTTGTGGAAAATTTTATACTGTCTCCATTGCTAATATTTTGCATTTTATAAGCACATCATTTAAATTTGTATTTGCCAGAAATTAGCCCGTAACATATATAGATGGAAATAGTTATAAGTAAAAAGAAATAGTGATCTTTCAGTTTCTACTAGACTATAAAACTAGTACACTATTTGAACGAAGACAGATACTATTTTGCTATACACAACACACTGTTCCCTTTTACTCTCCATTTCAAGCTGTAGTGTGTCAGATTATGGTTGGGTTTTAGAATCTCACTAACTTACTCAAGATTTTGAAAATTCTTTAAAATAAACCCACCTAACCTCACCATCAGCCAGTTAAATATTTCAGTATTTGCAATCACATATGAAATTCTTTTTAGAGCAATGAGATATAATAGAAATAGTTTTACAAAGAAAATCTGGAGATCTCAGCAAGAGTCTAGTTCTTCTTTGAAGACCTGGATGACCAAGGACATGTTTCTTATCTTTCTGGACCTCAACTTCCTCATCAACAAATGAACAGATTGATCGTCCAAGACTCTGAGGTAAAGGAAGCTGGTGTTCTAAATAAGTCCATGAATGACTTCAACTTCCTTTCTCTTTTACTTCTTCCATGTATCTGCTCTGTCAACTTACCAGCAATGGTGGGGGAACCAATGGTCTGCCATCTTAACCTTTGTAGCAGTTAATGTGCAGTCACTAGCTTGATTGTTCTACTTTTACTTAAACTTCATCCATTCATCATATCTAGACTAAATATAGGCCCAGCAAATACTAGATTTTAGGGATTCAAAATCAGAATAAAACAAACCCCTGCTCTTGAGGATCTTCCAGCCTAGAGAGAAGAGGTAACCATAAATAATTAAAGTACTGTACTCGAGTTATAGATAAAGCCCATGGGAAGATAAGTATAGTGATAAAATTTTCCAATGGAGTGAGGGCATCAGAAAAGACTCCATAAAGGAAGGGCTATTTAAAGTGGTCCTTCAGTGAGTAGGAGCCTACCAGGTAGGCAGAGGAGGAGCACACACATGCAAAGGTACTAAGGGCAACATTTCTGTTGGCCTTTCTGGCAGCTTGATGTGGCTGTGTGACTAAGTTCTAGCCAATGAGATTATAAGAAATGATAAGTGGCACCTCCAGAATGTTCCATGTATGTAAGTTTTCCTGGCCCTGTCCCCTTCCCACTGACTGGAAGATGGAAACAACAGGAGCAACCACTTAAAACCTAGAAATGGTACAGTTGTCCTGCTAGCCCTGGACCACTCACCCCTGAATGTTATGTGAGACAGAAATATCTATCTTTTTTAAGATACTGTACTTCTAAGACTTTTTGTTACAGCAGCTTACCCTATTCTCTAATTCAGCCACATTCTGGAATTTAGAATTTGTTGAGTAAATGGTGGCAAAACCATAGAAGATGGGGAGAAGAATGACCCGTTCAGGTACATGTATGTAACAGGAGAATTGAAGTAGAGAGAGACTGGAAACAGAGAAACAAGTCATGGAGGGACCTAGACTGTGAGAGGCTGCTCTATGCCAGATACCGTACTGGGCGTTTTACTAAAGAGTGTCTCATTTAACCCTCACAATAACTTGCAGAGATATTATTATTACTTCCAGTTCAGAGATGAGGAATCCCAAATTTAGACAGGTTAAGCATACCCAGAGTCTCATAGCTCATTAGCAACAAAGTTGGAATTCACATCCAGGTTTGTCTGTCTCCAAAGCTGATATTCTCCCCTCTGCACCAGTCTGCCCCTAGGTAAGAGATGGGGGTGGGTACAAGGGTGGGCTTGTCCAGACTGGGATGATAGAGTACAGTGGTAAGCGAGAGCAGCAGATGATATGAGATACATTTCAGAAATAAAACTGATAGGCATTGGTGACTGACTTAGAAATTAAGAATTTCTAAGAAAACAAGAATTATCCATTCACTGGTTCATTAGCCAGGAATTAATCCAAGATTTTGTGGATTTTATGACCTGTCCTTATTTTTTTTTCCTAAGTTGGCTTCAGTTTTTTGTTGTTATTCCTTTCAAAGCTCATTCGGTTTATTTTTGTTTCTCTCTCTAGGAGTCTGGTTTCTTATTATTCAGAGACACTTGTAGTGGATGTTTCCAAAGACTTTTCACCTCCCTCTATTTCCATTAGGGTGTTCCCATCTCCTTTTCCACATCAAACACATACCATGGGGAGCTTGCAACCAAATCTATTGGCAGCCTTTTTGGAAAGCTGGAGGGCAGCTTATTTTACTCTGGGCCATCATTAGTGGAGTATTTCATCCTTTGTTTGGACCAGTGGTCTGGTATGGAATGGCATTTCAGAATCTTCATTGCTAGTTCTCGCTTGTGTGGAAGGTAGTTTTCGTTGAGATTGGTGTTGTAAATAATGCAGTAATACTGAGATAATAAAATTCTGGTCATTGTTCAGCAAAGAGCATGGGGAAACACCTAGAGAAGAGTTTGGAAACCAGCTGAACCTTTCATGGCAGGTGTATTTGTGTTTTGAACGGTGACCTCCATGATGTATCTAGCATAGCTAGCACTTCACAGATTTCAACACAATTTCATATTTCTTATAACACTTCACCCTCTTAAGAACTCTAAGGAGCAGGCAGGGTAAAAATTATCCCCATTTATAGAAGAAGAAATAAGCTCAAGTGTTTAGGTGACTTGTCCAAGCCCTTTTGGCTAGTGCCGTCTTAGAACTCAAAGGTCACATACCTCCTCAGTGTCATCTTTACTTTCATAACAACCTGCCATAAATAGGGAAAAATATGTAGTAACGTAAGAAAGCAAAAACATAGACTCATATTAAATGATGGTCTCTGCCTTCACACATTTGCCTTCCTTCAAACATCCCAGATCATTTTGTAAACAAATGTCATTATTCCCAAGAAATGAAAGCACCTGTAATATTAGAGAAACACTCTTATGGGAAGGAAAAGCACTTTTCAGATAATAAGAAAGGTTGTAGAGTATTTCCAGGCTGGAGTTTCTCCTCCCAGAAGCTGGTTTATAGGGAAGAAACTTCAGTGACTATTTATGAGCTATGTGGCAGAAAGCTTATATAGGCAGGACAGAAATGTAATCCAAAAGCAAAATGCTTCTTCTCATTTTAAACTCTGGATAGACTGTTTCATGAACTACTAGAAAAATATCTCAACTCCTTCATCACAGCCAAGTTCTGGGAGCTGAGCCGACAGCCCCAGTTCCTAAGTTTGTCAGAGATCAGACCATTGGGAAGTTGTATGACACATTCAGTGCACAGTTCTATGAGCTAAGTCTCTCCGGTACACAGACGCTATCTTTTCATCTTTGCATTTCTAGTGCTTTGGACACTAGGTGCTCATTAAATGTATGGGGGATTACAAGTAATACCTGATGAAAAATAGGAGCTTTTGCCAGTATTTTGCCAAAGGAGCATAGATGAATCCCCTCTAATGTTTTACAGATGAATATTTTGATCCCAACAGTGCATTGAAGAGGATGCCCATCAATATACCAGAAGAGCCTCCGCTTCTCTATCTAATCTCTGCCACTGGGCCCCGCTCTGCTCTTCTCTCCACTCCTCCTCTCTGCCTTTCTCTTTAACTCCCTGTATATGTCTGAATCATTTCTCTCTCTCTCTCTGTCTCTCTAAATTTCCTTACAATTTTTCTCATGGATTAGCTAAGAAATAAACAAAAACTATAGGTCATTTATAAAATTCATTATGAATTAATCCTGGTAGGAATGATTAATATTACTGTTAGAATCAAAACTTTACAAGCACTAAAACTGTACTTAATAAAATGTGTTAACTAAAAATTAGTGGAATAATCAAATATTCCTGAAAAAATTTAGTTATGAAAAAATTGACCCAAGAAAATTGCACCTTGTAGAAGTAATGGCCATTAAGAGAAAAACTCATTATGACCAAAGCTAGAATCATTTTAAAAATAACATATCAATGACAAAATGAATACCTGACATAAAATTTAAGTGAAAAGAATTGATCTTGGTGAAATAATTTTAGTAAAATAAAAATGAAAGTAGAAAAATATGAAAACTATTAAATGCACTCTATAGAAAATTAATCAGGGAATTAAATTGTCCTAATGGCTTTCACTGCAGAAAATCCTTTCTTGAACCAAATTATTCAATGTTGGTATAATTCTGACTGAAATATTCATACTAAAAATGTCCTTGGGTTCAAAATATCGGGTCAAAACAGTAGGTGCTAAAAACGCTCCATCAATGACATGGTATATCTGAAAGCCTGGAAATTATTTCCTTAGCCAGGAAAATGTCTTCTCTGGACTTAAGTTTTTGTGTCTTTCAGATGAAGATGTTGGAATAGATTATTTTCCCCTTGTTTCTAAAGTTCTATAATTCTATGATTAACCAGATAAGTATTAAATTCTTTAAAAATTTTTAAACTAAATTTCAGGTCAGCATAAATAAAAAGATCATGAAAGTAAGTCAGAAAGAAACCCAGGCAAGATTCCTTTTTGAACACAGAATATGAAAAGCTAGACAATTAATCATATAATGACATAGTTAAAGCCATAAGATACGTTGTCACTTTAATAAGTAATAAAAAAATGATTTATTTTATAAACTGAGAAAAAAACATTTTTCTTTCATTTTGGAAATTCTGTAGAATAGAGTATAGTAGACACTGTTGGATCCATGTGAAAATCTGATTTTTCCACATTGTGTGCTCCTGGCAAGAGAGAATATTTAAGTTACACTTAATATTGAACTAGACACTTTATCCAAAGCAATCATAAGAGAATAAGTCAGTCAGGCAATTCACAAACAAAATTTTATACCATTGCATAAAATTAAGTAATCAATAGTTTATGAACTCATTTTGTGTAAAACTTTTTTTCTTCCAGTTTTGTCATTTACTGTGCATCTAATTTTGCTTAAAACATTAAACGTCGCTGAAGATATTCCTATTTCAAAGTATTTACATTAACTTCCATTTTCTGTTAAGATGATTGACATAACCAACACATTAAACGTAAGATGCATCTTGACTGCTCTTAGCAGAGTACGAAGAGCATGCATTCAAAAGTCGCTGCCATGGAACAAATTGTCAGGTTAGAGTAGTCAACAAGACCCACTACTAAAGGATTGCTGTCCTGGTTCAGATAACTACAGGCCAATCCTCCAGTTCCCAGCCTGGATGGAGTTGTAAGCCATTAAAATGAAGTTTAAAAAAGTGAATGTGGCCATTTCTACTCACTTTTCTGTGAAAATAATATCTTTGATTATGAAAAAGTAAGCATTCAAACAAAAACTTGGATTTCATGCAGAGTCACTTACAAAAGAATAAAGTCTGAGACCACTGGAACTGCATTGCTTTGCAGATTTTAATGATTTTGGCTTCAAATAATAAAAAAAATTTTAAAAAATAATAATGATAGTAATATCAGCTAACAATTACTGAGGCACTATTCCAAGCTTGTATGTATTTAATTTTACTAAAACATCGTGGAGTAGATACATTATTATCCCCATTTTACAGATGAGAAAACTAGAGCTTAGAGAAGTCATAGAATTTGCCTAAGATCATACAGCTAGAAAATGTCATACCCAGGATTTGAATATAAGTTGTATGGCTCCAAAACCTCTACAGTGCAGCCTCCCCAGCACAGTGTGGGTTTTGAGAGGAGGATAATTGCATGTAGAAATTAAAATTCTTTTTCTATAGCAATTGGTTGAGAACTTCAGGCAGAAATTTTCAATTTAATGTGGGAGACAGCTACCTGTAACTATAAATCTGAAGACCATGATTTCTCAGGTTAAATTAGAATTTGCCCTTTCCTTCATGGGGTTTTATTTTCTCATCTTAACATTTCCCTTGCCTGTTTGACTGTAATTTAATTGCTGTTTAGAGTTCAGTGTCCCTTAAGAATTCTAAGTGAATGTCCTTATCTTGTTTTCTTCATTCCATTTGTGGGTCACAGCTGCCTTATCTCTTTAAACATAACACAGTGTTGTTTTTTCCATTTGCATTTTGGGAGGATCAGGTGAGAGAAGTGATGGAATAATACCAGCATACTCAGTTACGCTGCCTTCATCCTCAACTCCTCCCAGCTCAACCCTTCACAATTCGGACAAGTCTATGAAAGAGACCAGATTCAGAAAGGCAATTTTGTAGTTTAAACCACTGTGTTTAAATGAAAAGGTGAAGCAGAAGCTTAAAATTAAAGTTCAACTTCTTAAATTTCACTGAAAAACTCTGCATTCGACCCCTAAGAATAAAATGGAACAGCGTTTTATCCATGTATTCATTTACTGAACAGACATTTAAGAAGAACCTGCTCCCTGCCAGGCTGTGCTGAGTGCACGGGACACATCAAGGAGGTCAGCCAGACAAATGTGAGAATTTAAAGGTGCCATGATAGTAGGTTCAGGGAGGGTGTGAAATAGGAAGAGTCAATCCCCCTTTTGTTGATGGTCAGGAAAAGTTACATCAATAGTAAGATGCTTTGGCTGAGTCTCAAAAGAGAGTTTTCAAGGCAGCCCAGGAATTGAGGTCGGGGGGTGGGTATATTCTAGGCAGAAGGTAGAGAGGGACAAAGATCACAGAGCCTGTTCTGGGTTCTCCAAGGAGTTCAGCCAGTGTTTGGTAAGGTGGGGAAGAGTGTGCAGGGAGGGAGAGGCTGGAGAGGTAACCAAGCTCCCATCACAGCAAGCCTCATAGGCCACATTAATAAGTGCATAGTTTATAAGGGCAGAGGACAGCCCTTTAGGTTTTTAAGCAAGAGAGTGCCAATGTCAGATTTGTGTTTGTGAATGATCACTCAGGTTATAGCATGGACAGGAGGAAAAGCAGACTGGGGGCAGGGAGGCCAATTCGGAGGTGGTTCATTAGTCAGACTGAAAGATGTTGAGGGTAAACTAAAGCAATTGAGAGAGCTGCAGTTGGCTTCCCCGGCACCTTTATGGGGTTTAGAAAATGGCACCCCCTCTAGACACTTTCAGAAAAAGGCTCCCCTCTGGGCCACAAAGCCCACTGTCTGGGATACAAATAACCCTCATCACCCTCAGCCAGGCCCCAGACCCCTTGTACAGTGCACAAACTGCTCAGCACATGCACTGGCCTCAGCAATGGTGTGAAGACGAGGAAGAAGCAGGCGACATGATAGAATGGACGGGATGTGGGAGATGAGGAAAAATGAGTCTAGGATAACTCCCAGATTTCTAGTTTGGGTGAATATGTGAGTGGTGATAGTATCTACCAAGAAAGAAAATTTCATAATAAAGATAGATTTGAAAGAACAGAATCCCATGTCAGAATTAACGTTTTCAATGTGCAAGAGCATCCAAATATAATTGTCTACTGTGAGGGGCTTCTGGATGATCAGCAGTGCCTAATCCTCTAGGATAGAGCTTTCTCTATACCTACAACTGCCTGAAGCTCCAGAGAGGGTCAGTATCCCTCACTCTATCAAATCTGGACTTACTTCCTTTTTCCATGGTTAAGTTCTGAGAATGTGGAAACTCAGAGGACAAACCCTCTCATAGAGCCAAGGGCACATTCCTCGCTTCCTGAGAGCTGACTTACAATATTATGAGCAGAGTCTGGGGCTCCCAAGCCCTGGGACAAATCCCAAGCCCTGGGACTTATTTCCCTTTTCCATGGTAATTTTGGGAATGTGGAAACTCAGAGGACAAACCCTCTCATAGAGCCAAGGGCACATTCCTCGCTTCCTGAGAGCTGACTTACAATTATGAGCAGAGTCTGGGGCTCCCAAGCCCTGGGACATTTCTGACACTTTCTCTCATATTCATCTAGGACAGAGGAGGCCTATTCATCTTTGGACAGAGCGTAATAACCACACCAGAAATTACCAAGGAGATGATCAGTCATATGTGGGCTGAGGTCATGGATGATTCCTCTCAGGAACTCCAGAACTAGACACAATGCCATATAAAGGAGATAGTGGCTGAGGAATTATTATGGTACATGAGTCAGGATAGGATAGGCTATGCTGTGGTAACAAATGACCCCCAAATCTCAATGGCTTAGAACAACAGAGGTGGTTTCTCACTCATGCTACATGTCCCTGACCAGCTGGTTGGGACTCTGCCCTACATCATTATGTCCTCCCTCCTGGACTCAAGCTGATGGAGCAGCCACTCACTGGAGCTATGCTACCCAATATGGTAGTCCTTAGCCTCATAGGATGGGTTGCTCATATTTAAATTAAAATTAATCAAAATTCAATAAAATTAATTACAATTTATTTCTCATTTGCACTTGCCATATTGCAGGTGCTCAATACCACATATGGCCAGTAGCTACTCTATTGGGCAATGTGGGTAGAGAACATTTCCATCATTATAGAAAGTTGTGCTGGACATGCTGAGTTAGAGCACTGAGGCGTAGGGGCCTTACATCTTACACCAACAACTAAATGTCATGTGGTCCCATCTAAAAACTAGGATCCAAAAAGTGCAATTCCACCATGGGCCCAGAAAACAGAGAGCCAGAAATATTCAGTGAGCAGCATTAACAACCACCCATTTGTGGCTTCAGAAGAGCTCACAATTTACCCCTTATCTTTGTTATCATCCAAGATATGAACAGGGAAAGAAGCAGTCATAATTTGGAAATGTGAAAAGAGAACAAGATATCACAAGTAAGTTGTGAGTTCAGAATTAAATTACAAGAATGACAGTTATAGCGGTGACATTTCACTGAGCTCTTCCTCTGGGTTATACACCTTATTTATCTTCACAATGACCCTGTGTAGATGTATTATATATATCTAAATATAATATAGATATATATATACACACATATATACCTATATAGGTATGTATCTATATATGTGCATATATAGATATGTACATAGATATACATTTATAGATATATATATACATATAGAGAGTGATATACACACATATGTTATAATTCCTGCTTTCAAAATGAGGAAGCAGGTTCAGAGAGGTTAGGTTACTTGACCAACAGCTGTCTACCTGACTTCAAAGCACCAGAAATGCTTTATATGGAGACGGAATATACTACTTCCCAAGCCGTTTCATTTTACCTCTCAGCGGCATGCCAGAAGCCAGAAGCCGCCCTCCAGAGCTCTTCCATTCCTCTGATTGGCCAAATAAACCGCATCCTCTCTCCTAAGTACTCCTCCTCTCTCTCCCTTTGCAGCATTCTTGAGCAGAGTAAACAGCGCCATTTCAGCAATTTTAAAGGTGACTTCCAATAAAATATGTATGCAGATTTACTTCAGGTTTGGTAGGCTGAGCTATAAATTTATACCAAGTCAACCACGGAGAGTCTTTCAATTAAAAAAGAAGAAAGAAAATACAGAAAGTAAAGTTTCCATTGGCATTTACCTTTGGCTAAAAATGTCATTTGTTTTTTTCTTTTTTGTTGTTGTTTGTTTTTTCCTTTCTTTAAAAAAAATGTGAATGTATTTCTTCTCTCTTCTTTTTTAATAGAAAAGGGAAAAAATGCCCATGAAGAGCAAATGACTGAAGGATTTCAGTAGCCTGGTTAATAAGCCTTTTTTATAATGGCTGGAAATAGAGAAATCCTCAGTATGGCCAACATCGCTTCACACCGACCCCCGAGCTCTGGGCTCAGACCTGTGTGCCTGGCGTCTTCACCTCTGGGGTGCAGTCTGAAGCGCGGCCATGGGTCCCCTCCCCCCTCATTTATGAAAACTGAGGGATTAGCAGAGCCTGAGACAGATCCCCGCTGAGCTGCCAGCATCAGTGGGCTTGGCAGGCTTGCTCCTCTTTCTTCCAAACCTCAGCACCCATCTCTTTCAAGGAAAACTATCTTCCATCCTGTAAATGGGTGACCTTTGGCCTCTGCCAAACAAAGGCTGCAGATTGCTTCATACTCTTCATTTGCCAAGAATTTATTGGAGCCCATAAGACAATTCCTGTAGCTAAGGAAACTCTACCCTTTTTGTTAGCTGTTATTGTTGTTGTTTTTAATCTAGGCTGCAGTCCAAAGTTTGCAGCATGAGTGAACTATTATGCTCCACTTTCTAGTTTTGTTTGGCCAGGAACAAAGCAAACAAATAGCAGTGCTTTGTGTAACATTATATATTAGAGGTTTCTGATGTTTGATATTTGCCTGATCATCTTCAAAATAACACCTTAAAAAGGGGGAATACTAAAACATTAAGTCCAGGGTGTATAAAGTAGTTCTTTGCCAAGTTGCGAAGGCATTAATAAAGCCAAATTGATCTTCATAACAAACTGTATCTAGTAAATGAAAGATATGTGTATTCCATTTTATGGATGGATATACGGTCTGAGTTTAGCATTCATCCATCTAAGGTCACACATTTTAAGATCACAAAATTAGCTAGAGATGGATCAGTATCCCTGTCACTGTCCCAAAGTTCTTGACCCTTGTGCTTACTCCCTGCCTTAGGATATTGGAGATTAGTTTAATTTTTTTAAAGAGTTTATCTATTTATTTGAGAGAGAGGGAGAGAGCAGGAGTGAGGCAGGGGGTGGTAGAGAAGCAGACCCCCGGCTGAGCAGGGAGTCCAATGCGGGGCTTGGTCCCAGGACCCTGGGACATGAAGGACCCTGGGATCATGACCTGAGCCAAAGGCAGATGCTTTACCATCTGAGTCACCCAGGCGCCCTGAGATTAATTTAATTTTGAAGCAAAATACTTCATGTGAAAGCCACTATAGACAAAATGCTTTTGTTTTAGTCCAAAACAGGAATGGAGTCACAGAGAGGAGGAGAAAAATGACACTTAGAACTACAATGATAGGTCATGCTTACTTCTGTGACATAGCATATTCCTTTGAAGATTTAATTCATCTGGAAACTATGACATGCGTAAAGCCCAGCTTCAGCTGGGGAGGGAAATAGACAATGGCGCCGTCAGAATTTTGTGTTGGCCGGAAAAATGTAGAGTACAAGGAACAGAGCAACCATGTCCCTTCTCTCCTTTCATGCCCTGACTCTTTCAAGTAAACGGACCCTGTAATTCTTGGGAAATGATGCACTTTGCAGGATGTTGTGAGCAGACCATGGCGGCAAAGCGGAGGCTCTGGGCTGTGTCCTCGCGCTGGGCACATGTGTACCCTAGTGGGGGTGCGGTGCCTGTGGACTTACTGGTTGTAGAGAGCTGGCCGTGTCGAGAAAGGGAGAGAACGAGAGAAGCAAAGCCTTTTCCTTTCCTTGATTGTAGCTTCAGGTTTTGTAAAAAAAAAAAAAAAAAAAAAAATCCTTCTAATCATGACATTCTTTAAACTACCTAAGCATGGAATTAGCCTGGCAATCTGATTATAACTCTAAGCTTGTACTTTCTGCTATTTTCACAACTATGTTAGGCACATAAAATATATTACCTTTTAATATGCTCTTTGAGGTGAGCAAATGCTCAACACCTTTCTGACATATCCCCACCGCGTCATCTGTTGCACCCTGTGTCCTGAAGAAAGGCACAGTCAGGTGACGTGATGAGGAACACGAGCTGATGTGGGATCAGCCTGTCACTGCCAGGTGTGCCCCACGCTGGCCCCTAAAAACCTGCAGGTTCGTGGCAGGAAGTTTCCACAGCAGGTAGAAAGGTGACAAGAGGACAGGCATCAGTAAGGGCCTTACATGCCCCCGAGAAGCAACAACTGCGTCAGTCTGGAGTGCACAGTGACTACCATAACGTGAGAAGGTTGGAGAATTTCAAGCAGACATGCAAGACTGCTTCCTTGGCTGAAAGGACTCGGGGCTTCTGAGGGGCAGAAAAACTATTCACAGGCACTGAGGGTTCTTAATCTTTGGAATTCCACATTCCAGTATAACTCAACTGCGTCCAGTTCTAGTTCTCCCTCTTTCGTGGTATTCATTGGCATCTCTGGAACCTAGAGCAAAGCCAGCTCAGAGGGAACCATTGTGCTCCCCAGTGAGGATGCTAATCCTTTCATTTTCTAAGAAGGTAACAGCTATATTTGCTTCTTTTTTAAAAAGCAGCGGAAGCAGAAGGGGTGAGCGTGTGTATTTCACAGGGACATCTGTCTCCCAGCTGCCAGGCCCCAGTGCAGCCTCTGACCCCTCCCTCCACTGCCGCCGCATCGCGTTTTATCACAGGAATGAGAAAGTGAGCAGTTCCAGACATTCTGAAAACAGCGCCAGAGCAGCTCGGTTTTCTGTCAGCCTTCCCAGACCCCCACTTGGCTTCAGGCTTGGGCCTAGCGAGCCGGCGTGGTGCTTGGGAAGCAGAGTGCACGGCGGGGGCACGGCTGACCAGAAGCTAACGCGGCCGCGCCAGGCGCACATCCAAGCCTGCCCTGTCAACACATCTGTCCGCCCGGAAGAGTCCCAGTCCAGGTTCAAGGGCTCTGCCAGTTTCCAACTCACATAATTATATAAACAATAGCTTCTGTAGCCAAGGAAAAGGTGTTTGAACTGAAAGGAAATGCTATTTGTTTCTGATGATTTTCCTCGAAGCCGGACATAGCTTTATTTCACAGAGTCATGTATTAGGCTTCTAGTATAACTAGAATTCTCTTTATCCAAGATCTTAAAGACCTTTGAAATTTCATTAATCCTCACATGTGAATGCTGTAAAACATTGGCTTCTCTATAAATGTTCCTGCCTTTGACTCAATAATCTCAAATATAAGAATTTTTTGCAAGGGAATAATGCAAATGGAGGAAATGTGTGTGTGTGTATAAATACGTATACATCCAAAGATGTTCCTTATAGTATCATCTTAAGGTTAGAAACAGCCTGAATGCCCTCTTAAAAAAACATTGATTGAACCATAATTGAATTCTCTCCATTGAATAATGTTCGGGCATGACGAGTAATACATTTGAAGCTATAGCAGACTTGAAAATGCTCATGATGTAACAGATATTTTTTTAAAAATGCAAAAATTTTATGCTACTTGTTTTATACTCTTTTTACACAATTATATACTAATTATTATTATATACTAATTGTGTCAAAATAATAAATGTTTATGGACAAGACCTGAAAGGAAATATGAAAAAACTGTGTGTTGGGGTGGAAGGGGGATCTTTACATATAGGACTGGGAAACTTGAGAAGTATATATTTCTTTCAAGTATTTATTTAATGTCATTATAATGTTTGAGTAATGAAAGAGAAAGTAAAAACAATAGTTTTCCACTTTACGTGGCAACTGCTTCCTACATTATCTTTAGTGGGAAATGTAAATGTTCGGGTGCACACTGTAAGGTGCTGTTAACTTCTGGTTTTTTCCAAGGTGTAAAACTTGGAAGGTTGTGGGTAAAAGAATCCTGCAGAGAGAATATAATGTATCCCAGAAAACCCTACTGGGGACATGTTTAAGCTCTGCCTTGATTTAAAAAGAATCTATTCTACTTACACCCCATGCTCTCCCTCCCACAAGGATAGACAACTTTGGAAGGCTAGGCCGGTAAGCAAAATCCTCCCCTCCCCCCGCTAAAGTCTCCCCCCATCTGAGTGTTAACTTCTTACTTGTAGGAAACTCAGAATGCTCCTATGAGGCAGAAAGTTGGTGTTTCCAAGTTAATGTGTAACTAGACAATCAAAGCACAAACTGTTATTGAGCATCTCATACTCAGAGGCACTTGTTAAAATTATGTATGGTGCTACATCTTAAGAAATAATTATAATAATGCTTAATATTTATTTGACCAGGCATTGTGCTAATCATTAGATATGTGTTATTACATTTGATCCTCACAACCACTCTCTATATTTTGTAGTCCTATATTATAGATTAAGAACATGAGGTTTAAAGATCAGCTGTTAAATGAAACCAAAATTATGTAGTCTTTGACTCTGAAGCCATACTCTAACAGACTTAAACTCTCTACCTTCCTGAGTTCTCATCCAGGTACTTTTTAACTTTTTACAACATTAAAGCTCATGAGACTTTCCTTAGATAAATCAGCAATTTCCTTTAACTTGCAGATGTTGATAATATGAACCATGAACTGGGGACACTGTAGACGAGGGTCTGGATCCTCCCAGTGTGGAGGTGATCTGTATTCAGGGCAGACAATTCCTACAGGATAATTAGAAACCACACAGAAAACAAGAAGCTGGCAGAGGACAGAATAATAGCTGGATGCAGGGGTATGTGTTTCACCTAAAATTCATGGACCACGAACTCGTACACTTGAAATGTGATTCCTAAGGCCATGGACATTGGAGGCAGAAGACAGGCACCTCCTTACCCAGAGACTGGAAAGACAGCTACAAATAATAGCTCAGTTTGGGTCAACGAAGCATTCTTGAGCTAAACTATTAAGAACCACCATCCGGAGGCTCAGAGCCTTAAGGAAGGGCTAGAAAAGCCCTTAAGCAAAAAGCTTGTGGACCACAGCAGGTGAGGGGCTTGTTCAAGATGTGGGGCTTTGGCAAAGCTCCCTGAGTAGCCTGAGTTTAAACTCGAAGCTTCTGCTGGGTGCAAGGTTTGTGCCTCTAAAACCCTCACACCAGGATGGAAGTTAGCTGTGCACTTGAACCAACATTGTATATTGGACTTTGGGATCAAAGGAGGGTTACAAGAGGGAAAGAGGCCATTTGAGGAGTCAAAGACGTGGGAACTGGGGTTTGAGAGAGAAAGTGTGTCCCCTGAGTGGGAACAATGAGAAACAGAAGATGACACAGTAATCCCCTGGGTGCTGGACCTTCGCACTGGGTCCCAGTGGAACAGAGGTCTGGGCAGGGGCATGTGGTAAACACACCATGGGTCCTAGAGCCAAGAAAGACCAGGTTCAGGCCCTGAACTGCCCATTTCCTAGCAGTATGACCTTAAGAAAGTTACTTCCAATCTCTGAACCTGCTATTTCCTCATGTCGTAGAATGAGACCAATTCTAGTGTTGTTGCCTCCTAGTGTTATTGTGTGGTGTGAACAGCATAAAGTAGGTGAACCACCTGACACATAACAAGGACTCAACACATTTTGGTCTCTTTCCCTCCTTCCTTCTGAGAGTCACCCTTATTAACCAGGAGACTCATTTGGACCAGTTAGAATAGCATTGTATTTTAAAGACATAGTTCAAGATCCCAAGGTAACAGGATTTTTCAACCCTATTTCTCAAAGAACGTTAACAGCAATTAAAATACTAAATCGTTTCCTTCCTCTTTACTTCCCTCCCACCCAGTGGTATGCTAAATTTTTCTATCTAGTTGACTTTGCATTGGTGAGATTCTTTACACCATGGAACTTGGCAAATGCTATCAATCAGGGCTCTTTTTTGTTTCTAAGAGCTGGTTCATCAGCATACCATGGCTTCAACCCCACAGCTGCTCCAAAACCTTTCTCTTTGACTCTCAATTTCTCCCCCTCCCACCCACTCCCCGAAGAAACTTGTCCTCCACTCTCAGGCTTCACAGATTCCTTCCTTCCTTCACTCTTCACCTTCGGCCTCAGCACTTCAACACGTGGGCCCACTATGCTTCTCACCAGACATGGACAACAGAGGAGAACAAGACTGGCAAAGGCAGGACTGTCTTTGGTGGAACAGGAGAGAGATGCTGTCAAAACCACTCTGGGTTAATAATAGTTACCCCAGGAGGATTTGACCTCAACACTGATCATAGTTACTTTATACCAAATTCGTAGCATTTTCTAAAACTAGCACTGAAGGGTTTTCCGCTCTGGATCCCAGCCCATAGTTTTTTACCTTAAAAAAAAAAAAAAAATCAAAGGAGGGGCATCTGGGTGGCTCAGCTGGTTCAGCATCCATTTCCTGATTTTGGCTCAGGTTACGATCTCAGGGTTGTGAGATCGAGCCCCACATAGGGCTCTGCACTAGGCATGAAGCCTGCATAAGATTCTCTCTCTCCCTTTCCCTCTGACCCTCCCCCTCCTCTCTAAAAAAAAAAAAAAAATCAAAGGAAGCAACTTACTTATTTTGGAAACGAAGCCTTATTGAGTCCATCTTCACATTCACATCAGGGGCCGTGTGCCCTTTCAGCTACTGCATCAGATGGGACCCGGAATCCATCATTCCTGCCTATGTTCCTTGGAGGATCTACCCAGACATGATTTCAGCAACTCCCATTGGTGGTCCACCAGAACATGAGTGACCCATTATATTATATAATAATAAATCTAAGAGATTAAATTCCTCCAAATGAAATTCCTTGCTAAACAAAGCTTAGCAAGCAAAATGGTGCTGGAGAGTATAGATAGTAGTTGACTTTTTCACACTCAGGTCAAACTAACAAGACCATCCAGTTACAAGAAATGTCCTCACATGCTGGTATTCTGTAGGCTGTTATATGGTTCTCTCTAAGGTAGGCCCTGAGAAACCTGGTCTAGATTGCATTCCTGCCCTCTCTTTTGGACACACCTTGAGATTGGCAAGTGTCGGGGGAAGACAGTGCTGGTAGTCAGCTGCCACTTGGCAGTGGGACTTTTGTAATTATAGACCATGGGCTTCTCAGAGCCACTGTGGAAGGAAAGAACCTTTTAAGTTCTTCTAAAATATTTATTTGTCCTTTTTTTAACTCAAACTATACAGTGAGGCAAATATATTTAATCCATAGAGATGGCCTTAAGCAAGGAAAGGGCAAGAAAGCAACATTTACTTGGCACTCACTGTATGCCAGGCACTGTTCTTAGCAAAGTACCTCATTTAAACCTTACAGCAACCTTATGAGGAAAATACTATTCTGAAGGAAAAATACGTTCTTGCGTGTGTCTCTTTTACTCTCACAATCTGACACCAGATGTGTGGGTTTTTCATACATTATGCAATTCTCTGACACCAGCTAGTGTCCTATAATTTAACTCAATTTTGACTCTAACTCCCTGGGGATGGCATCAGATCCCACAGATTAGAGGCTCAGTCCTACTAGACTGCCTCCAACTTCATATATCAATTGCAAGTCCAGGTTGTCACCTGAACTTCTGACCAACCAACTATAAATCTGAGGATCCCATGACCCCCTCTTTGGGCTCTATTAATTTGCTAGGGTGGCTCACAGAACTCAGGAAAACAGTTTACTTACTTGATTACCAGTTTATTATAAAAGGTTATAACAGGAACAACCAAATGGAAGACATAAATTGGGTGAGGTGTGGAAGAAAGGGCACAGAGCTTCCAGGCTACCGCTGAGCACAATGCTCTCCCTTCACCTTCACATTTTCACCAAACTGGAAACTCTCTAAACCCAGTCCTTTTGGAGTTTTATGGAGGCTTCATTACATAGGCATGATTGATTAAATCATTGGCCATTGGCAGTTGAACTCAAACTCCAGCCCCTCTCCCCTACCCTGAGATTGGGGGGTGGGGTGGGGTGGGACTGAAAGTTCCAACACTCTAATCACCTAGGGTTGCTAGGACTTGAGGACCAAGATACTGAAGAGAAGAGAAATTTACTGAGATGATCCCAATATTGTGTGCTTCGCTATAGTCCTTAGGGCATTTGCTCATTCTTAAAAATCTTAGGGCTGAATGCAGCTGCTAAAAGATAGATAAGCCCATAGAGCTCAATGGACTACAAAAAAGGGCTTGCTAACACAGCCAGAACTTCAGGAGCCAAGATCCCAAGAAATAAGGATAATGCATAAAAGTGAGCCCAACATTCTGGGCAAGTTTTCATCTCAGGGTATTTGTTAATTCTTAAGGTACACAGAGCAAAAGGCTAAGAAGCCAAACAGAACATAACTGAGAAATTGAGTGGAGTTTTTGGCCGTGTCATAATACCAGAGAGACCAAAAAAAATGAAGGTCAAGTCTTACCAAAGAGAGCCCTGTTAAATACTCTAAGCACACAGAGAACTACATTCAAGAAGTGCAAGTGACCAAATAAGAAAAAACTCACAAATTTTGAAACCCAGCCTCAAGTGACTGGATTGTGGTGATTTGCTAATACCTGCCAGAGAATAAATAGAATCTTCTCTGAAGAAAGATGACATCATCCAGAGCTTCTACAATGCTTCATTGACAGTGTCTAACATTCAATCAAAAGTTACCATGCATGTCAAGAAATAAGACTAAGAAAAGAAGAAAAACGAAATAAAACAGACAATGAAAGCTGATGCACTGGTGATGCAGATATTGGACCTTTCAGATACCAACTTAAAAAAAATGATTATTAGGTTCAAAAAATAGGTAAGATTTAGAATCTCACCAGAGAATTGGACTCTATAAAAAGTAATCATATGAAAATTCTAGAAATGGAAAAATAAAAGAATGAAATATAAGAGATATGTGAACCCAAACCTATTCATTTAAACTCAGAATTTAGGAAAAGCCAACAACACACATGGACACAGCTATGAATAGGCATTTTCTACATATGAAACAAAGGCAATAAAACAGGGTCAAAAATAACAAATCATATAAATGCTTGATAACATGGCCATAAAATTTGAAATATTAACAATATCTCAAAGCAGCACCTGACTTTGTGTTTTTAAAATTATTTTTAATCTTTAAGAAGATACTGAATTTCCCTTTTCTGGATAAATCTTCTCCATTTGCTTATTTCAGAGGTTTCCTTTTTTTAGAGATTAGTTCCCTCTATTCCATTTTGTTAAAAAAAAAAAACTTTCAGTTTATCTTTGAACTTCTGACTTAACATTTTATTCCCACCAAGTCTTAGTAGTTCAGAGGTTGGGAAATTAGCTTAAAGGGTAAGTCTTGCCCATTAACAGCCTTGGCACTTACAATCAGCAACAGAGTGTGATTTCCAAAATGAAAACAACCTGCCACAGTACAACACTCACCAGTTATGTAACCCTGGGCAAGTCACAACCTCCCTGAACCTCTGTGTCTATAAAGTGGGGTCAATTCCACTTCCCTAATAAGGTTGTTATAAAGATAAAACAGAGCATACGAAAACCCTTTGTAAACCACAAAGCTTTTTTTTGTTAGTTGTTGTTACTTTTGTTCCCTGATCCCTGTACAAAAGAAATAATTGAACTTCATTTATGTTTGCAGACAAATACTGTATGTTTTTAAAATAAATGTCCACATTTCCTTCACACAACATTCAACATACTTTTATTAAACATCTGTAATGTTCCAGGATCCCTGACAGGTACTGAAGATGCAAAGATCAATAAAGCAATCACTTTGCCCTCAAGGACCTCACAGACTGGGAGGGAAGATAGACAAGTAAATAAATTATTACAATACATTGTGATAAATGGTGAGACCAAAAAAAAGGAAGTTATCAACTCTGCTTTAAAAGTCAGGGAAGTCAGGGGCGCCTGGGTGGCCCAGTTGGTTAAGCGGCTGCCTTCAGCTCAGGTCATGATATCAAGGTTCTGGGATTGAGCCCCAACTTGAGCCCCACCTCAAGCCTGGGTTTCTGGCCTCCTCGCTCAGTGGGGAGTCTGCTTCTGCCCCTCCCCCAACTTGTACATGCGAGAGCTCTCTCTTGCACATTCTCTCTCAAATAAATAAATAAAACCTTTTAAAAATAAATAAATAAATAAAAGTCAGGGAAGTCTGGGTTTTGAAGGACAAGTAGGAGATCACCAGGCAAATAAAGGAAGTTGTGAAGACCATGGCAGCCAGAGGGAGTCCAAAGACACAGAGGCATGAAAAAGCATAATTTTTCTTTGATTAAAATATGAGGTTCAGAACATAATCTTGGTCACTGCCCTTCAAGCGCTTAGTATGATAAAGGAGAAAAACAAACAAGTAATCTTAATAGTTTTGTGGAAAATCAGGGTACAAAATTACATAGTGCATGATCTCATCTATGGAATTTTTTTTAAAATGTATAAAAGTGACTGGAAACAAACAAAAGAAAAACAAACCAATTAAAAAATAGGCAAAGGACTTGAATAGTTATTTCTCTGAAAAAACATACAAATGGCTAATAAGCACATGAAAAGTTGCTCAACATCATTAGTCATTAGGGAAATGCAAATTCAAAGCACAGTGGAATACCACTTCCTACCCACTGGAATGGTTATTATTTAAAAAGAAAAAAATAGCAAGTATTGGTAAGGATGTGAAGAAATTGGAACCGTTACAGAAGCTTTGTGTATTGCTGGCAGGAATGTAAAATGGAACAGCTATTGGAAAACAGTTTGGTGGTTTCTCAAAAAATTAAATGTAGAGTTACTATATGACCCAACAATTCCATTCCTAGGTATAAATGCAAAAGACTTGAAAATAAGAACTCAAACACATGCCTGCAGACAAATGTTCATATATAACAGCCAAAAGGTGGCAACAATCTAAGTTCAATCAGCAGGTGAATGAATAAACAAATGTGGTAAACATTTTGTTCAACAAAACGTTTTGATAAACAAAATGGAGTATTGTTCAGCCATAAAAAGGAATGAAGTTTTTATACATACTATAGCATGGATACACTTTGAAAATAGTATGCTCAATGAAATAAGCCAGACAAAAAGGGAAAATACTGTATAATTCCACTTATATGAACTATTTAAAATAGGCAGACTCATAGAGATAGAAAGTAGAATAGAGATTTCCAGAGTGTGGAAGGAATAGAAGATAGGGAATTATTGATTAATGGTTGCAGATTTTCTACTTATTATGATGAAAAAATTCTGGAAATAGATAGGGGTGATGGTTACACAACACTGTGAATGTACTTAATGCCATTGAATTACAACACTTAAATATGGTTAAGATTGTATTTTACTACAATGAAAAATGTTTTTAGGATTAAGCAGTACAGATTTATAATATGGCATAATCTAATCTCTCTCTCTCTTTTTGCACTTATTTGCATTCTCTACATTTTCCCTAATGCATACATATTCTACTTTTTATAAAAAAAAAAAAACCTCAAAATTTCACTTTTCAAAAAAAGAGGCAGACAAAACCAATATGGTAAGAAAAAATAAACTGTGCTTTCTCTATGTGCAAAGTACCTTGGGAATGCAGAGGACACCATGTGGATTTTACTTGACCTGGCAACCACCTTGCAACTGACTTGTTTGGAGGACTTAAAATGTGGCCATATGTCATCTTGCCCTGGGAAGCCTCTTCTGGAAGGAAGGCAGCCCAAGTCTCAATTATTTTGATTATTCGGCAGAGCTTCAGCAAGACATAGGGCTAGACATCTACAGCTGCCAACTTCAAAGAGGCACTTTTTCCTTGGAATGCAGCTGCCCAGCTGGCCTGGTAGACTCTGCAGAGATTAGAAGGGCCAGATAGAAACCCTCAAGTAGAGAGGAGAAGGGATAGAGACACTAGCCAGCTTCTTCCCAGGACTCCCTCTTCCTCAGGGTGCTGCCAAGGCTTCTCGCCTTTTACTTTAGGGAAAGAAGAGAAGCTTAGTCTTAGTA
Organism: Halichoerus grypus; assembly: GCF_964656455.1. NCBI lineage: Eukaryota > Metazoa > Chordata > Mammalia > Carnivora > Phocidae > Halichoerus > Halichoerus grypus. Next base: position 102,507,868 of record NC_135712.1, on the reverse strand, counting down.
AACTGGCCTCTGGCCTCCACTGCCCTTTCCTTTGTCAGAGAGAAAGCACAAACAGTATTCTATTGTATTGTAGCCATGTCTCTCAAACTAGGAACAAAAGTTTTGGAACTGGGCCTTGCTTTGGAATTGGATCATCCGGCAAGGACCTGGGGCACTGCTAGTTTGCCCAGGATTTTGCTCTAACCTGATTTGACTTGGGGGCCAACTGAACTGCTAGGGGAGGAGGGTGATGTGATGAGCTCCAATAAATCTGTCACTTATGCTGATGATGCTCACAAAGGAAGACAGGTTTAAACCATGTCAGGGAAATGTGGACCCTTAATTTGAAAGCCCCTTACCTGTTAAAGGGCACACGTGTGAGACTTCTAATTAAGGCTCTAAGAATAAAAATTGTCTTTTCTTCTGGGATTATACCCAGAAGGTTGAATCTTGATTTAGTTCAGTCATCCAATATGACACCAGAGAACAAGCACCAATGTGAAAATCTCCTAAGTCCAAGAAAACTCATGGCCACACCCAGGAATTTCATTCTTTTGTTTTCAAACCCCGAGGTCCTGTGATTACAAAATTGAATTAAGAGTTAGGACTTGGGAAATTTTAACACTAAACCCTCATTTTCCATGTAGTTTCTCCTTTGCAATATCCAGCTCTCTATTGCAGTGACCGACATACATGCAGTATATTTAAAGGTTTATTCTCCAGCGAAATTGAAATGGAGACTCTTTGGACTCTGGGACCCGGTACTGTGCTAGAGACAGTGCATAAGGGCTTTCAAGAGCCAATTGTACACATCTCTTCCCAACTCTGTTCATATATTCATGTCACACACTCCTGGTAACTTGAAATCAACCAAGGGAGAGTATTAACACACAGAAATCAGCAAAAACTAAAAACCTGGGTGAGTGTTTATTTGTTTGTGGAGACCAAGTGTGAAGCTCCGAACTAAAGATAGAAAGATTGAGTTAAAATCATTTTAGGACTCTCAATCCAACCTCTTCTCTTTACCTTGACTCCAGAAGGCAGGAACCAGACATTCACCACCAGGCAGGGGATTAGAAGTTTCTCTCTTGAAAACTAAATGAACCCAGAGATAAAAACCTATAATTAGTATAACTGGGGGGTCCTTAACAAACAAACACAAAAAGGTGATATATCACTCTGGCCAGTAAGTTCCACAGCACTCTCAAGTAGCTGTTTAGTCCCTTGCTTTAATTGTGAACTTTCATCCAGTTTTTGTCAGAGATTTGTGGTAAATCTCCGACATGAAAGCAATAAAAACATGTGTTTTTTAAGTAGAGGAAACAAACCATTAGGAAAGCAAAGAAATCTTCAGAAAGATAAGAGGTGATGTTGCAACAATGGGTTAGAATAGCAGATTGCCCTATTTGGTATTCATTACTACATAACAAATTGCCACAATTTAGAAGCTTAGAACAACATCTACTTATTATTTCACAGTTTATGTGGGTCAAGAGTCCAGGTATGGCTTAGCAGGTTTCTCTGCTCATGGTCTCAGCAGGCTGCAACCAAGGAGTCAGCTGAGCTGTGTTCTTTTCTGAAGCTTGGAGTTCTCACCCAAGCTTATGTGGCTGTTGGCAGAATTCAGTCTCTTGTGGTTGTAAGAAGTTGTTGGTCCATGCTCTCTCTTTTTTAAACAAATTGTTAATCTTTTATTATTAAATACCTTAATAGAATAAAGGATTGTGTTCAGTCCACGTATAACGTACATCCTCGTTCTCTTGTTGGCTGTCAGCAGGAGACTCTGCTTTCAGCTCCTAGAAGCCGATTGCAATTCTTTACCAGGTGGCACTCTCCTAGCCCCTCTCACTAATGACACTCCTTTCCTCAAGGCCAGGGAGAATCTCTCACTCTACTAAGACAGATTCTTATATAACATAACATAGTTGTAGTTTAACTTCCACCTTTACAGTATGACATAAACAAATCAAGAGAATGACTATCCCACTGCATTTGCCATATTCTATTGGCTAGAAGCAAGCCTGAATTCAAGAGGAGAAGATTTTATTACAGGATGACTCATTGGGTCAAAGTAGGATATCTCTGCCACAATTGCTATGGAAAAGGAATTATGAGAACAAGAAAGATCCTGAAAATGTAAAGTCAAAAATAAAAGCATTAAGTAGAAGAACTGGAGGGTCAAATTGAGGCTATCTCCCAGAAAAGAGAACAACAAAAACAAAGGATAAAAAAATAAGTTAGAAGACCAAGTCAGGAGGCCCAACATATGGCTAATAGAAGGTCCCAAAAGACAGAACAGAGAAAAAGTGAAGGGAGGAAATATATCAAAGATATATACATGAAAATGTCCCAGACCTGGACAGCACAAGTCTTCAGATTGGGAAGTGACACTGATGGCCAGCACAATAAATGGAAGAGAGAGTGAAAACAAGACCCTGTCAATAAGGCATGCCACCATGAAATTCCAGAACACTAGGAGGAAAACGAAAATCTTAATGGTTTTCAGAGAGGGAAAAATAGATCAGCTACAAAGGATCCAAAAAAAAAAAAAATGTCATGAGACTTCTCAACAACAATCCTGAAAACTAGAAAAGAATGAAGTAATGCCTTCAGAATTCTGAGGGGAGCAATTTTAGCATGAAATTTCAAGTGAGGCATACCAAAACTGAAGCGTGAGGGCAAGAAAAGACTTTTTTCCATCTTCCAGAGCCAAAAAAATAACTTACTTCTCATGCATTCTTGATTAGGAAGTATATTGAGAATCCATTCTTGGCAATATAAACAAGTAAACCAAAAAAGATGGGGACACCAGGCACAAGAAATAAGTCAAAGAAAGATGTAGGGAAGTGCTGGACATCAGCATATAACAGGCTTACAGAGAAGCAATCAAAGTTGGAAGAGCAACAGAGGGTTATGGAAGAAAACTTTCCGTTAAAGAGGGAGGATTAGAACAATTAGATTATCTGACACAGTTAAATATTTGTAAAATATTAGTGATAGGTGATTTGATAGATCTGAAAAATTTGGAGTAGGAGAAAAGGAATATAGAGTGGTCCTAAGCCTAAGGTGGAGTTGGGTGGGGTAGGGCAAGTCTTAACTCGTTAAAAAAATAAATAAATCTGTAATCTTAGGAGACTCCTTAGGTCAGCAGTAGAGTAATATTTACTGAAAAAAATGTAAACACTAAATATATATTTATTAAAATATTGCAACATGTGAAGAAGATAGGATATGGGGAAGATGGGGGATTTGTTTTTCAAGGGTTTGGATAGGTTAGATTGCTTAGTAACAGGAAAATTGGCCAGGCATGCTAGGTAGAAATGTGGACAGATTATATATTCCAAAAGAGAAGGTGATGAAGAGAGTTGAAATCGGCTACCTCTGGGAGATAGAAATGAGGAATGGAAAAAGGATTGGTTTACTTTTTATTCCATTTGGTACAATAAAAATAAGAAGCAGAAAAGAAAATCTATGTAAATGTATTATTTTGGATTTAAAGTATTTATCTTGTAACAAGTATATCAGATTTCATCAAAATCTGTAAGAATCAAAGTTTTCCCAGCCAGAATAAACAAACAGGAAATGCTGAACAGTTAGAGACCCACCTCTCTCAGTTTAGTGTTTGGTTTAACAAAGACAAACCAAATTTATCTTCCTTTTGTTACGAATTCCACGCTGATTTTGACAGATTTCCCCGAGTGCCTATGCTCCACTACAAATTACTTATTTTTCTGAGTCACTCCCGTCTAGACGGCAGGAGCAGCCCCTGCACAGTGTTTGGCGGATGGGAATTGTAGGTTCTGCTCAGATTTGTTTGTACAGCACTTCCTCCCTCACGCCAAGTATGCATTATATGTGAATGAGGCTCTTCACAGCTCTGCATAATTACCGCATTTGGGGCCATTCTTCTCTTCAGAGGTTGGGTATTTTTTTTTCTTTTCTTTTGATTTCTTATATTTTGCAGCGACTGTCATCACTATTTTGATGCTGTGGTTTAATAGGGGCTTCAAATGCAAATTTGACAACACAAGCTGAAAATTATGGGTGGCAAACAAAGGAACTAAACTTCCATGGCTGCGTTTTGAGAGGCTCCACCTGATGTATAAAAGCAGACATGCTTTAGTAGTAAGCCCAGCACACAACCTTGGCTTGTGTAGCGTAAGAAAAACAAGAATCTTCTGAAGACATTCCCCAATGTGGGCTCCAAAATGGAGTCTCAACTATTTTTTCTTACTCCATGTTTTACAATTCTAACTTTGCAGGGAGTTGAGATCCAGTTGGAAACTCCATGTTTTCCAGTGAATCTGTTGCCCTCTTCGTATCATTTGCCTAAGAGTGAAAAGCCAAAGATCTCACAACTGGAAATGCCCACACAAAGGCTAATCAGAGCAGGAGTAGAGCTGGAGGGGGCTCTCTGGAAGGGGGCTGAGGGACTCGAAGGGTGTGTGAGAAGCCTGGAAAGCAGCTCTAATTAATCAGAATGGGGGTATTTAAATGTTTGAACAACTGATAAGGCCATATCTGGGCTTTCTGAAATATCACCCCTGCATGATTCACTTCCTGTCTATAAGTTACTCATGCACATGCCTTCTAAGTCTGGCTTCCTTAATCTTGACATAAAAAGTGTTCCCCGTTGAAATTAAACATGCTAAAATTTAGGTAGGGGGGTACATTTCATAAACACAAATCTAGTTGTTCGGGGGGACAATGGGACTTAGAAACACACACAGATCAGACTTATTTCTTGAAAAAAGTTATCATTGGCATAATGGATATTTGGGAGAAAGATGAAAGTATATCCCTTGTTAGTTTGTTAGCTTTGTTAGGTGGATATGGAATACAGTGGGAAAGACTCATGCTAAATTTTTTTTTTTAATGGGAACTTCATTGGCAGTATTTTAATTTTGCAATAGTTTAGGTTTAAATTAATACAAGAAAATCAAACCTCAAGCATCACACTGGCAAGTCTTTCTTTTCCCTGCCAATGCTAATTGAAGAATAGAAAGGGAGAGAGATCCATAAATAGTCAGAAGGAAATTAGATTTTTTAGATCAATTCTCAAAACTAAGAAGTTATCAAGCTCTAAGGATAAGGGGTGTAAAAGAATATGATTTTTATCTAGGTCATAAAATTCACAGCTATTTTCCTTCCTTAATTTAAATTTAGAAGTGATATGCATCTATAATGTGTCAGCCCACCAGGATCAGACACATGGAATCATAGGTTAAAACATTTATTTTTCATCCAGAGAGAAATTGGCATGAAATACATTTATCAAGGGACTACATTTCTAAAGCATGCATTGCATGGCTGCCTAGGACAAAAAAAAAAAAAAAAAATTCTGGTATATTAAAGTAATAATTCCTTTTGAACTATAGGCATTAATGTAAGATGATAGAAACAGAACAAAATAAACAATTTTCAAAGAAGAGACAGAGGCCAGAGTACCATCTTGCCTTTCCAATACTTTATTAGTTGTAGTTTTAGCAACTCATGTTCTCAAAAGGTAATTACCTAGAATTCTCTTAGCTCACTCCAAAGCTCTAAGAAGACTTATCGATAACACACTGTTGATGTAAATCAAATGCAAGATGTTTCTTTCAAAGCACCAAAATGGTTTATTTGATGCAAGAGGTGTTGATCATTTGAATTAAATAGCAAATTACTATAACTAGTCTACATTAGACTTTAGGATATTTTTAGTTGTTCTTTAATAAGATTCTGAAAGTAATTTGTGTTTCTCTAGTAACATGTTTTAGCAGGTACCATGTGCTAGGTAGACTACTGCTAGGCACTGAAAATGTCAAAATAAATGAAGAGGATACTCTCTGTTCTTATCCTGGAACTCAAGAGTTAGCATAGGGAATAGAAAATTCCACAGATAATTTCAGCAGAGCCTGATAAGTACTCCAAAAGAAAAAGACTCATTTTTCCTGCTAAGGGGGAGATGCAGGAGTAGCCAAGGGAAAGTCTCTAAAGCAACCCCTGAGCTATATCTGAAAGGAAATAGAGACATTAGCCAGGCAAGAAGGACATTCTAGACAGGGGGAATGGAAATATGGGAAAGGCAAGTGATATTGCAGAAGCATAAACTTAGACTAGAAATCCTCAGAAGAAATGTTTAAATTAATGGACACACAGGCTAAAAAGCTTCTTCCAGAAAAGTCATACAGAGTAAAATAATTCTTTCCTTATGAGAGTTACCATTGCATTATGTTCTCAGTTGCTTTCAATAAAAAAATACATGGAAAACTTCCCAAGGATTATCCATAAAAATGCTTGGGAAAATTCCAACATTGGCCATTACAAAACATTTCTATAATATTTAATATTTCTGACCTTAGAGGATAAATAAAATGCTAAATGGCTTATATCCATAGAATAAAACCAAGATTTGCTATATTTGAATATTTTCTGGAGCATTACATGTAGTCCATCCATATATCACAATGTGGACTCTTCAAAATTGTGTCCTCATAACAGTTTTCCTATATAAATTTTGAAAAACATGCTAACATAAGTCATGTGGAATTTGCATTCCTTATAAAGTAAAACATTTTCTTGTTCTCAAGTACCAGTTCCTTTTTCTGAGCCCAACCATGAGTTGGGCTGGCCCAAAAGACCCTGGACTATCTTTACCTCTGGTGTTAATGAGACAAAGTCTCATATAACATAATCTTATGTAACATTCTAACTCTAACTCTGTGGATCTCAGTTTCCTTACAGTAAAATGAGAGGGGGGACCAGACGACCTCTAAGCTCTTTCAGCTCTAACAGTTATTTTACAAGTTTTTTTGTTTTTTCTTTAATCTCATGCTTGACAATACCAAACATAGCATCGTAATGACTTCCCAGCACCAGTCAACGAAACCACTTCTTCAGCATGCATCTCAGCCATGGAGATCAAACATCTTATTAATTGTAGCCAGTCTTGTCCATTTCACTTAGGTCATAATCCTATTTCTCCACCCTTAAGTGGAGCACATTAGACTGAGACTTTCTTTTATTGGCTGTCACCCAGCAAGAGTGGCTCATTCAACTACATCAGCCTAAGTCCAAGTCACAGGGCAGAAAGAACATGAAAGACTCTAAGATGGTAAACAGCCAAAGCATTGAAAAATTTATTCCCAACAACCTCCTATGGCTCTACTTCAGGAAAAAATAATCACATAAAGGTGGTGCTGCGTCTGCCATTTGATAGCACTATATTGTATATATTGTCCCTGCTCTGCTCAGTCTTTCTTGACTAGATATAGAGCAGTGGTCCTCAAAGAATTTTGATCACATACCACCTCATCAATTAATATAGTTTATAGATACAGTATAGATACTATAGATGTAGTATATCTTATATTTACATATTGTGTTTACCTATTTATCAATTATATTCATGTAATATTGAACTAACGGGTTATATAGATTATAAAACATATATAAAAATAGAAATTTTAAAAGGAAGAGATTTTTAAAAATTAAAAGAAGTGGAAGTTACAGTGTTCTTCCTGAACCCTTGTGGATTACCTTGAGTGCCCTTCTTTGAGACAATTGCTTTAAAGTGCTGACTCTTCTGAATGAGCCAGACATTTACATCTTAAATCTATTCCTTTCTAATATTTTATGATCCTTAGTAACTTCTTATTCAAAACATTAAAATATTTTTAAAAATTAAATCCTGAGTTTTGATATGTTTATGTGAGGTGGTCAGTTTCACCTTTTTCGGTGAAAAAAAGAGGTAACTGAGGGAAAAGTTTACAGGGCAAATAATTTCAGATCAAGTTGTTATTATGACGAACCTTGACCCATCCCAGCCCTCCGAAATCTGACCCTCATCACTCAGATTTCTCTACCATTCATTGGATCTTCAGTATGGTCTCCTTTTTATTGTAAAATCTTCCTCTCTCTCTCTCTCTCTCTTTTTATATGCACATGAGGTAAGACAGTAAGATAGTAGTGCTGGTTCAGAAACAAACTCTCCAAGAAGTATATATAATCGTATTCTCATTATTTTATCACACTTTATTTTCTTTCCTTTTTTTTTCTTTTATTACTTAGTTTAACTCATTTACTGGATTGAGCCATTAATAACTTGACTATTTCCAAAAAGCAGACCCATACCAAAAAAAATGAGGTTTTGTCTAAAGAGAAAAGATCAAAGATTTACCATCCCTGAGACTGTTTAAATTGATGTGTCCTGGAATTCTGACAGTAAACCCAAAGAGGTCTGAGGGCATCTTTATAATCAGTGTATAACATTTTACATATTAAAGGGAAACATGAGCCTATGGTTTTTAAAAATCTATTTTATTTCCTCATAGACCCTCATCACAGATCTCTCCGCCTAGGTTGGAAGACAGTGTGGTGTGCTGGACAGAGCCTTCAGAGGACTTTAAACCAGAGTTCCAATCTCTACCCCATCATTAACTCTCTGTGTGACCTTGAACAACTGACTTGTTTAATCTTTGAGTCTCACTTTCATATTCTGCAAAATAGGACACTGTCTACCTCTTAACTTGTTGTGAAGATGGTGTGTTTATAAAGCTCTTATTACAGTTCCCAGAATATAGCAGATATTCAATAAATGGCAAATGTTTTTGCTACTCTTTTAAATCCTTAAAGATTCTCTTTCTCTCTCTCTCTCTCTCTCTCTCTCTTTCCCTTTTAGTACCTAGCATAATATCTTCTCTGGAGTAAATATTCAATAGTTTTCCATTGACTAATACAGATAATCTCCTACACTTTGATAATTTTATTTAACTTCACAGAAGTAATTGATGCTGTGATGCTTCTTCTATTTTGGAGATTAAAGATCAAATAGTTTGACAACAATATAACAATAACAACAAAAAGTCTGTTTGTGCAGTCCTGTCCACTTTTCCAGCACATAGAACATCGATTCTCAGGGTCTGAAGTTATCTTGAGTTCTGAGGTACAAATGAGAAATGGAGGTGCTCTAATCTGATTATACCAGTGACTGTGTATGATAGACCTGCAAATCCTTTCTCAGGTCAGTTCCATAATGCAGGTCTCTGCATCTGGGGGTTAAGTCTAATCTTCTCCATTTGGTGATTTGGGTAATCCTCTGGCCTTCATCTTTGGGGATAAACCTTATCTTTTTCTTGAGAAGGAAGCAGGGAACGTGTTTTTCTATCCATATGGGGCCAGATTAGATTCTGCACGAGAGTGTGCATGCATGCATGAAGAAAAGCAGAGATAGGCAACTGACTCTTCTACAACTCTCTGCCTTCATTTGTAAGAAACCTGGGCCTGAATTTTAGTCTTTAGCCCCAACACAAGAAAGCAGATTCCTCAAAAATGTCAGATAGAAAAAAAGTACAGCCTTGCAATCTGACATGGCTGTAATGTCTCCCTGAAATACATGGCCCACCCTGGCTGTTGCTTGCATCACCATTGAATGGCCAGAAAGACCCACACTCTGTGCCTCTGTGGGGACAGAAATGCCTTCAGGTATTGGTTTTTTGTTTGTTTGTTTGTTTTTTAAGATTTTATTTATTTATTTGAGAGAGAGAATGAGATAGAGAGAAAGAGCATGAGAAGGGGGAGGGTCAGAGGGAGAAGCAGACTCCCCGCTGAGCAGGGAGTCCGATGTGGGACTCCATCCCGGGACTCCAGGATCATGACCCGAGCCGAAGGCAGTGGCTTAACCAACTGAGCCACCCAGGCGCCCCAGAAATGCCTTCAAAAGAGCAGCCTCTCCAGCTGGTAGCTCCCTCTGAACAGAAATACATACAAAGTTAATGAGTTCTGAAGCAGTTCTTTCGACCATTAGAAAGACAATGGTTAAATCTGTGTATTCTGTTTGGAAAGTGGCAAGGAGACAGACATTTGACTTAGAATCAGATCCTGGTGCCTTTCACTTACTACTGATGTGACATTGAATAAGAGCCTATCATATGAGCTCCAATTTTCTTATATGTAAAATGGAAGAAATAATATCTACCTCACAGATTTACTGGAAGACCTGATTGAGAGAACTAATGTAAAAAATGTCTAGACAGTAGCCATTCAAGAGGTGTTGTTGAATCTGCATCATATCATGAAATCAAGTTTCCTGTTTTGGTTGATATTCCTAGATCTACCTTATCCCCTCAGCGTGAAATTTTGACAGAAATTTTCTGCTTTTAGAACCATTTATCACTAATCTGGATTTATATTCTTTTGGATAATTAATCATTTAGCATTAATGATTTCTGCTGCTGCAAAGCTAGATTTTGAAGATTTACCTCTGTGTAAGTTTTAGTAATTATGACTTCCCCCGTATTTGCATAGAGCTATGTTCTCCAAAACTCTTTTCTGTCTATGTTCTCGTTTGTTCAAGAGTTAATATAGTTATGTTCTTAAATTTTAACATCAATTTCATGCAGATGAGTTTAAATGGTTTTCTGTGGCTGGATATGAATAGGGCTTTTTATTTTCAAATCTTCATTTGAAAATGGCAACCATAACCCATAACCTGTCTCAGAAATGACACCCAAATAGGGCAGTGTTTCAAAGGAAATTCAGAAAAATTGTAAGCGTAGATTACGGAATGAGCACCTGACATTTGCCTTGGCTCCTAAGTGAGTGTAATTCACCCAAATGGGTGGCACGTGTACAGTTTGCAGCACACTGGGAAATACTCAGAGGCCCACTCCGCACAGTGGATAGACTGCCAAGGAAGAAAAACAAATGGCAGTCTCTAAGAAAAGAAACTATGGTGCTAAATTCTTTATGGACATTTTATTGTAGCACAAGGAAGTCTACATTAAAGCAAAAGAAGGGGATGATTTTGCTACACTTTTACATTAAATGATTTTTATCATTTATGTTCTCAACCTGAGCTGGGTCTCCAAACAGAGTTCATTCTTGCTGCTTTATTGTGTAAGCAGTACAGCTGAGGGGAAATGTGGAGGAGGAGATTTAAAACCCAAGGACCTGGTTTTGAATCCCATCTCTGCCATTTACTGACTCTATGATCAGTGATTTTTAACTTTTTGGAGCTTCTGTTTCTTGTATGTAAAATAGCAAAGCACAATAAAATTATTTCATTGTTTATTAGGATTAAATAAGACAATACATATAAATAGCCCTTCATATACTGTAAAGTGCTAAACAAACCTTAATGTCAATGTGGTAATATTACTATGAATAGGGATACTAGTAATACTGGTACCAAAGTTTTTGCATTGTGTTCAAACCTCCTTGCCCCTGTATATACACCCACCTCCGACTCCATGAAATTTCTATCTATACCTCCTTGGGTTCTACGCATAACAAACATAATTCCTTATTCACACAACGTAACTCTCAATGCATGAAGATTTCAACTCCATCTTCTTAAGGCTTTTCATCTGTTTAACTTTCGCCAGAGTGTTTATAGATTTCTCAAATGGTATGGTTATTCAGTCAACAAACAAATATTCGATGAAGGGTTATCTCGAGCAAGGCTCTTACGGATGGCACTGCCTGATCACCTATCTCAGACAAGGAGAGATTCAGGAGGTATAAGGTTCAGGCTGGAAATAAAAACTAAATGCTTTATCTGAGAATGTAAAACATTAGGTTGGACACAGGGACAGAGCACTACTTGCCCACAGGCTGCAGATTATGGAGCCAACGAGAGAGACGGCCTCTTGGACCTTATAGAAGCCAGCAAACCAAGGATACTTGGCAGATGGGAGACAGTATGGAATACAAGAACTCAGGAACAAAAATAGAAGCAGGTGTGAGGTCTGTAGCATAAAGTAGGAGGAGAATGGAAAAATGGCTGTGACACTGAGTAGAATAACTGCTCTTAGGTAGGGGTGGGGAGATTGCTGAGGAAAGGGCTAGTCCTAGTTGTTTTAGTGGAGTAGAGGGACAGAAAGGTAAATAAGCACTGAACATGAAGATTAGTGGGTGGTCAGATCTAGGGTGGTCAGGAATGGCCTATTAGTTGGTGAAACTTCATTGTGCTGATTGAATCAAATTTAGCCCCTTCAGTAAGAGAAGTCAAGATTTGATGAAGTAATACCTAAAAATCAAATCACAATGCCTGCTATGGTTATTCATAAGAAGGTTATTGTTCTGGTTTCCAGAAGACTTTCTTGTTTCCCAAGAACTCTCAGTGAAGTGGAATTTGTTACCTTGGTGAATATACTGTGATCCAGAGTCTGTGGCTCTGCTTTGCAATTTCTAAAACCAGATTCTGTAAGTACATCAAAAGTGGCTCTGACCCTCCAGGGCAGATGCATATTAGCCAAGCCCATGAGATACAGAATGCCAACAGACTCATTTACAACGAGAGCCATTATTGTCACAGATCCCAGAATACTCAGATGGCACACTGGCACATTCCCTCCCTGTAGGCAAGCCCACGTGGGAAGTCATTTTGAAGTTAGAAGGTAGCTTGCTTGGTGAGCACAGAATCAGAACACAAGGAAATAGATGATTTGAATGTTTAATGGGATCAAATTACGAGAGCTGGTTTTATTCTTCAGTCACAATAGAAATGCCCTTGACTATCTGCAAAACTCCATAACTTTAGACCCCTTCTGTCTTGAACTGGGCTTGGCTAGGCATGACTCATTGTTTCTTCTATGACTCATTTTTTCCATGTTCCCACCTCTCTAATAGATGCTTTCTTCCTCAGACTTGTTTAATGTATATTAATACTGTATAAATAGCACTTTATATACTGTTTCATGGGATCTCTCTCTTCTCATCCAGTTTGTGTTAACTTTTATGGTTTGACTCTAAGAGATCTATCATATTTCCCTACTTTATCTATGGGCAGAGGTAGATGAACAGGGCAGAGGGTGCATCATAGCCCCCTTTTACTAATAACAGTTATAGTGAATTTGAACTCTTCCCTTTCCCCGTTCAACATAGGAACATTTCTAGGTTGTCAATGGCCATCTCAAAAAGTCATACGTGGAATCAAACACAATATCTCTGGTATGGTTTGATGCACTTGCAGAAAGTACAACTTGTCCGCTCATTTTTCTCAGGCATTATATCCTAGTAATATACCCTAAGATAGAATTTGTTTTCTTAGCAGCAAAATAGCATTGTTAATTTGTCTTGAGCTTCAAATAAACTCTCTTAAATTGTCTTTTTAAGTTATGCTACATATCTCAAGCTTTTGAATGATATTTTTCATTTGTTCCAATTAAATTTCATTTTGCATGCTCTGGCCCATCATTACAGCCTACCAAACATGTTAAAACTGGTTTGTTATTGATCAGGAACTGTATAAATACCAAGGTACACATTATAGACTGATATTCTACAAATGATTATTTTCTCTGCTTTATTTGGGCTATCAGTAATGCTAGTGTGATACAAAGGCATGAGCCACATTTCTTCTTGATATTTTTCTCTTTATCCATTTGGAGCTTTGTATGAGCCATTTTTCTGTCACATTGGTGACCACAGAAGGATTGAAACAAGATTAGCTTATCTCATACTGATCAATAAACAGGGCTGTAAAGGTACTTACTGCTCCAAAATAAACAAAGTAGAACAGAATTCTGCAGACTGAATAATGCTCACTAAATTCAGATTAAAAGCTAACTTCATCATTTTATAAAATCACAAGATTATCTGTTTTTCTTACTTTTTCAAGTTCAGTGTTTATCTTGTGGTACTTGGAATATAAGCATTCTGCAACATGGAGTAGTAAGAATCAGATTATCATTCAGACAAAAATACTGAACAACTACTGTATGCTGGGAATTTAAGGGAATAAAAACTGAAGCAGACAAAGATTTTGCCCCCAAGAAGCTAACACTCTAGTTGGGAAGAAGACTGTAATAAACTGTTGAACTTAATCTTTGTATCCCCCAAATGACTGATCCCCAAAGCATAGCTAGGCCAGCAGCCCCCAAAAGTTTGAGGTAGAGAACGTCCACCTTAACCAAACACATACATATAACTTGATATTGTTTTCTGTTTAGTCTAACAAATCACTATTCTAATGGAGAAAAAGGCTAGTTTTCATTTTTAGAAATTCTTAAGAGGATAGGATAATTCACACACGCCACAGTTGGGAAAGCCATGACTCAAGCATGAACTTGAAAAATATCCTTCCATCCAATTAATACCCTACCCCCACCACCACCCCAGCTTGGCTCTCTGATCAGACTTATCTGAAACATGGAGTGCTGCCTATTCATACTCACCAACAGTATCCTTGCCATAGGACCCTAGTGAGCCAAGAAGTACCCATCATATTGACGTTTTCAAAAACAGTAAGTTGGCTTTTGCCGTATATCTACACGGGCAGGGGCTCCTGGGTGGCTCAGTTGGTGAAGCGGCTGCCTTCGGGTCGGGTCATGGTCCCAGAGTCCTGGGATTTAGCCCTGCGTGGGCTCCCTGCTCAGCGGGGAGTCTGCTTCTCCCTCTGCCTCTGCCTCTCCTCCCCCACCCCAGCTCGTACGCATGTGCGTGCACTCTCTCTCTCATATAAACAAAATCTTAAAAAAAAAAAAAAAAAGACTTATCTACACAGGCAAAAGAAACAAAGGGTTCTTTTCAGAACAAGGGATAGGCTACTCTCAAAGTAAAATTTTTTTGCACTGTAGAATGGAAAGACTGCTTGCAACCTTCAGAATGACCATTGTGCTCTTCCCGCAATTTACAGATTCTGCCTCCACCACACAGCCCCTGTACTTTTAGGTAGCTCATTCTGGCTGCAATGTGGAGGATAGATTAGGGCAGGGTATCCTGGAGGCCAAAACTAGTGACGGAGCTGTTGCCATAATCCAGCAAAAAGATCGTGATGTGGCATCCATGTCAGTAGGATTGGAGAGGAGATATGGATCTGAGAAATAATGAGTGAAAAGAAACAGGATTTAGTCATGTATTGCGTGTGCAGAATAAGGATAGGATCAAAAGGTGGTGCCCAGGTTTCAAGCTTGGGTAACTGGGTGGGCAGAGGCGTCACTGGCTATAGAGAAGGAAAAATCTAAATGAAAAGACAAGGTGTTCAGTTTTGATAATGTTGTATTTAAAGAGTCTGTAGAATATCACACTGGATTTGTCCATGTCTTAGGTTGGGTTCTCCCAAACAGCTTATAAGTCAAGAATTCATGTGCAAGTTATTTATAAAGGAAGTGCTCCCAGGGGGAGATTAATAAGGGCGTGGGGGAGGCAACACAGGCTTTAGCCTAAATTCTGATGGGTCAGATACATCTCACAGCTCCCCGACCTGTGGCAACCAGTTGAACAAGCAACTAAGTCCTCTTTTCAAGAATGCATTTGGCTGTTAGCAATTGGTTATTGGTGCTTTCAGCCTTTGCTTTCCAGCAGAGAGAACATGTGCCTCCCAAGCAGCCTCCAGCCCACTGAGCACAGGAGTATAATTATAACGACTCACCATTTCTGGGACTCCTCTACAGTCTGCATTAGAGCATCCCACTGGACTAGCTGAGACTTTCTCAGCACTGCACTGAAGTCTGAGGCTCATTCTATCTAATCCTCCTTCTCTCTCCTTTCACAGACGTCGGACCTGTGAAGGTTTTCTCTGCCTACTCTCACTTCCTCTGTCCTTTACCTTCATAGGTATTACCCTCCAAGAATTACTTCCACTATTAAGTCCACCTTGGCATCTTCTTCCTGGCAGACCCAACGCACCACTCAATACAAGGGAGCTGGGCTTTCATACTCTGTATCCACCGGCCCTTGGCTAAGAGTGACAATGAGGCAGAAGGAAAAATAAAATAGATCAAATCAGAGAGGGAGGCAAACCATAAGAGATGCTGGACTCTAGGAAACAAACTGAGGGTTGCTGGAGGGGAAGTTGGGAGGATGGGGTAACTGAGTGATGCGCATTAAGGAGGGCACTTGATGGAATGAGCACTGGGTGTTTTATGCAACTGTTGAATCACTAAATTCTACCCCTGAAACTAATAATACACTATATGTTGAATAAGTTGAATTTAAATAAAGAATTTTTCTTGAGTGACAATGAGGCAGATTGGGGGAAGGGATGGGCATGCACATAGAAAGAAACCTGGAAAGTTACAACTCTCCCTGCGTGTAGGCAAAGTTGCTCTAGTAATCCAAGACAGCCCTCGGAAGAAGCCACAAGGGCAGGCTTGAAAAGTGGGGCGTGAGCCTGTGACACACAGAAATACTGAAAAGGACCCAAGGGAGTCTGGGCAGAGCAAAGACTCTGGATGTCTGCTACATCCAGAAGGAAGCTGGGTATCTATATGGACCTGGAACACAGGAGAGAGACTGAGGCTAGAGATTGGGTGCCTTAGTGTGTGGCTGCTGGGTGAAGACTAGAAGGTAAGGTAATGGAAACAATATAGAGAGGGTGTTAAGGGAGGAGACTCAATAGCCAAGGAAAGAACCAAAGAGCAAATTAGAATTTAAGGGGAAGCAAGAGAGAAAAGAGAAGTTAGTGAAAAGGGGAAAGGCAGAGAGGCAGAGGAAAATCAGAAGACAAAGAGAAAGAGAAAATCCAGAAATAAGGGAGTGGTGGACAATGACAAATGCTCCTGAGGTCAAGCAAATTCCCAAGTGAAATGAGCTCAATGGAGAAATTAGGGAGGCTGGAGGAGGAGAGGGTCAACCTGTCAGGGAGCTGAGAGTTGAATGGGAAATGAGGCCGAGATCCCAAGTGCCCAGTACTCCCTTCGGGAAACTTGTCATTGAATTGAAGGAGACAGGGCTGTGGGGAAATGGAACCGTAGGTCCTTTTTGGGTTCTTTGTGATTAGTGGCACACAATGTGCTTGTGAGAATTTTCAGTGGTAATGGTAAACTTCATACGGAGAAGAAGTCAGTGACAGCTCTAGCCCTATACAAAGTACTGGCCACGAGTGTCTGTCAAATGACTTCACCAATTGTGTGTCTTCATAGCCATTGCACTTTGCTCTGGAAAGCCATTAGGGCTAATGTTCTGATGCTTTTTACTACTTTTCCCCACTGGACTGGTCCAAGATAATATAGTTGTTCAGCACCATTCATTTTCCTATGTCCTGTCTAGAAGCTCAATTGCATGTAGTTGCTGACAGAAACAAAAATGGAAAACCAGTCAAACTCAATCAGGATTTCTTCCAATTTGGTTTCTTTGAGAAGCAGGAAAGATTTTGTAATTTTAAATACATTCTCTATCTTCAAGAAGCTCATCCCAACAAATAGGCTTTCTTTCCTACAGGGTCATGGGGAAAACGATTTATCCAGAGATCTCTGCCCAGAAGTAAGCTCTTGAGGCAGGTAAACCACTTCTTTCCCTAAATCCCACCAGACCAATGAGTTGGACCTGCCTATGGCTCAGGTTTCTCAGAAACTGGCTGCCAGCCAAGCCGGCGCTGAGAGAGGAAGCTGCAAGAGCTTCTTGAAGGGAACAGGAATGGATGGTGAAAAACTGAAATTGTCACGCGGTCCCCAACACAGTCCTCTCTGCTCCCAGCCCCCAATTTCCCTTTCTTAAAAAAACTGGGAGGAAAGAGTGTTGGACTGACCCTTGACAGGAAGTTAGAGTGAGGCAGCCGCACGCCTCCACCTGGAAGCCTTGTGCTCCTGCTGACCCACAGGTAGGAAATCACACTGTGGTTGAGAGCATGACTATAGGGCAAAGCAGAATTGTTTAGAGCCCGGGACGCCTGGGTGGCTCAGTCGGTTAAGCGTCTGCCTTCAGCTCAGGTCATGGTCCCAGGGTCCTGGGATTGAGTCCCGCATTGGGCTCCCTGCTCAGTGGGAAGTCTGCTTCTCCCTCTGCCTGCTGCTCCCCCGGCTTGTGCTTGCGCTCTCTCTCTCTCTGACAAATAAGTAAGTAAGATCTTTAAAAAATTGTTTAGAGCCCTAATATCTGTCACTTGCTATGTAATCTTCAGCACATTCTTTACATCTCTCTGCCTTGTTCTCCTATTTCTTTTTTTAAAATATTTTATTTATTTATTTTGAGAAAGAGAGAGAGGACAAGCAGAGGGGAGGGGCAGAGGGAAAGGGAGAAGCGGGCTCCCTGGGAGCCCGATGCGGGGCTCGATCCCAGAACCCTGGGGTCATGACCTGAGCTGAAGGCAGATGCTTAACCGACTGAGCCACCCAAGCGCCCTTGTTTTCCTATTTCTTAAAGTAAGAACGATTATGCCTACCTCACAAGATAGTCAGGAGGACTGAATGGGATCTGCCTGGAACATATTTAGCACAGTGCTAGGCAACTAACTAGTCAATCAATGGGAGCTAATCGGATTATTATAGAAACTGATACTTATGGTATTTATCGAATATGGTCTCATCTTAAATCAGCTTGTGTCTTCTCTCCTTAGGCTGGATAGTCTTTGTGCGCAAATGGAGACTATTTTCTGCCCTTTTCTGTGCCTTAGAAGCTGACCCTAAGAGGCAGCTTCTGTCAGGCTCCCTTGCTCTCTGGCTTAGTTACACCAAGATTCCACCATTAGTAGAACCTGCCAGCAGATCAGTGAGAACAGAGTTCCATCTACTCTGGATTTTCAGTCACTCAGACCTGAAAGGAATCCTAGTTAACATACGCCACCTCCACCTTCTGACTTTTTGGAGGTCAAAGACAGACAGAGTGGGACTTGAGTATCTGGGTAAGAACCCTGGTGAGAGAATGCCAAGGAGAGAAGTTAGAGATATCTGCATTCACATCAGCAACAAGAAAACAGATGGTTTGATTCTGCCATTTTGACCCCAAGGGCATTTGCTTCAAACCCTTAAACCTGCAGATGTTTTGGTCCCTCTGTGCACTCAGGATCTCTGCAGTGATTCCTCAGGACTGTGATGCTCTCTTTTTACATCTGTCTCCATTCTCTATTGCTCACTCTCTCTCTCTTTATCACAAAAGTGCTCACAATTTTATTATGGATTAGCTAGAAGATACAGGCAAACCACCAGCTTTTTATGCAAATTCATGATAAACAATGGATGTTGATGGCTGAAAAGTCAACACAACACTGACGATGGCTAAAACTGCATATTGTAAAATGTAATATTGAATAAAAATGACAAAAGAACCAAATCTTCATCACAAAACTTAGACCTACAAAAGTAGACTCAAAAATGAATTCTGCGGAAATAATGTCCATCAAAAAAATGACAGTAGAATCATTGCAATTTTATATAGACAGAAAACTGATAAATCTGTTCAATTTAGATGGAAAAGAATTAAATCCAATGCAAATAATTTCAGTAAAATAAGAATTAAAATTGAACAAAAGAGAGATGACATAACTGCATTATATAGAAATTTGATTAAGAGATTTGCATTTGCTCTAATGAAGTCCATTTCAGGAATAGTTTCCTCAATGAAAATTTATCACCGTGGTTATAGTTCTGATTAAGATATTTATATTTAAGGTGGCCTTTGAATCAAAAGGATCAAAATGGAGAGGGTCCTGCGTCAGAGTGTTATCTAAAACAACCCTGAATATACAACCTTTAGATAGTTCTGGTTGCTGCTATATTTCCAGAAATTCTATTTTCCCAAGACACGAGAGTACACTCTACTTGTTTTAATAGCATGGCTACATTTTTTATAGAACCACGCACAAGCCCCATAAAATCACAAGCCAGCATCTTGGAATTTGTAACTTGATTTTTTTAAAATTCATATTCTCAAAGAACCATTGAGCTGGAAGGGACTTTAAGAGATCATCTGGTATAAACTATCTAGGACAGATGGTGGTCTATCCCCCCTTGATCCTCCCTGGAGCATGATAGAGATAAAAGAGAATGAATAATAAGAAAAGAACACCGTTGGCAGGGAAGAACAAAAACTGTATATTTGAAATCAGGAAAAAGGGGAAAATTCCCAACAGCCATTCGTAATTCCACCATTTAACTATTTTACTTGTGTTTTCATATAATCATTTTATGACTGGCCCACAAATGTTTTCTCAGGAATAGGACAAAATAGCAAAACTATAAAATAAAAGATTTGTTATAAAAGTTACATATTCACAAAATACCTTTTATTTAAAGTATTAGGTAGTGAGAAAAGTCCTAGAGTGGGTATGGGGCGCAAGTACTATGATTCACTTTTGGTACAGCTATAAATTTTCACTACCTTTGGGGAAGATAAACAGGTAGTATTTATTTGGCTTTAAAATGTGTGCATATTCTTTGACCCCCAAAAGCCCAATTCTGAGAAAAATAAAAGTGCAAGTACATAGATAATTATGTACAAGACTGTTTATTGTTTATTATTTGTAATGGCAAAAAAATAGAAACAATTTGCATGTTCATCTTAGGAGAGTAGTTGAACAAAGTATGATACATCTACCCAATGAAAAGCGATGCCACCAGGCACGAGAATATCTTAGATCTATCTTCATTGCCTAGAAAAAAGCCAATGGTATTTTTTTAGGCATGTGAAAAAGTTATGGGAAACATATGGTGCAATCCTCTATACATAAACCAACCAGAACACCCAAGTGTGAGAGATAGCTTAGTAATTAAGACTATCTGCATTTGAATGTTATGTCAGCCACACACTAGCTGTGTGACCTTTGGCAAATTACTTGACTTCTCTGTGTCTCAGCTTCCTAATCTATAAAATGGAGCAATTCTTTATACTTATTTCATAGGATTATATGTATAGCATAATATATGTCCAGTCCTTAAAAAAAATACCTAACTTAACCTAAGCACTACAAGAGTGTTATTTGCTATTATTTTTATTAGTATAGCTAATGTTTATGTTTATACAAGCAAAGGACAAAATAAGGAGTTTACAACCTAAATATTTGCATCAGTTATACGAGGAGTGGAATTAGAGGGGAAAACAAAGACAGTTTTATGGAGATACTTCACTTTTTTTGAACTGCCACAACAAATATGTGTTACTTTTGCAACTCTGATGATTGAAACTTTAAAAAAAAAACAGGGAGAATTTTTTTAGTAAAGTATATCAGGTAAATCTGGAAATGTCAGCATGCATTTGAATCTCCTATAGGTGAAGAGTATAGACAGCCAAATTCCTGAAAGCCTTTTTTTTTTTTTAAGATTTTATTTATTTATTTGGCAGAGGGAGAGACAGTGAGAGAGGGAACACAAGCAGAGGGAGTGGGAGAGGGAGAAGCAGGCTTCCCTCGGAGCAGGGAGCCCGATGCGGGGCTCGATCCCAGGACCCTGGGACCATGACCTGAGCCAAAGGCAGATGCTTAACGACGGAGCCACCCACGCGTCACTGGAAGCCTTTTATAACAGGAAACGTGGCCATCTCTTCTCCCATTTGTAAGAGCACAGCATCCTAGGCAGTTTCACTATCATTAACGCTAACGATATGCTTGTTTGGTTACTGCCTCAACCACATTAAAATGCATTTTTGTTTCTGTAAGTTCACAAAAGGTTTAACAATTTCCATTAGCACTTCTGTAAAGAGCAATTGCAAGACAAAATGCAAATAGTATAATTATGAAAGCATTAGACCCAATTTTTCTTATCATTTTCTATTACTTTTTAGTAAGCAAACTTTTAATTTCCTAAAAACTCTATCATAAAATTTGAAAGCCTAAAGCATTTTATTGTGAAACTACTCAAAATATTACCATAAGTAGAGCTAGAAGTATACATGTTACAATTTAACTTCAAGAGACCAGGTAAAATGCACCTTTGCGACTGCCTTGTATAGTTGGCCCATATTTACTTAATAAAAGCAGTTTATTCATTATTCAGGCCATCATCTTCATTAGGTTCTCTTAGAATCCTCAAGATATTTATTGTGCATTATCGAAGGAAAAATTATATTTGCATTTATAATCTTTTGCTAAGGCAGTTATAGGGAGTCTTTACCACTTTTAATGTAGTAATAGCCCTGTTAAGAATTACATACACTTAAACGGAAATAAAACCAACCAAATCACTACTAATCTTCAGGTTTCAAAAATTAGCTTTACCTCAGCCAGTAGTAAACCTGCTCTGTTTTCATTTGGTGTCTGCTCTGCCAGGTGGTAGGCCAGGGGTGGTCCGTGGCCCAGTGGCACTTACATCCTAGTGGGTGAGAAATAAGGAAGCAGATACATAAACAAGACCACTGCAGCCTATGATGAGTGTCACAAAGAAAATGGTAAGGGTGTTACGAAAGAAAGTGATCACAAGGATGCGTAGGGGGTACCATGGTGACCACCAGGGGACCTTTCAAAGGAAATGACATCTGGGCTAAAACCTGAAGGACAAGAATGAGGTAGCCACATAAAAGGATGAGACATCTTAGAAGTCATGGTACAAACAGGGTGAGGTGATCTTTAAAATTAACTGTTTAGGGTTAGCTTCTTATAATCATTAAATCTTACCTCTATAAAAGTGAGTCCAAGCTCAGATTTTGCTAAAGAAGTCTTAAATATTCCATTGCATATTCTCAGGACATTGTTTTTAACATTTGGTGTCAGTCACTATTTCTTGCTTTTATCATTCTCAAATCAGAGAATTTTGTTCTTTAAATTGCTAATATAGGGGCACCTGGGTGGCTCAGTCGGTCAAGCCACTGACTTCCACTCAGGTCATGATCCGAGGGTCCTGGGACCAAGGCCAGCTTCCGGGCTCCTCGCTCACTCTGCCCTTCCCCCTGCTCATACTCTCTCTCCCTCAAATAAGTAAATACAATCTTAAAAATATAAAAATATAAAAAATAAATTGCTAATATAAATAATTAGAAAGATAGGTGCATGCAAATCACATAAAGATGTCAAAGACACTCCCCCACTCCAGCTTCTGAGTTAGGAAATTTTAACCTTAGTAAACCATGGACCACCTTTTACTATCTGGCACTATGGACACTCCCTTGGCAGCCTCCCTCACCCTCTCCTATTTGCCACTTCCCTTTCCTACTCGCTCAGATTCGACACTCACTTTTTGTTTGCCATTTGACTCTGCAGACGCAGTGAACTTGCTGGGTCACCTTGGGCCCGTTTCCTCCTCTATAAAACTAGGCTGTTGGCCAGATTATCTCTAAAGTCTTTTTCATTCCTAACAGTTTATGGTCTACGATTCACGATCTACAAACCCCAACTCGTATGGTTGGTCTTGTCTTTACCTCCTTACTCTCCAAGTGCACGGACCGGTATGTGTCTGTGTGCCCATCATCTGAGGAAATGGGTCTGTGCGGGAAGGGGGGAAAATGGAAGCAGGTGCAAGGAGGAGCTGAGTGTGAGTGCCAGGGAGGTAAGAGGAGGAAGTCAAGGCCCACATGGAGTTGTGGTGTAAGCATAGATGGAGTTACAGGACACTTCGATTTTAATTACTTTCTCCTTCAAAAAATTAGAAGTAACAAACTTTGAGTACCAAAATTCCTCATAAATCATGCAAAGACAATCTGCACACATTCAAAACGATACATTGATCTGTCACCCATCAGTGACAATGAGCGGTGCTGAGCAGAAGTGGTGGTACCAGCCACATCCCCGCCATGTTACGTCACCTCAGTTCCTGCTGCCCATGGACTGCCTCCTTTCATAACACAAAACGGCTGTGCTTTCAGTCACTCACAGTGTCTATTCAGGGCAACACAATATAGTAAACAGGATGCGTTCTGGGTTTGAATCCTGTCTCTACCATTGGTTTGCAATGTGACCTTGAGCAACTCATTTTGATTCTCTGAACCTCAGCTTCCTCATCTATAAGGTGGGAACAATAATCATATCTCTCCATAGGTTTGGTGAAAATTGAATATAAAACATCTTGCATAAAGCTGTTTTCTTTAGCTCATTCAAGTCTCAAATATAAGGTGCTGCCTCCATTTTACAGATGAAGAGATTGAAGCTCAGAGAAGTTTGTAAACTGACCGGTCATACAGCTTCAGAGTGTCAGGGACAGGATTCCAAGCCAGGTCTTCTGCCACCAGAGCTACCCGTGTGGAGCTCCCCCTCCACAAAGCCCATGTGGCAATGTGTTCCCATGTGTTTTCCTACTTCCTTTCAGCGACCCCTGAGGACCACTGAGTCACATGGCCTGCCCTATCGTGTTTACACTGTGTGAGTTGGTGGGACGGGGGGGAAAGGAGGGCTCCTTCCTTGAGCACAGTGCCAGTCTTGAATGGACACATCAAATAAATGACTAAAAACATCCTAGGTTTCCCCTGTATTTATCACACGTGCTATTATAGGCCTACACATATTGAACGGGCCAGAAGCTTATATCAATTATTTTAGCTAAAACAAACTTTGAGATTAGGAATCACCAAAAAGAGATGCAAGTGATCATCCTCAAACAGAGATGGTGCCAATAAACTGTGCAGGACACAGATCAGTGACCTCCACAATTACCCTAGCTTTACCTGAAAGCCCGGGTCAGCTGCCCAAGCACATTTACAGCCCTCTCTGGACTCGTGCATGGTGGTCGCTGTGGTGTTCATTTACTTGCGCCTTTATATAATTAGCCCACAGATATTATTAGATGGTGATAATGTACACGTACATCACGCTCCGTTTATAGGCTTGTAGTTAAGGCTGTTAGTCACGCTCCACGTGACTACAGCCAAATCTGTCACAGAGTCTAAACTGACCAATAAATCCATGCCAAGTGGAGAGAATAATTTAAGTGCTAATAAACGGCAACTGGTTTAGATTTTGATTTTATTGGCAGAAGTTTTCCGTTGCCTGAATGCCATTTAACTCTTCAGGAAACAGTGCTGAGGGTCCTGAACCTTCCAGTCATAAGTGTAAAAGGGGGGATTAAAAGAGATATTAGCCTCCTGAAGACAAGAGAATTGTGAGATCTGATTTTAAATTAATAAGTGCCATCAGTGGGGAAGAAGCAACTGAAAGGATTTGAGGGGCACCTGGAGGTACATTGTGCGGCGGCAGTTACCATGGTGATGGGTTTGTTCTCCAGAAGACAGAAGCTGGAACCCAGGACAGACGCGTGGGATCAGGATGTCATTGTCTGCCTGAGGCCCTTCACCCTGACCTGAAGCTATGAAGCTTCCAGGGTCCCATCAAAGGCCATTTTGCTTCCAGCATTGTCCTTGCAGAATCAGTGGCTTGCGGACTAATGCTCTTAAAGTCTGGCAAATGTTCCAAGAATGGTGCCTGGCCCACTTCCTCGCACCTGGATAGGGCAGCAAAGTGCCTGTGAATGTGTGTGAAAACGATGCATGGGAGCCTTGATGTCCTAATGGGGAGTGTGTGAATTCATAAAACTCTGCCCTTCCTAGTACTGATGTTGTTTCTTACTCAGAAAAAAACAAACAAAAACATGATATCTGGCTTTTTCACAGTCTCTCTTCCATGACTCTAATGTCCAGATAACAATATTGTGGAGTCACTCTTAATCAGACCCTGAGGAGCAGGGTTGGATTCTCAAGTCAGTGAAAAAGATGAAAAATGGCAAACATTAAAAATAACTGTTGAAAACCCCTTATGTTGCAAATCAATTACAATGCATCAGTTTTATATATTCTGTTTCAGATTTTTTTTATTGAGGAATAATGGACATATAACATTATATTTGTTGTAGGTATACAACATGATTCAATATTTGTATACATTGTGAAATGATCACCACAGTGAGTTTAGTTAACATCCATCACCATACATAATTACAATTTTTTTTCTTTTTTCTTGTGATGAGGACTTTTAAGATCTACTCTTCTAGCAACTTTCAAATATGCAACACAATTTTATTAACCATACTTACCATGCTGTACATTACATCCCCATGACTTATTCATTGTTCAGATATTCTTGTGTGTATTAAACTTTGAGAATGCTAGAGACAGACGAAAGGAAGGAATGATGCCCTGTCTTCTGTTGATTCCAGGACACTCCACTCCTAATGGCCTTTGCTGGCTTCTTCTCATTTCCCCAATATTTGTGGATTGGACTGCCCCTGTTAAGCCCTCAAGCCTCCATTCCTGTAAGTCCACACTCACTCCTTTGGAGATCTAACCCAGTCTCACAACTTTAAAACTTATCCACATGCTGACTACTTCCAGATAGGCATCTTTAACACCTCTGGACATCCCACCCCAACTCGGATTCATGCATCCAACTAACTGCTTCCTCAAAACCTCCACTTGGATGTTGACCTGGCATATCAAGCAAGCCCCAAACTGAATTTCTAATCTTTCCCTACAAACTTGTTCTTCCTATAATCTTCTCTGTCTCACTAAGTAATTCCATTTCAGTTGCATGAGCCAAATAACTTGGCGTTCCTAGTTGGCATTTCCTGCTATCTCAGGCCTTTGGGCTTGGTAGCCCCTTATGCTGTGGTGATCTGATTGATCAGAGTAAAGAGCTCCATGAGGACAGAGACCATGCCTGCCTTACTCTCTGTTGTGTGCCAACAATAGGCCTGGCTCACAATGGACACATAAGAAGCTCATCAGAGAAGAGAGATTGCTGGGGAATGAGTAACAGAGTCGTTGGGATGAGACTGGACCCTCAGCATATCAAAATGGTTCATCTTTTCTTTTGCTAATTATGAGGCTGTAGCAAGTGGATGAGGTATTTACCCAGATGGCACAGCCCAAAGCACCTTCAAACCACAAGGCTTCATTTCAAAGTGCCACCGTGTGCCTACTAAGATTGTTCACGACAACCCCCTGACGGGCACAATTTTCAGTGCCTATTTCATCGAACATTCAGTACTTCTAAAATTGTGCTAAGAAGACTGAAAATAATGAACTAAAAATATAAAAATAATATCCTTGTTAATGAAGACATTAGCCTTTTTGTGGTTATTCATGATTCTAAAAAATCTGAGAAACCTAGATGAAGGAAAGTCATGACATATTAATGATTTCAAATGTGTGCTGGAATTGGCAGAACAGAAAGTGGCATGAATAATTCAAATAAGACGCCAGTGGGTTTTTTTTTTCCCCTCTTACAAAAGGTTGAAGCATGAAAACCCGGTGAAGGGAGGCTTCTGGAAAGATGGAATCATACATTGTGTTGTCCAGCGATCTCCTTGCATTTGGAAGGTTAACCCAAGTTCAAGCAACCTAGGACACCATCTAGTCGTTTTGAGGGGATTATATTGAAATCTTTTGACACCACATTTAGTTCCTTCTGACTCTGGCAGCTGCTGGGGAGAGTTAAGACTGAATGTTTGATGCCCAGTGAATTAAAGTCTATTTTTGAACTCAAATCTCCAAATCCTAAAGGAATGGTCACCGAGAAGAAAGGAAGCAGGAAGCAGCACGAGCGACAGTTGGTTTAGTGTAGTCTGTCCTTATCTCTACCACGCAAATGACGATGGGAATCGGATATGCAATGATCTGAAAGGAAGCTCAGGGTATGGATGATGACTGCGAGTCATCAGGAATAAAAGTCAAAAGCACCACAGCTACCTTTCTGCTTTAATACCTTTTCTCCGTTTTCTTTTTACCTTAAACTACTTTTGAGAACATAGCTATAATATGCTGAAGAAGAGCGAAGTCTCTTTCAACTGTGCACAGATTCTCATGACCGAATATGTCTGAGTGAGATTGAATTTCTGCTAGATCTATATGATATATTCCACATGCACACACGCACACATATATACACATACATGTAACATGTACACGCACCCATATAATGAATATATTTTAATAGTGCAGGAAAACAAATACTTTAAAAGAAAATTGCTGTGAGTATGCTCAAGGCTGAAATTAATGAAGAATGAGGGTTTAAGTGATTAGGGTAAGACTTACCTCAGGAAGACCATGAATTTAAAGTTTTCTTTCAGAGATTCCGTAGAGAAGATAAATCAATAGGTACTTGAATCAATCCATAAATTATCTGCTGCAGGTTGTCTTTTAGACATTGGCCCAAAGGGATTAAAACAAAAGGAAAATTAGATCAGCCCACAGGATCAGGCACAGTCTGCAGCCTAGGAAAGGGTAATCCGTCCACCCATCCACCTACCCACCCATCTGTCCAGCCATATACTGAGTGATACTAATGTCAGTCACTATCGGAGATCCTGTGGATGTGTAATGAAACTCAGAACAGCTCTCTTCACTGAGCTGTCAGCCCAGTGGGTGACAGAAGCGAGGAAACACAGAATCTGGTTGCCATTCACTGAGCTGTGACGAGGCAGGAGTAGGGGGCTCTAGCTAGGTGTGCAGAGACAACTATTATTCAGTAAGAAGCCGTCCAAGATTTCAGACTTTCAGGAGTCAGAATGCAACTCCTTTCTGTAAGGATTAAACTCCACGAAAGCTAAATTAGCTGTTTTAGTTCTTTATTTATACCACAAAACTTATATAATCCTTTCTACATGTTTTAGAGGCACTTTCCAGTAAGTATCTCTCCATGTTTTAAGAACTGAAATAAATACCTAATTTTCAAGCTCATGCCCAGCTATGTGCAAATTATAGGAATACATTTGTTAAACACCTTATACATTGCTTAAAAATAGGCCATGCTCATAATCAAATAATACTTGCAGATTTTAAATTAGCACCTATTATGTGCCAAGCCTTGTGCTGAGAAGTTTCACATCATTATGTAGCAAAAATCCTGTAAGAAAACAATGTGATTCTTGGGCCCCTGGGTGGCCCAGTTGGTTAAGCATCTGCCTTCAGCTCAGGTCATGATCCCGGGGTCCTGGGATCGAGTCCAGCATCGGGCTCCCTGCTCAGCAGGGAGTCAGCTTCTCCCTCTCCCTCTACTCCTCCCCCTTGTACTCTCTTGCGCTCTCTCTCTTACTCTCTCTCTTAAATGAATAAATAAAAAAACCTTTAAAAAAAAGGAAAAGAAAACATTGTGATTCCTAGTTTACAAAAAAATAAAATTATATACACACACCTATATACACTTAGGAAGACTAAGACTTGAGCTCTGAGCTTTTGGTTTCAAGTTATTATTATTATTATTATTATTATTATTACTACTACTACTATTATTCTCATCTTACCATCATCATGTATATGATAATGTGTATTACAGATATAAATTTTAGTCATTAACAGCTTGCAACATGATAATACATAAAGACAAGTATTGTTAGTCTAGGAAGACATTAGCGATTACCTAACTCAGGGTGGCCTACAAGTGAAATATGTCTTGTTGGCCAGCATAGTATTTTGTTTAGTTTAATCTGAATGTGAACGTTTCCCTTAGGTGTGTGTGTAGGGCGTGCGGGAGCAGGGCGGTGAGGCAGTATGACTGTGGTTTTCCAGGACACCCGCTCATAACCGGGTCCCAACGGCTTTGAGTTAATATTCCCTGAATCCTGGCAGAAGCCCTTCTTTTGATGAGTGAGGAAAAAATGCCCAAGAGAGTTAATTCACTTCCCAAAGTCACACCACTTGATGGCTCAATGGCCCTTGCTCAGGACTTTGGCATGCAGACATGGAGACAACCTAACTCCCGGGAACCACATGCAAACACCACGACTAGGCAACCCAGTTGTGCTCTGAATCTAGCATGCATCAGAATCATCTGAGAGCTTTTGTTTGTTTGTTTTCTGATTGAAAAAAAATCAAGAGGACACTCTGCTTGTCATTGTGGAAAAAAAGTAATAATGCACTTGTTTTAAAAGAATCAAACCAGGGTCGCCTGGGTGGCTCAATCGTTAAGCGTCTGCCTTCAGCTCAGGTCATGATCCCAGGGTCCTGGGATCGAGCCCCGCATTGGGCTCCCTGCTCAGAAAGGAGCCTGCTTCTCTCTCTCCCACTCCTCCTGGTTGTGTTCCCTCTCTCACTGTGTCTCTCTGTCAAATAAATAAATAAATCTTTAAAAAAAAATAAAAGAATCAAACCATTCAAAAGGGTATATAATCAAAATCCTAGTTTTCTACCCTCTAGACCAAAGCTGTTAATAATTGCTTTGCATCCCTCCGAAAATTTTGAACGCATAAAAATGTATATATTTTTATATCTTTTCCATTTCTTCAAAAAGAAATGACACCACAATATTTTTACTCTCTCACTTACTGCATCTTGTGAATAGTTGATAAGGTTCTATGGCTGTACATATGGATCTACCTTATTCGTCTAAAGGCTACGTAGTACTTCACTGATTGGAAATTCCGTAATGTATGTAACCAATCCCCTCTTGGTAGACATTTAGGTTATTTCTAGTATTTCATTGTTACAAATATCTTTGTAATATATCTTGGCCTACATATGTAAGTATATTGATAATATCTTAGTATTTCTGAGTGAAAGGAAATAGAACTTTAAAAAATATTCTGATAGAGATTTCTAAATTACCTAACACTGGTGTGCTGAAAGCAGTCTGTACCAGTTCACAAAAGCCAATTGTTAAATATGCAAGAATCTTGTGAGCCGGTTGTTAAGCTTATAGCTTGAAATCAGTCATGGTGGGAGTACTTATATCATGAAAATCTGGGCACTCATTAATTCATTTATGGCAAACCAGTTTATCAGCACACCACTGCCTATAAAGATAATTAACACTTATTTGGGGAGGAAGGTTTTTCAAGGATGAGGCCCCATCCCTGACCTACAGAATCAGAACACCTGTCGATGGGAATAGAGAATCTGGACTTGTAAAGATTCTCTCATGGGAGTTCAGTGTAGCCCGACTGGAACCAATGGTGAGGGAATCTCAGTGATGTTCAGAGAAGGGGAGGGTAGGCAGAGGGACCTTTCTGGAAAAGATACTAAACTGGAACTAGAGGACTGTTTAGGAGTTAGATACACAATGGATCTGGAGATGATCCAGGTGTGGGAGGTGTTTTCTTCAAATATATGAAAAATAGACTTGCAGGAAGTAGAGGTCACATGCGGGGGGTGGGGGGTTCCCTTTCACTCAGGTGTTCTCACAGCCATCTGTCTTCTACTTTTTGTTAGAGCTTACCTCAGAACTTCCCCTGAACCTCTCCCCACTCGTCCTACCAACTGACATACACTCACATACACACCCCAGGGGTGAGTCAAGCTTTGACCTCTCTGCCCACCTTCAAAGTCCTACCTCAGATCTGATTGAGTTAAACTTAAGTGAACGACCTCAAGGGCATTAATATATACTCACACCAAGAGGGGCCATCTCTCTGGGTTAGGTCCTGAGCTGCCCATGTCCCTAGAGACCTAGAAGTCTTGGAGGTCAGATAGGATTTTTCTGACCAAGAATATCACAATGACAAAACAAACAAACAAAAAACCTCACTCTCAGTCCCCACCTTCCAAAAGATCTTAAGAAGGTCTCACCTGAGAGACTATGATAACCTTTCTACCCACCACACACATCCCCCACAATACCACTCCACTATTGTTTTAGCTAAAGGTGGAAAGGGACCAGCTGATCCTAGATGTAGATAAAAGCAGCACAATTCAATGAAAAGTGAAAATTCCATTGTCTAGGCGATTTTATTTTATTAGATGACCGTTTGGTGAAGCAGATTCAGATAACCAAAGAAGCAGTTTAGAATGGTAGCACAGTGCATGGATTCTAGAGATGGACTGAGCTCCTATTTTAGCTCTGCCATTGATTAGCTGCTTGACTTTAGGTGTGTTGCTTAACTTCTGTGTACCTCAATTTCCCTACGTGTAAAATGGAAATAATAATATGTACAATAACAACACCTATCTCACAGTGTTTTGTGAGGCTTAAATAAGGTAATATATGTACAATATCTGATATACACACATATACATCGCTTAGAACAATGACAGACGCATTAATTACTTCTATATGCTGTAGCTATTTTGAGTCTTTCAAATGTTAATTCTCCACCTCAGATTGTTTCTCTCTAGGTGGACAAACCGTGGGACAGGAAAAGTAAAGCCAGTTTCATTGCAACAGGAGGAATATATATGATAGATGAGAGAGAGAGAGAGAAAGAGAATATATAGAATGCTTTAATCATATTTTTCCAGCAGTTCCTTGCTCACAAAAAACACATCAAAATTATTCATTTCAACAAGCTACAGTGGGATATAAGGTGCAAAAATAATTGCTTTAGACCTCAATTTTGACAGACCTTATAAGAGGTTTCCTTACTTTTAAAATCACTAACTCAGTGTGAAAAAGACAAAGTTTAAATTGGACAGTATCTCCTATTCCATCATTTGAGGTTTATTTGCTTTTCTCTTCTTACTTGACCCATCTGAAGGGATTTAATGGAAGCAATGGGAGCCAAGAAGGGTAATAAGGCACTAACTGACCAGGAAAACCAGGAGAAAAGGGTATTTCATTCATCTCTTTCCGATCAACACTGTCTGTGCCCTTTCCCCAGAGGCAGCCACACAAGAGAAAGGAGTCTCTGGCTGAGTGTGGGCAGAGCATGGAGAGACCTAGAATCTATTTTATATTTATTTATATGGATGTATACTGACTCAGTGTCACATCTGTGGTTCCATTATTAATAATACAGCAGTTCTCTTTCCTTATTTGTTTCTTACAAATTAGGGATTTTTTAAAGGCTTATAATGATGTCATATAAAATGTATTAAAACATCCCAAGTGTTGAAAAGAAAGCACGGCCATAGTTTATTTTTGTATTTATGTTAGTGTTGAAAATAAAACCTCACTTAATGAAAAGCTACATATCGTAGAAGTGTATGTATTAACATTACAAATTCAGTACAACTTCCCTACTTTACATTTGCTGGAGGAAACGTAATGCCAATTAGTGAAAATTGACTTACAGCCTCTTCTCAAGGAAGTGTGTTTTGTGACTTGGGAAGGTATTGCAGGCAAAAGGAAAGGTGTGTTCAGAGACCTATAGAGTAGAAGGAGCACAGTGTATTTATTAGAGGAACATACATTCTGGATGGGTGGAAGAGGGTGTAAAAACAGTGAGAAGCAAAAATAAGGCTTGTGGTAGTTAATTTTATGTGTCAACTTCACTGGTCAAAGGGATGCCCAGAGAGCTGGTAAAGCATTATTCCTGGGTGTGTCTGTGAGGGTGTTTCTGGAAGAGATTAGCATTTGATTCAGTAGACTGACACACAGATCGCCCTCACCCATGTGGGTGGGCATCATGCTCTAATTCATAGAGGGCCTGACTAGAACAAAAAGGCGGAGGAAGGACAGACAAATCTCTCTCTTTTTGAGCTCAGATGTTCATCGTCTCCTGCCGCTGGCAGCAGAGCTCCTGGTTCTCCAGCCTTCAGACTTTGGGACTTAACAACCACAGCCTCCCCTATCCATCCCCAACCCGGCTCTGAATTACACCACCAGCTTTTCTGGTTCTCCAGCTTGTAGATAAACACGTGGTGGGACTTCTCAGCCTCCCTAACCATGTGAATCAATTCCTAGAATAAACTGCCTATTATATCCAGTAGTCCTCCCTACCTTACCTGCAGCTTCACCTTCACCGTCCTCATTTACCTGCAGTCAACCACGCTCTGGGCACAGATGATCCTCCTTCTGATGTGTATCCTCAGAAGGTCAGTAGAAGCCTAGCGCTGTGTCACACTGCCTGTCATTCCCCCCACTTCAGCTCATCACGTAGGCATTTTATCATCTCACATCATCACAAGAAGAGGGCAAGTACAGTACAATGAGATGTTTGAGGGGTCATTCATATAACTTGTATTACTGTATATTGTTATACTTGTTCTATTTTGGTATTAATTACTGTTGTTAATCTCTTACTGTGCCTAATTTATAAATTAAACTTTATCATAGATATGTGTGTACAGTTGACCCTTGAACAACAGTTTTGAAATGGTAGGCCCATGTCTTTTTTTTATGTGGGTTTTTTTTTCAATAAATACAGTACAGTACTGTAAATGTATTTTCTCTTTATTATAATTTTCTTAATAACATTTTCTTTTCTCTAGCCTACTTTATTATAAGAATATAGTATATATTGAATCATTATATTATACACCTCAAACTAATATAACACTTTTAATTATACTTGAATTTAAAATAATAAATTAATTAAACTTTTTTAAAAAGAATGCAGGATATAATACATATACAAAATATGTTACTCGACTATTTATGTTACCACTTCCAGTCAAGAGTAGGCTGTTAGTATAAGTTAGTAGTTAAGTGAGCCTAAAGTTATACATGCATTTTCAACTGCACAGGGTGCCATTGACCCCGCCCCTGCATTGTTCAAGGGTCAACTGTAAAGGGACAAACATAGTATGCGTGTGGTTTGGTGCTATCTGCGGTTTCAGGCATCCACCGGGGGTCTTGCAACACATCTTCCATGGATAAGGAGGGTCTGCTGTATCTCCCTCTATATCCTATTGGTTCTGTTTCTCTGGAGAACTCTAATACAAGACTATAGAGGACACCAGAATGTGGATCGTGAGCGACTGTGGGTACAAGTGGTCCTCAAAGTATGGCTTAGAGCTTGCACCGTCAGCATCACCTGGGAACTCTCTGCCCCATCTCAGATATATTGAATCAAAACTCGGGGGGTGGGAATCAGCAATGTGTTTTAACAAGCTGTCCAGGTGATTCTAGTACTTTGATTTTAATGGTCTGAGAACCAGGAGTATAGACCATACCGAAAGGTTTAGCCTGCACAGTGGAATCAGCTGGGAAGCCTTAAATACCGGTATCTGATCCCCACCCCAAACCAATTAAATCTGGGAGTCAGAGTCTGGCATGGGTATTTTCTGAAAGCTCGCCAGGTAGTCCTAACATGGGGCCAAGGTTGAGAATCACTGCCTTAGGCTAACATTTGCTAATCATAGGGCAAGTTTTACTCTCAGAGAGAATTCATTGATAACCATCCCTCTTCCACTTTAAGCCTTAGGGACATTGATCTGTAATTCACATCACCCATTTAACAATGGCCATGCCCTTGGCAACCATGTTTCCACGACTCTTAATAACAGAAAGTCCTCTCAGCATAGATGGCATGAGGTAAATTTCCTTGTGGCACAGACTAAATTACCAACTGAACAGTCAGAAAAATGGGTCCAAAATAACCCGATTTTTTAAAATTGAATTGACAAAACAATTATTTGGGAGGGGGGCTGGGAGAATGGGAGGAGGGGGGAAAGTGGTAGGGAAGGGAGAGACACAAGTATCTATGAAGAAAAATAAAATTTTCATACTTTGCCTTATGAACTAAAGAAATAAAGTAGCTGTAGGCCCTTCGGTCTAACAGGAAGCTATTTCTTAAATTTCAACTATCACCTTCACTTGTCACACATCCTCGGACGCTTGTTAATTGGGCAACCTTTGATAATGAATACTACCGTGTATTGAGCACTTCTGGTGGGATCACACCTCAGGGGAGACAGCTTGAGTTCTAAAGACGGTATATGAATTGAAAATCAGATAGTCACAAACACCCCTGAACATCCCTTAATAGCTGAGCTACAAGCGGCACGTAAGAAACCAGTCCCCATGAGATCAGCCGGTCGCCTCCAGCCCCACGTGCCTCTGAGCTCAGGGAGGGGGATGGCATTGCTCTCCCTGTCGCTCACGGACCGATACTGGCTTCGAGTTCCCGCCCCGCCCCGTACTTTGTGTTGGTGTTTACCATGATGCAGATATTATCATTAATATGTTATTATCATCCCTATTTTCCTATTTTACAAATAACCTGAGATTTGGAGAAGTAAATTGCCCGAGGCTGGGTAATTGTGCCCCAGTTCGGATACGGTGCGTGCAACCACAGGACTCAAACGCACGCACGGCTTCGCTATGGCAGAGCCAATTTTAAGATGATTTTTCTTTAGTGGGGTCTTTTTACCCTCGTATCATTTCCAGTGACAACGAACCTTTTCTGAGCAATTAATTATGATCCCAGCAAGATTGTTGAGCCAGTGCTATGGGATCAAGGCAGAACTTGGTTCCCTGCCCCACTGCCCTTTCCCAGAAGCAGCTCTCAGAAGAGCCTGTGTTCCGGTTTTGTACTGGCCAAAGATATATAATTATATCTCAATAAAGCTGAAAAATAGAAAAATAATAAAAACAAGCCAGACATTGGACACCCTTATAAAATCCTCTCCAGCCCCTGCGTGGTGGTCTCCAGAGAAGGGAGCCCAGGATGAAAGGACTCTCCTTGCAGCTCACAGGTCGCATATACAAGCAGCTCAATGTGAGGCTTTGGAGGAAGAAGCAGTGGAGAATGCCAATAGTGTGAAAAGTTATCACATCCCTTCGTAGCATCCCCAGGCTCAGCTAGAACCTTCTTTCCTTTCTAGTGAGAAAACAGATTCTGTGAAGGGGCAGACATTTCCAATTAATGCCCGAAATAAAGCCAGAAGAAACTCGAAAGAGCTTCTCAGATGATTGATTGCCTGCTCAGTTTAGCGTCTCCTTGGGCCCATTCTCCCCCTCCCCCTGGCTCCCAACTTCTGTGCTACTGTGCACAGGGAGCAGAGAGGGGCTCTTCTCATCACCCACATTTCCTAAGACTTTAATCCAGAGCAGGGAGGAATAGTTCTGCCTGGAGGAGAAACAGAAACAATGAAATACCTCCCTGTTCCACAGCCACCTCCTCTTCAAACAACTCAAATCCCAGTCAGTAGTTAGTTGATGAAAAGCAGAGAGTTGTATGAGCACAGTTAAACTCTTTGAGCTGCTGCACACAGTTGCGCAGGTCGCACACTGAGCAACTCCATAGATGGCAATGTGAATGACATCCCTTGGAGTTGCACAGTACATAATCTGCACAGCCATATGTGGCAGCTCTGCCAACCATCCTTAAGGCTATCCCAAACCTGCTCGATGTAGTGATAAAGCTTGCAGGCATGGAAGCCAGCTGGCCAGGTTCAAATCCCACTGAATTTGGGCCAGCCACAGACTAGTTTGTTTCTTTGTAAAATGGGGGTGAGAGCATATGCGGAATAGTGGTGATGCTGTGCTTAGTGTAGCATCTGGTTCACAGTAAGCCCTCAAGAAATATTAGTTCTCATTACCGAACCCCAGGTGGAGGAACTGAAGCTTGTGGCTAGGATCAAATTCTGAAGTTACACACTGAGATGGCCAAAGAAGGATGCATGAGGAGACAGGGCAGGGAGCCCCAGGTGAGGAGCCTTCTGGAGATCTTAGGAGAGATGTCCAGTCTTTATGCTCTTGACCCTCTGCAAGGCCCAGGGTTCACCCCCTCAGGCAAGCCTTTGCTTTTTTTTTTTTTTAAGATTTTATTTATTTATTTGAGCATGAGTGGGGGGAGGGGCAGAGGGAGAGGGACAAGCAGACTCCCTACTGAACAGGGAGCCCGATGCGGGACTCGATCCCAGGACCCTGGGATTATGACCTGAGCCGAAGGTAGATGCTTGACTGACTGAGCCACCCAGGCGCCCCTGTGTTTTGTTTTGTTTTGTTTTGTTTGTTTTTTGTTTTGTTTTGTTTTGTTTTAAAGCACCACTCTCGGCAACCAGTGGGAGGCATTGTAAAGTAATAGCTATTAGCTTGACAATAGTTGTAGTGCAAATGCAGAGGGACCTGTACGCCTGCTAGGTTCTTGATTCGCCCCCACATGGATGACCAGGAGCTTCGGGCCCCAGCCTCATGCTTACGGTGGGTGGCAGGCTGAGGGATGAGCTGGCACAGGTAGCGAACATGAACAGGAACCAAAGTCCTAGTCTTGAGTCATTTAGCTCTGGGAGGGAAGAGTGTTTGAAATGTTGATCCCAGAGGCAGGCACAAAACCACAATGACCACAATGACCTCCAAAAGGAAAGAGTAAGGGGGTCTGGCTTGAAGAGGAGAAGAGCTGGGAAAATAGAGACTGCAGGACTTTTCCCACTTTTCAAACCATGACCCACGGTGAGAAATCTATTTTACATCACATCCCAGTATACACATACACGTATAACTAAACATAACTGCACAAGATGGTGCTTACTCTTAATGTATGCTGCACTTGGATATTATTTCTATTCTACTTCATTTTTTAATGGTGTTCTATATGTTACAAAAACACTACTTTAATGGAAAAGATGGAAAAGTCCCTTTTGGGGCAACCTTGGGCCCAAAATAGTGAGAGAGAAAGTTTATTGGAATAGATGCTTAGTAATGGCAAAGGGTTTCATGAAATAGTGTGGCAACAAATGTTGGGCTGTAGGGGGTTAAATCACTGAGACCCCACTAGACTGGATCTTTTTTTAATCCCACATGCCTTGTGCAAAGTAGGCATTTAAAAACTTATTTTAACCAACCAATCTGTCTTAACTAAACTGAAATTAGCTCCCTCAAGTATATTCTAGTGACCTCAGTGGAACTTGAAACACTTGGAGGGGTGAATGGGTAGAGTGTCCCATTATCTTCCTTAAATGCCTTTTCTCAACGGGGCTTGCACGAGGACCTTGATAACATAGATGTCAAATTTGCATGCTCTGGTAGGGCCTGGAGTACTGGGCTTCTCCGAAAATATTTTTTTCAGGGTGTTCAGAACCCAGCAGTTCCCATTAGCTGGAAAGAGCTGAGTAGCTATTTAAAATAGTTCAGGCTACTGAGTGAATTTTCTAGAAATGAACTTCTCTCTTTCCTCTTTCTGCAGAAGAGAACTTCTTCCTTTTCCTCCCTTCATGTCATTAGACTTTTTCAATAAAAAAGCTCCAGTGCTTTTTTAGAAGCAAGCGAGGGCTCTAGTTGTTCTAGAATGCTAATCCTTGCCCAGGAGAAAAACATGCTTGTGAGACAGTAGGTCCTACCCTAACATTTGCGATTTCCATTCCAAGCAACGCAGTCCTGGTTCTTCCCACAGCCCTTTCCTCAATGCTCCCAGAGGACCTGAGCTTTCATCCTGGGTGCTCCCCTGGGGGGCGGGGGGGCGGTGCACAAGACCAGAGTTGTCCCTGAAGGAAGGGCTGCTGTGGGGTGCTGTGAAGGCAAGCTGTGCCTGAACTCCAGCTCCTGGCATTTCATTTCTTCTTCAGGGAAAGCAGGATCGTGATAAATATCTCGCAGTGTTGTCATAATGGTAAGAAGCAACGTATATAAACAAGGGAGAGTATAAGCCATGTGGAGACACTCAAACACAGTTGTAGTAGTAGAAGCAGCAGTAGTTTTGTTGTTGTTGTCACTGTCATAGTTACAGTAAGGTTCCTCTTAGGGGGACCCAAAGAAAGCTAGGCTCATTTTGCCTGCAACCAAATAGGAAATGGATCATTCCTATCGTCACCATCCTTAAGTATTTGTGCATCGGCCTTCTGCTCACATCATTTATTAAGAGTATTAGACCCGCTGTCTATCCAGCAGGAAAGTCTTTAAGATGGGTAATATGGATGTGAAGGGCTAGCACTCTATGTAATGAGGTGAAGTGAGGAGATCATAGGAAGGAGGAGCTGGGCGACCTTCCTCATCGGTACAGATTTTAGGCACAGACCTTTTCTATTCTACTAGATTAAGAGCCCTCTCACCCTATCCAGGTCAGAGGCTCTGTTTCATCTGTCTTCAGATTCTCTCCACCCCCTCACCATGCTCTGCTCCATACCCGCAACAGGAATTTAACAAAGCTTTGTCGGGTGGGTAAATACAAGTATTAGTCAATCCTATGACACTGCATCAGACGCCCAGGTAGTTGTAATGCATTCTTTGTGATTGAGGGTAAGGAGCAAATGCTGAGGCCCTTTTCAGAGTTAACTCACTGTGTTTTGTCCTCAAGCTGTGGGAGGAAGAAGTGGGTGAATCTTTTCAAGTCTCTTGGTAAGAGACATATGGGAGGAAGGTGGTGCCTGAGCTTGTCATAAGTGAACCTGTGAGTCAGTGTCTATTGCAGGCAACTAGCTCTTTGCTCAGGGGCTCTTTAGGGAAGAGAGATTTATCAGACCACAAATTCTGAACAGCTAAAGAAGCATTCACCTTGAGGATGGATGTCAACCAAAACTCTTAAGAAAATGATCTGACTTAGGGAAAGCTTGTATCTGGAAAAAGGGCTCAATGCTCTACTTGTGGGCAAAATCTCGGTGATGTATCTTCTGCTTTTCTGATGGATTAGAACATTCAAGGCACTAAAATCATTAAGTCTGCTTATCCCAGGCAGAACAAACAAACAAAGAGAAGCTCAAGGGCTTCTTCTCACTAATTTTCAACAACATCAAAGTTAGACCTCAGAGCCTCAGTGTCCCATTGTTTTTGTTTTTCAACTAATCACACGTCAAAGAGCACCTTCATTGCTCTTTCACGAAATATACCAATTTTTAGTTGGATTTAAGCAGCCCAGAAAGTTCTCTAAACTAAAGAGAGACCAAGCAGGGCAAGGTGAATGCTTTCCTTTGCGGTCCAGAATTCATTCGGAGGGCTGATGAAAACTCACCATGAATTATGGTTTCTGCTATTTTAAGATGCTCTTTTCTTTTTGATTCGCAATTTCATGTTTCTGAAATTAGTGTAAGTTGGATATTTTATATGTATAGCTAATGGATTTGTTTTTATTTGGAAAAAAAAGAAGCTGCCACTAAGCCAAGGGAGTGCTGTATTTGATACTATCTTAGAATTAAGGAAATGGGATACTTCCCTGTTTCCTCTAAGAACTTTCAGCCTAGTGTCTGGTGCGCAACCCTTGAGTTACTACTGAGCCCCCTCCCAAACAGCCCCATCCTCTCTAGGGTCCTGGAATAATGTAGAGATGGCATATCACAGAGGCACATCGGGGTAGTATATGCTGCCCAGGACCAGCTATGTAGTTTGTGGATCCAAGTGCAAAATGAAAATATGGGAACCGTTATTTAAAAATTAGTGAGAACATTGACAGAGTGACAGCAGAGTGTGAGACCGAATGTGGGCCCTTCTGAGCATGGGCCCCATGCAACTTCACAGATGCCACGTTCGTAACGCTGACCCACTGATGGCCAAAGGAACAGGTGTGTAGAGCTTTGAACACTGTACAAATTCTCACACTTCCCAGAAGCCCTCCCTCACTGATACTTCAAGCTTTCCCCAATCTCACCCCCACATTCTTGTACAGCCTCCAAATTCTGCATATGCCCAACCAACCCAGTCTGTCTTGAGGAAGGGTGCTGAGAGTCTTGTGGGCATAGTGAAGCCTCAGGAGACCTCCTGTCATGGATCTGATAGCATAGCCTCCTGATCTGAGCCCTGGGCAGTTGGGGCTTCTCCTCATCGAGTCTTCTTTTTATTCATCTTTCTCTTTTTCAGCAGTCCCGAGGCTTATACTTTAGAATTAGCATCACTGCTCCATTCTCTCAGGCTCTTCTTTCTCTCTATCCCATG
This sequence comes from Halichoerus grypus, assembly GCF_964656455.1. Taxonomy (NCBI): domain Eukaryota; kingdom Metazoa; phylum Chordata; class Mammalia; order Carnivora; family Phocidae; genus Halichoerus; species Halichoerus grypus. Next base: position 102,466,941 of record NC_135712.1, on the reverse strand, counting down.
TTCAAACCATTTTATTCCATAAACCAGCCCTCAACAGTACACTCAATGAAGATTTTCAGCCTGAGTAATTGATCTGTGAGTCAGAATTCTCTTCTGTGGGAACCATAATATGGTTTGGTGTATTATCAAGTTATTAGATGAACTTCTGAGGCAGCCTTCATTTATTTGGAGCATGGTGCTGATGTCTAAGCTTTCTTCTGCTGGAATTGGACTTTAATTTCTTCCCCTGAAATGATTATCATTAACTCATTGGCTTAACTCAAACTAATGTATTTGCAATCACATTTTTTTTTCCTGAGACTACGACTTTGATTTAGAAAACACTTTCAAAACCCATGGTTTCTTAGGAGAGACAGTGCTAAGGAACCAAGAGTCTGACAAATGCAAGAAGCCAATTTTTAACTGATTCCGTTTTCCCAGCAATCTCCAGGCACTCCCCTGGGAGGGGGTGACATGCAGTTCCACACCTGAGAGGGTGCCTGGTACCAAAAAGGATGTGTGATCCTATCAACTAATTGGTTGACTCCATGAAAATTGTTCAAAACAATCCTTTTTTGACAGCTCAGGCCTGACCAGGTACATTCCATAGTTGGGGATAATTGGAATCGTAGATGTCACTAAAATCTAATATCTCACAAGGACTCCAGACTTGAACTTTGAAAAATTATTAGCTGTTGCAGAATGCTCTCATGCTGCTGCAATGGCAAAATTTCCTTTTCTGAATCTATTTTATTACATGCTGAGTCTGCAGGCATATCATTCCTTGCAAGGTTATGGAGATGATTAAATGAACCAATGTGTATAAAGTGCTTGACACACTTCTTGGAACATAGTAAGCACTCAATAAATGTTAGCTATTATTATTATAAGCTCCTTTACTTTGAAATGACATTAATTGCTGTAACAACCAGAATACATTGACTCTTTCTACTGCCATGCAAGGCAGTCTCTTTACATGAGTGCTGATGTTTACATGTTAATTTGGTCTCTAGCTAGGAAAAGAGTTGGCTTTGAAGACAGATTTGGATTCAAAGTCCAGGTTAGCCACTTTCTATAAGCAGTGATTCTTAACTAGGGGCAATTTTACCCCCCAAGGGCTTAATTCCCAGTATCTATTCCTGTCATATCCCCAGGTGAGCCAGACACAACAACTGTGAATTCAGGCAGTCTTTGAAAGTCATGGCCAGACTCATAGCAGTTGTCTTTGGAGAAGACCTGTCCATGTATAGCAGAAACTTGAGTCGCTGTCCTTAAATATAGGTCAGGATTCAAATCTCCAGAAGGTTGGGAAAAGCTATCTCTTAAAAAAAAAAAAAAAAAGATTTGAATTGAGAACAAGATAAGGATGGAGGAATGATACATATTTAAGCAAGACCACTGACCAGTAAATAAGAACCTAGGAAAAAAAATTCATAGGCTTGGCAGGTTCCAATTAGGATATGACTCAGGGGCATCTGCTCTCCCCCCTGCACCCCCCGCCCGGGGACATGCCCAGGTCTCCTTACCAATGATAACTCACAAGGTAGGGGAGGGGATCAGAAAGAGACAATGAAGAGCCCCACAGTGGTAACAGGGTCTGCAGAGCTCACGTGTGGGAGCGACTTTGTTCCAACAGCAGCAGGAGGGAAGAGGAGGACACTATGGACCAGATGGGCTCCACGTGGAGCCCCAGCCACAGACATGGGTTTGTACTTTAGGAGGGTCTGTGCTTTGAGGGCCTGGCTTTAAGGCAGAAGTCAAGATGGAGAAAACAGTACAGAGGCAGCTGATTTGTATGTCTTTAGATGTGCAGAGGCAGAAATGTTGAACTTGTTAGTTTGACATGCTTGTGTATGTCTTGTCCAAGACTCAAAAACTGCTAAGCTTATAGGGCACAGCTTCTCTATGCTCTGAAAAATCCCGTTTGTTATAGCTGATGATAATGGGGAAGGGGAGAATGGCATATATTAGATTACATAGTCCCTGTGAGTTCAGGAAAAGCAGAGTCACAGACATCCCTGAAATACTCGTATGAATCAAAGGATGACACCACCCCCACTATGATGATGAGTACATTAGCTTATGTGTATGGTACATCATGGGTCTTTGTTCCTCACACTCTAAAAACAGTTACCCTAAGTAGGAGAGACACAATGTGCATCACTATGAGATCTCTGGGGACTGTGCCAGCAAAAGCCCAGGAAACTGCCTGTGGGTCTGCATGGACTTGGTCGACACTGTGGGTTTGGATCGCACCATGTGTTGGGGCAGCTCTGGTGAGGACAGTTCAGGAGGGCTGATCGCCCTAAACAACTTCACTTATTAGTTAGTGCCCGTTTACTTTCATAAAACTCCTCCCTAGCACACCTGAGAGAGAACAGAAATCCCTCCTCCTTAGATATCAAAACTTATGCAAAGAGAAATCATGCCTGGCCACTCTAGTTCATGGCAGAAAACTTGGAATCAGGTCTGGGCTCAGAAGTGTGTGTTAATATTTACATATGGAATTACAAGTGCTGCTGTGGATGTGGAAGGGCACCAAGCTCTAGAAAGATTTACCCTTTACAACTCTTCCTCTCAAAAATAGTCTTCCTAAGGAAACAGATGGTAGCTCCCTCTATCTACGTCAAAGTTCGAGAGCAGTCAATTACTCAGATTATTATGCTGACGATAAACAGTGTTATTTTATTCAGTTCTTCAAATAATCTTCTATTTAAATCATAGCTAATTACTATTTAGCAAATTAAACTCATTGAGCACTTCAGAATCGTCTATTTCACTGTCAAAATGGAAGCTTTAGGGAGCCCTTATTGCAAGGAGCTTGTTTTCATGACATAGAATATTATCTTGTTGGTCTGAATTGGCAACAAAGAGTTTTTTCTCGGAGCCCTTAAACCAAACAAACAAACAAACAATACAGATCATTTTTGAAACTCAATCTTCAAGTAGGCATTCCTTTCACACATGGAGTTTCCTGAGTAAAACAGAAAGACCTTGGCAATATCTCTAGCTGTGGGCAAGGCCCTCAAAAAGCAGATGTCAAGAGGTGAGGAGTAGAGAAGTGGAGGGCTTATGGGAAGGTATGACTCACTGGCTGAGTAGACGGGGCAGCACTGTCCAAGAGAGCTGCTACCTAGGCTGTGTGCTCCAAGCTCTACAATTGTTCAGCCACCCAGCTTCCCCACAACTTTTAACTCAAGATTTTATACAGTCAATAATAAGGGTTCCTTGAGAGCTCAATCCGCATTATGGAATGAAGTCCATTCATTGAAAATTACTAGGTATGAAGTAAACACACTACACAACAGTAGAAGACAATGACTGCCATGGGATTATACCTATCAACAGCACTGCCCTTAGACCCTGGCAAGAAGGTCTTTAAAAGGTCCCTAAAGGGCCACATGCTTTAGAGGATCCCTCTCTGGCCATCTTGTAGCCATATTTCTAGCCACATCCCCAACTCCCATAATGAGGAGTTCAAGAGACCAAGGGGTCTTGTCTACCTGGAACCCAAGCCCTCCCTTCTAGGTGATGATCCAAGTATCCAGGACCCTAGAATTCCCTGCTCAGATGATCCCAAACCTACATCCCTGACCTCCCTGACCTATACAGCCCTCTTACCCCTCATTCTTTTTCTCAAGAGCAGACTGTGTCAGCAGCATACATGCTGAGAGGCCCAAGGCGTGGCCAGCTGCCGGGGGGTGGGCAATGGGGGGTGGCGGGAGCTGTTGACATGGGATTTGGACATATAGCAAAGGGGGGGGAGAGGTCCACACACATACCCACAAGCCCCATGGTGCAGGGGTGGAAAGAGAAGGGAGTCAGACTGCAGGCTGAGCACCAGTAAGCCAGCTCTTCCTGCACTATAGAACCCTAAATTTGAGCCTCATCTTCTGGGTAGTTTTGAAGGTATATTTGTTAAGATAGGAGATATGTTAGATAACATCTATATTTAACAGTTTACCAGACTAATTGACAGCTTCTAAATATTTTAACATATGGTATGTGAGCCTTCATCTGCACTCCTGACCTGGGGCCCACCAGTGGTAGAGAGTGGGAATGGCAGGGCAATCTCCACTCGAGCTTGGCAGATCTCCTGGTCTGGTGGGCATCCTCTTTTTATAACATCACCTGGGTCTGCGCTACCTGGTGAGCAGCTTCCTGATCACACCTCAGTCCATCAGTTATACTGACACAGAGAATTCTCAATGTGTACATCTTTAGCTACTCAAAATCCGTCTTTGAAAGAGGGACCTTTATCAGATGTGTTTTTAGTACTCTAGTTATTTCACAAACCTGTGCAAACTCTAGGAATTGGGTCAGGAACATTAAATGAATAAATCTTGTCGGTCTTTCGTGTCCATCTCATCTCCTCTTTTGGACCCGTGGCTTTGTGCTGTTCTTAGCTACCCAACATCTCAGCTGTACAACAGCATTCCCACCCAAGCCGGCATTCCCATAAATCATCCTACACTCCCTTCCACCCATGACTCTGTTTCAGAGTCCCCTTTCTTCCCTGAATATGGTTTCTCCAGTTAAAAGCAAAGTAGCCTACAGCAATTAATTCATACTAAGGTGTGAATGATTAATTGTTTCCCTACCACATCAAGTACAATTGACTACTTCAAAAAATTCTAGTTAAACAAAATAATTTCAGCTGCCAGATGTTGATAGACAAATTTTAGAAACAAAGTAGGTAAGGATCTTTCCTTTTTCTTGGTAAAAAATTGTGTTAGCAAAAATTTATTGGTATTGATAAAACATTTTTTAAATTTTATAATTTATCTATTTATAATGAAGGCCAAAATAGTAAAATACCCTCACATAATAAATATCCCAATAAGAGAAAATAAACTAATTAAGGTTAATTTGTTATTTATTGGATCAATGACACTGGCTGGCAAAACAGGAGAAATTCACTTTCTCAATAGTGAACATTGCCCAAAGGATTCTATTGATGAACTATTTCCTCTGACTCCCAATTTAATTCTCAGAGTACGACTTTAGAATTTAGTAATTAAATTTGAATCATGACTGTCTCTACTCTTGAAGCCTGCATGAAGGTGATTTCAACCCAAGAGAGTTACTTTTAAATTTAGAGAAGGCTTGTTGGCAAACATGTTATAAGGGGGAAAAATTCCTCAAATGGGTTTATAATGTATCTATCTGTCAAAGACAAAAGGAAGGAAATTGATTTCATGCTCCCAATTGCTATCAGGAGAGCACCCCAGATGCAAAAATCAGAGCCCCTTGGCAGCATAGTTTCACCTTAGACTTGTATAAAGAGGACCGGACAAATCACAGGGAACATGACTTTCCAATTGGGATGCTTCTGTCATAAGGGGAGTTTCAGTCTGTCAGGAATAAGGAACGTTTCCTCTGTGTCTGGCTAGTTTGGGGGGTTCAGAAGCTAATCACTTACAACACAAAGAATTGGGATTGGAAGGGTCTGTGTCTGGCCTTGTCCTAGGACAAGGGGGTCGTCCATTCACCATATCCAAGTCATATGGAGAAGGGTGGTTCTTTGCACTAAGCCATTTCCCAGAGCACAAAGGAGGTGGGGAGGACTTCTTAACCAGCACTGTTTTCAGAAGTATGGGGCTCAGGGAAAGTTCACCATTGTTCACCCACTTGCGAAAATGTGCACTTTCTTATGCATCTCTTCTCCCTCAGAGCAGCACTGCACTCACCACCTGCCCACCGGGCCCCAGTTTCGGCTCTCCTTCTCCAGCACACCAGGCGCTCTTACTCCAGGGCCTTTGCACCCGCTGCTTCCTTTGCCTGCAGTGCTCCACCCCAGAGATACACAAACCCCCCTCTTTCAGATATTTTACTCAAATGCCTTGTCTCATGAGATCTTCCCTTCCACATTGCCCAGCTCCTGTCTTTGCTTTGTTTTTCTCCTTAGCACATATATGCTTCACTTATCTGCCTACTTTATTATATGCCTTGCCCCTAGAATATAAACCCCATGAGGACAGGGATTTTTCACCACTGTATCACTAGCACCTGGCACGTAGTCGGCATACAATACATGTTTTTGAATAAATATGTTAAAATAATGTATGCATTGCTTCACCACGTATTATTAAAGTTATGTATTACAATGATTAATACCTTTGGGGATTTTACACAGTAAAGCATGAACAGCACAACCTGGGAGAGATAGTATTCCCGGATTTCTTCTGAATGCTCAGTCTGAAAATAGATAATTTTAAATTTTATTTTTATTCTGTATGGTTATAACTAAAAATCCTAAAGCCAGTATAAAGCTACATATGTTCCAAATATCAACTTTCAGAATTTTGGCCCTGTAATTCACTGCTCTAACTTATCCGAAAGAAGGCGGAAAAGTACTATGTACAAGAAATGACTACTGATCCCCCAGTGTCTCCTAATCTGTAGGTGCCAAGTTTTAATCATATACCACACGTGGTCCAGGCACATGGGTATTAATCTCCTCTCTGCAGCAAGTGAAGTTTGCACAATTTAATGAGAAATTGCTTTTTTTTTCCCTTTCTCTTTTTTTGGTGGAGGAAGCAAGCATAGCATCATTTTTCTAAACTTACTATTATCTTGCAGAAGGTTTGGGTTCCCAGAAAAGGAAGAGGGGAAAAAAATCATTAATGAAAAAGAAGGACAAATTAAATTCTAAGGGGCCATCTCTTTATTTTACTTTTTATTGTAAAACTGACATCATCACAAGTAATAGAATTTTTTAACAGCCTTTGGTGAGTCTATGGCCCTAATTAAGATTTGATTTCATTATTTCATATTTCCCTCTAGTTCCTGCTCACATACACATGTAATTTTCCATATAGTTTCAATCATAACATAGAGAAAATTTTGTATTTTTAGGGTTTTTTTCCTGCTTAATGATAGTCCATAAACATTACCCACATTATCTTAGTGTTTTCAAAATATCGTATTTTTATGCCTAAAGAATATTCCATTGACTTGCTGAGATACCACATTTACTGTTCAGGGGGAGTTTCCCTTCTTTCTGGGCTACTTCTCTCTTCTTTTCATTGGACTTGTCATCATTTGGACTTCAAAAAAATCTTCCAGTTTAGTTACCTAACTTGGCATAACTTAGTGTTACCCAAACCAGGTTCCACAGACCTTTCCATGAGCTACTAATAGTTTATCTGTCCCGGGGGGTGGGGGGACAGTGAGAAGGGGATCCTGTCTGCAAATGTATGTGGAAAGCTCTATATTTAATATAACACATCTTGGAGTTTGAGCTTTATACTAGTAGCCTAAAGGCCCTGAGAGGTCTTTCAGAAAAGGCACTTTAATTCAGCTTTCCCAAACTTTGATCACCAGAGATTAGAACTCTGCCTGGAGCACATTGTGAAAATCTGAGGGAGCATTTGCTTTCCTAGAACCTGGTGGAAAAACACTATTCTAATGGTTCTCTCCAACCAGAGGAGTCCTAGTCTAGGGACTTTTTCCATATCTTCCTTTCCTGCCCAAAAGCATCTCTAAACTCCCCCATTGATTTCACAGCTAGACTCCCCAAGGAAGCAAATGGAAGCCTACATTTTTTTAGTTTTGGACTAGAGGTAGTAACAGGGCAGGTGCTCAGGGACAGGAGGTCTGGTTTCTACTCCCAACTTTGTTAGTCTTTCTGTATGACTGTGGGCAAATCACCACTCCCTATGCCCTGCTGTTCACTCCATCTATAAAGTGAGGGTCTGGACTAGATAGATTCTGGAAAGGTAAAGCTGAACCCAGTACCTACAGTCTGCATGAATCTCTGGGGAGATAAGGGGAAGGACAGAGGGTAGCCTGAGGTATTCTCATCTGAGTGTCTCATGGAGCCCAACCCCGTGACTTCCAAGAAGGAGATGTTGGAACTCTCACAGAGAAGCTTCCACATTAGCCTAAACCCTCTAGCAGAGCATACACATTATTCTCAATAGCCAGGGACATTGTCCATGGCCATGAGTCTTTTCTATTTCCTTTCCTATTTAATTTCCTCTGTTGTCTTGCTGTAAAACACTTTGAACAACTCACCTCACTTCTCTGAACCTGTACTTATCCTTTCTGAGGCTGTTTCCTCCTCTTTAAAATAAAAATAATACAACTTCTCAATGAGAGAACATATTTAAAAGGATTAGTACAGAGTAAGCCCTCAATAAATAGTTTTCTCTCCTTCCCTTTTCCTTTCCCATGTTAGGTAAATACCAAGTGTCTAAAGAAGACAAATGCTAAAGTTCAGTAGTTGCTGCCAGAAAAGCCAGTTGAGCATGAAATGCCTCTCCAGGAAATACCTCAGCTCCAGATAAGTAATATGAGAAAGCAGCTGGTGCATCTTGTGTGCTTGATTATTTAATGCCCATTTACATGTGGGTTACAATGATGTCAGTGAACTACAGAAAAGCAAGGGGCATCTAGGTGGCTTGGTCGGTTGAGTGTCCCAACTCTTGGTTTCGGCTCAGGTCATGATCTCAGGGTCGTGAGATCGAGCCCCCCATCAAGCACCATGTAGGGCTCCACACTCAGCTGGGAGTCTGCTTGAGACTCTCTCCCTCTCTCTCTGCCCCTCCTCCTGCTTACATGCACACATTCTCTCACTCTCTCTGTGTCTCAAATAAATAAATATTTAAAAAAGAAAAAAGGAAATCAAGAAAAGTTTAAATGAATTTGTGATACATTAATAACAGAGGATGATTGGAGTATGCTAAATCTTTGACAATCTAGATTTTAGAGGGGAACTATGTACTTCTTCTAGACATCCCCCTAAGGATATTATCATAGAAAAATGACTGGACTGGATTCACCATCCGGTGACCTTAGCACAACAGACAAAGGATAGTATCTGAGCATGTCTACTTGATCTGGGCACCTTGGCAGCTGGGGTAATTTCTACCAATGCACTCCCCATAAAATGTCCTTTGGGCTCTAATTTCACAACTGACATTCAAGCAACTGTTTTATTCATATACTCCACTGATGCCTTCAGTTTAATATAGTGTTGACTGAAGTAGTTCCTTCCTCCATATTCTTGATATACTTTTAACTATAAAATGACAAAGACGAGGAAAGTAGAAGTGAGAAATATTCAGTTATGATAATATTTCTCTAAGTTTGATCTTGCAGCAGAATTATCAAAGATGCTTGTTAAAATTCAGATTCCCAATAACAAGTATTAGCAAGGATGTGGAGGGAAAAAAAACCCTTGTATACTTTTTTGTAAATATAAATTCGTGCAGCCACTATGGAAAACAGTATGGAAGTTCCTCAAAAAATTAAAAATAGAAATACCATATGGTATTTCTATACCATAGAAATAAACATAGAGCAGCATTGTTTACAATGACTGTGTTTATTGCAGCATTATTTACAATAGCCGAGATATGTAAGTAACCTAAGTGTCCACTGATGGATGAATGGATAAAGAAGATGTGGTATATATAGATAAAATGAAATATTACTAGCCATAAAAAATGAGATCTTACCAACTAAACAAGATGGATGGACCTTAGGGTATTATGCTAAGTCAAATAAGTCAGACAGAGAAAGGCAAATACCATATGATTCCACTTATATGTGGAATCTAAAAAACAAAACAAAAGAATAAACAAACAAACAAAAAGCAGAAACAGAAGCATAATACAAAGAACAAACTGATAGTTGCCAGAGGAAAGTGGGTGGGGGATGGGCAAAATGGATGAAAGGGAGTAGGAGGTATAGGCTTCCAATTATGGAATGAATAAATCATGGGCAGGAAAAGTACAGCATAGAGAATATAGTCAATGGTATTGTATAATATTATATGGTGAGAGATGGTAGCTACTTGTGATAGGCATAGCATAATGTATAAACTTGTCAAATCACCAGTTGTGATTCAACATTCAGGTTGTACACGTGAAACTAAGGTAACATTGTGTGTCTGTTATGCCTGGATAAAAAAACCCTCAGATTCCCGAGCTCCATATCACACCTATTGATTCAAAATTTCTGGAAGTAAGATTTAGGAATCTGCATTTTAAATAAGTTACCTGGATAATTCACATGAAAATTGAAGTTCAAATTGATCTTGCAGCAGAATTATCAAAGATGCTTGCAAAGAATTATCAAAGACACTCACTCACACTTGGGTCATTGCAACTGTCTCTTACTTGCTATCCTGACCTTGTGTTTCCCTTCCATCATTTTTGAAATAGTCCTCCTTGAGGTTCTAGATTTATCATATTATCCTTCAGTGAGGACCTAGCCTGGTTCCTTTAGATCACCTCATTATGACTAGACCTGACCTTTAGTGGTGAAAGGCCTTCCTTCTGTTTTCCCAATGCTTCTTGCTGGCCTTGTCCCCAACTCATCCCATATGCACTTGTTCACTTGGGCCGACATAAGATGCCTTCAGATGGTGCTCAGTGGAGACCTGGAGGTTCCTAAGAGGACCATAGGGGCTACCACTAGGGGAGGGAAGGTGACAGATGGGCTCAAGGGCTTTCCATCTCCATTCCAATCAGAGTTCCATGTGCTTCCTCATAATATCATTTAAGGACAAGACCCCAGTGGGGGTAGAATAAATCTTTTCTAAAAAACTGTCCTAGACTCTGGAAAACAGTATGGATTTTCCTCAAAAAGTTGAAAATAAAGCTACCCTACATCCCAGCAATTGCATCACTGAGTATTTACCCCAAAGATACAAATGTAGTGATCCAAAGGGGCACCTGCACCCCAATGTTTATAGCAGCAATGTCCATAATAGCCAAACTATGGAAAGAGCCCAGATGTCCATCAACAGATGAATGGATAAAGAAGTTGTGGTATACACATACACACACACACACACACACACAATGGACTATTACTCCTCCATCAAAAATATATGAAATCATGCCATTTGCAATGACATGGATGCAACTAGAGTGTATTATGCTAAGTGAAATAAGTCAGTCAGAGAAAGACAATTATATGATCTCACTGATATGTGGAATTAATAAACAAAACAGAGGATCATAGGAGAAGAGAGGAAAAAATGAAACATGACAAAACCAGAGAGGGAGACAAATCATAAGAGACCCTTAATCATAGGAAATAAACTGAGGGTTGCTGGAGGGGAGGGGGATGAAGGGATGGAGTGACTGGGTGATGGACATTAAGGAGGGCATGTAATGTAATGAGCACTGGGTATTATATAAGACTGATGAATCAAAAAAAAAAAGTCTACATTTAGTATCTAAAACAAAACAAAACAACAACAAAAACTGTCCTAGATTAAATCTCGACATCCCTTTCCTGTCTGCAAACACTTTATTTCCTTTGTGTGAAATTCCTTCTCCTCTCACCCACTTTGAGGCTTCTTTGTCAACTATCCATGACCCATCCATCAAACTTCAAAACCTTGCTCAAGATGCAGTTGGGTCCTACTTACCCTGCCAACCTTGGGGTTTTTCTTATCATCCTGAACTCGTGTGAACTCACTGCAAGTGGAGTCAGTTTCCTTCCCAACTTGTCAAATTATAACCATCTCAGCAATTTCCTTTATTCAACAAATTTTTATTGAGCCACCACTATGTAGCAGGACCTGTACCTGGCCCTGAAAATATAGTAGTGAACCAAAGAAACAAAAGTCCCTACTCCTTGTAGAGCTTACTTTTTGTGCATATCCTCCCAAAAGAGATTATAAATTTCACAATAGGAACTTGGTCTCCTATTAGTTTTGCATCCTTCCATAGGACTTAGTAAAAATAAAAAATTAAATTCATTATAGGAAATACAACAGACAATTCAGGACAAAGCTATTTCATGTCTTAATGTCAAAACCTAAAGTAAAGGACTTTTTTTCTGTGTTTTTTTTTTTTTAATTATGAATAATGGTTTCTTTATCTGTTTCCTGCCTATGTTTCAGATACTGTTTAGAATCAAAGACCGAAAATTGGGGGAGAAGGTGAGAGAAATGATAATTATTTACAATTCTTTTATTATGTAATCAATATGATGTACAATTTTTCTCACCCTTTCTTTTTTAAATAGCTCTACCACTCTTGTGAAAAGAGCTTATTTAAATTCCCAAACTTACCTAACCAATTTGCTTTAGTTGCAAAAACTACAAGGAACTCAAAACAGGGAACATATTACTCTATCAGTTTTCTTAATCCCTTCTGAAATCCGCAACACTTTTTTTCTTGCCTCACAATAGATACAGTGAGCTTGAAATTTTATACTCACATAACTCAGGTATGACTTCTGATGCCCAGGAATGAGGAGCTAATTTATTCAGAGCAATTCTCCCGCTGAACATTGCTAAAAATACTGAATAAAATATGCTTTCATCCTTATTAAAAACATCAATAGGCCAAAACATAGTAAGGCATTACCAAGCCAAAACCTAGAATAAACGAGAACACAGAAAAGTAGGCCAAGCACTAGAAGCTGCTTTTGTTCCAAGGCCATTTAACTATTTAGACTGTGAAAGTGAGCTCTGGCTTCAATGGATTCCTGGGGAGAGAGGGATGGAAATCAAATCCCAAGGCCCACAAATGTGGAGAATGTACTAGATGAACCTCATATTAAAGTGGAACACGAAGGGCCACACCAGAGGGAAGTCCATGGCCTCCCATCCCCCTCCCACAGAGAGTTGCTTTCACCTAGGACAGAGCAGGGTGGGAGGAAAAGAAAAAGGAAACTCCACCCTAAGAGGCTGTAGCCATGGGAACATTTGAAGTCTGTGCAGCCCCAAATTTGTATCACTGCAAAAAATTTAGTTTAGAGTGGTATCAGACTGACAGTAATCCCAAGCCTTCTCCAAGGGGAAGATAATGTTGCCTTATTAATCCTCTGAGAATTCTCACTTATATTTTCTCAAGTGGTATGAGCAGCACAGCAGCAAAGGTTTAACCAAGTACACAAAGAAAAAAAGCACCATGAGCAAGAAGCAGCAGGAAGAACAGATAACAGAATCAGACATTCAGAAACTTCAGATGTTGAATTATGACATTCAGATTATTAAAAGGAAACACATTATATTTAAAGAAATTTTTAAAGTGAGAAAATGCCTGAAAGGAGTGATCTATAAAAATTATCAAAGCAGTTTATAAAAAGTCAGGTAGATCTCTAGAAATTAAAAATACAAGAATGAATATAAAAAAGATAAATGTCTTTATTTTTATAATTGAATTTAGCTCCTGGGCCCTTATTTCTGCCAATGGTGGAAATTTCAAATGTATTGATTAAAGGTAACTCAGTCACCTCCAGGTTACATTCAGTCTCTTTGGGTAAATATTCAGTAACTCAGTACTCAGTAACTCTGAACTAACATAAATTCCAGGGCTTTGCACATCTTAGGAGGGGGGTTGGTCTATGGGATCTGTCCTCTTCCGGATACTAGCCCCACTTTTTTCATTCTTTGACATTCATTAGCCTCTCTTCTCACTGTACCTGCTATAGAAGCACCCACACTCACTCTGCACTTCTTCTCCTAACTCTTGTTCATCCCAGTTACAAGGTCCCTTTAGGTCCACAGACCTGCACCTAGTCCTAGCCTGTGCCTTCTAGAAGACACGGAAAATTCCCAGCTGTTAGGCTACCTGTGGAGCCATATGATCTGCCTCAGGTCCTCTCTGCCCAAAACCTCACCTGGGAAGCTGTATTTTCCCAGACAGGAAGTAGGGCCCAATTCCCCTCTACACTCAGATCTGTGAACTTCTCTGAGTGTTTTGTCTTTCACAATCCCATTGCCCTCCCTACCAAGACTCAAGCAAAATGAAGAAGTGAGCTCTCCTTTTTTCCCTCTTTGTCAAGCTTAACCTCCATCCCAGATTTGCTTCTGTCTCCTCTCTACAATGCAGAAAAATACTCTGTGTTTATTGAAGAATTCTTCCTGTTTTATGTTTGTTGTATCCAGTCTATGCTCTGAGGCCTCCATAATTTGTCTTGATATCCAAGCTTTTGGAATTAAACAAATAATAACATCGAAAATTTTTCTTATATCAAGAACTTTGTGCTCAGAGTCAAAAGCTCTGTCTTTGAAGACGTTCTATGAAAACTCAAAGCTACAAGTATGACTGTGTTCTCACCAGCTTCTTTGTATTATCTCTTCTCTAAGTTGTGTGTTTTTCTCAGGCTGAGGGTAAAGGGGAATTACTAAAATAGAAAAATAGACCCAGTAACATTTCAAAATACTATTCTACTGCATCAACAACTTTTCTTATTCAGTCTCTACAAAAAGAAAGCATATTTAACAATGAACTTGGTATAACAAAATTACCATGTGGCAAATATGTGGGGGCCATAGTATTTTATTATACAAGGATTTGGTCAGCCCATAGGTTTCAAGAGCAGGCCACTGGCAAATTATATTAATTTACCATACAGTTCTCACAGGTCAAAACTAGTGTTATTGAGATAACTGAAGATTTGGACAAAAATTTATATTTACTTTCACAGAGAGCTATGGAGATAGAATCAATTTTTCTAAATCTTGAAATTGAGTGCTATGCTGTTACCAAGATTATATCACCCCTAAATGTTAAGAGGGAGGGATTTTTTCCTTAATAAGAATTGCTGCCATAAATTGGCAGTTCAAAAATAACTCATTACCTAAAAATATGACAATATTTAACATTATTAAAAAGTTTGGGTTTCGTTGAAGCAGAAGCAGTCCACTCACACAAAAAAATGCAAATTCGAAGATCTTTCTTTCCTTCAAGGATAAAAATATATATATAAAGAGAGAGTAGATGAAATCTGCCAACTTTATATTTGGAAAGAAATTCGGAGATGATTTTCCAGCCAGCCATCTTCGGTATAGACCAAGTAGATAAAGTTATCAGAAAGGATTAATTTGGTCCCAATCTATATGTAATTGAGCTGCCACGTTTGGTACACTGGCTATTAAAGTTTTAGGCTAGAGCATACAGCGCCTCTTTCAGTTAGGATTGAAATTTCAAGACTAACTGGAGAAAGCTTTAAGAATACATGAGGCTCTGAGAAACAAACTGAGGGTTCTAGAGGGGAGGGGGGTGGGGGATGGGTTAGCCTGGTGATGGGTATTAAGGAGGGCACATACGGCATGGAGCACTGGGTGTTATACGCAAACAATGAATCATGGAACACTACATCAAAAACTAATGATGTAATGTATGGTGATTAACATAACATAATAAAATTTTTAAAAAAAGAATACATGAGATATCCATGATTTTGTTTGCATATTCTTGATTGTGACTATAGATAGACCCCACATGAATCCCATGGAATCAGCATCTATTCTGTACATCTGCATTTAAAGCAAGCGACAAAATCCTCCAATTTTCAGAGATACAGGTATGCAGAAATTTAGAGCTGAAATTTACAAAAACTATAGAAACTTCCCATTTTTTAAAATATTTCAGTTAATAAGTTTTGAAAATTGTTTCCAAAAAGTGGATTCATCCATTATTAAGTCATTTACAGAATGTTAGAGCTCAGGGTACATGTGTCATGAAGATCAGTGCCATGGTTTCCACAGCAACTACAGCTTTGTCTCGCTTGAATCCTCACTTTGTGCTTTATTCAGCCTGTGCTAGTAAATTCAGGCCCATGGCCATGGTGAGTACAAGTAGGTGAATATAGGTGCACACACACAACTGTGTGTGGATAGGATCTTTTCTATAAGAACTAGGTTTTCCTTTTTATCATGTGATGATATACTTAACCTTCAAGCTTGATATCAACAGATCCTTTTGCAGGACTTTCGACTCCCAGACATTGTACTAAAATATTTTCATAATGAAAATTATGACCAACTGCATGTTAAAAAAAAAATCAAATGATCTCATGTTGGAATAACCTGAATCCCCTAAGTTTATGACTGAGCAGCAGTCCTGTCACTAATTCAAGAGAGAAATGTCTCCTCTTGAGCCTACTGCTAATTCCAGAAACCAGGCTAATAGAATAAGGGGATATTTCAGCTCAATTTGCCTTGAAACCAGGTATCTGGGGTTCACACAGCAGTACTTCCATCCCTTCCAACTGAGCTTCTCAATTGCTTTGTGATTCTTGATAGATTCGTTGATTGTGCCCAATGTGCCCATCACACCAGGTCCCAGTGCTTGACTGATTGCTGTATAGTGCAATTAACAGGCCGTCAAGTTATTTAGAAGCTTTGTCCCACCATGAAAGACAAGCTCCATCATGACTACTCTAAAGCTTCTTGCTCCACTGTTTTCCATGGCAAGATTTCCTCCTAAATGAAATCTCTGTTTGTATCTTTGGTGTTCATTTATCAATACATCCAACAAATATTTATAGAGTTCCTGCCCTTTGGAAGGGGCTGTGCTGGGCACTGGAGGCCCTATGCTGACCCTGTAACTGAACACCTTGAATGGGGTCTAATAAGGACCCATTGCATGGTGAACAGTATTAGAGAAATGTTCCCACTCCTAGGCCATCCTCAGCTACCAAACCCTTATACTGGCCTCAAAATGGCTACTACCATGTTCTCTTCTTTCATCATAGGCTTTCATCTCACATTCCAAGGTCTTGTCCTACAACTGACCCTTGTTCCAGAGTCCTCGTTCCTCCCTGTTTTCCTAGTTCATTCCCATTACCAAAGAAATTTCCACTTGATCCCCACTCTCACCTCAATCTAGCTTCCAGCTTCCCATTCCTAGAACTGCCCAGCTGCTCTATCTCATACCTAGTTTCATTTTTCTTCTACCTTTATCCCTCTTCTCACTAGAGTTTTGAAGTGTTCAAGAGACAGGGAGACCCAAGGCACCATGGGGCTTTTGTCTCTGAACAGTTCAGGGCCTGATGGCATTGGAGGAATCAGGGATTCAGATTTGAGCCTCCTTGGCTACATTCTGGTTAAATAAGCTTTGTGGTAATGGTATGAGGATCTAGCCACTTTTGTCCTATTGCTTCTCTTGGTAAATGTCTCTATGTTCCATACAACACATGACTTCTTTATCCGCCCCCCACTCCCCAACCAGACTGAACTTTCAGTGAGGAGACCACTATTCATACATTCACCTGAAACAGAATCTCACTAACTCTTCCTTATTCTCTCCGTCACCAAGCCCTATGGGTTTATCTTCACTGCCACTGCATCATTTAGGTTCTTAACACTTTGGGCCTGAATTATTACCCTCTCCCTCCCCCCAAATAATTAGTCAAATCTACCACCACCCATCACCACTTTCACCCATCAAATTCATCCCTCTAAATGCAGCCATGATATTTTTTTCCAAAATATATGTCACTTCCTGGCCTGAATCCCCATAACTTTCAGAAGAACATTCAAACTCCTCGGCTTAGGACACATGGTTCATTATTAGGTCCTGCCTACATTCACAGCTTCCTTTTCCAGCAACCTACCATCCACCCATGCTCTCTTTATTCCACTCATATAGGACCGTGTGTAGCTCCTATAACTTCTGCTTCTGATTCACCCCTCCATTATTTCACAAGTGCTGACTGTTGCCTCTACCTGGGATGCCCTTCATCCTGTTGTAGGGGAGGAAAAAATAACTTCACTTCCATCTTTCTAACTTCTTCTATACAGGCCCCTGTAACAAAAGACAGATTAACAAGAGAAAAACAAACAAAGTTGATTAAGATGTAAACCTCATGTATACATGGGAGATACTAAGGGAAAAATGAGTAACTCTCACAGAGGGAGCTTAAATACCATCTTGAGCTTAAAAAAGAAAAGAAAAGAAAAAGAAAAAGTGTGTGGAGAGGCTAGTTATGGAGAGGTGAGCATGAAAAGTAGAGTTTGCTATGCAGATTTCAGTTCTCCTACATCTCCATTGATGAGAGTTTCTAGTGATTTAAAGTTATCCTTCTCTGAGAGAGACAGAGAGAGAGACAAAAAAAGGAGGAAGATATATTTTTTTTTCCTTACGTAAGGACAACTTTTACTATTTTCAAAGCATCTCCTGTGTCTGCTGTTTCTCAAAATAATCCTAATGCCTACAAGGCACATTTTGGGGTGGCATATTTTGCTACCCTTCACCATGAAGAGTCAAATTAAATCATATTAATCTTATTGGCACTTCAAACTCAATTTACCATGTGTTGTGCACTGTACAAAGAGCAGTATATGTGTTCCTTGAGCCCAGCTCCAATTTAGATGTCCCTCAGTTTCTATAGCATTCTGTGGTTACCTCTATTAGAGCACCTATCATAGATAACATATTTATTTTCTAAGTCTCATTCATTTATTCAACTTTTATTTACTATGTCATACAATAGTAGAAAACTTAGACAAGTTTTCTACTCTTCAGTCTTACTGTCTACCAAGGAAGAAAGACAATTGAGGAACAGCAATAAAGTGAGTAAGTATCAGCGGAGCGAAAGTAGAAGGTTCTGTGGGTAATGGGGGTTCTTAACACTACCTAGTCAGGAAAGGCTTCCCTAGAGAGCTATCCTTTAGTGGAGGCTGAAGCATGTTCTAGGAAAACGAAGGCCCATTGCAGGCCTAGAAATGAGAGAGCACATGCATGGGGCCTCTTTTCAGGTAACTAAAAGAAGTTCGTTACAAATGGAGACAGGCAAGGGGCTGGCAAGACACCAAGATGAAGAGGTGATGGAGGCCCTGGCTAGTGGAGGGCATGGGAAACTTTCTTTAAGGAATTTGGATTTTTATCCCCCAATAATAGGAAGGTGATTAAAAGATGATAAGAAGGGAATGACATGATCAGACTTGCCTTTTAGAATGATCACTTTGGGAAGCTCCCTTCTACTTGCTAGTTGGGATGCTGTCTGATTTGTGCATCATTTCTTAGAGCCAATTAGAGCTTTAAAAAAAAAAAGAATTACTGTGGCTGCCTGTGAAAATGGAGTGTTTGGGGGACAGGGAGAAGCTAGATACAGGGGCACTAATTAGGACACTGTTCAATCCAGGTGAGAGATGATAGTGGAGTAGATAGTACCAGTAGGAATGAAGAAATGTGGACAAATTTTAAAGCTGCTTAGGAGGTAGAGCTGGTAGAATGTATTGGCGTATTAGAAAAAAGACACAAGGAAGAGGGAGTCAAGGATAATCCCAGATTTCTGGATTTAGATGATTATGGGTGCCATGCCTGTAATTGGAAGTGTTTGGATGGAGAGACAGTTTTTGGTTTTTTTTTTTTTTTTACAGATTTTATTTATTTATTTGACAGAGAGAGAGACAGCGAGAGAGGGCACACAAGCAGGGGGAGTGGGAGAGGGAGGAGCAGGCTTCCCGCTGAGCAGGGAGCCCAATGTGGGGCTCGATCCCACGACCCTGGGATCATGACCTAAGCTGAAGGCAGACGCTTAACGACTGAGCAACCCAGGCACCCCTGGAAAGACAGCTTTAAGAGAAAGAAGATAAACTCAGTTTCAAACTTGTTGATTTTGAGGTATCTTTAAAATAAACAAGTAGAGTTGTCCAGGAGGTATTTGCATACACATGGATCTAGGGATCAGAGAAAAAGATGGAGACAAGTCTGGAAACGGAGATTTGAAAGTCATTAGCACATATATAGATTATAATTAAGGCCAAGAGGATGGATATGATCCCATAGATGGTAGTAGGTCTAACAAGGCAAGAGTCATACATTATTTACCTCTGTATCTGCAGGGTCTAATATTAACTATGTCTGGAACAGGGTAGGTACTTCGATAATTTTGTTGGACAAATAAATGAACAGTGTGAAATACAATCCAGCCTACTTTGAAAAACTGCCTAAATATAAAATATTAAAGATAAAAATTGTTATGGTATTGGTATGCATCAACCAAGTTTTTAGAAAAGCATTACTGGAATGGAAAATCTAAAAAAAAAAAGTTGGACAGGGCGCCTGCGTGGCGCAGTCGTTAAGCGTCTGCCTTCGGCTCAGGTCATGGTCCCAGGGTCCTGGGATCGAGCCCCGCATCAGGGTCCCTGCTCTGCGGAAGGTCTGCTTCTCCCTCTCCCACTCCCCTTGCTTGTGTTCCCTCTCTTGCTGTGTCTCTCTCTGTCAAATAAATAAATAAAATCTTAAAAAAAAAAAAAGTTGGAGAGAATAATAACTACTTTGAAGACAAATGAAATGCATTGCATTTGTACAAATTAAGGCACAGTTACAGTCCAAAAATTACCAAAGCAGATTGCAAATGCTATTTTATTATCATCATTTGTACGGTGTCTGTGACAGTGCAATTAAAATTTGATAATCATATTTGTCTATGCATAATAATTAGCAAGAGACAAAGAGATTAAAGGGATAGTTAAAGAGAAACAAAAAACGAGCAACCTTTAAACTGAACATTTGGCACCAGGGGATCCTGCTTTCAGCAATGGGCTGTCATGGTGGCTTGCTTTCCATTTTCCACTTGTTCCTCTCACAGAGCTTAAATGTGGGGGTACAACAAAACTCCTCTCATGTATTATCATGGTCATTTTCTAATTATTTTCAAAGGGAAGTCTTTGAATCTTTCTGTTCTTTTATTGAACATAACATTTAAATGTAGGAATACATTCTCCGGAACCAAACAGTGCCTGCCAGGAGTGGTAATGGATATCAGCTCAACTACTCAAAGAATATGCCCCTACTACTCTTTACGTGTATCTCTTTTTTCCGCTTGATTCTTTCATTTCATTGGAAAACATAGGAAATACACCTCAGAGATTTTTTTTCCCCCAATTTTTGCATCATCTCAGTAGTTAGTACAAAGCCAAAAGATAATGAAGTGAGTCATTATCAAGTGAGTGAATTGAGGAGGAAAACAAGCTGGCCAAAGTCAGACATGGGTTCACATTAAAATGTATAGCTGCTCAGTAGGTAGAGGAACTTAAATAAGATCATTCCATCTCTCTGGGCCTCAGTTGTCTCATCTGTAAAGTGAGGGATTGGATTTGGTTACCTCTAAGACCCCTTCCAGCTGTATAATTTTATTTTATTTTTTTTTAAGATTTTATTTATTTGACAGAGAGAGACACAGCGAGAGAGGGAACACAAGCAGGGAGAGAGGGAGAGGGAGAAGCAGGCTTCCCGCAGAGCAGGGAGCCCGATGTGGGACTCGATCCCAGGACCCTGGGATCATGACCTGAGCCGAAGGCAGACGCTTAACAACTGAGCCACCCAGGCGCCCCCAAGCTGTATAATTTTATTATTCTATCCTCAGGAACATTATATTACTTTAAAATATGTAGATTTTATTAAACTTGACTTTGTTTCATTATTTTATTGTATCTGTTCTCTATTAAATACTAATTTTTGACATCCTAACTATGTCTCCATGCCCCGTGGAACTAAAGGGCTAGAAACCTAGCATGAATATGGGAATATGATAACACTAAAAACAATGCTTCCAATCTTTGGGTGTTTACTATGGGGCAGGCATAAGCCTAGGCATTTCCTGTTACTTCATTTGATCTTCACAACATAACCCCATATAGCAAATATTAACAGCTCCATTTTATAGAAGATGAAACTTGACAGCCAAAAAGTGCTATACCTTGCTTTCAACCCCAGGTTTGCCTGCCTCCAGAGCCTGTGTTCTTAACCACTCTGTTATATCTGGATTTCTGGCTAGGTTCCACCCTGAGGGTTGGCATCAACCCCAAAGAAGCAGGTAGCACTAATTGAGGAGGGTTTAATGGAGCCATCAGGGTGTTTAATCACAAAAATTCAGACTTGAGAGGTAAACAAGGAAGGCAGAACCAAAGTTGTGCGGGATATCCGCACTATTGTGTGGAGTGCTGCTCACATTGTGATGGTAAGACTGCATGAAGTATCACATCCAAGGGGAGAGACAAGATTGGACGCCGGAAAATGAACGGCGACAATGGTAGCCAGTAGAATCTTAGCAGAATTCTCTCCAGGTCTTCTTCATTAAGGCCAGATATGACAGGATTATGTGGAAATTCTCCTTCAAAGAGTATCTAGTGGTGGCAGAAAGAACTAGAGTGAAAATATCTATAAAATAATGATCCCCAGAAACTGGTGGCAAGTAGTTTGTGCTGCAGCTTCTCTCAATGGTTCGTGAAAGGCACACTAGAGAGGCTTTCCAAATTGGTCAAAGAAGGAAAGGAGAGGTGGATAAAGTGTACTAGGCAGAGATCTCATGCCTGCTCCGTACAGCTAGTAAATAAAACAAGCACTGTTGGTCTGGTGTTCTGTAATGCCAGGCCATCTCATTTCACATGGTAAAGACCTCAGAGGTAACCACGCCTACTCTTCAGAAAGTTTTCAATCTTAACAAAAGATGATATTGAAACATCAGAAGAAAGTGGGTTGCATTCATCAGGAAGATGCAGTTGGCTCTTACAAAGTATTCTCTCTTAAAAAAATGAATGTGAATCTAATCAAAACACTATATTAATTAATAAATAGTAAATAGAGGGGATTAGAGAAAAAAATGATATCACAAGAAAGTAATCAGTCAAATCCTGAATATAGAATATTTTATAGGACAAGTGATCCTGTTTCTTCAACCACAAATGATTCAGTTTCTCCAACAAATTAAAGGCATGAAAGAAGGAGAAATGGATTATATATATATATATTTTTTAAGATTTTACTTATTTATTTGACAGAGAGATACACAGCGAGAGAGGGAACACAAGCAGGGGGAGTGGGACAGGGAGAAGAAGGCTCCCCTCTGAGCAGGGAGCCCAATGCGGGACTCGATCCAAAGACCCTGGGATCATGACATAAGCTGAAGGCAGATGTTTAAGGACTGAGCCACCCAGGCACCCCAGGGGAAATGGATTATAGAATAAAATATACTTTATAGATACTGATTTTAAAAGAAGTCATTGATGTAATAATACAACATCTGGTCGTTTCAAGTAAATAATTGAACAAGAGAGGTGTATGCTTGTGGGTGTCCATTGCTCTATTGTTTGTAATTGTGGAAATACTAGGCATCCATTGAAAAAGATACAGTATTGAGACAGAAGAGTAAATTAAAAGTGAGAAAAAAAGCAGGGTGAGAAAAAAACCCTGCTTTTTTTCTCACTTATGGTATAATATGGTATGGTAATCAGAAAACCTGGATTTTAGTGTAAGGCTACTTTCTGCTGTTAAACCTTGAGTAAATTAATCTCTCTGAGACTCAATTTCCTCATTTAAAATGAGGATGATTAGAGTTCCTATCTCATAGAAATAGAGATATCTCATGGAGATCTGTAAGAATTAAATATAGTAATGTTAAGCACAAGACCTGGCAGAGTAAACATTTGATATATCCCTCTACAATATAAAACAGACTTTCTTGAGTGGTTACGGCTATCTAGAGAAGAAATTGTAGATTTTCCCCCTTTTTGATTTTAGATAAACTTTCATTGTCACTAAACTATAAAATTTTTGTCATTTTCATTGTGAGAGTATGTGTGTATATCCTTTTTAAAAAAACATGAACAAACATAACTTTTTAAAGCAGTTGTAGGTACATAGCAAAACTGAGTGGAGGGTGGAGTTCCCATATCCCTCCTGGCCCCACACGCATGCGGCCTTCCCCACTACCAGCCATGTATTCTTTGAACCATGAGTGTTTTGGGTGTGATTTTAAATGTTCATATGCATAGTATTTTTAACTGATAATTTGATATTTAATTGTTCTATCACTAGAGAAAATGGTCTGTGAGATCTCCATTCTATAAGAATTTATATTTAAACTTCTAGGGGCACCTGGGTGGTTCAGTCCTTAAGCATCTGCCTTCGACTCAGGTCATGATCCCAGGGTCCTGGGATCAAGCCCCACATCAGGCTCCCTGTTCAGCGAGAAGCCTGCTTCTCCTTCTCCCACTCCCCCTGCTTGTGTTTCCTCTCTCACTGTCTCTCTCTCTCTGTCAAATAAATAAATAAAATCTTTAAAAATAAATAAATAAATAAACTTCTATTTTCCTATTAATCTAATATATGGTAAATATTTAAAAAGAGGCATATTTTCTACATGCAGGGTTCTAGATATTTTCTATGTGATCTGTCATTTTTTTAATTTATTTTTTAAATTCAAGTATAATTAACATAGTGTCACCATTTTCGTATATATATATTTAAAAATTGGTGATTATGATTGTGGATTTGTCCATTTTTATTGTAATTTGTCTTGTATTCTCAGGGCTTTGTAGTGGTCGTCTTAATCCTCATTGATCTTCTTTGCCTTCTAGTCTATTTTCTTATGTAAACTGTTTACATATGGTAGCATAGGAAAAAGGGTAATGGGGAGATTAGAAAGACTTCAAGCAGTATGAAAGTCAGAATGGTGTGGTGGTTACTAGTTCTGAAGCTTATCATGTCTCAACCTAAACTTCCTCATCTGTAAAATGTGGCTGATGACAATAATAGTACCTACTCCAATCCAAATCCACACCTTGAGGTGCCTTGGGGTAAACATTGGGGCCATTGCAAAAATCCTGACTAATTTCCTGTCTTAATTGGGAAATAAATCAATGTTGACTTTGAATAATATATGGGCTTGAGAGAGTTTACCTACTTGTAGTAATAAAAAACAAATTATAAAAATTATTTCCCTAGGGGTTCCTAGCTGACTCAGCTGGTAGAGCATGTGACTCTTGATCTCGTGGTTGTAAGTTTGAGCCCCATGTTGGGTGTAGAGATTACTTTAAAAAAATAAAATCTTTGGGGCATCTGGGTGGCTCATTTGGTTAAGCGTCCAACTCTTGATTGCCACTCAGGTCATGATCCCAGGGTCATGAGGTTGAGCCTCATATTGGGCCCCGTGCTGTGCGTGGAAACTGCTTGGGATTCTCTCTATCCCTCTCCCTCTACTCTCTCTCTCTCTCCCCATCTCTATAAATAAATAAATAAATAAATAAATAAATAAATAAACAAATAAAATCTTTAAAAAAGAAAAAAAATTTCCCTAGCTAAGCTGAAATCCCCAGTGGTCATTATAGTATGACCGGTCAGTGTTCCTGAATCACGGGTTTATCACCCCAGTTTTCAGAGGCACTAGAGGAGCTTTCCTCAGTTCTCACTTTATGAGTAAATTCTGACTAAACTAAAATACTTTTTAATTCAGTCATAATATTTCTAATATCTCAAGAAATTAATAGTAGTCAAAATAATAAAGGGATTTTACTTATAACACCTGGTCCTATCACTATCTTCTATAAGTTATTTTAGACACTCTGTCCATCTCTTTTTTCACAAAAGTACATAAAGCCAAACCTAATCTTCTCTTGACAAAATACAAAGAAAGAAGTAAGCTTTAAAGTCTGCAAATAGCTAAAAGGAAAATTCTGCGTGGAATGGACATGGTTTGTAATGAATGTTTAACTTTTTTTTAAAAGGTTTTATTTATTTATTTGACAGAGAGAGAGACAGCGAGAGAGGGAACACAAGCAGGGGGAGTGGGAGAGGGAGAAGCAGGCTTCCTGCTGAGCAGGGAGCCTGATGTGGGGCTCAATCCCAGGACCCTGGGATCATGACCTAAGCTGAAGGCAGATGCTTAACGACTGAGCCACCCAGGCGCCCCTGAATGTTTAACTTTTAAAGTGTCTAGATTTAATAAGTTTGTCCAGCTCTGAAAAAGTACCCTACTCTGGCCCTCATTTATCCAGAGCTCAGTTCAGTTTAATAACAAATATTTGGACCTCTACTATGTGCCAGGCACTGTTCTAGACTTTTGGGGAAACCAAAATGGGTGAGATATGGTCCATGGTAAAGGGAATCCTAGCCTGTTTAATAAACAAACAAAGAAAGAATTAACACAGTTTTATACTAGAGGTTGACCACAGGTAGCCTACAGACATTTGGCTCACATGGCATTTTAACATTTAATCGAGATATTTTATATTTTATTTTTTTCTTATGGTCAGTTAGCCACTGTATAGTACATCATTAGTTAAACCTACACATTTATAATGCTTTGAGATCTTTTCAGCAGATAACCTATAAGCATTGTACCTGGGTAAAGAAAGCAGTATTTGCTGTTAAGCAGAGGACATTTGTAAAGTTATTACCCATACAGTCATGCCCTAGCTTCAAATGTTTGGTACAGAGCTCTCTACATCTGAAAAAGTCACCCACCAAAAGCAAGAAGCTAAACTGAATTCTGGAAGGAAAAAATGCACTCTGAAAATAAATTGCCTGGATTCCTCCTAGCAGGTGAATTTAGAACCTGATGTTAGTTTCTGATTGAAAATTTCAGAATGAGTACAGCATTTGAAACCGAAAGTGCAATTGCATTCTTGCACTTAATTTTCTAAGGTTCAACTATACAAACTTTATTATACATGGTTTACACATTTCAAAACTTTAAAAATGCATTTTCCATATATATTTCATATTTTCATTAAAAGGATTATTTTCAAAACCAAAGTGTAGCAAGAGTTTGTGATGACCTTTTGAAACAAGTAGACTAATCAGTTAAAAGCAGTCAGTGATTTAATTTTTCTTGCATTTCTATTTATAGAAATGACAATTCTTCCTTAAACAATGGTCAGTATAATTGACAGAGTATATGCATTTATTCTTTCTCTGTTTGCCATTCTCTGAGTACTAAAGCATAAAGGAAGAGGCTATTATTTGGGACCTTGAGCTGAATTCATAACTCTGATCTTAATTCAGTCAGTGATCGGAATCCAGCGTAGTGCCTTTCTGCTTGGCCTGGAGCAGCAAAAGAGGATCAGCCAAAAAGAATCAAGTGAATGAAGAAGTTGAGCTGCAGTATCAAGTAGAGTTCCAGGGTGAATGAAAAACCTTATTCTATTAACCATTTGCATTAAAGGAAAGTGTTCTCTTTTTTCTTTCTTTTTTTTTTTTTTTAAAGATTTTATTTATTTGACAGAGAGAGACACAGCGAGAGAGGGCACACAAGCAGGGGGAGTGGGAGAGGGAGAAGCAGGCTTCCCGCAGAGCAGGGAGCCTGATGCAGGGCTGGATCCAGGACCCTGGGATCATGACCTGAGCCAAAGGCAGACGCTTAACGACTGAGCCACCCAGGCGCCCCTAAAGGAAAGTGTTTTCAAATTTTCTTCTGTAAATGTTCTCTTTCCAAAATCATTTCTCCCTTATTAACCTAAGAACACATGGTAGAGGAAAAGTTGAATTAAAGCTTGACAGTAAGTGATGTTTGCGAGTAGCTTAGGATGAATTCTGCCTAAGATTTGTAGCTGACCCACCATAGAGATATGGGTAAAATGTGCCACAAAAAACCCTGAGGATTGACGTAGAGATCCCACAGCAAGACCTACCACCATATTTTACAGAAATTGGACACCCAGGCAATACTGGAGCCAACCGCCACCTCTCTACTTTCCAGTGCCCTGAAACACTTCTGAGACACCAGTGTCTCTCAGCATAATGTAGGTCATCCATACCAGCAAGTACTTGAATGGTTTCTACTTGCACAGTCAAGCTTTTACTCTCAAGAAAGAAGGAACACAGGAATTCAGAGAACTTGAGTTTTTTCTTGTGTGTTAAACTATATTTGGACAAAAGCCATTCTATTTGACCTACTTGACCGGGTACTGTGTCACTCTCCAAACATAGTCTTGCTTCTCTTGCCTCTGTGTTTTGCATGTTCTAGAGTGTCCCTTCCACATTTCCTTATTTCTTAAGTTCCCACTCATCTGTGAAAGTAAAGCCCAAGTTTCCCCTCCTCTGGAAAGTCCTCCATGATGCCCTGTCAAGACCTTCTTTGTCTATATTAAATAACCTTAAATATACTTTAAAGTAATTACTGTGTTATCTGTTTAACCGTCCACTGCATGGTGAGTGCAGGTGACATGTCTTTCCTGTATTTAGTGCCACATGTTGAGCTGGGACTCAGAAAACATGTCGAATGAACAACTAAATAAGTGAATATAAGGGGCGCCTGGGTGGCTCAGTCGTTAAGCGTCTGCCTTCGGCTCAGGTCATGATCCCAGGGTCCTGGGATCGAGCCCCACATCGGGCTCCCTGCTCAGCAGGGAGCCTGCTTCTCCCTCTCCCACTCCCCCCGCTTGTGTTCCCTCTCTCGCTGTGTCTCTCTCTGTCAAATAAATAAATAAAATCTTTAAATAAATAAATAAATAAATAAATAAATAAATATATCCATATCCATAAAATCCCACTAGAATGTTAGTTCACTAGAACAGAGACTGTCTTATTTATGACCAACCAGTATATTGATTCCTATGATTCCCAGGTACCCCTCTTTCTTTAAATAACAGAAATGGAAAAAGCAAACTTCCTGGCACCCAGTAGTAACTTAATAAATATTTCTTGAATGAAAGAACATTTTTAAGTGAAAGACTGTATTTTTTTTGTATTAGGCAATTCTGTTGGAAATTAAAATAGGATTTCTTTTACAGAAAATAATCTGTTTCTTCAACACCAAGAAGACCTCCATTTAAAAGTATTTGGATCCTAGTCTCAAAGCCAAAAGAATCAATGGCACAAGTACAGATAGGGCTTAGTAGCCATACAATTGTAACAAGATAACATCTTTAAAAATTAATTTATTGCTTTTCTTTTCTCAACTTCCTTTTATGTGACCACAGTGTCTCAAAGAAAGTAGAATGATTAGATTGAGAATAAAAGAGAAGAATGGTACATGTTCAGCTTTGCAACTCTGAGGCAGACTTGAAAATCAAAGGACTATCTTGAGGGAGCCCAGAGATCATGACATCAAAATAGAAAGAGATTAGCTGAAGGGCCAAGCCACCAGGCCCCACCCTTCTTAAGGAGGTCCTAAAGATGACCAACAGATATAGAGATAGGACAGCTCTTAAGGTCAGGAAACGAAAGAGAAAATGACCTGACCTGGGGTACCCGTGAAGTACAACAGGAAGAGGCTTGATGGATGTGAGGATGGTCACCATCAGAAGATTGCCCACCATTGTTGGAGTCCAGTATCAGGAGGAAGCTGAGATCACTAATCATCACTTTAAAGACCATTGCATGAGGCATAGACAGAAGAGATACTTTGCTGTTCCCTCTATCAACAGGTGTCTTCATGCCACCTGTGGTTTGTCCAGCCTAAGGACATTCACTTGCACTCCAAGACTTTTCTGAATTCCATCTACACTGTCCGATGTAAATAAGTCCCATTTTTTGATTGTTCAAGATATCCATGAGCCTCCTACACATCCTTTAAATAGGTGCATGAGAGAATCCTTGGCTTCTAGTGAGGCAAGGGGAATAGAGTGGCATGGAAGAGAGAGGCCCAGCACAGGTACTTGGGAAACACTAGATAGTGATTAAATAATTACCTCCATTACACATATTTTAAATGGAATTGAGGTTTCCTTCGCAGTCTATATCAGTCAGAGATGAGATTCAATTAGCATAATCTTAGTTTAAATCTGGTCAGAACATATCTAAAGTTCAGATCTCTGTCCTGAATACTGAGCATGAGAAACACATTCAGAAGAATGTGGACAAGATGATTATATGAGAATAGTCTAAGGTCCTGGATACATGCAGCCTGAAGAAGAGAAGACTTGGGTGAAGGTTTCTTTTTGGGGGGCAGGGTGGAGGGGAAGGAGGTGGATAGAGCTGGAACTCATCAGTATGCTCTCCTGAACAATGGCTGGCTCTAGTAGTCAGAGTGGTCCAAAGATGGTTCAAGAACAGTTGGTTGACCACTTGATTACAATAATGCCACAGGACTTCTGATGGATGAGTGGGATAGTTAGCAGCTGGGATGACTTCTGACTCTGAGGATCTATAATTCTATGAAATGAAGATAAAAGGATTCATTCAACCAATGAACATTTATTGATCACTCACCATATGTCAGCCATTGTGCTATAAGTGCTAAAGATGTAATGGAGCAAAATGGCCTCTTTCATGCAGCTTACAGTCTAGAGGAGAGAATATAGACATTGATCAAAAAAAAAATCACACAAACAAATATAAATTTCAATGGTGACAACTGTTACAGTGAGAAATCCACATTGCTATGATAGTGTTCATGAGGGCTATACCTGGGCAGGAAGATGGGGATAGCTCCCTGAAGATATGACTCTTAATCAGAAATTGAGAATGTGTAAGAGCTATCCAGGGAAAGAAGGAAGGGAAGAGCAATCAAGATCATTGGAAGGCGCAGCCCCGTCTTTCCATTTCCAGGTGGAAAACAATATACCTCATTGAGAGGCAATATGGCACAATTATTAAAAGATAGACTTGAATTCCATATCCTCCACTTATGAGTTGTGTGTCCTTGAGCAAATTATTTAGGATCTCTGAACTTAAGGTTTCCTATCTGTCAAATTAGGAAAACATCTACCTTACAAGGTTGTTGGCTAAGATAAATAAAATAATATAAAATGCTCAGCCCATGCCTAATACATAGTGTTTATTAAACGTTGGCTATAATCCATAAATAGACATGACATGACAATGACAATTTATTCATGGAAGGCAGAACATAAGCCTTTTAAACTGCAAACTAGTAGATTCTGGGTTTGAGTAACCCAGCAGTAAGACTGGGAGCACCAAACCATTAATGGTAGGGAGTATGAACTGTGGTCCACAAACTTTAAAAGAAATCCCATGATTCTCCATTTTGCTTTGAATCTAATTAAACCTTACCCTTACCTAGATCAAGAATTTTTTTTTAGATCAAAGAACTGTGCCAGATCAAGGAATTCAATCTCAAATTCTAATCTTCAGTCCATCGCAGTCATTTGATTAATTCACTATCCAAGATAACTTCACCCCTTGAAGGCAGGCAAATAAACTAGCCAAAGTCTTTGTCCATTTCCTCATCTGGGAACTTTCCTCTCTGGTGGTGGTGGTAGTGCTTCTTCTCCTTTTCCTCTCCCTCCTTCTTCTTCTTCCCCTCCTCCTCCTTCCCTTCTCCTCCACCATTACCCCACCACAAGGCATGGGGGGAGGGTGAATGCACAAGGGAATGAATATTCTTACATCTCTCTTCTCCCGCTCCTTCCATCTTCTGCCATGACTGACTCCAATTGGAAGCCACAGAACAAGAGAGTCTGATATAGTCTTCAAAGGTCAGCCTTCTCAGGCACAGAGTAGGTTAGAAAAGGGCAGATAAGGAATCAAAGTTGGGGGAGGATGGTGGTAAATGTCATGTTGTCACCTTGACGAACATTTATGTCATCAAAAGAAACTAGTTATTCTTGGAATGACAAAAGTGTAGAAATGGAGAATTGATTAGTGGTTGTCAAGGGTGGGGTTGGGAGGGAAAGAAGTGTGGCTATAAAAGGGCAACAGAGGGATCCTGCTGGTGAATGTTCTGTATCTTGACTGTATTGATACCACTACCGTAGATGTGATGTTCTATAGTTTTGCAAGATATTTCCATTGGGGAAAATTGGGTAAGAAGTACATGAGATTGTTCATATATTATTCTTACAGTAGCATGTGAATTATAATTATCTCAAAATAAAATGTTTAATTAAAATGGAAAAAAAAACAGGTGAGCTTAAGATCAGATAGATACTGGATATTTCAAAAGAAGTATAATCCTTTGCTTCCCAAAAAGACTGTCTTGCATTTGGTTTACGCAGAAATCTCCTGAGACTTTTACTCAGTAAAAAATCACTGAACAAATTGGGTTTTGCTAAAAGTTCCTCATTCTTCGACTTGACTACATCTTTAAAAATTTTGTTAGATTGCAAAATCCTGAGCATACCCATGAATAGCCTTGGTCTGTGAAGACATTAGCAGAAGTACATAACCAAGCATATGAAGGCAGAGAGAACTGAGGAACAGGTGTCTATTAGACATAATAAAAGGAATAGAGCAGGGGAAGTGAAGGCAGTTTATTTAAATGTTTATTCTTCATTATACAAGAGGGACTTAAAATGGATTTCAAACTTAGTACAATAGGATTTTTTTAGTATGTGAAGAAATCTGAGTGGTGCCTGGGTGGCTCAGTTGGTTAAGCGTCCGAATCTTGATTTCAGCTCAGGTCATGATCTCAGGGACCTGGAATCGAAACCTGCCTCAAGCTCTGCACTGAGGGTGGAGCCTGTTTAAGATATTCTCTCTCTCCCTCTGCCCCTCCCTCCACTCACACACTCTTTCTCGCTCTCAAGAATAAATAAGTAAATATTTAAAATATATATATGTGAAGAAATCTGAGTGAAGAGAAAACCACAGGAGTAACCATGAGACACAGGAGTAGAGTTAGTACACAGTGTACAAGTATGCGTCACGTACACTTTGAGAAGTCAATCACTCGGGTAGCCTTTAGCCCCACCTTTCTAAAAGCCAATGTAAAAGCAAAATATGATCTATTACATGGTTATAAGATAAAACTTGACTTGAAAGAACCTTCTTTGCTGTGTTCTCATAGAAGAGACGTTACACTTTACTCAACAACAACCTTAAGTTTAATAAGACAACTAGTTTCATAGTTCAGCAAAAACAGTTCTATCAGCGACCTAAATAATGCAGTTTGGGTGTACAGCTTTCTAGTTTTGACCTGGGGGCATTTTGGAGTATATTTAGAATGGAAGAATTGCATTCTTTAGAAAATCAAAAAATGTTTTTCAAACAAGCTTTAGGTAAGTATTAGTGGGGTGGCAAACTAAAATCCCTACCGGGTCCAGGCAGGTACAATAACTAAGAAAAGTGGGATGTCGGGGCGCCTGGGTGGCTCAGTCGTTAAGCGTCTGCCTTCGGCTCAGGTCGTGATCCCAGGGTCCTGGGATCGAGCCCTGCATCGGGCTCCCTGCTCGGCGGGAAGCTTGCTTCTCCCTGTCCTACTCCCCCTGCTTGTGTTCCCTCTCTCGCTATGTCTCTTTCTGTCAAATAAATAAATAAAATCTTAAAAAAAAAAACAAAACTGTTGAGCATTTAAAAAAAAAAGAAAGAAAAAAGAAAAGTGGGATGTCTGTTAAAAACAAGCAGACACTACAAATAAAGTGAAAAAATGGTGCTTTATAAATGGCCTCCAGTTGGGGGCTACCCTGAGGTGTGGTAGGATTTCTGCAAGTTGGAGCCTACTGCTCATTACAAGCCTATTGTTACCATAACCCAAATCAGGGCCAGAAGTTACCACATTTCTTATTTTTCCTTTGCATTAGTCAGAGTTCTGTTACAGAAAACAGAAACTACTCTGGCTATGTTGAGCACAAAGGGCAAAGGGCTTCCAACAGGGAATTAGGGGCTTACAGTGTGCTGAGGCCAGGCTTCCAGGACTGACTGCCAGAGGAACAATGAAGAACACGCCCCCAAGGAAGCTGTCAACTCTGCTGGTCAGGAAGATGGAAAATCAGGAAGTTTCCCCTGCACCGTGAACTCTAGGAACAATGTAGAGATTAGGAAGCTACCGATGCTGTTACTGTTGGCCCTGGAGCCAAGCTTCACCTGTTAGGTCCATACTGGCAACAAAAATAACAACAGCTAAAAGGTGCTGCTGACCTCACTTGTTGATCCCCACAAAGCTGGTGACAAGAATGCTACTGCAGAAAATCCCAAAGCGTCCTTGATCATGCCTGCCACCAGGGGCAGCTGGGATCTCTGCCTTTTATATCTCACTTGAATGCATTTGCCCACTCAAAGCTAAAGCTAAATCACTTCTGGATGCCCAGATTACAAAGGGCATTTTTAGCTGCTCAGCCTCTGGGGGGGTGTGACGGAAGGGGGTGGGGGACATGTGGAATGTATGCAGAGCAATAATCCATTTTAGCACCATATTGTATTTTTATGCAGAAATCACTTGAGCTTTTAAATGCTGATAATTAAATCATTATTTTTAAACTAATGGGCAGGCCAATAATGTGGGAGTTGATAAGATACATCCGTGAACAGATTCAGCTTCATGGCAAGTAACTGGAGGGTAGGTTTTGGTCCACTTCTGCTCAAGGAAGAAAAGAAGCTCAAGCCCTGCCCCCTCCCACCCACGGATATATGAATAACAGTTTATATAGTCCTGTGCTATAGTCAAAACACTTAAAATGTAGTTATTACTAGTAAATGCTTGATGAAATAATATTCCAACAATACACAAATACTTAGAGTAAAAATTTATTTTTCTCCTCTCACTTGCACTGTCAACTCCTCAGAGGTAACCTTCAATAACATTGTGAAATAAATCAGACTTCGCTGTGTTTGAATTGAATATCCTAGAAGCACTCTTTGTTTCAGGGGATTTACCAGGTGGTCTACCAAGAGAAAGCTAGAACCAAGTGTTTGGAACGTTTGAACTCATGAGAGAATCTATCCAGTATATACTGTAGGGGGGTTAATTGCTGATGAGAATCTATCCAATATATATTGTTGGTGAGTCTGTTGACTGAGGAATGGGTTTACTGTCCAAAGCAGAGAGTTCATATTCAGCCTGGGAACAAATATAATTTCCCAAAACATACTTTATAGCCAAGCAAACAAATATATTTCTTATATCAGATGTATTTTACAAGCTTTGCAGTAATCTCAGACTTTGTGGTTAATGGTCATATTTATTGCTAATATTTGAATATCTTAGTGTCATCCTTTTCTCAATAAACATTCAAAAAGAGGGCAATAATTTATTCTAAAACACTGTAGGCAAATATTTAAATTTAAACAAGACCTTTGTTCCTCTAGCTTATCTTTCAACAATGTTCCTTGTTTATTGTGCTCCGGTTTTCACCAGCAAGTAAATATTCTCTAACCTTCTCTTTCTTATCTTATGGAGAAGAGTAATATTCAGCACTTCTCAAAGTACTTGGGTCAACAAGACATTGTCTTCTCAAGGTAGCTCATCAAATCCATAGTGACCTATAATTTCATTTACATCTAGCCAAAGTCAAAGGAGGGGTTTAGGCTTCTAATTATTATTTCCACAGTTTGATATATATATATACACACACACTTGAGACATTTGTAGTATACATGTTTGCATGTGTGTGTGTGGAGAGAGAAACCTGTGAGCATGAGTGCACATGCACATTTGTATCATATCATTTTTTCAAACACTTTCACATGTTATCTTATTCAATTGTCAAAAAACCATATGAGGAAAGCAGGTTACCTATTTTTTTTAAGATTTTATTTATTTATTAGAGAGACAGAAAGAGAGAGCATGGGGTGGGTGTGGGGGGAAGAACAAAGGGAGAGGGACAAGCAGACTCTGCATTGAGCTTGGAGCCCAATGTAGGGCTCGATCTCAGGACACTGAGATCATGACCTGAGCTGAAATCAAGAGTCAAGCGCTTAGTAGGTATTATTATTATTATTATCTCCAAAGAGGCTCAAAGAGGTTTACTGGCTTCGTTAAGGTAACTCAACTAGTAAACCATCAGACTGGATTTGGGTCTTTTGTGTCCAGTCCTCTTTTCACTAAACTGTGTGCCTTCATATAGAAATCAAAAAATAGGGGCGCCTGGGTGGCTCAGTCAGTTAAGCGTCTGCCTTCGGCTCAGGTCATGATCCCAGGGTCCTGGGATCGAGCCCCGCATCGGGCTCCCTGCTCAGTGGGAAGCCTGCTTCTCCCTCTCCCACTCCCCCTGCTTGTGTTCCCTCTCTTGCTGTCTCTCTCTCTCTCTGTCAAATAAATAAACAAAATCTTTAAAAAAAAAAAAAAAAAAAAAGAAATCAAAAAATATAACTGAAGGGCTTTAGAGTTCACATCCCAGCTCCTGGAAAGTGGTTAGCACAAAGAGTAGGTGAGGTATTTTCACTCAATAGCATCTCTTCTTCTCCCGGCTCTAGCACTTAGAATCTGCTGTTGCTCATGACCAAAGCCTATGTGTGTCCAGTGCTCCAGGAACTGGGTAAATATTTTGCAGCCTCTTGTCTGAGTTCTTGACCTTAGTTCATCCAGAATTTAGGTTCTAATTTGGTTTTCTTTGGTCCTCTTTAATATTGGAGAACTACTCCTTAACCTTAATGTTTTTCTTATTAAGATACTTTTATATGTTAACTATAATTAATTTAGAAAAAAAATAGCTTCATAAAGATAAGAAAAGAGAAATCAGCAGTAACCCACCATCCAAATATTTCTACCACTGAAGTTTTGATGTGTATCTTTTCTTAGTCAGTTTAGGCTGCCACAACAAAATACCATAGACAGGGTGGCTTAAACAATAAGCATCTATTTCTCACAGTTCTGGAGGAACTGAGAAGCTGAGAAGTCGAAGATCGAGATTCCTGCAGATTCAGTGTCTAGTAAGAGCCCTCTTTCTGGTTTGCAAACTCCCTTCTTGATGTGTCCTCACATGGTGGAGAGAGAGAGAGGGCTCTGGTTTCTTTCTCTTCTTATAAGGGCATTAATCCCAACATGTGAGCTCCATCCTAATGACCTCATCTAAACCCAATTATTTCCCAAAGGCCCCACCTCTGGATACCATCACACTGGGGATTAGGGCTTCAGCATATGAATTGGAGGAGGGGACACATTCTATCCATAGCACTTTCTTTCTTTATAAATATAAACTTCTTAAAATGAGCTTCAACTGTTTATTCCCTTTGGACATGTTTTTTTCTCTAGAAATAAAAATGTATCACAAGTACATTTCCATGTCATTAACGAATGACTGTTTCACTACATGATGTCAGGTGCATAGTTCACATGCTGGTTGGGCTTTTAAATTATTTCTATTCTTTACCATTCTAGATAAACATAGTATATCATTTCCTGTCTCTTATGGAGCATAGGGCACCTAAACCTAACCCCACATATAGCCCCTGTAAGAAGTAATCCTATGCATCCTTATGATAGTTCTCTTCACAGACAAGCAACAGTCGATTGGATAAAGCCAATCTGTTGGCAGTCAGCAAGCAATTAGTCTAAATCAGTCAAGAATTTTAACTTAAGAGACCCAGAAAATGTAGCTGAGAGGAGGTATTTTAAATGAAAGATGCCTTGCAATCTAATACTTGCAACCAAAAGAACCTTGGCTAAAACACTGTGATAAAAGCTTGAGGATGAATCTTTTCTTTTCTTTTCTTTCTTTCTTTTTTTTTACCTATTCATGATTATTTCTTTAGAATAATTCTTAGAAGGGGCACCTGGGTGGCTCGTTAGTTGGGCATCCGACTCTTGGTTTCAGCTCCGGTTCTGATCTTGTGGGATGGAGCCCCACGTCCAGCGCCAGGCTCCGCGCTCAGCAGGGAGTCTGCCTGAGGGTTCTCTCACTTTGCCCCTCCCCCTGCTCTCTCTCTCCCTAAAATAAATGAATAAATCTTTTAAAAAAAGATAATTCTTAGAAGTGGGATTCTAGCTCAACTTTATACATTTTTAAAGAATTTTGATGCGCATTACCAAATTACTCTCTAGAAATGATATTCTTCTCTCAACCACCACTAAAGGTTGATTTATCCAGTTTGATTTCCAAAATTATATTTCATTGTTTGAAGTCGCACATCTATGATTTCGAAGTGAGCTTTAACATTTTCTATGGGTACGGCCATTTGTATTTCTTCTTTTGTGAATTGCCTGTTCATATCATTTGCCCATCTTTTTCTGTTGAAGTAGTCAAATTTTTCTTATTGATTTAAAATAACTTTATATATTACAGACTTTAATCTTGATCTTGATCAGGATCTTTTTTATTGTGAGCTGGTGGAAATCAGAAGGAAGGTCAGGAAAAGATGGACCAAGGATTTGTGTGAAAGTCTGCAGCCAAAAGAGGATCAGGTCAAGGGACACTCCGTCTCATGACTCTCCTTCCTCATTCCTAGACTTGTTCTTAATGTGGGGTACAAGTGTCACATGGGGCATTCACAGACTTTCCAAAAGGGTACATAGACATAGATATTTTTTAAGGGAACTAATTTCCAGATCTCCAAATTTCATGTAACTTGTTCCTAAGATTGATGGCCTAGGAAATCTTTTCCTACCTCCCTTTTCCAGTAGTGTTTCTCCCATTTTACAAAATTGTGCTATGGTGATTTACACTCAGGTATGCATATAACTCAAAGGGAATTGAGTGACATTTGCTATACCTGCCTTCATTCCCATCTACATGAGCAAGATTTCTGAATGTTTTTATTAAAAGATACATTTTCTATAATGAAATTCTTCTCTTAATAATGACCTATCAAAAGCGACAATATGTTCATGTTGTTTTGATCAGTTCTGCCATATATTGATCAGCATAGTGTAAGAAACCTAAAACTTCAGTGGCTTAACATGACAAAAGTTTACAGCTCCTTCACATCTCAGACTGGTACAGACAAGGAGGCTCTCCTTCACGGCAGATAACTCTGCTTCCATCTTGCATCTCTGCTGTCTCAGAGTTCCCAGCTTCCAACTGGGAAGACAAGAGAAAGAGAGCATAGAACTCAAGCCACTCTTAGCTGCCTAGGACAGGAAGCAATACATCATTTTAGCCCATACTCCCAATGGGAAACTGAGAAATATAAACTTCCTATACCTGTAGGAAGAGAAAAGGGAGTAGTGAACACAGCATTGTCTCTGCCACAGGTACTCCGGATAATAATGTTAATGACAGCTCAATCTAGATGAATTTTTTTTAACAGGGTCTTATGGCCACAAATTGTAATTCCACTTTATTTTTATAGCAAAGTATAAAAAAGTAAATAATTAAATACTCTTAAGCACAAAAATACATTTTACTAAGATGAAATTCTGTAAAGGAATGGAAATAAGAATTCAAGAGGGAACCAGAAAGATGTAAAATTTACAACTCTTACCTGCTGGCTGATGTTGGGTATCAAGTTGCTGTAACATTTGCATTCCATTGGATTTATTATAACAAGTTGGGTAATAGTATCCCTTTAAAAAGCCAATATTTACAACAAACTGTAGATTATATTCTTTGCTACTGTTCAAGCTTCTGATGATTTTTTTTTTTTTTTTTTTTTACATTACAACATAAAACTGAAAAAAGATGCATAGTTTTTCAAAATTCCTTTAGGAGATAGTGAACAAAAATGTTGAAGCCCAGTGCCCTATGCTATCTTTAGGGAAACGTCCACCCAATTTGATTTCACTTAAAAGCTAACAAGAAAGAAAGAAAAATACATTGTTAGCAGGACTGTTTCTGCTGTACCGGATTCGCAGCTGCCAGGGGCTGCAAACCATGGTCATTTATAACTCCAACTTCCTAGGAAGTCCAGGGATAGAGGGTTCCAGGTACAGAAATGTATTTCTTGGTAGAGTTCACATGTCAAGGTAACAACCAGACCCCCTGCCGGCCACACCCTGCTTAGGTTTGTGGTCAGGCTACCTTAGGATTTAAGTCTTTCACCTTGAAGTCAGCAAATTCTTAGTGCCTTGCTTATCAGCTGGTCATATTGAACCACTCCGCCAGCTAAATAAACATCCTACCACTTTCCAGAAGACTCTAAAGAAGGCTGTCTTTTGACTGTGGAAGGCAGCAGTTTTAGACAGGGGTCTAGCTCTCCTTCCTAAAAAGGCCCATTGGCCTTTATTGCAACAGCCTCTCCTCTCAGCGCGGGCAAGAGGCCTATAATAGCGTTCCTCATGAGAGCCTCCGTGCCATTTCCCAGGTGCAGCCCTTTACAGAAGTACAACTGGGGAGTTCCCAAAATTGCTCAAAGAGAAGATGGTCTAAGAATAATGCCAATTATTTAGCAGATGTTTCTTGACCAGAATTTGAGATCACTTTATTTTTGTGTACGTGCTGCGCTCACTTCGGCCGCACATATACTATACTAAAGCGTATGTGCTTTCGGCGTAAGTGACAACTGGCAGTGTTCTGGAAACCTAGGAGGGCAGCTTACATGAAAAGGCTATTGAGTAAATAAATAAATAAATACATAAATACATAAATAAATAAATTTTTAAAAGGCCATTGAGAATGCCATCTGATTTGGAGATTAAAGACCAAATTCTGCTTTCTGAACCAATAAAGTTAAAAGCCATACAAAAGAAATCTGCATCAGGTTTCAAAACATAAATAAATAAATGATTCTTTCATTCTTCTTGAACACCAACCATTTGCAAGGTGAAGTGCTGTGGGGACCAAGAAGAAAGATGTAATGAGCTTACAAATCAAGAATTCAGAAAGTCCTTTCCTGATCAACATGCAGTCACTCCCTTCACATACCCTATTTTATCTTCCTCATGGAATTTATCAGTAGCTGACATTTTCTCCTCTATTTCTTTATTGGTCTGTCTCCCACAAGAACGTAAGCTCCCGGAATGTTGAGACTTTGCCCATTTTGTCCATGGATGTATCTCTAGGATTCTGAACAGAGCCTAGCGTGACTTTTTTTTTTTTTTCTTTAATTTATTTATTTGACACAGAGAGAAAGAGAGACAGACAGCAAGCACAAGCAGGGGGAATGGCAGGCAGGAGAGAAGCAGGCTCCCTGCTCAGCAAGGAGCCTGATGTGGGACTCGATCCCAGGACCCTGGGATCATGACCTGAGCCAAAGGCAGCCGCTCAACTGACTGAGCCACCCAGGCGTCCCCCAGCATGACTTTCAACAGTCTTGTCAAAGGATGAGTAAATTCCTACCCTCAGAAGGAGTGTGGACTCAAAAGATAGAAAAATGAAACCGCAAATATCAATAATATTCATGTGTCTATTCAGTAAAAAGGAGTTCAAACAAAGTAATAGGGGCTTGAAGAATTGATGGATCTTACGGAAAGGATCAAATATCCTAGAAGAGATAATTCAATTGAACCTCACTTTCCTGGCTACTGTAGGAGTGGGGGGGCAGGGCACACCATGGAATACATACAGGGAGTATTGGTTCCATGCCTGTAAGTTTATATGAAATGAAGTGTTGCTACTAAAGCCTTCACAATAGTCAACAAATCAATTAGCCTTTATTCAGGACACTCCCTATACCCTACAGCATGCACTGGTCAGTCTTTCCTCCAAACAGGTGTCCAGATAATTCCAGTTCTGCCCTCTCCGCCCCGGTCACACCCGTGGCATCACCGAATTTAAAACTCCAGTCTTTAAAAAGAAGTCAATCTATAATCTAACAGTAATTTAAAGAGGGCTTCACCTGGTGTTAACTCTCAAGGGCACTTTTAAAATTTATAATCTTCATGATGTCAGGTTACACTATGATTGTCTTGCTGGTGCCTTCGGGACAGGCCATATGTCTGTGAA
This sequence comes from Halichoerus grypus, assembly GCF_964656455.1. Lineage (NCBI taxonomy): Eukaryota > Metazoa > Chordata > Mammalia > Carnivora > Phocidae > Halichoerus > Halichoerus grypus. The sequence continues at coordinate 102,426,095 of NC_135712.1, read as the reverse complement.
TGGGGGATAAGCGCTTCCTAGAAGGGAATGGATCTTCTGACTACCATTCTAGAAGTTATCAATCCTGGACAGAAAATAAGAACTCTGGAAGTGGACCTTACATTTATGTCAGAGATTATCTTCCTCCTCTCTCTGGGCAGGTAGTTAGTATTGTCCAAACTCCAGGAGGAAAAGATTCTCTTGACATCTAGAAGCAGATGAAGATTGAGGCAGGTTACCAGCCCCCACAGGGGAGACCCGTAAGGCCAGTCTGGGATGTGTGATACTATTTCTCTTCCATTCACTTCCTAGTCTAGTAACATCTTGTTATGTTTAATCCCGATACCAGCTGTCTTATGAGATGAAGGGGAGAATCTGTCTCACATTGGTTGGAACGACAGAAGGGAGGAGAGTTCCCTCTCATCCTCAGTGAGATCAGAATGGGGTTAGCTGCAGTGCCAGCAGAGGATAGCTGGGCTGAGCAGCATTTCCTGAAAGTCATTTTTGGTAGTGATAGCAGAGCACAGAAAATAAGGAGGCCCCGCCTGCCTTGGGTGTGCTTGAAATGGCCTCTGAGAGCACCTGGAAACCTGAAGAAAAAGCTGAGGGACAGTTAGAAGGAGAATTTTACCTAGCAGTCAGGACAGCGGGTGTTTGAGCTATCAAGTTTAGTCATTAAAAATTAACTTGTTCCAGATAAACTCTTAGTCAAATTGAAATTTTATGCATGTTATTTTTATAGTAGTAAGGAGCTATCCATTTATTCTCCTTTTTTTTAAGAAAGCAACTTGATTAATGGTGAAATACAAAAAGGTTTCCCATTAGAGTGTAGAAAAGATTGGGGCACCTGGGTGGCTCAGTCGTTAAGCGTCTGCCTTCAGCTCAGGTCATGATTCCAGGGTCCTGGGATGGAACCCCACATCAGGCTCCCTGCTCGGCGGGGAGTCTGCTTCTCCCTCTCCCTCTGCTTCTCCACCCTGCTTGTGCTCTAGCATGCCCACACTCTGTCTCTCAAAGAGATAAATAAATTATTTTTTAAGAAAAAAAATATTGTTAACACATTTAACTAATATTGTTTAAGTACTACCCAATTAGAGAAAAGAAAAAAATGTATAAAAAATTGGAAAGGATGAGCCAAAATAATAACTATTTATAAGTGATATAACCACATAACTAAAAGAGAGCCAGGGGTGCCTGGGTGGCTCAGTCGGTTTAGCGTCTGCCTTCGGCTCGGGTCATGGTCCCAGGGCCCTGGGATCAAGCCTCGCATCGGGCTCCCTACTTGGCAAGGACCCTGCTTCTCCCTCTCCCACTCCCCCTGCTTGTGCTCCCTCTCTCACTGTCTCTCTCTCTGTCAAATAAATAAATAAAATCTCAAAAAATAAATAAAAGAGAGCCAATGGAAAACTATTGGAAATAGTTGTTAAATGCAGTAACTAATAACCAGTAACTTTACTATATAAGAACCACAAGTTAGAAAATGTATTGAAAAAATTCCCATTTAAAACAGTACTTGGAGGAATAAAATACCTTGGAATAAAAATAACAAAAAACATGCAGGATGTATATGACTGAATCTTGAGAGAATAAAATGGCTTTTGCTATGTTTAAATTAAAAGTTAAATATTATAAAGATATTCACTTTCTTAAAATTAAATTATTAACTGAATATAATACCAGTAAAAACATCAACAGGATTTTTCTGGTTATTGTTGAAATCACATGTGACAAATAAAGATCTTCATTACAGAATTATTATAGTTTCAATAGCCTTGAAACAATCTGAATGTACGTCAAGATGAGATGGGTTAAATTATGGCCTATTCCCAAAGGATGCCATTATGGTATCCTCCTATTTAAAAAAATAAGGGGGATCTGCAGGCCTGGATATGGAATAATCTTTAAGATATATTATTAATGTAAAGATCAAGTTGCAGAAACACACACACAAATGACATATCTATGTGTATGTATACATATATATACACACATAGAGATACATACAGAGAGATATATTATGATTGCATTTGTGCACGCACGCACACACACACACACTTCAAAGAGCACCCAAGAAACTTTGCCATTGGAGATGTGGAATGGGGAATAGGGTAAAGAAAACTTACCTTTTTCCATATATCTTTTTATACCATTTGGTGTTTTTATTTTGTATATGTCTTAACTTTTCAAGAAAAAAAAATATTTTTAAGTGAAAAATGACTAAGAACATAGACCTAAAAAAGAGCACTTGTTCAATTTAACAGTACCTATTAATATGTAGATGAGCATTCCCATCTACCTAGCTGGTCAACTTCTCCCATATCCTAGAGAAATTGTTGCCCATGTGCATAAGTAAGCATATACAGGGTTAGAAAGACATGGCATTGCGGGGCAGGGGGGCGGCAGCAACTAAAACGTTATCTTTCTCTATAGTGCCTACTATTTAGAGTGTGAATATTTATAATAACAAAAATTGGAAACAGACATCCATCGGCCGGGCAGGGAGATACTTAATAAATTTTGGTACAGCTAAGTATTTTTCAGATGTTAAAAGGAATGCAATAAATGCATACCTTACATAAAGATGTTCATGTTATAATGTTATTAAGTGAAAAATCAAATGATAGAACAATGTATGTAGTAGTAGTAATTTTTTGCATAAGCATGGAAAATGTATGGAAGGAAACATATCAAACCATAAATAATAGATGCCTGAGTAAGACAGTATTTTATTTACTTCCAAGCCAAACCTGCTTCTTCCCATCTCCTTCCATGCTGCCTCCTGAGGGAGTAGCTGTTTCTGATCTGGGCTGTGAATCAGAGGGTTCGCTGATGTAACCTTGGCTCCAACCTGGCCTTTTGCAGCTCCTCACTGGAGTGAAGAGCTCACTTAAAGCCACTAGCAACATTATTCTCTGGTTCCCATTCTGCAGGTCCTCTGTGTATTGGCTCCTGGGGAATTTTGCATGAGAGAAATGATGGGATTAATGTGTTTCTGTGGCTCCACCATAACCTCTAACAGATACCTCCAGGTACTTTTACGGAGGATTTCCCCTTCTCACCTTTTATACTTTTAACATCAGCATTCACGTATTTTTTTTAATTTGTGAAACCAAATAATAAATGTAAGAATACAAAGAAACTATGACATTCCTAAGAATAAACTTAACCTTAAACGTAAACATAAAAATAACACATGTAAAGTGGTATTTACTGACGGTGAGAGGCGTAATGTGCAAAGGGTTTGTGACCGCAGAAGGATTAATGAAAAAAAAATGACCATTGTACTAAACCTAATGTTTAGTTTGTTTTGTTTGGTTGGTTTTTTCTTATACTTGTTTTTAGTTTTCCAAAATGGGTAATATACTATTACATCATATGTATTTAGTTGAAAAGAATATTAAATAAATTAGATCAATTTACATCTTTAACAGATAAATTTTAGTTTGCACTATTAACATTTGATCAGAAAAAAGAATAATTACTTTCTTTGAAACATTTTATTAAGCTTATTAAAATCTTAGTTCATGTATTCATTCATTTTGATTCACATGATTTTCTCTCCCTTTCCTCTCCATCTCCCATGAGAGAAAATCTCTGAAATAATTTTAGGAAAGAAAATATGATATTGGGTCAAAGGCTGTAAAAATATTAATGCCTCCTGATGCAAATTTTCAGTTTGCTTTTTATAACTTCCCTTCTTTGAGTTTGCAATACCTTATAAGATATAAATGCATTAATTTAATACAACCTTCAACAGCTGTCAGCATTTTATATAATTTTTTAATTTATACCAAAGGTTTCTCCTTTATTCATTGAATAAGCTCATCTTCTGAAACATATCTGTTTGTTTATTGATAAACATTTTCAGATTTAGAACCCTTGCTGCTGGAAGCCTTCCCACATAAGGAAAAATTTGGTGAGACACATTTCCTCAATGTTACTATAACATAATGCTTTATCCCAGCCAGGTCCACAAATCACAAAATAATAGGTAAAAATGGACATTGTAAGATAATACTTTGATATACAGTTAATTCAAGGGCAAATGATAATGTAGGTGTACACTGTGTGATGCACGTGGGCCCCACCTCTAGTTCCAGTGAATCATTCAGCTGTCTGAGAGGTTCCTTGGGGATAATGGCACCATCAAGGGAACCTCTTGACACAAGGCCTATAACATCATTTAGAGGACTAGAGAAGGATGGGTGAGTTAAGAGCAATAAGAAGAAAGTCGACATGATATTCTATATAGAAAACCCAAAAGACTCCACCAAAAAAATCGCTAGGACTGATACAGGAATTCAGCAAAGTTGCAAGACATAAAATCAATGCATGGAAGTTAGTTGCATTTCTATACACTAATAATGAAGCATCAGAAAGAGAAATAAACGGATTGATCCCATTTACAATTGCACCAAAACTCGTAAGATACCTAGGAATAAACCTAACCAAAGAGGTAAAGGATCTATACTCTGAAAACTACAGAACACTTATGAAAGAAATTGAGGAAGATGCAAAGAAATGGAAAAACATTCCATGCTCATGGATTGGAAGAATAAATATTGTTAAAATGTCTATGCTACCCAAAGCAATCTATACATTCAGTGCAATCTCTATCAAAATACCATCAGCATTTTTCACAGAGCTGGAACAAACAACCCTAAAATTTGTATGGAACCAGAAAAGACCCCAAATAGCCAAAGGAATGTTGAAAAAGAAAAGCAAAGCTGGTGGCATCACAATTCCGGACTTCAAGCTCTATTACAAAGCTGTCATCATCAAGACAGTATGTCTTGGCACAAAAACAGGCACATAGATCAGTGGAACAGAATAGAGAGCCCAGAAATGGACCCTCAACTCTATGGTCAACTAATCTTTGACAAAGCAGGAAAGAATGTCCAATGCAAAAAAGACAGTCTCTTCAACAAATGGTGCTGGGAAAATTGGACAGCCGCATGCAGAAGAATGAAACCGGACCATTTTCTTACACCACACACAAAAATAGACTCAAAATGAATGAAGGACCTCAATGTGAGACAAAATCCTTGAGGAGAATACAGGCAGCAACCTCTTCGACCTCAGCCTCAGCAACTTCTTCCAAGAAACATTGCCAAAGGCAAGGGAAACAAGGGCAAAAATGAACTAGTGGGACTTCATCAAGATAAAAAGCTTTTGCACAGCAAAGGAAACAGTCAACAAAACCAAAAGACACCGACAGAGTGGGAGAAGATATTTGCAAATGACATATCAGATAAAGGGCTAGTATCCAGAATCTATAAAGAACTTATCAAACTCAACACCCAAAGAACAAATGATCCAATCAAGAAATGGGCAGAAGACATGAACAGACATTTTTCCAAAGAAGACATCCAAATGGCCAACAGACACATGAAAAAGTGCTCAACATCACTCGGCATCAGGGAAATTGAAATCAAAACCTCAATGAGATACCACCTCACACCAGTCAGAATGGCTAAAATTAATAAGTCAGGAAACAACAGATGCTGGCGGGGATGCAGAGAAAGGGGAACCCTCCTACACTGTTGGTGGGAATGCAAGCTGATCCAGCCACTCTGGACAAAAGTACGGAGGTTCCTCAAAAAGTTGAAAATAGAGCTACCATACGATCCAGCAATTGCACTGCTGGGTATTTACCCCAAAGATACAAAGGTAGTGATCTGAAGGGGTATGCGCACCACAATGTTTATAGCAGCAATGTCCACAATAGCCAAACTATGGAAAGAGCCAAGATGTCCATCAACAGATGAACTGATAAAGAAGATGTGGTGTATATATATATATATATATACATACAATGAAATATTATGCAGCCATCAAAAAAATGAAATCTTGCCATTTGCAATGACGTGGATAGAACTAGAGGGTATTATGCTAAGTGAAATAAGTCAATCAGAGAAAGACAATTATCATATGATCTCACTGATATGTGGAATTTGAGAAACAAGACAGAGGATCATAGGGGAAGAGAGGGAAAAATGAAACAAGACGAAACCAGAGAGGGAGACAAACCATAAGAGACTCTTAATCTCAGGAAACAAACTGAAGGTTGCTGGAGTGGAGGGGGTGGGAGGGATGGGGTGGCTGGGTGATGGACTTTGGGGAGGGTATGTGCTATGGTGAGTGCTGTGAATTGTGTAAGACTGATGAGTCACAGACCTATACCCCTGAAACAAATAATATATGTTAATAAAAAAATAAAAAATAAATAAAAATGCAAGAATAAAAAAGTACTAGTGCCAGAATACCTCAATTCAAATGCAAATTTCTTAACTTCTGTGCCTTAGTTTCCTAGTCAATAAAATGGGGATGATGACAGGTCCTACCACATGGGTTTGTCATGATCAAATGAGCTAATCTACATAAAATTCTTAGATCAGAGCCTGGTACATGGGGAGCAATCAATAAGTGTGAGCTATCATTACTGATGTATAAGTGACTTTCAAGCCTTTAAGTCATTTCTTATTTTTATTATTACAGACAGCAGTGCAATGCACATCTTTGTTTATATAATGTTTTGCTTCTCTTTAGTTATTCCCTTAAATTAAGTTCCCTGGAATTAGATTGCTGGATCAAAGAGTTTATCACAATGACTACCTTTTAAAGAAATTCTTTTAACCTCTGCCCTTGAGGAAAATTTGGAAATTTGGTATGGAAAATAAATACTACTTCATATAAAAGAGATGATAAAGCAAAGAAATCATGGATTTATTAGACAATAACAATTTAGTAAAAACCCATTTTATTCATAAAACTATGTAGACATACAACAACCCTGGATTCCATCCAAATGATTTATTTTTTTAACTTATTTTTTTTTTAAGATTTTATTCATTTGACAGAGAAAGAGAGAGAGAGAGAGAGAGCACAGACAGGGGAAGCAGAGGGAGAAGGAGAAGCAGGTTCCCCAGTGAGCAGGGAGCCCAACTCAGGGCTTGATCCCAGGACTCCAGGATCATGACCTGAGCTGAAGGCAGATGCTTAACCAACTGAGCCACCCAGGCACCCCTATTTTTTTATCTTTTTAAAAAATATTTTATTTATATATTTGAGAGAGAGAGAGCATAAGCGGGGGAGGGGGGAGGGGCAGAGAGAGAGGGAGAAGCAGATCCCCACTGAGCACAGAGCTCAACTCCGGGCTGGATCCCAGGACCCTGAGATCATGACTTGAGTCAAAGGCAGACACTTAACTGACTGAGCCACCCAGGCACCCCCATCCAATTGATTTAATTCAGCAAGTATTTCCCAGTCTATTATATGCTTGTTCCATGCTAGGTGTTAAGCAGAGTAGGGAAGAATATGAATGGTCTTTGTCCTTAAAGAATCAAAATCTCTGTAAGAAGGTAAGATGTGAAAATAGTATCAGACTATATAATTAGGTGCCAAATTGAATTTTTAAAAAGATCCCAAATATATGGTACAAATACTAAGTATGAGGCATAGTAGCCAGGCAATAAAGAGACAATATCCAGTTGGCAGTGAAGAAAAAAGTGTATTACCACCCAAGTGATAACTAACTTAAGCTCCACTTTTTCCCACTATTTTATAACTGCTTTTAATCCACCCCAAACCAACAAGACAGACTTGCATTTTGAATATCATCAGCAGAAAATGTTTGCTTTTGCTAAAATACCTTCTCATCTCTGACATTTGAAAGATAAAGCAGCCCTCAAACTTCAGCTGTGGGCTTTAGCCACAGGAGCCCAAGAAGGTCTCTTGGCAGTGGTCATGGCCTTGGTTGAGAACTGTGTGTGTTTATCTGTTTAGGAAGGGCCTCCACCAGCTGAAATAACAAAATCATCTCCACTTCACTCATTGTCAGGGCACACTGCTAATGTGTCTTAATCAAAATCTCCCTCTACAAGATTTACTGCGCTTGAGTCTCCTCTCTTTTGTCTCAAAGTCAGGAGGAAGGGGATCAAGCTGCCCTCCCCTTTGAGATGAGCAGGATCGCTGGCTTCCTGGAAACCAAACCTGAAATAGAGGCAGAAGCCCTTTCATCTAATTGAGAAAGTCTTCCCGGTCACCTTAAACCTTTTCTGTAGGGAGACAAGCCCCATATAAAGGGTTTTCTGGCCTTTGAAAATGGCCTGCCAAACACCATTCTTGTGCCTTACCCAGCTGTTATTAAGCTGCCTACTAGGCACAGATCCCTGAGAACTGACAGGCTGCAGATTTCCCTGGAAGGCTTAAGCCTCTGCAATCATCAAGAGAAGGAGCTGCTTTGCCCAAACAGGCCCCAAAGCAGACAAGGGAAACTGTCTTCCTTATATGGTGAAAAGTGCCCTGTCCCTTTAAGGCCAAGAGACTTGGCTGCAGACGGTCCCTGGGAAGTTTGCCGGCAGCCCCATCCGTGTGTCTGATCCTTGCAGCTGTGCAGGTGAGTTCCCAAACCTTGTTTCCCCAGTTTACCCTCTACAACATCTCTCTTGACAGGGCGGGTTGGAAAAGCTGTTATCTAGGGCTAGAGAATTTCAGGGTCAGCAGGGGTGGTGTTTGGAGAAGTTTGAGTTGAAGGAAAAAACAAGGTTACTAGGGTAACGTGCAGTAATGCAGCGGGGAGGATGCTTCTAACTTCCAGTGGGGAAGAGGCATCAAGGTTACACCGGGCCCTGAGGCATTCCAGAACAGGGCAGGGGAAACAAATTCAGCAGAGGAAGAGGGACAGATTCTAGGTAAAAGCCTGCAGGGTTAAGTTTAAGATCCTGAGCAAGAGAACCGGGTCAACTGCAAGTTTAAACCAAACATAGCTGGGAGGAAATAATGTTTCTGCAAGTGCTAAAGGCTTTGCAGGAGCCGCAGCTACAGGGCTGACTGCAGATGAGAAAGTATATCCGAATGTTGGCAATGTCTACTGGCATAGAAGGCTGCAGCCTTAACCCTTCTTGCAGCTGGCTGTTTAACAGGTAGGGTTGGACTGCACAAAGCACGAGAGGATGGGGGTGCCGGTGCATGTATGGGGGACTGCAGTAGAAGACTAAATAAATGAATAAGATGGTGATTGTGGAAACGCATCTCTGGTATCCCCACAGTACCACCTGCAGAGAAGAGAGATTTTCTAAGCTTGCAAATTCATGTCGTCTGCAAGCAAAGGGCTGGAAGAAGTCTCATTTAAACTGATTACTGCTCTGTTATTTACTAATTCAGCTTCCTGATTCCCACCCCCCTCCCACCCAGCCGCCTAAGATATTGATTTGAAATTAACCAATAGAACTTTTTAACAGCATGTGTCTGTGAAAGGCTGAGATGTATACAGTTGGGGCTGGGATTTTATTGATAGGATAAAAAGAGGTGGGCATGGCATATGAAGAGAAACACTTGATGGTCATTTTACAGTGTATCCCAAAGCCTTTAAACGGAGCCCGTTCATCAGCTAGAGCCGAAAAAGAAGTCCACCCAGGAATTTACAAAGGGAGATGCCAAATTAATAGGGCTTGGGGTTGTCTTCCCTCCTAGTTGAATCTAGGGCCATTCATCACTCGGAGGCCAGTGATTTCTTTACAGTTGTTGTGTGGGGGAGTGAACATAGATGCTGGATTAACATTCCTTACATACTCCATGCCTTTAAAAAATGTTCATTCATCTGAGTATTCACTGATGAATTCTTTTTATTATTAACAAGTCCTCTATCCCTTGTTTTCTGAAGACAGAATGTTCATGAAAAAGGATTGCTTTATCAACAGGGGTTCTTTAGTGCAAGAGTTCCTCTCTTCTCACTTCTGATGGGTGGGCAAAATGGTGATTATCACTTGCTGAATAGCAAGATCTATTGATTCTGAAAAATCACAAGACTCCACTTGGGCCTTACTCCTTCGGAAACGCTGATGTCCTGAGCAAAAAGTTACCGCGTTTGGGTTCACAATTTGGAAGAGAGCAGGGTGCGAGAGTCTAACTTTGCTTCATTTTGTATCAAGCTAAATCCAGAAAGCAGTGTCAAATACACTGCTTTCAAATATCAATGCTACCAAGAAAAACAAAAGCCCATCCCCAAAGCTGGAAAATCTCTCAAAGTAACATACTGTGATCTTTCATAAGCTAAATCAAGGCATGGAAAAGGAAAAACAATGTGGCTTCCTGAACATTTCACACAGTGACCTTCAGTCTCATATTGACTTTACAACTTCAGGCAAGCTTTTTAGTTTATCTGTGCCTCAGTTTTCTCACCATTAAAATTGTGTGTTATTGGGAGGGACTTTCAGTGGAGTGGAGAAATCAGTTACTGGAATTGAACAGATGGGGGTTACATTTTCGGTCCCTTCATTTATTCCATAACCTTAGGCGAGTTACACCACCAGTCTGAGCCTTGGTTTCCTGTTTGTAAAGAGAGTAGATAATTAACAATGTCAAAAGAATTAGAGGAACCTGAACCCAGAAGAGCCTCCATAAATGTGACTTTTTTTTTTCCTTTTTCTATGACTTAGGAAACTATATTGTTCCTTGGGGGAGGAAATGTGTTATGAGAACGGAAACCAGCTCCACAGCACAACTTTAGAACCATAGTTAATTCACCCCCTCTTCCTACCCTCCTACAAAAAAAGATGCCCATCTTCCTAGGAAACCCACTCTAGTTATTAACCAGGTTCATGGGAAGTTCTTCTTAAAGCAAACCCTCTTCCACGAATTTTGTGTTCAGAGATAAGAAGAACAGTTGATTGGTTTCCTTTGGTATAAAAATATTCTGTATGTTTGAAGAACAATACCAAGCCCTCTTAGAATCTCAGCAAAGGTGATCTATCCAAAAGAAAGTTTAAAAGCATTTTTGAAGGACATTTTTTTTGTTATTATGAGGCACCTGTTTCCAGTGTTTCCCTAATAACCAATTGCTATTTTTTAGTAAAATCTCCTAACACATTCACACAGCTGTCATTAAGAACATGGGTAGTGTTAATTTTACAGTTTTCGTTGTTCACTTCAAGCCAAGAACAGTGTGACTTACTGGCAAGAGGGCTGTGTATAACATACTTTTAAAATGAAAACATTCTCTCCAGTAGTTTGGAAAGGTGGTGATCAATTTCAGCAGCAGAAACATTCCATTGGAAGTACAGTGCATACATCAGCTGGGAATTAAGAGCTGTCATTTTAACTAAATTAAGGGAAGTTCGCCCCTATAGCTGATCTTCTAGTTGTAGATTCACTACCACCTCTGTCAGGACACTGGTGTTTAGGATCCACAGTTGGCCATTTAAAGTAGCTGTGGGACCCTGGGCTAGTTCCTTGCTGTGTCTGAGCCTCCGTTCTACATGCTGCGTTACGGAAATGATAATGATACGTATGCACACGATTGTGGGAAAGGCAGGAAAGTTGGCAGTGTAGGTGCTCAATAATTACGTTGGAGCTGAGTGTCTGATAGTCTCTAACAAGATCCTCCTTGTACTTTAATAAGATACTGGCCTTAGATCTTGTCTTTACCCTTTAGAACATTCTGCAAGTGAGAATGTTTCTAAGGATGTGTAAATTAAATTTTTAATGAAAACTTAAGTTTCTAATGAGGTGGAACCGAAGAGAAGTAGGTGATAAGGCAATCTAGATCTTGCTGCAGGGGTTAACTTTGGAAACAGGTTTAACAGGTGTGACCCTGGTGGGTCACACGGGACCTCAGATTGATTATATTCTTTTTTTTTTAAGATTTTATTTATTTATTTGACAGAGAGAGAGACAGCGAGAGAGGGAACGCAAGCAGGGGGAGTGGGAGAGGGAGAAGCAGGCTTCCCGCAGAGCAGGGAGCCTGATGCGAGCGAGGCTCGATCCCAGGACCCTGAGATCATGACCTGAGCCGAAGGCAGCTGCTTAACCGACTGAGCCACCCAGGCGCCCCTGATTATGTTCTTTAAAAAATATTTTTAACTTTCGGCTGCATGGGAAGTACTTGTGTGTCTGGAAGAAGGAGGTGGCATGGGGGAAAGCAAGTGGTCTAGATGCAACAGCTGGAGTTGCATCTCTCAACACACCTCCTCCCACTCCCACCCCCGACCCCCATTCATCCTGAGCTGTCAGATGCTGTTTTTTTCAAGAAATTGCCAAGCTGGGGAAGCTTGAGGAAGTGTCTAGACCAACTTCTTGCCCTCAATCAAAGCTGCATCCAAAATTACCAAAACCAATGGCCACCTGCCTCTGCTCAAGGAAAGAGCCTTTCAAGTTCAGTTCTATTGTCTACCTGCGCTGGGGCTGCCTTTGGGAAGTTACCCCTTTACTAACTTGGTAATACAAGCCCATTTTCTCTTAGCGTGCTCTGCTCTGTCCTGTGTATCATGGCAAGTTGCTGGCCTGCCTGGGGAAAGTTGCCACTGGGGGCGGGGGGTGGTGCTGATAGGGTCACAGCCTCTTTGAGGGGCAGCACTCCTTGATACCTCTCTAACTAATCACCAGGTGAGCAAACATTCTTCTCCCCTGACATCATCACTTCTGTTTTCCCTCCCTGTCCTTCTCTTTATTGCAGTGGTTCCTAAACTAGAGACAGTGTGCCTCAGAATTACCTGGAGAGTTTGTTAGCATACAGAATGTTGGGACCCATCTTCAGAGCTTCTGATTTGTAGGTCTGGGCTGGGGCCTGAACATCTGCAATTTGTAACAAGTTCACAGGTGATCTGGGAACTACTTTGGGAACCACTCCTCTAGTCCAATGCTAAATCTCACTCTAGTGTTTCTAGTGACCTGCACCCCTCCCACCTTCCAAAATTATACCTGCTCCATTCTTGAGAGTGAAATAGAGCCTTCTCCTAACCACAGTTAAATATTACTATTTATTGAATTCTAATTGTAACAAGCACTGTGCTTACACACCTTACATCCATTATTTGTAATTTCCCCCAACAACCCTACAAGTCTGATAACATGAAACGAACAGAAAGAGGGTAAAAAGCCAAGGCCTCATAAGTGACAAAAAACAGATATGGTATTTAAACTCAGATTTATCTGGAAAGATGGGCTCTTTCCGCTATTCCAAGGCTGGCAATAGATGTTTAACTTGTATGTCAACTCTGATACATTGGGAGCAGCTGCCTGGAGCACTGGGTTGAACAGTCCCACGGGGACTGGGTGCTCAGCGGGAGGGAGTTCTGGAATCAGTGAGCCACACACACTGAGGGTGCAGGAGTGGAGGGGGGCAACACGGGGGCCGTGTATTTGCCATTCCTACATTATGCTTCATTCACGGATCAGTTTTGTTAGTTACTAGAATTAGATGAGAGATGAGTATTCAAATTTGTTCCATAGGGAACAATAAAACTTATATTTCCTTTTCTCTCCCCTTCTCTGAAGGTGAATCTAAGTCTTTGAGCCTAGATTTGAGAAGGTATGATAACCTGTAAAATAAAATGAAATGCAACTGTTATATAGATAGTGGTCATCACATGGGCATTTAACTTGAAAGTGGTGGGGACAAGGGAACTATGTTAATTATGGACTTTGTATGTTGTGTGTCTTTTTGTGTGACCTCTCTAATGGATTGCTTTATACTGAATAATCCACTGTGACTTAATAAGGAGGTAATGACATTTCTAGTTTTGTTCCTCCCTCCATCATTCACATTCAGTGTGGGATTTGTTATTTTTAGTATCTCAGTGCTTTATCTGAAAAATGAGTTTGATAATCCTTTTCTGCTTCTTCCTAACATTTATTATGTATGTGATTAAATGACATATAACTTCATGGCATCTATTTTATTCAGTCAATAGATATTTATAAAAATGTATGCCTGGGTGCTGGGATATAGCAGCAAACAAAACAGACTGCTCTCATGGAACTTACATTCTAGAAGGAGGGACAGACAGTAAACAAATAAAGAAGAAAATTGTGTATGGTGGTAAGTGTGCATGGTGAGAGTGTGTGTGTGTGTTGCTGTTTTAGGTGGTGGTCAAGGAAGGCCTTTCTGAAGAAGTAACATTTAAGCTAGGACTTGAAAGTGGAAAAGAGCCAAACATGGATAGTCTGGGAGTGGAACAGTCCAGGCAGAGAGAAGTCTATGCAAAGATCCTGAGGTTGAAGGCAAGCAGGGGCCAGATCAAGTAAGCTAACAGCAGTTTTCAGCTTGGGGTGATTGGACCCTCCCCAACCCTGACTGGAGATATGCAGGTGGTGATTTGGATGCAAAATGCTGGAGTTGAACACAGAGCACAATTGACTTTTAATGGGCAGGGACCAGGGATGCTAACATCTTGCACTGCTTGGGATGGACTCACATGAGACTTGCCGGGCTCATGCTGTGCTGCAGATATTGTTCCTACTGAGAAATCCTGAGAGCCTCTAAGGCCCACATAAGAAGTCTGAATTGTATCCTAACTACATTGGGAAGCTATTGAAGAGTTGTAAGCTTTAAAAAAAAAATGATCTTTTTTTTTCTTTTTTTTCTTTTAGTTTATTATGTTACGTTAATCACCATACATTACATCATTAGTTTTTGATGTAGTGTTCCATGATTCATTGAAAAAAAAATGATCTTTAAAAGATCACTTTGGCTACCGAGTGAAAAGTCAATCCTATAGGGACAAAGGTGAAAGCAGGGATGGTCAGTAGGCAGCTCTTTCAATAGTCCAGACACGATGGCGGCCTGGGCAGGGCTGGAATGGTGGGGTTTGGGGAAGAATTTTCACCTTCAAGAAGACTGCTAGCTAAATGCAAACTCCTGTTTTCCATGACATACCTATGTTATCCTTTTCTTTTTTTGAAAGAGAGATTTTTCAGTTCCAGAATCAGCTGGTTTCCTCTATATTCATTTAAGAGAATCTTTGCAGCACCAAATGACAGTAGACCTTGCTCTTTCAAATGCAAGTCCTCATCCCCTTGCTCTTTAACCTTGGGGATCCGTGTGCATTTCAAGTTGTTCATAGCTCAGAAAGGTAATCTATTTGATTTGGGCTTTTAAAAAGAGATAAAATTACATGTGCTTCTTGAATAACAATATATGATTTCTCTCCCTGAAGGGTCAATAGGAATTAGCCTACCTATATCATTTCACAAAACCAGTGCCTAATCGCGTGAATAACAGGGACCAAGTCTACATTTATTCTGCTGAAAGAGAAACATTAAGTGAATATCAAAATCTCTTGAAGAGATTGCAGGCATTGCAGTCCTAATTTTACTTGAGCAGTAAAGCCTTGCAGATAGTTTTCAGGTGCATCAGCTCCTCCCCCACAAAGGCAGTTCAGCTTCCAGAATTTTAGTGAACCCCCCTCACTGCTATCTTCTCTCTCCTCATCACCATCTCTTCTCACTGCACCCCCACTGCAAATGGCCCCCAGAATGCTCCAGGGTTCATCTCCAGAGGAACCCACCTCTCACGTACTGGGGTGGGCGGGCGGGGTGGGGGGGGAGCATCCTGGCTTCCAGGCTGACCTGAAGGGGCTGGCTGGAGGAGCGAGAGGAGGCAGCTGTCTGGAGGCCTTACCCACACCAGTGAATGGTTTCACTGAGTGTGGAAGTCAGGAGGTGGGTCTTCCCACCAGCATCTTGTGTTCTGAGAACAGAGGAGGGTAGTCGCCAAAGGAACACAGGGGACTGGATGTGGGACCCGTGGAACAATCCGCCACAGCCTCCAGCTGGAGCTGATGAAGCCAAGTACTTCCCGACCACATCCTGCCTGCCAATTTCTAGATGAAAGTGAAGAAGAGAATCAGTGAAGAAGTGGTGAGATAAGAACCACCCCCCAATTAAATCTTTAAACCCATCACCCAATGACGACAAGCCAGGCTCCCAGGAAATAAAATATCAAGTGATCTCACTTGCCTGGAAAAGCCAAGGAGGAGGAAGTTCTGCCTTCATCTCTGGGCACACGTGTCATCCTGCAAGGGGTGGGCCACTTTGCTGCCGGCCCCAGAAGGGGAAACCAGAATCATGTATAAGGAAGGAAAGAGCAAATGGTTTGTGCTAGTAAGTCCTGTCCCAGCTACCAACTAGCCATGCAAATTTGGAGAGGGTCACCTTCTTGAACTTGAGAAATAGGGTTGATCAAAAGTTCTTTCAGACTCTGATGGGCCCTGAGACCGTACTTCATAATTCAGCTCAAGGTCTTCACTGCTTCCCTAAGACCTCTTGCAAACCAAAACCATCCACCTCCCCAAGTCCTATTTCTCTCTCTTCTGAATTAATAACTTTCTTCATGCTGTCCCCATTGGCTCCCTTAACACAACTAGACCATTATCGCTTTTCTTTCTTTCTTTGCACATCTCTGTCCCTCTAGTAGCTCTTAAGCTCCTCTGAAGAGAGTCACTAATGCCATAGTTTTGTTTTTCTTTAGAATCTCCAGTGCTGGGACACCTGGGTGGCTCAGTCAGTTAAATGTCTGCCTTCGGCTCAGGTCATGATCCCAGAGTCCTGGGATCGAGTCCCGCATCGGGCTCCCTGCTCCGCGGGAAGCCTGCTTCTCCCTCTGCCTGCTACCCACCCTGCTTGTGTGCTTTCTCTCTCTCTCTGTCTCTCTCTCTGACAAATAAATAAATAAAATCTTAAAAAAAAAGAATCTCCAGTGCTTAGCACTATACCTGACACTTATTAGATGTTCAATAAATGCTTGCTGTTGAATGAATGGAAAGAGAGGATATAAAAATAGAGAAGAATGAGCCCAAACCAATTCAAAGCTCAAGAGCCAGCTTTTGCTAAAAGCCATATATTTTGCCCATAACATCCTGGACTTAGAGTTAAAAAGAGAAAGAGAGCAAGAGAGAGAAAGAAAGGGAGAGAGAGAGAAGAAAGAGGGAATTTTAGATATTGTAGCAATAATTTGCAGATATCACAGCTTCTAATACCCTGTGTCTCCACTGACTTATACCAGTTTCACAGGATTTTAGAAATACTAGAGTTTTACTTAGACTTTATGGAATGTCTTATATTTATAAAGAGCTAGTATAAAATTGCTAAGTAGGTGGGTAAAGGGGGTCAGTTGTATGGTGGTGGATGGTAAGTGGACTTGGTGATCACTGGGTAGTGTCTACAGATGTCTAATGATAATGCTGCATACCTAAAACTTATAGAACGTTATATCCAATTCTTCCCCAATTAAAAAAAATCCTGAGTAGAAATTTCCAGATGTCTCTCTATAACTTCATGCCTCTTTAAGCTATTCCCAGAAAAAAAAAAACCAGAAAGTTTAAAACTGCCTGCATCTTGTCTTTAAAAGCTTTGATCCTTCACTTATTTAACTTGTAAACTTCATGGCCTCATAATTGCTGAAGAACCTAGGGAGGGCCATGTGGGGTGAAACCCCTTGTGTAGCCAAATTACTAACACAGTTAAGCCTTGCAGGGGTGGTGCTGAGAAGTGAGGGAGTGGGGACTCACAGCAGAGGTGGCCTGGAGTAGGACAAACCTAAGCCTGGTCTAGTTCCAGGAGTTTGGATTTGAGGGGAATTGAGATAGGGCACATTGTCCAAACTTTGGGCAGTGGCCAAATGTTTGATGAGTTCAGCCTAACCAGGGAGGACCATGCACAAGTGCTTCAGCCTCTAGAAAGGGGTCAAGCGGTGCCTGGGTGGTGCAGTCAGTTAAGCCACTGACTCTTGGTTTCCGCTCAGGTCGTGATCTTAGGGTCGTGAGATTGAGCCCAGTATCGGGCTCTGTGCTCAGCATGGCGTCTGCTTAAGACTCTCTCTACCCCTGCCCCCCTGCTCTCTCTCTCTCTCAAATAAATAAATAAGTCTTGAAGGAAGGAAGGAAAGAAGGAAGGAAGGAAGGAAGGAAGGAAGGAAGGGAGAAGGAAAGGCGCCAAAAGGAAAAGGGAAACACAGTTGAATGTGCCTCTTCCTTGAACCAGGCACTGAGGAGAAGATGCTGCCACTGGATCCACCCCAGGGCTGGGGCAAGATGACACTGCCCCCAAAAGTGTGGCATCGATAATGCTGTCCCCAAAGGATACTGAATTCCAAGATACTGTCCACAAGACGAAGAATAACGGACGTCTCCGCTTCATCACAGTGATGGGCCATGTATGGCTCATCCATCCATTTTCCTAAGCCCCGTTTCCAACTTGAGCAACAAGTGTTATGAACTCAGTGATTTTTAATTTTCCTGTCCACTGTGTAAAGAAGCAAGTCCCAGGGCGCCTGGGTGGCTCAGTCATTAAGGGTCTGCCTTCGGCTCAGGTCATGATCCCAGGGTCCTGGGATCGAGCCCCGCATTGGGCTCCCTGCTCTGCGGGAGTCTGCTTCTCCCTTAGCCTGCCGCTCCCCCTTGCTTGTGTTCCCTCTCTCACTGTCTCTCTCTCTGTCAAATAAATAAATAAAATCTTTAAAAAAAAAAAAAGAAGCAAGTCCCTTTGGCCCTTATTAGTGCTGTCCTGGGGGTGGGGTAGAGGACAGTGGTGAGTATTCAACTATAGGTTTAATGACAATACTAAACCTCATTCAAACCAAAAAGAGCAGATTTTTGGTAAGTTCCAGGGGGTCTTATCTAAGGGGCACACCAGGAAAAGCCCCTGGGAAGCAGGGGAGACTGTTGACCACAAGGGCTATTAGAGGTGTCATATCAGGAGCATACGTTTGCTCGTGACTCTGAGCTGCTAGCCAGGGCACGTGATTGCCCCAAGTAGCTAGTGTCAGTTGAAGGCCCCACAGCCACCTGGCCAACAAAATGGATGACGAGGCAGCAATACCATGGGGTAACTTAGCCAAACTCTCAACAATACCTTACAGTTAAACCATAAGGAAAGGCAAGGGATTAAGCTAAATTTTAAGATAGTGTCGTGAAGTGGAAGAGAGAGGCAGAGAGAAAAATGTGATCAAGGTAGGATACCCAGAGGGCTTCAAGGATGCCAAAATGATCTGACTTAAAATGGAGAGGTGGGGAAGGCTGGTGTTCATTTTATCATTATTCTTTAAACTGTGCATATATGTATTTATATCCTGCCTTGTATGTATGATATATTTTAAAGTAAAGAGATAAAGTTAACTCCCTCCAATAAATGGAGACCCAGTGTCTGAAAGAAATTAGGAACTAAAAACAGTTGTCCAAATAAAGCCAATAAGACCTTCAGTGAAAATTTAAAACAGAAACCATAGAACCAGTACAGATGTCAATCTCTCTGTCCCCCCACCACTTCCCCCTCCCCCCTCCCCTCTGCCCCCCCCCTCCCCTTTCTCATCTCTCCTCTCTCCTTCTTTATCTCTCTGCCTTCACTGGTAAAATTTTTGCTGACTGAGAAAAACTATGGGAGTGAGGAGCATTAGAACTTATCTACAAATTACACTGGAAGAAAATAAATCCCCTGTGGCCCCCCCCCCATCCTGCTGGCCAGGGCAGGAGTGATTTAGCACACTTTCTTTTCCAAAGCTGAAAGGTTAAAAATAATGTGTACTCTCTGGAAGCTGTTGTTCTAGCACAAGGTGGCCATTGGACAGAAGCCTGTTTAACATCAGAATGTATTCAGTGGGGCTATGGGACCGCGCTGTGCGGTAAGCAGCTTGCCCTGCCTTCTGCCTGCCTTTCCCTGTGTTGCTGCCCATGCTAGGGCTCTCCGTTATGCTCTGTACACCAGCTCAGTATTCCTTATTTTGCTTCACTCTTTACATGCCTCACATAGCTCATTTTTTTTCTTGAGCCCTAGCTTAGCCAAGTTCCCTATATTTGGTTCCTTTGATCTTTCTGTTAAAATCAATCTCTTCCTCTAATTATTTTCTGTTCCACTTCTTTGAACCCCTTCCAGCTGCCTCCATGTCTCAAGAAGCCAGGTGTTTATTAAGAATCTGGATGAGGTTCAGGCAGAATCAGGTAGATGCAGCTGCTTGCCCCCAGGTCACTTGTTGACTCCTCTTCAAATAGCAGAGATGGTTTTACTAAAGGCACCTGACATTCCAGAGCAGTGAACACCGCCCTGCACGCAGCAGGTGCTCTGTAAGTAATTACAGAATGGGGAAATTGATTGGGATCTCTTTTAAATGGGCTAGGCTATATTCGAACTTACACTTAATTTGCTTCCCCATCCCACCCTCAGCCCAGGTCTCTTTCTGCTTTCAGGTTTTTCTTTCTCTTCTCGTAGTTATTTCATAGCTTATTTCTTCAATGCTTTTACACATTTTCAAATTAAATTTCCTTGTGTTTCCTGCCCATGTATTTAACTTCATAGTTTAATTCATTTCATGAGATTTTGCTAGTAACCTTGTTTACCAAATTAGTGTTATTTTTAAGTTATTCTGTTCTACCCCTTTCCTTAAATAACAGATAATCATTTTCATATTGTCTTATATTTAATTTCTGTTTATTAGGTAGACTTTGCTTCTGTATTTGTTAATTTTCAGTGTTTTTCTAATTAGCCACAGTACAAGATTCATCATATCCTGTGGTTCCAACACAGATTTGGGTGGAGAAAAAAGACCATTGTCTTCAAATAATATGATGTCTGAGATTTGCTTCAAAATAATCTAGGGGGGGTGGGGGGAGTATGGAGGGTTATAGGGGAAATAAGATTGCCATGGATTGATAGTTGCCAGAGCCGGGGGATGGGTACGTGAGGGTTCATTATACTTTTCAATTATGTAAATGTTTGAAGTGTTTCCATAATAAAAATTTATTTTTAAAAGAATCAAAAGAATATAGATAGATACAGAATCCATCCTATGAATTATCTTAGAACTCCAGCTGTCCTTGTCATTGTCATTTATTGGTTCAGCCATCCTTCTAAATTCATTGTGAAGTTTAGCACTTGCTTCTCTTCTTCCTTTCTTTCCAAACTCTCGTTCTCACCTGGGACATTTCCTGGTGCTGGTGTTTGACTTGTTCAATGCCTCACATCTGCGACGGTAATCATCTGCACTTCTACTCTTTGTCAGCAGCCCACTATCCCTTGATTATATTTTAAGTCTTTTCTAAAATGATGCAGATTTCTTGTGTGCTGTCCAGCACTCTAGCTAAGGCTTTCAGGCTATGTTTTGATACAGAATTCACTTTTTCTCAACATCAATCAAAACATAAAACACATATATAATCCAGCCATTTCTGGTTTACAGTCCTTCAGGTCCCTATCAATTTCAAGTTCAAATCCAAGTTTAGTATTTTTCACATCCAGCTCTTGCTTTCCTACCATTTCTAGCCTTTTCTCTACTATTCTCTTGTATATATTCACACTGTCTTTTCTAGTTATACCAAATCTCTTTTATTTGTAGGTAAGAGACCATGCTTTCTTACACCTCCAAACTTTCGACCATACTATTCCCTGAGATTGGAATGTCCTTTCATCAGTTGGCCCCTGGGGAACTTCTGCAACTTTTGTTTGTCCCTCAAAACTCAATTCGAGCATCACTCCTTTGGGAAGGCTTTCCTGAGCTGTCCACATTGAGTTAAATGCTCCCTCCAATATCTTCTTTCATAGCACTCTTTGACCATGCCCACCCACATACTTTGAAACCCAAATGAAATCATGGATATTCTTTGTTTCCTTTTAAACTGTAAACTCTTTGACCTCTTTCAACTCTTTCTCTCTAAAGTCCAACCCAGTCCCTGGCACACAGTAGGTCTTTGAATGAATGAGTAATTGAATGAACAGAAGAATGGATAAATGAGTGCTGTTATCTCCTTAAGGTAGCACCTCCCTCCCCAACAGGTAGGGCTGTAGGTCAAAGCTCTTGGTCCTGGGCAGTCCCTGGGCAGTCTTTGCCTCCTAACTGCCCTTCTTAACCCTCCTGACCCATCTGGTTCTAGCTGTAACCCAATTGTCCCTGTTTCTGCTGAGCCCTTCCTATTTGGTGCTTCTTCCAAGTGACTGTTTCCCAGAGTGTGGTACACAATAATTTATAGGTGATACTCAGACAAGTGTCTTTTGATGGGCTTGTATTTATATTCATGTATGTTTGAGGAGGGGGAAACGAGCACATAAAACCCGTGATATCACAGAGAATATTGCTTAGGATGAAACAAATATGGGTAGTGCCATGGTAATCAACTTTACCTGGACCTCATGGACCAGAGGCAAGGTGCTCAAACATAATCATCAATGTTCCAAACCCTCAGTAACTGAACCCTCGACCAGGCCCATTAGAAGTATGGACAGCCAGGAATAACACCTAGAGGGAGGGATTCCCAAACACTGACTTCCATAGGCACCTCTGTTTTTTATTCAGTGATATACTGAAATGTCACTTCCTGCAGTTGCAGAGTATAGGTACTCTTAAATATGTTATATGTTACAGACGAAATAGTGAAATATCTTTTGAGCTGTCCAACCGTATCCTCATGCAAGTTCAGATTTTTAGTGTGGGTTCATAGAAACTCACAGATTTGTCTCATTGATGTGGATCCTCATCTTTGTCTGAAACCATCAATTAGGATATCTAGCTATTTTGATAAAAAAATGCCATTCCTCTCAATAAGAAAGTTATTTTCAGCCATACATTTTATATGTCAATTTGACTTATTCTAATTTTTGTTTGGCATTTTTACTTTTCATTTTTACAAGTTTAATAATATTGTTTTTATAGAATTTACTATATTTCATCAACCCTAATGTACCATTGATATGTAAAACACATCATTAGTTTATATGCTACTAAAGAACAACAGACATGCTGCTAATTCTAATTGCAAGATGCTACTGATTCTAAGACACATCCCAGTTTCAGAGGTGTTAAAATTATTTTTAAAAGCATGCTTAAAATTGATAAAATGCAGTATATATATGTACACTTCACTTGTATTTTACCAGATAATACTTATATTCCATTTATCATAGTGATAAAAAGTTTCCCTTTGAATGGATTTAAAAATGAATTGATTTAAAGAAAAATACTATGTAAATAGGAGTATAGGTGGAATATAGTGTGACAAAATCCTTGAGGTGGCAGCCTAGTGATTGTGACTTGGCCTGACTGCAGAGAACCAGATACTGCCTTTGGGCCCCACCTGTGAGCTCAGGCCAAACACCCCCTCCCCGCCCCCCCAGCGCTGTGCGCTCCTAAGGGAGAGCCTGTCTCCTCCACGGAGCGTGGGAGAGGGATTTGGGCAATTATGCTTCTGCTCAGGTTGAGGAATGTGGCTATAACTCACTGAAGTCATTTTATGAAAGTGAAAAGAAATTCCTAAGAAATAGACTCATTACAGGTATTGAAATAATCTAGACTTGCCGCTATTTAAATAACAGCGTACTGAGAGGTTTCTATTTTGTTTTGTTTTTAACCAATTCCCCATGAAGGAAGGAAGAGAAAAACAGCATTTTAGCCTCTCTTGCTGAGTAATTTATTTACCAATAATGGCTGACATGAAACCGTTTCAGTGATTATTAAACCCAAGAATGGTCTGCTTTGTTCTTCATAATAAATTTACCAGTTACAATTATGAATAACTTGAAGCAAATTGTATTTCATTGACAAAACACAGAAGTGGCTAATTTCCTACTTCCAGAATGGAAGTGAAGAGAGGGATCATTTTAGATGGAGTTGGGAAAAACTGTTGACGTTCCATTGGAAAAATGCTCTGCTTTCGCACATCATCTCCCTGACTGTTGCGTGGATTTGTGTTCATGGTGCTTTCAGCTCTCACCCTGCATGAGGTCTAGTCCTCAGACTGCTAGGCACTAGGTGAACATTTCCCCACGAGCCACGCAAAACCGTCTGATTTACTTGGTGCTTATTCTTGAAGGTTATTGTGAATCATTAGCCAGAATGCAATAGAGCAGGAGGTCACAAGTCCGTCAGTCGCCACTGCTTGAACAGAGCCTGGTTTTGCAAACCTAATTTTGAAGGTTTTAACGTAGCTGTAATTGAGAAGATAAATTGAACACATATGCATATCCTAAGAAAGGTATTCTTCAGAGTCAGCAAATAGTCACATCATACTAAGCATCAGTGAACCTATTACAGTATAATAAAAAGGAAAGGTCTTATAATAGAAGATTATTTATAGGCTATTAGTTATTAGTGTAATTTTAAAAATATAAGCAGTAACAATTAGCAAAATTGATAGTATTGGAGATGCAGCTATTTCCACTCACTGGTACTAATAATATTAGCAATAATTCTATATAGTACTGTCAATTGAAAGCTAAACCTCTTCCAAGTTCTTTGTTTATCCTTATGGGTGTTTTTATCAGATCATTAATGCATAATTTTATAAGAACCATTTCCTCGTATTCATAAAAGTTACTGACCTCATACATTAAATTTTGAAATTTATTCATAGTTTGGAATACAATTATAAGTGTGATGTAGTCCAGTACCCTTTCTCCAAGCAGACGTAGTGGTCAGAAAGTCAAATATATTTAGGAAGTAGATTCGCCAAGACTTGGTGTCTTAGGTCAGGTTCTCTAGAAGCAGAGCCTGAGAGAGGGGTTTGGATGCAGGTGGTTTATTGAGAGACAAATCTATAAGGAAGTGAGAGAAGCAGGATAGGGAAGAGGGAAATGCCAAGCAGGATGTGGATCAGATGGTATGCTTGGCTTGATGAAGGCAGATGGATAAATTGCACCATAGAGGATAGCTGTGAGCCTTTGTAGCCAGTACTCCCATCAGCTGGGGGGGAGGTGTGGTGGCCAGGAACAGAGACCTGCTAGGGCCACTAACAGCACTAAGTACATTTGATGCTGGAGGGGGAGGGGTTGGGGAGAGGGGAACAAGGATGGCCCCCAGGTTTGTGGCGTAGTGAATAGAATGTGAATAGAACAAGTGAATAGATTCTTATATGTAGCAACAACAGTCCCCTCATAATACCAACAATCTAAGATTGCAGAAGAAATATGAAAGGATTCTCGGGGCGCCTGGGTGGTGGCTCAGTCATTAAGCGTCTGCCTTCGGCTCAGGTCATGATCCCAGGGTCCTTGGATCGAGCCCCGCATCGGGCTCCCTGCTCCGCGGGAAGCCTGCTTCTCCCTCTCCCACTCCCCCTGCTTGTGTTCCCTCTCTCGCTGTGCCTCTCTGTGTCAAACAAATAAATAAAATCTTAAAAAAAAAAAAAAAGAAATATGAAAGGATTCTCGTTTTACAAATAAATAAATTTTCCTTTAGCTTTGACTTTCTAGGTGAAAATACCAATTTCTTGGCATATTTACATAGGATCAATTTTCTGCTAAAGATATGTAAACTTTAAAAAAAAGCGTTTTTTTTAGACCTTTTCCACTTATTCTGCTTCGTGTTGAAAATGAACCCAAACTGGTTCTAGTACTCTAGTAATTGAAGATTCACCTAGCTATAGTCCCAATATTATGTTAGCTTTTAATGAAAAAGTATTATGCATTGTTCTTGTGCATTCATCCTTCAGTCCAGAAGTCAGCAAACTATGGCTTGTGGGCCAAATCCAGCCTACAGCCTACTCTTAAATGGCCTGAGAGCTCATTTTTAAAGGGTTGATTAAAAAAATGCAGCAGACTATATGACCCACAAAGCCAAAAATATTTACTATTTAGCCCTTTACAGAAAAGTTTGCTGACCCCTGTTCCAGTCCATTAAAACCCCAAACCTTTTTTCAAAAGTGTGCTGACCCAATCTATATTTTGAAATAAAATCTGACATTCAAAAACTTCAAACTAGTAAGTGATTTATGGAACCAGAAAATTATTTGTTTTATAAAAGGACTCATCACAGAATTTATACAAATAAATTTTAGCTCATCTGAACAGTTTTTTTTTTATTTTTATTATTTTTTTAATATTTTATTTATTTGACAGAGAGAGACACAGCGAGAGAGGGAACACAAGCAGGGGGAGTGGGAGAGGGAGAAGCAGGCCTCCCGCCGAGCGGGGAGCCTGATGTGGGGCTCGACCCCAGGACCCTGAGACCATGACCTGAGCTGAAGGCAGACGCTTAACGACTGAGCCACCCAGGCACCCCTGAACAATTTTTTTAAAAAAAGATTTATTTATTTGTTTTGGGGGGGTTGAAGGGCGGAGGGGGAGGGAGAGAGAAACTCAAGCAGACTCCCAGCTGAGCGCGGTGTCCCACACCCCCGCTAGATCTCATGAACCTGAGATCATACCCTGAGCTGAAACCAAGAGTTGGAGGCTTAACTGACTGCGCCACCCAGGTGCCCCTGAACAATTGTTTTTAATGGAATTCTTCAGCAAATTCAGAACCATTCCTTTTAAGTAAAATAAATATGCATAATTTTCTTTGTTTCATAAAAATATTCTACCCATTTTGTGACTATTGTAAAAAAACTGAAAAATCCAAATAGATACAAAGGTAAAAAATCACCTGCAATATTACCGTCTATCATTAACCGCTGTTAACATGTGGCTACATCTTTTTCTAGGCATATAAACATTTAATTTTTCAAAACGTGGGTCACGTTGTATGTATGATAGTGTATCCTCTTTTATTCATTTAATGTTATAATTTTCAAAAGCGTCTTGTTTGACTGCATTTATTCCACAGAATGAATATGTCACAATTTATTTAAACATCTCACCATTTTTTGACATTTCGGTTGAAGCTAATTTTTCACTATTGTAAATGCCACAATGAGCGTCTTTATGCATAAATCTAGATCCTCATCTCTGTGTCCTTAGGCTAGATTTTTGAAAGAGTAACTATTGTCTCCTCCCCCCATTCTGTTCCTTGTCTTTCTTACAAACTGGTTCTTCTTCTAGCTCTGTAAGTGATGGAGTTCCTCGGGGCTAGAAACTTGGCCTTCTCTTCTTACTCTCTGTCTCTGCAGAAGATATCACCTACACCCAAGCGTTCAGATACACACTCTCCCATATTTATATCTCCAGCCCCAGATCTCTCTTCTAAGCTCCAGACGCACATATCCAGGTATCTACTTGTCATCTCCACTTGTATGTCTTATACCATCCCAGATAGAAAATGTCTAGAAAGGATTCAGTATCTTCCCTCCCTCTGCTCCCTACCAAACCCCCTTCCTTATTGCCCATTTCTGTAAAGAGACATCACCTTTCCACTCAATTGCTTATGATACGAAGCTGGAAACCATCAGTGACATCTTTGTCTCCCTCACCACCCCCATCTATTCAGTCACCAGGTCTTGTTAATTCTCTCATCTAAATATAGCTTTAATATTTCTATTTCTCTCCATCTCCGCCACCCCCACCTAAGCCATATTTATCTCCTCCCTGGACTACACATTTGCTTCCTACTTGGTCTCTCTGCATCCACTCTAGTCCTGCTCTGTCCTTCTATCCCTTTCTTAATTCTCTGTCAAGGAGAACATTTCTAAAAATGTCAGTCTGGGGGCGCCTGGGTGGCTTAGTCGTTAAGCGTCTGCCTTCGGCTCAGGTCATGATCCCAGGGTCCTGGGATCGAGCCCTGCATCAGGCTCCCTGCTCCGCGGGAAGCCTGCTTCTCCCTCTCCCACTCCCCCTGCTTGTGTTCCCTCTCTCGCTGTGTCTCTCTCTGTCAAATAAATAAATAAAATCTTTTTAAAAAATAAATAAAAATGTCAGCCTGCTTTTACAAACCTTAAGTGGTTGTTGGGATAAAGATCTTAATGGCAACCCTTTTCTTGCCACTTTTCCCCTTACTCTCTTGCTCCAACCTAGTGGTTTCCTTGCAGCTACTCGATGGAGGCAAGCTTCTTCCAGCCTCAAAAGCTTTGTTTAAGAGGTTTCTTCTGCCTTGAACACCCTCCCTCTTCCGCTGACCGGACCTTTTTCTGATGGCATCCCCAACACACATACTACCTACATGCTCTCTCAGCATTGTATGAGTCTACTTTTGGGGTACTTATGACAAATTGTAATCTAAATTGTTGTGTATCTTTTTTCTCCTGTAATGTCTGTTTCTCCACTAGACTGATGTTTCCTTTTGGGCAAATAGCATTCCTGTCTTTTCACCATAATATCTCCCACATGTAGTAGGTGCTCAATAAACACTTGTTGCGTGATTAACGGGTTATGGGGTATAAACTTTAGGAAGACATTTATCAAAGAGTATTTCAAATAGTATTCCAGAAAGTTTGTATCAACCAATTTATAAGCTCACCAATAGTATATGACTGTTTCTTTGATCACACTCATTCTGACACTGAGTATTATAGTTTTAAATAATTTTAAAATATTTTATAGGCAAAATCTTACCTCATTATTATTGAAATTGCATTTCTTTACTAGTGAAGTTGGACATTTTTCACATTCCCCCTTACCTTGAGTGATCATATAATTTATCATGTAAACTGGGACACTTTTGAGAGTGAAGAAAGGTGCTGTTCATAATTATGCCAGGACAACAGGTATAAAGCAGGACCATCCTATACAAGCCAAGATGGATGGTTTCCCTCTTTGATTTTCATGTAGCCTTAGAATTCTGGGCATCTAGAGCTGAGAGCAGAGGTCCAAGTGGTGATCCAGGGATAAATTAAAGATAACAATAGGTTTTGTTCCAAATTTTAATATGGATACCTTTGTGCTGTGCCGTCCCGTGACTCAGTGACTTAGTCTGGAACTCCCTGTCACCCATGCTGCCTACTTCCCTCATTTACCTCAGCTGCCTAACCCTTGAGACGTCTGACAATTTCATCCAGCTCTCCTTTCATGAGAAGGCCTGTGGCCTAAAGAGCTGCAAAGACTGCCTTGGCCATAAATGCAGAGCTAGTCTGAAGCAGAGCAAGACTCTGGGAAGAATTCCCTCCTGTTCCACCAAGCCACCTCCTTCTTCACGTTCAGATGCATTCCTCCTGCTCTCTCGGCACTGACGATGCCAGCAGTTATTTTCTGCTTTGGTAACACTTCCAAAGTTATGTCGAGAAGTGACCAGAACAGAGTTTTTACTTCTGAGAGCATCCTGTGAGGATGTTCCTCTTTGACAAGCCTCGCATATCAAAGCACAAGGCACACGCAGTTTCGGAGGCGGTTCAGCTCGTCCTGGGATCACGTGCCCATGGTTTCAGTATTGTAATGCTTCCCTGAGCTCATGCAATGAGTCTACAAACTTTCCTAGCTTTTCCTAAATGTCCTTTTATGTAATGTATGCCCTTCAGTGAAGCTCAAAAAGTAAATTCAGAGTTGCTTACAGACATGCATTTTCAAGAATTGCCAGGAACTTAAGGAAAGTAGAATATGATGACAGAGAACTTCTGGAAAAAGAAAGACGAGAGTTTAAATAAGTTGAATTTTTGTCAATGCCATCCAATCTGAGGTATGGCTTCATTAGGAAAAGAAGAGCAGCCTTCCTCTTCCAATCTCATCAACAGGGAACAAATTTCCTTCCAGTGGTATTACCAACAGAGCCTCTGTGTACTGTTGTGCAGATTGTGCACTGCATAACCCTAGGGGGTGCCATTTACATCGCCACCTGGGCAAAAGGTGCCAAATGGTTCCTCCCAGCAGGCACCTGTGGTGCAGATCAAATCCTCCTAGTACCACTGGACAGGGCACAATCTGTGTGGCCGTATGTTGAGGCCCTGAATGACACCTCTGTGGGACTTTTCCCTGATAAAGAAAGACGCCGTCCCATGCTGAAGTTAGAGCTGCCTTATTCACCAATGCCTATAGACTTTTTAGAGTAATGTTCATTTCATACATTCACCTAGTTTTTATAAGCACTATAGCATCTGTCAAGCCAAGTGTCCTGGTTTCACGTTTAGAAAATAGGTCATTGGAGCTATCTTTTAAGGTCTGAGTTGCCTAGATTTTGCCATTTCACTTTTATTGAGGAAAATGCAGGAAAGAAATGCACTCTCATGGTTTTCTAGAGAATCAAAACATTTAAGATGTTAATGAATTTTTTAAGGGATGTTTTCCATTAAGATAAAGCTCTGCAAATGAAAGAAAGAAAAAAATTGGATATAGGCTCCATCTCCAAAATATCTACACATACAGACTAAAAGTTAAGGTGGGCTCTACAGGAGAAATACCACGCATGCAACCCGCCTAATGGAGATGTAGACGTTGGTTTTGAATTAGTGGAGGAACCAACTTCTTATGTCCCAACAGGGAAGGGGAGGAGACCATTGAGAGATACTTTTATACCATATTTCCCATAGTGTCTAGGATGAAATCCAAAGGGTCTTTAAGCTGGAAGAAGCCTATTAATTCATTAACTTATTCATTTGTTCAATTAATTCTTACTATTTGCTTAACGCCGTGATCATGCCACCTAGCCCCGTCATAAGGAAACTGAGGTCACAAAGTTGGTTAGAGACCGGGCTGGAAACTAAGCCCAGATGTTCTATATCCAGGACACTTGGCCCCATGGTGCTGTTAAACATTCCCATGTAGTTAAATTCAGGTGGTGAAATGGGAGAGCATCTGTGTACTGCATGTGACTTGCATGTAATTCATGTAATAAAGATGAAATAGGAACCTCTTTGCCAGCTATTTCTTTATTACTCTAAATGCCACAACTGAGAGAAGGTTCAACGTGAGGGGCAATCATTTCCGAATTAGTCTGGGAATTTTGCAAATAAACCTTTTTCCCAGCTCCTTATGATTTAAATATTTCAATCATGTCTTTTCTCACATGTCGCCCTGACAGATTAAATCCTATAAATAGCACTGGCCTCTGAGAAACATGCTCTCATCCCTACCCTTTGAGTATTATTCCAGTTTTCTGTTCACGACAAAACTGAAAATCCCAATCTCATGATGGCTACCTTCTGGAAGGATTTGTTTTGGGGGGGAACTTGAAGCATGTAGCTCATAATGATGTGGAATTTCCTTTCCTGAGGTGTCTATACTCTGACTTTACAGTTAAGGCTCCCGACTTGCTGAATATCAGTGCCGAACTTGTTGACAGTTGAGGAGGTGGGGCGCATGTGAGCAGAGGAGAACAGCGGCTCTTGCCAGCTTCCTTCTTCTCTGCACAGACATAAATACTGCCCAAGGAGCCTCTGCAGGGAGGAGACTGAGGACTCCTTCGAAGTTGCTGGAAGGAGACGCTTTCTGGCGTTTTGCTTGGTAAATTTATCCATATGCATGCAGGCCAAAGAGCACGGAGGCTTTCGCTGAGTGACGAAGAGCCAAGATTCTGAAGCCAAGCTACCTGGGTCCAAATCCTGGCTACGCTGCCCAGCTTTCCTGCTTTTTTGACATTAGGCAACTTACTTAACCTCACTATCTTCAGCATCCATACCTATAAATGGAGATACTAGTTTCTTCGTAAGAGTTTTGGAGAATTAAATGAATTCAATGTTATTAGTAATAATTCCAGCAACAAATACCGATGAAGCTTCTATTCCATTCCAGTTACCGTAAACAAAATAGAAATAGCTCCTCCCTTCACGGAATTTAGAGTATTTGTTCACGGTAGGAGCCCTGATCCATTCAAGGGATAAAACGTCAATGTGACGTGTGGGCAGAATTTGTTTTTAATGAATTAGGATAGGATTTTAAAACCCAAAATAAGGGTTTTATGAAACTTTTAAGTATTTTTATATGTATGTGTGGCCTGGGTCTTGACATAAAATGGTTTTCTTGAGTCTAGTAGAGAAGATAAGCAATTAACAGCAACCTCAGCGTGTGTGATAAGTGCAGTGAGTATCTCAGGAGCATGGGAAAGATACCCGATCCCTTTTGGGGGGCATAGAGAATCAGGAAGCCTTCCAGGAGGAAGTGACATTTAAGCCTAGACTGAAAGGATAACTAGAAATTTGCGAGAAGAAGGTGGGGGGAGGTTGGGCAGGAAGCAGTTCCTTTAAGAGCAATGAGGAGCTAAGGGGGCTTTGAGAAAGCCAGGAGAGACTTGCTCAGATTTGCATTTCAGAAAGGCAGTCTGTTGGCATGCAGACAATGCGCATAGGTAGTAGGAAGACTGTTCAGTCATTTCAGGACAGAGTAGTGTAGACTAGGGTGGGAGCAGTGGGTATTCAAGAGGGACTGGTGATTTTTGGCAGAAGGTGCTGGTCTGTGATGACACCCACTTGACTCACATCTCTGATGTCTAATGTACAAAGACTGCAGGGGACAAATCTAAGTCTGTAAGCCCCAAGCTTCTCACCTGAGGAAACGGTCCTATAAACAGGAAGACAGGACCTTTCAATCACTTTCCAAATCATCTCTCCATCCTGCTGGACATATCTGTAGACTGTTGCCGGCCTAAGAATTGGCAGGGCTTCCTGTTCCAAAATGGGACAGTTCTTGGCAGGAGATGGAAAGCTGGAAACAGAATGGAAACTGGGCTAGCCAGGCACCTTGCATGAAGAGAAAAGAAAAAAGGAAACCTGGTACTTTCCCATCTGATCCAGAATATCTGGTCAGAAAAATAATTTAAAAAGACAGATAATTCAAAGAGGTTTCTATTTGGCTTTGAAATGCCATGCAGTTTTGGCAATGGATTTACCTTGCCAAATGTTTTTCTAAGGCCTTATTTTGCATACCCTGAACACAGACCATCTGGGCAGCAGGGGGATGAGTTGGAGCCCAAAAGGGAATCTGGGTGGGTGGCTAACGAGGTCCTAATGTTTAAAAATTGGGACTGAGACCACAGCTCTTCTTCATCACCCAGTTGATCAATACTTGTCTATCTGTGTCCTGCCACAGAGCAGGGAGCTCTTCCTGACCTAAACCTTGCCAAATCACATGGTGATTTGAAAAGCAGCTATCTAATTCCCAGCACGCAATGTTTCCTACCCACATCTCTGAACACTCTCAAAGTCACCTCCATCCCACAGGGGGGCAGCCAACTGACCCAGTGCTTCACAGCAACCTCAAAATCGAACCATATTTGGAGCACAAGGCACACTATTTACAGATGTTACCATAAAAGACATTTTAAATTATAATCAGTCCTGTTTTACAGAAGAGCTGTAAAGGGGCCAGACCAGAGGCCCCTTTTCCTGTATTCATAAGATTGCTGCTTCCAGACAAGTTAAAAGATTAGTTTATCTTCCCTGGCTCAGGCCTACCTAGGACAGGAAAGAGTCACACTTCACTGAAGTTACTTAAACAAAGGGTTTCTGCACCCAGTCCCAATTAGGACCTAGAAGAAATGTCAGGGTGGCAGCCACTCCCTACTAAAGAATTCCAAGCATTCCCCTGTTCCTCCATCTGGAGGGTGCAACGCCAGGGTAGTGGCCTGGTCCAGGCTTGAATTCACTGGGAATAATTAGTAACAGCCCAAATCTGGAAGTTCAAGGAAACTGGTTCTCCCAATCTTTTGTAAAATTAAGTGCTGGGGTTTTTTTCTTTTTCTTTTTCGAAAATTTTCAGCTTTATTGAGGTATAATTGACATATAAAATTGTAAATATTTAAAGTGTGTGCCGTAGTTATTTGATACAAGCATACAGTGTGAAAGGATCCCCCCCCATCTAGTTAACACATCCATCACCTCACAGTTTTGTGCCTGTGAGAACATTTAAGTTCTAAGTGTTTTTCATAAGCACCAGAGAAGAGGGCATTTCTTAGTTTCCCAGTTCTTACAAGTCAGAATTGGTTGGTTCACAGGAAATTCTTAATCCTGAAAAGGTGTTCTATGACCCATCTATGCTTTTCAAATGTTGGTATCTTTCACTTTACGGAACCTTGTTCCTAATTAGATGAGCTACCAAACTCAGGGAACCAGTGTGTATTCTGAAAAAGCCAGCATATGTTTCTTTGACTCGGTTTCCAGAAAAATTTTAGGGCGCAGAGCCAGTGCACGTGCCCGGAGCAGGTCACCTGATATCCACGTCTTCCCCTCCTTTAATGTCTCCTTGATTGGAGGTGGCCAAAGGGGACTTTAGAGGGCTCGCCTGAACCTTTAGAACAGATTCTCCTCCAAAATTCCAGGTATCAGTCCCATCTTACACTTAACCCCTCCATTCCCCATACACACACCTCTCTGAGGTCATCCTCAGCGTGCGGCCGGGAGGGGGAAGGAAGCGTGAGCTAAAGCAACAGGTTCCGCCCACAGCCTGAACTTGGAAGGGGAGCCAGCAAGGTGACTGGAGCTGGGCGGTGGAGGGAGAGGAAGTGGCCGAGGAAGGTGGAAGGGAAATGATGGTGCATGACCACTGAGCACACGTCACTTCGGGCTCCCA
The DNA here is from genome assembly GCF_964656455.1 of Halichoerus grypus. Lineage (NCBI taxonomy): Eukaryota > Metazoa > Chordata > Mammalia > Carnivora > Phocidae > Halichoerus > Halichoerus grypus. Next base: position 102,392,282 of record NC_135712.1, on the reverse strand, counting down.
CATGGGCTAGTGTCTGTGCGCGCGTGGGGGGGGGCGAGGTCCTTCACCCGATCACTCGGGGACTTCCGCGTGGGCTAGGATGCGCCGCGCCCGGGCTTTGGGGCACCAGGAGGCTTACGCAGGATAAGGAGCCCCGAAAAGAGGGTTTGAGACGCGCCCAGAAAATATTAGTGCGTCTGGGGGTTAAAATCCACCACCCTCCCCAGGGTGCCGCCCCTGTTAACTGGCCGGGTCTGCATGCCTAACGCCCAGTGCCCCCTTCCCTCGGCCTTTTCCCGACCTTTCCAACCCCATCCCCGCCTGGCCTCCCGCCCCAGCCTGCTGCCGCGAAAACCGGGAGAGCGGACTACGCCGCGCCCGGCAGCCTCTGGGCATGCTCGGTGGCGGGACCGGCTCCGCCGCCGGGAGGGCGCGTCCTCCCTCCCCCAGGGCGGCGGCGGCAGCGCCTGCAGCTACTGCCGCCGCGCCCCGGCCCCGCACACCTTTGGGGGCGGCGAGAGCCACCCTCTCCGGCGCAAGCTGAGAGCGGCCCCCCCCCCACCCCGAGGCTTCCGGCGAGCCGAGGAGGGGCGGGTCAGGGAGGCGCGGAGGCGGGAGTGAGACCTCCGAGCAGCCTGCGGTTCCTTAGAAAGTAAAGCTCAGCTAGCGATCAGAGCCCGGCTCCCCGCCGCCGGCGGGGGCGGGGCGAGGCGGGGCCGGGGCGGGGGGTGGTCTCGGCGCCCGGAACGGTGTGCGAATTCAGTAGCGCCCACCCTCTTCTCGGTCCCGCCCCCAGGGAATTATAATTCTCTGGGAAAGTGGTGCTCGGAGAATCCTTGGGGCGGGGTGCAGGGGCGCGCCCGGCGCAAAATGGTTACAACAAAGTCCATGCGAGCCCCGGGGCCCCTCTTATGGAAAGTGTCCGCGCTGATGGCTGGGCACCCCCTTTGCTAATTTGAGGGTTAGTTACTGGGAGGAGTATGGTGAGAGGGGTCGGCTAAGGGAAGCCTCAGGCTGGTGCCGGCTTCGGTTCCCAAGCCTCCTTGGGGGGCGCACCTCAGGCCAGGCGGGCGCGGGGCACTGGGCCGGGGTGCTCGCGGCGGGCGGCGGGCGGCCGGAGCAGGCTCGGCCCGGCAGCTCACTCTCTGCCTCCTCCCCCCCCCCCCCCCAGGATTACCGAGAGGATGGGATGGATCTAGGCAGTGACGCCGGCAGCAGCAGCAGCAGCAGCAGCCGCGCCAGTTCGCAGTCCAACTCCACCAAAGTGACCCCTTGCTCCGAGTGCAAATCCTCGTCGTCGCCGGGGGGCAGCCTGGACTTGGTGTCTGCCCTGGAGGACTATGAGGAGCCCTTCCCGGTCTACCAAAAGAAGGTGATTGATGAGTGGGCGCCGGAGGAGGACGGGGAGGAGGAGGAAGAGGAAGACGAGCGCGACGAGCGGGGGTACCGGGATGACCGCTGTCCGGCCCGGGAGCCGGGGGACGTGAGCGCCAGGACCCGCGGCGGCGGCGGCAGGGGCAAGGGCGCCACCACTGTCATGCCGCCTCCTGTGCCCAACGGCAACCTCCACCCGCACGACCCCCAGGACCTCAGGCACAATGGCAACGTGGTGGTGGTGGCCGGCCGGCCCAGCGGTTCTCGGGGCCCCCGCCGGGCGGTGCAGAAGCCCCAGCCGGCGCGGGGCCGACGTGGCGGCCGGGGCCCGGCGGCTGGGGTCCTCTGCCTTCAGCCCACCGACGGTGGGACGTGCGTCCCGGAGGAGCCCCCGGTGCCCCCTATGGACTGGGAGGCACTGGAGAAGCATCTGGCTGGACTGCAGTTCCGGGAGCAGGAGGTGCGGAACCAGGGCCAAGCGAGGACCAACTCCACCTCCGTAAGTTGGCCGGGGTGCGTGCCCACGCGCGCACACACGCGTACACACCCCGCGCACCGCCCTCACGCACCCTCCTGGCGCTCCCACCCGCCTCCGGCCCCATTCATCCTTCCCCGAGGGAGGGGGCCGGGCCTAAGAGCCTGCCTTCTGCTCCCCTGGGGTACGGTTGCTCAGTCTGGGAGCTGTCTGGGTTTGCCTGATGGGCGGAGAGGAGGGAGTGGCAGCCAGAGGGCAGCGGAAAGTCGGGTTAGTGGAACCGGCGACTCATTTTAATGGAATTACTTATGGAGACGAGGTTGTGAGTCACTTGCCTGAAAATAAATCCGGGGAGATCTTGGCACCGAGGCCAGTGCCCTGCGGGTGATATTTCAAGTCGTAATAGTTGTGGCTTTGTCGACCGTGGTGGGTCTCCCTTCGTTACCAGTGATGTCTCGCCTATATATAGGCTGTCCCCGTGCCCACGCTCACAGTCGCCTGCCCACACCTCCGGTATGGCAGCAGGGTTTGTCACATCTCGCGTTTAAGAGGATGCTCCTGAATTTGAATGGGTGGCCGCCCTCCTCTAAGACTTCGTTCCTTTCTGAAACCTGACCTATTGTTGACCTGGGGAATGGGGTGAATTGACCTGCTAGGGTGAGGGAGTGGTTGTTGCCTCTGTTGCCTCAGCCTCTCTGGTGAATCCCTCCTTGTTTTGAAAAGGAGCCACTTGCAGTTCCTTACCGGAGGCTACTGCCTCAGTTCAGGAAATCCAGAGAGGAAGGGGTGCTGAAGTGGAACCGAGAGAGGGAGAGGAGGAGGGCTCCATCTATAATAAGAAGCTCTGGCAGGTTTGCACTTGTCTCATCTTTCTTGCCCCTGAGAGGAGAGCAAATAAATGACTTAAAAGAAAAACATCATGAATGTAGCTCCGCTGTTTATCACTGTTGTGAGATAAAGCAACAGTTGTAATTTGAAATCGTTAATGATGCCCCTAAATGGGGCTGAAGGGCCCCCAGCTTCACTGTGCTGCTTTCTGTGTGTAGCAGCGGTACGGCAGTGCAGGAGAATGCTTGCTTGCAGGTGTAATTTTTCGGCTCCAGGGCCCTGGGGCTACTGGAAATTGGGTGCATGCACTTCTGACTTCAGGGGTGAGGACAGTAACTGCGACTCACGGGGAAATTGGCACGGTTTCTATCAGACAGAGCTCTTGGCTGACTGAGCCCACTGGTTAGTGTCCCTTGAGAGACTACCTATTAAATTAACACACTCATTTTAATCCCAGCTGTTTACCATGGCCACTAGCAGATGTGGACTCTTTCCATTACAGCTACTCCTCTCTCTTTTACCTTGCAATGGAAAACATCCCTTTCCCACTTAGTGCTTGAGAAAAATACCTGATTAAGCTCCCTGGACTTAAACAATGACTTGAAGATAAACACATTTCATTTACTACTGCATGACATTTTTACATTCCAGGAGAACATAATGATTGCTGTACACATAAAGTTAGGATTTGATGATGACAGTGAGCTCCATTATTTAAAAGTTATGAAACAAAATGTTACTGAGCACCTGTGTGTTATGTGCTAAATGCAAGGTCTGATTCTCAGTGTTGCAGTTACGTATCTGTCCATGTGAGACTGGAATTATGGTGAGGAGAGGTAAGGGTGCAGACTGACTCCCCTCTAGGAACTTAAAATTTAATAAATTACTTAACAGCATCCCTTCCCCCAACACACACACACCCACAGCCTCGTTGTTATTGTGAAGACTTTATGAGTCTTTCCTTCTTGGGCAATCTTTGAAACTAAAGGTGTCGCCTCACCTGTTGAACAATTTGCATATGTTGGCTCCCCACCCTCCACCCCAGTCCCTCTGAAAATGTCCCCTCTGGGAATTTCCTCCACAAGTTACACAGAGAAATTTGGAACCCATTTCTTTAAAGCAAGTATGTGTACAGAAAAAGGGGAGGGGAGAGCCTTTGAGGTTGTTTAATCAATTTTACCATTTTTTGGTTTGTTAATAACAAAATTACTAGCCAGTGTCGGTTTAGAATAGTGTTTTTCATACTGTAAGTTACTGATGAAATCATCTTAGCATTTAAAAAAGAAATGAAATAAAATAGAATATACTACCGTCCATTGCGGGTAGTTACAGTAAGCTTGGTTTTAAAAACTTTTGGTTTTATACACTGGGTCATGATGTAAAACTTATTTCTCACTGTGGGTTGTTATCATGAAATTTGAAAAACACTGATTTAAATCCTGTTTACTCCTGCCCAGAATAAGTGGGAGAATTTATAACTATGAGGACAGAAACTTGAGAATAACAAAGGAGTCCTGTAGAAGAGAAATCCTATCTAGAGGAAGTTGTTCAAGTCAAATACTTCTGCTCCTCCTTAAAAAGTTGTGTACATGGGGCACCTGAGTGGCTCAGTCGGTTAAGAGTCTGCCTTCGGCTCAGGCTCAGGTCATGATCCCAGGGTCCTGGGATGGAGGCCCACATCCAGCTCCCTGCTCAGCGGGGAGTCTGCTTCTCCCTCTCCCTCTGCCACTCAGCTCCCTCTGTTTGTGTGCCCTCTCTCTCTCTTTCTCTCTCTGTCAAATAAATACATAATCTTAAAAAAAGTAAAAATAAAAATAAAAGTGTATATAAATGGAATTAATACAGAGTACTGGGAGGAAGGATATAAAATGAAAAAGAGGGGTATTGTCTCCTTTACCTATGAAGAGAACCAAATAAGCTTTGCCCACCTGAAGGAAAACCCCCAGTAGGGTTGCCTCTATTGTGAATCAAGTGGCTGATTGCTTTCCATCATTCGAGACTACTCACCTCTCACAGCCCTGACCACCTTCCCCAAAGTAAAGTAAGGCACCCTGGTGTATTTTCTTAGTGCTTACCGCTACCTGACATTATCTTGTTTGGTTCCCCTTCATTTTTGGTTTCTCTAGAATCAAGTTGTAGTGTTGCCTCTCTTTTAATTGCTGTAACCTAGTGCCTGGGATGCAGTAGGTTCTCAAATACAGAATGAATGAATGAATGAATGAATGAATGGTTTATTAGGCCCAGTTGCCCCAGACTTAAGCTAACCCCCTCATCTAACAGCTGAGAAAATTGAGGCCCATTGAAGTTAAGTGATTTGCCTAAGAGCCCACTAAGTAACCTAGGGAAAGCTTTCTTCTTATACCAGACTAAGGTTTTTTTCTTATTTTAAGGCTAAAATCAATTTGAAGTAAAAGGGAAGGAAAGAGGCTTCCCCCTCCCTAGATTTCCTAACGACAAGTCCCCTCTTATGCTTCCTGGTAAATATTAAGGACCTAAGTAAATTAGGAAATAATCAAAATCCCATTATTTCGGAGTCTCTTCTCACAGGCCTGGTTTAGTTTTGGTTTGTTTTAATGGAATAATGGCTGCAGCAAGATCTCAAAAGGAAGGATGAGATCTCAAAATTGTGTTGACCATCAGCCATTCCTAATCTAGGGAAAATTTAGAGGCAAATTAAAAAACATACAACATTTAGGTGGGATTTAACCCTAGGGCTTACCTTTTTGTGTGTGAAAGGGTTTAAGCAGCTTATTTCTCCCTTAGTGTCAGCTGAAGAGGATGGGGCTTAGATGGTGCCGGAACTGTCTTTGGGGTCAGGGCTCTGAGGTGCCAGAGGAAGTCCTGAAGGAAACACTGTGGTGACCTTCCATCCTGCTATCCTGCTAGACAAATTTGCCTGCCCTCAGGTGGCCCAACCTCCTTGATGGAGCAACCCCCCCCCCCATCTTGATGTCGGAGCCTTGAGGGCTGCAAGGTCTCTTTTTTCCACTGCCTTATCCCCAGTAGCTCCCTCCTGCTTGGCACAAATGCCTGACACACACACATGGGGAGGAGGAGCCGTTCACCCAACACCAGAACTGCCCCCAGAAGCGCCCCCTCCAGCTGGCCAGCCCCTGGGCCTCTGGTATCCACCTGTTTCCCACAGTCCTGCCCTGGGCCTGCATTAGCATCAAGGGCCCCACACAGTTAAGGAGTAAAGAAAGATACTGGGGATTGGTGCTTTTGACGTCAGATCTAGAACCAGCTGTGGCAAGTTTAAGGGAGACCTCCTCCCCGATATTCGTATTCAACCCTGAATTCTCATTTCCCTGCCTACTATGACTGGTAAACTGGCTTGGGCAATCGGAGGGAAACCCCGGTTTCCCTCTTCGCAGCACAGACCCAAGCAGTCCACTTTCTTTTCTTCTGCTTCTCCTGGATCTTACTTTGTCTCCAGATCACTCTTCTACCTACTCAAGGGCTCCCCTCCGCATGGCCAGGTGGGGTGACAGTGCCCATTGTCTCAAGGTACTCCTCTTCCTAAATGGACTATTATTCCACCTCTTTTTCTCAGTCGTCTTTCTGTGAGGTTTTCTGTCCTCAGTGTGTGTGGTCCTCCAAGTTGAGCCTGTTCTGTCTCTGGAAACTCACCCTCTTTTTTCTCTCTCTTTTCCCACTTCTGATTCTTTTTTTTAAAAAAATTAACCGTTGAGGTAGAGTTGACAGTCCACCGCACACATTGAAGTGTGCAATCTGGTCGGTTTTGATATATGTGTACGCTTGTGAAACCAACACCAAAATTAAGATCATGAACATATCTCTCACCCCAAAAAGTATCCACGTGCCCCTTTGCAATCTCCCCATCCTGTCCCTTGGCCACCACTGGTCTTATTTCTATCACTGTAGGTTAGCTTGTTTTTTCTAAAATGAATGTAAGTAGAATCATATAATATGTACTCAGTTTTTGTCTGGCTTCTTTCACTCAGCATGTAATTATTTTGTGATTCATCTGTGTTATTGTGTAGAGCAATAGCTCACTACTTTCTGTTGCTAGGTAGTGTTTCATTTTATGGAGATACCCTATTTCTCTGTTGATGGACGTTTGAGTTGTTTCTAGTTTCTATTACTAATGAAAGTGCTGTGAACATTCATTTGTAGGAACATATTCTTTCATTTCTCTTGGGTAAATACCTAGGAGTAGAAGGGTTGAATCATATGGTAGGGAACTTTGGGGGTTGCCTGTTTTCCAAAGAAGCTGCACCCTTTTATGCTTCTGTCACCACAATTATTCATGTACTCACTGTAACCTTGGCTTCCTCTCCCACTGTTTGCTCTGTTCCATCTCTGTCTTTGGGGACTTGCAAAATATCTCTCTTCAGGTGACTGGGGTGATTGCTTCCCTCTCTCTTAAAACAGTGAGAGAGCACCAGGATCCCATCTTCCACCCAACCAGAGTCATTACACCCATTGTTCAAAAATATCCATTTTTAAATTAGAGAAGAGTTCTAGTTGTAGACCCAACACATTTTAATTATGGTTTTGTTATTTTTAGTGCCTGTGACAGGTGCGTTTCCTCTTTTAATGAGAAGCTAAGAATAATTTTAATCGATATGGTTGACAGCAAATTCTCCTGATGAAGTTTTTTCCTAAGTACTTGAAAATAATTTGTCTTTTTATTTGTTTGTACTATTAACTAGTAGCAAACTTTAAATTGCCTATATTTCTTCCTAGAATGGTAGTAAACACAGGTTGTTTTCTTTTTTTTTTTTAATTTTTATTTATTTATTTGACAGAGAGAAAGACAGCGAGGGAGGGAACACAAGCAGGGGGAGCGGGAGAGGGAGAAGCAGGCTCCCGGCCAAGCAGGGAGCCTCATGTGGGGCTCAATCCTAGGACCCTAGGACCATGACCTGAGCCGAAGGCAGACGTTTAATGACTGAGCCACCCAGGCGCCCCCAGGTTGTTTTCAATGTATTACTCTGTAAGCCTTCTAGCCCAGGTCCTCCTTCCCCATCAATGATCGGCTGAAGTAGCTGGAATGGCTAAAGTAGCTTGTTTCTGTAGTTGCTTGGGCTATGTTTAAATTATATGAATTCCCATTTTTATAGACTGAATTAAGAGGTCTTTATTACTCCTACAAAATATTGTAAAATTTGTAAGTTTAATAAGTCATGTGCTTTGGCAGCCTGGGGCACAGCAGTGAAAATATTCTGTGTGGTGTGCAACTATCTCTTATTCCTGTTAGAGAGCGCTACATGACATTGTTAAATCTTTTTTTTTTTTAATCACAACCAGAAACTACCAGGACTTAATGTACTCTGTGCTTCAACCTTTTACTTTGAAATGTTTAGTGCCATCATTGCCTGTTTTTGTAATTGATGTTGATATTTGTTTACGAGCTGCAAAGGCTGTTCTATCCATTAGCGTGTACTCAAGACTTTAAAGAAATATATGGTTGGGTTACAAAAACATCAGGTTGCAGGTGAACTACACGTTCTGGGGCTGTGTGTGTATTTAAACTACCATCACATGATTCATCCTCTAGCGGAACATTTGAAAGTGTTGTAGTTGGACGGAAGGAGATCTTTGCCCACCGATTGTTTTGCACATAGGGTCCTTTAAAACGTCCTAAGGAAAATTTTCAGGGTGCGTATCTGAAAAACAGATGTAGACATTCTCATCACACATTCATGGAGCTCTTTGAACATCTCACCGCTGACATCCTGTCACCGTCCTCCCATCTTTTTCCAGCTCTGCCACACTTTCAACTCCAGATCCTTTGCCTGGCATTCCTTGTTACTTCACTCAGGAAGGCCCGGCATGAGCCCTTTTCTTCGGAGCAGGTCCAGATGCTACTGTCCACCGAACTGCCCAGCACTTGCTTCTCCATGGCCCGCTCTGATTCAGGGCCTCCCCTCTTTGGGAAACTGTACCTGATCATCTCGCTCTTCTGAACTTTTTATTCCACTTGTGTACCACTTCCGCATACTTAGGTTTTGAAAAAAAAACTTTCTAGTTTTAAGTGTTTTCATGTTATCACATTCCATCCTTATGACACCTAAAATGTGCACAAGGCAGTACTTATTTCCATTTTAAAGATGATAATACTGAGGCCCAGCAAGATTTAGGGATTTACCTGAAGTCTCAGACCCGACAAAACTCAGACCAGACCTGTCAATTTCTGACTCTGCTTCCGGCTCTTTCAGTGATATGTCAATTGATATTCTCAATTATCTTTTCATGGGTATGTGTCTTACCTACGCAAGTGCTAGTAATCATAATTCCAGGTCCATGTCTAAACTCTGTGACATTACATTTGCATTTAAAAATAGAAATTTGTTTTTACTCCTAGACCTTTACCCCTGAAGACATGAATGGTCTTGTTTTCTTACTTTTGAAATTCAGTCCCAAGTATTTTAACAAAAAGGGCTTTTGCAAATGCTTTTCTTAACCACTTTTGGCTCCTTGAGCTGTTAGATGGGACAGATGATGTTTTATACTGTCAGTGACCAGAAGATTATTTTGCATACAACTTCTGTGGAAACTTAAGTGTCAATTATGAAATTAAACTTTTTAAGTAGAAAAGTAATAGGATTTTAAAGATAGAAAGGACCCGAGAGGTCATCTCATCAAACCCTCATCGTTTTCAAGGGCAGAAATAGGTCTGTGGAGATTAAATACCTTCACTCAGCTTCCCCCAGCGTCCTCAGCCCAGGCCTGTCCGAGTCTGGAAGTAGATTCTACTTTTTAGCACTTGATCAGAAGTTTTCATTTTATTGTTTGTTTCTCTTTTTCTTCTGTTAAACCAGCATTTTCAGACAATTATAAAATTGCTTTCTTCCATGCAGACTTCAGCTCATCACTGTGTGTATTCCTATCAACAAAACAGTGCTCTCCCTGGGTCAACGATATTTTCTGTCATTGTTCCTTTTCCTGTCCGTCCAGCCTCCTTTCCACCACTGGGCCACACAGTTCTTCCCTCTTGTGGGGCCAGAGGATGACTGGCCCTTGAGAACTCTGCAAGGAGCCGCCTGAGTTCTGGGAGGCAGAGAGGGGAGCAGTGAGGGTTTGGGTTCACCCTTCCGCAAGTCACTTCTACAGACAAAGTCCTTCCGTGGACTGTCAGGCTGTGAGGTCGAGCCTGAGCTCAGAAAGACAGGGGGGAGAAGATCTCTGTGCAGCTCACCCACATGCAAGTAGAGCTTTAAGTGAATAGTTGATTATAAGCCTCCCAGAGGGGAAATTAACAAGAAAAAACGAGAAAGAAAAGTATTTGTGGAGTTCAGTAGTAGCCCATGAAATAGTCTGCACTAGGACATCAGGCTTCGTCAGAATGTGGGTGAGAACAAGGAATAGAAAAGTGGACATCAGGAAAGGGAGATGTGTTTGGGTTTTTGTGTTCCCCATATGATGTTTCTTAGTTTCCCATTTAAATGTGTAGAACTGAGCCATCACTAATTCTTCTTGTCAGGGCCAGGAAACTCATAATAACCGTTCTCCTTCACTTAGCCAAGCCTCATCAAATCTGTAAGAGCCCGCATTGTTTCAGATGCTCTTGGTTTGTTTCTTTGCTTTGTTTCGTTTTTGGCTACCACTTCACTTTTGTGATGTTATTTTCCTTATATATCTGTTAAATTATTATGTCAAGCATGTTCTATCACCAATCTTTGTCACTTGTCTTTCTCTGTTTCCATTCCTGCACATACTTAATCTCATCTTATTGTCCCCACCTGATCTATTTTTCAATGTGTGTGTCATTTTGGGTTATTCCCATTTTTCCCTACTTCGGTGGTATTTTCTCCAGAAAGTTTGTATAATCCGAAAGATGATGGCTTAGGCCATGAAGTACTCAGGTGATAGGAATGAACTCAACCAGTGTTTGTTCAGCTCCAGGTTGATGGTTTTTTAAAAGTACTTGTAAAATATTTTTGAGTTACCTGTAACTGATGTGAAGTTACAGCAAAGCTTACTGGAAGCAAAAGAGTTAACCAGTTTTCTTCCATCTAGTTTTGTATATCAGATTTCTTAATAATTGCCACTTATATCTGTACATTCTACTGATACCCTTGAATCTCCACCCAAATATTTTATATTTATTTGTAATTGAATGACGTTTTTTGGTATATCCATCATCAACAGTATCATGTTCATCTTTTTTCTTCTTTTATTTCCTTCCATTTCTCAAAGTTACTCCTTGGCATTTATGTTCTTGAAAGTGATTGTGGATCTTTCTTCCTTGGGATATTAGTATAGTATATATATATATTTTTTTAAAAAGCTTCAATTTTTATGGATTACAAGAAGCCATGCATTAGTCAACAGCTGATTTCTGCAAATATATCAATTCAAGAGGGTTTTGTCAAAAACCCATGTCCTAATAGAGATGATTGATCCTTCAAAACTCTTTCTTGTAGAAATGAATGTCTGAGTTATCCAGAGTTGGGTTTTTTTTGTTTTTTTTTTTTTTTACAAAAAGCATCTAGCAAGAAACTGTGGGTTGGGCTTTTCTAGGTGCTGCTGCACTTGCCCAGGCAGATGAGGCTGGTTTTTAGTGTGCTTGGAAAAGGGCGGAGAGCAGAGCGCAATCTCTATAGCCTCACAGCCAGGCCTCTGGGCAGCAGATCTCCCGTCAGGACCTCCCTGAGCCTGGGTGAGCTCATCTGGCACGGTGTTGCCCCCTCAGTGGTGCATACCCATTGCAACCTCCCCTAGGTCCCCCCAACTGTGATCCTCAGCCTGTAGAGAATCAATTCAAAGTCTGTATGAAAATGGTTCATCCAGTTCTGGGCACCTCTGATGACCAGGGCCCTTGGCCAGGTGTCCTCATGGACCAGCTGGTGATGAGGAGACGAGGACGGGCACTCTTCCAGGCCCGCTAGCTGTGGCCAAGGGGCCCCTCACTCGCAAATACATTGTAGGCATGTTCAGAACGAAACAACAGGTAAGTCATGGCAACTACTAAACTAACATCATTTGATTCTGCTTCCTTCTGGGTTTGCCATACATGGAAAGAATTTTGCTGTCTAAAAAAGTTTAAAGGGAATGAGGTAATTTCCTTATAATGCCTAAGATCTCCAGCAGTGTTGTAAATTTAGATTTGAGGTTAGACCATTAAAAAATAAAAACAGAACCAAAAAAGCTGCTGTGTTATGAAATGCTGGGGTATTTTGAGCGTCAAGTCCAGCAGCACAATGGTTGGTTCCCCCCTTTTCCCCATGCAAAGAAAGAGTAGCGTGAAACTTATTTCTAAAGAAGGGTCTGGACCTGTGGGAACCTGCACAGTGTCTCCTTAGAAGAGAACTTAAAGGCTAATCTCAACTCCTATAAAAATAACATGTTTTCAAATAGTTTCAAAACCAATTTAGCCTTCTGTTTTTCTCCTCATGGCACCAGTAGCTAAAAATTATACCACTTATGAAAATTGCAGACGATTTTTTTTTCTTTGTGAAATCTTACATAATTTTTGGTCCATTTGACCTGGTCTGACATTTTATTATGAGCAACTGCATCTTGAGTGCTCTGTCCTTTTTATTTCCACTCTAAAATTGGTAAGGAGTAAGAGAGAAGACCACTGGGATTTTATTTTTGAATACTTAAGTTATGTAACTAGTGATCTCCTGTTAGAGTTGTTGCTCAGCCTGCAATGGCCCCACACAGTCTGACCCAAACAGCCCTTAAAGTCAGATCTTGTTCTAGAAGAAAAACTTGAGGTAGCAGTGGTTTTAAAACTTCTTGAATACCTGCTCTACTATGGTATGGTGGTTTCAGTATTAGATTTATGTTTCTTGTGTTTCATACAGAAACACTCAACAAAGCCAATATATAACTGTTGTGTGTGCACTAACTTATAAGTAAGACCCCTACAGAATATTCCAGTGTGCTGGCAGCCTAATTAGCAATTTCCTAATAAGCAATTACACTGGGAATCCAAATATTAGAGCTGGGAGGGATTCCATAGTAAGGATGGCAAACCCAGATGCTTCCAGAGCTGTGTAGGTAACTCACGAGGGCAGGGCGTCACAGGGAAGCAGGACCGTGGTGAACTGGACGGCGTGTCCCAGACATAAAGGGGCAGCTGTTCTAACACACTGACTGACTTGTTGCCATGCCAGAATATAGTCAACGTTCTGATATATCAGGAGAAGCCCGAGACCAAGCTTTTATGAGAAATATCTTGAATATGAAACTTTGACAAGTAACTCAAAAAAAAAAAAAAAAGCCACATAATTTTGTAGGGCTAACAAGCATATCAGTTCTTCAAAATATGGTCTTTGGGCTACCAGCTTCCCATCCCACACCAAACCTAGTCTCTCTTTACAGATGAGAACCCTGAGGCCCAGAGAGGTTCAATGACTTTTCCTGAAGTGGGGGCGGCGGGGGCTTGCTAGAGGTCTGGTGAGATACTAGAAATGAGAGATGCTAGGGAAGAAAACTCATGAAGCAATGTTCTGATTTACTGACACCAGAGTAGCTTCCTCCACCCCTTTCAGGGCTTAAAATAATTTGAAACAATAACATCCGGGAGCAGGGGGGAGAGCTAACAGCATACACCTTATTCTGTTTTAGTTAATTTTTATACACATCCCATTACTTAGAATTTACTTTTCTCTTTCATATTCAAAGCAGTTCAAAAACTGATTTTTTATTTGGAGTCAGGGAAGTATATTGTGATTTATTTTTCATTACTTATGATTAATGAAAAGGGAGGAATTCTTTAAGAAAAAGTTACCTTAAACAATCACACACACACACACACACACACACACACACACACACATACACACACACACACAGGATATGTGGTCTCAGTTCTTTTATCTGCTGGAAATTCGTCTGAGACCATTTAATTCAAGGGGTGGCAGTAGAGGTGAGTTTTGATAAAATTTCTTGTTATTATATGGAATCTAATGAAACTTCAAGATTGCTGAATCATATTTAGATTTTATTTAACTCCAGCTGTTACTACATAATATACTGTTGGAAGCATAGAGGTTGCGAAGTTTTGGGTTTTGTTTTTTTTCCTCTTTAGAACCACTGGCTCCAAGTACAAAGTCAACACAGATTTCAAGCAAACGAGACAAGTTTGGGGTCTTGATTCACTTTCCTTTAGAAAAATAGGAAACACTGTTCATTTTGCTTTTTAGACATGACTTTTTACTTTGGAATAACTTTAGATTTACAGAAAAGTTACAAAGATAGTCCAGGAAGTTCATGAATATCTTTCACCAGCTCTTCCTGATGTTAACATCTCATATAACCACGGCACATTTGTCAAAACTAAGAAATGAACATGGACACAGTATTATTACCTACACTCCTGGCTTTATTTGGATTTATATTAGATTTTACAATTAAAATCTAGTCAACAAAGGTAATGAGTAATATATCCTTGTCGGCTTGAGAGAGGGGAGAGCTTTGTCCCTCCATAGTCTCCCTTACCTCCCCACAGTCATCCCAAGGGAACCTGAAACCTAAGCAAATATTCCACTGTGTGTTTGCTTGTAAGTGTGTTTTGAAGACCATTCTCCTAGCCCCTCTGCCAACCAGGTTGCCTTCCTCTGTCCCTCCTCGGTGGAAACTCTGCAGCTGCCCTGTGGGGAAAGCGTGTGCAATGAAGAAGAGCAGGGCAGGTAGAGAGAGTAGCATATGCAGACCTGTAGAGGGCACAGCTTCTCTAACCAGGAGGGTGGATGTGAGGGGCTGTGTCCGGAGTTCCCGAGGGTAGAATAAATTACATACTTGCCCATGGGCTCTTTTCTGTGGGCTATAAATGGCCACAAATTTTCACTGTCCTTGGGAATGTTATTTGGCTCACCAACATCCAGATCTTTTGTTTGTTTGCTTGCTTGCTTGTTTGTTTTTAGGAAACAGCTTTTCGGCTTGGGAGTATACTTCTTTAAAGTTAAGCTTCCGGTTGAATTGTGAAGGCTCTGTGACTGGCATGAAAGTTCAGGCAGAAGGGAGTAAGTTACAGTTGACTAGAGAGAGCTGTAAGTGACTTAGGGGATGAATGTCACTCAAGATGTGAAATGAGTAATAAGTCGCGGAAACACATGTGGGAGATTTCACAGATTAGAAATAATGAGGAAGCGGGTTTGAGACTCTTGCAGGCGTGGAAAAAGAAAGGAGACTGAACTGTCAGGATGTTCAGTATTTGTTGACCGAAATCATCAGAATTTTAAAAACTAAGCTACTAATGGGCACCAGACAGAGTTTTGTCAGCAGCAGGATGTCCCCATGACTCAGTGATTTCTCATGAAGAGGGTTTCCTGGTTAGTCATTCCCTGCCTTTGGTGGCCTGGCTCAGCTGACAGGATCAGTGATTTCCTCTTAGGCTTGTTTAAATTTCCCAGAATTCTTTTACTAATTACATGTTCAATGTATTGCGGATTATGATACTACTCAGTAAATGTTTCTTTCAGCAAAACCCATAAAGTCACATTGGAAACTGTGCTTTCTAGACCAGAATGTTTTGAATAAATGTTTCAAATTTATATACTCTCTTGAAATTCATTAGATGCTGTGCTGGAGGAGAGGATATTTTGGCATCACTGACCTCTATATTCTTAGGCTCTTCCTCCCATGGTGGATGTTCTTGGGCTTTGCGCCCCACATGAGTTACCCTTCCTAAGAGCGCCCAGCTTCATTTTAGGGAGTTACCCATTCCCTGCTGTGTATGATTTTGGTGGGAGGGTAATTGCAAGTGGCTAACTCATGTTCTGGAACCTCAGCCCCAGATTCTCCCTCCCCTGGCTCTGCTTCCCTGGGACTAGGGGTCTAGAGCACTCACTGCAAGGCCCTCAGGACAGCTGGAGGCCCTCATAGTGATGCCGGCTGCCAGGGTCTTCCCCTGAGGGACCATGGCCTGCTTCTGCTTCCCGACCTGCCCTGCCTCCCTGGCTTTCTCTGTGCTGCCCTAGTGTCTACCTCCTGTTGAATCTGTGAGTTTAGGTCAGCTGATGTGGGTTTTATTGCTTTCAAATCAGGAACCCTAACTGATGAAGCAGTCTCTTGACTTATGAATCAAGTTCATGTATCTGTAGGCCCAATATCACTAAATAGAATAATATTTTTCAGTCTTTCACAGAATCATTGAATATCAAAGGTGGAATGGAACTTAGAGCTCATCTGGCCCAGTCCGCTTCATTTTACAGATGAGGAAATAGGCACACAGAGCAGGAGAGACTTTGGAGGTGTCATAAACAGAACATTGACATCCCGCTTGGATGTCGTAGGCTCATCTGCCCAGGGCATCTTGTCCACGCACCCTCATTCTACTCCTATGACTCATGGGGTGACTGGGCAGATCTAAGGGAGACATCAGGATCAAAGCTAACTGGACCACATGGGGTTCAACCTATGGCTGGTGATACTAATACCAAGATTCAAACACGGGGCTGAAACGTCAGCAAACATGACCCCAGCACCCTCTGATGCCAGTCCAGATGTGTTCTTGTGATGCAGCTGAGACTTTGTATAAGGAGGGTAGTCATCAGCAGGCTCTGGAATCAGACAGACCTGGCCCAGAATAGTAGTCGTAGCCTCCTTATAATTATTGGGATAAAAACAACTAGTATTTTAATGTGAATTAAAGAATGTCTTCTAACCATTCTTTATTTTCTAGAAACTATGCTCTTGTGTGATCTAAGGGTAGCAAGTCTCTGAATTTTGAAGGAGTAAGCTTTCTGAGTTCATTTTGGAATAAGAGCTGGATTTTAAAATTGCTTCCATGAAGCTTTTCAGCAAAGCACAGTCCACACGATGATGTCTGCCAGGTCTCTCCTTAAGATAAGCCGTTGTTTTTCTTCATGGCCTATTCAGTCAGTAAAGACATACTGAGTGCCTCCTATGTGTTAGGTATAGAGGGTAAGGTTGAGCAGAGGCTCACATGGAGCAGTCACGTCATGGGGCTTCTTGCCCTCCTGGAGCTTGCAGCCCAGTGGGGGAGGCTGACCCGAATCCCGTAAACACGCCAACGTGCCTCGTGCTGTCGAAGAGGGTGACGCTGCTGTGAGAACGGGAGAGACATGTGTCAAACCTGTTTCAATGATAATAACAACAGCTATTACTTACTGAGTGCCAACTATGGGCAGGTAGTGAGCTGGCTACTCTTCATTTATTGTGCCTAATGCTCACAGTGAGGCGAGGTGGATGCTGTTACTCCCATTTCACAGACAAGGAAACTGAGGCTTCTGGCAGGATCACAGAGCTAGCGCAGGTCTCACTGGCTCCAAGGGCCATGTGCTTTCCATTTTCAACTAGTAACACTGCTCTACCAGGTACTTGGGATTTAGCCTCTCTGACATTCATTACATAATAACTGCTTGTCTTTGCTAAGTCCGAACATATGTAATCTCTGGATATACAGTATCTGCTTGTACCCACATGCTGCTATTTGAGAATTCTTCATAAATGGAAACTTTTTTTAAATTAATTAATTAAAAATTCATTCAAGGGGTGGTTCAGTTGGTTAAGCATCGACTTTTGATTTCAGCTCAGGTCATGATCTTGGGGTCGTGGGATTGAGCCCTGTGCTGGGCTCTGCACTCAGCGTGGAATCTGCTTGTCCCTCTCCCTCTACTCCTCCCTGCACCTGCACGCTCTCTCTCTCTCTCTCTCAAATGAATAAATAAAATCTTTAAAAAAATAAATCATTCAACATAAATGCATGCCTTTATGTTTCTTCCCTTCGCTTTGAAGGTCCCCACCAATACCCCTATGCTTATTCCCATAAATCTGGCTAAGTCCATTAAGACAGTCAAAAACTTGCCCTTTGTGTTGGTTTGAAGGAATCATAATGATCCTCTGGTTGAGTGGAGGTTCAGAGAGATAAAACGGTGCATTCCTGCTCTCTTGACACCCAATCCTGAGCTAGCTGCTCCTCATCAATTGTTTTACCTATAGACTGGGACTGTGGGTCACTAGGTTATAGGCAGCTGTGAACAATGGGCCATGCCCGAGTCCTTGCCATGTGTTGGGCAGCACAGCCGGAGAGCTTTCCTCGCAGAAGTCCTGGGACCACATTCAGCATAGCGTCACCTGTGGCAGTCTAGCAAAAGCAACGGCCATCTGAAGGCCCAAGGAGGGAGAGAAGGTCAGGTAGGCTGAAGTCGAGGGGGCTCAGGCTACAGCAGAACCCAGTGCCTCCCGTGATTTTTTTCTTGCCCATTCATGTACTTAGTCACTTAACAGCCATTTATATTCAGTAGCTGCATGTTGCTGGACACTAAGGGAGAGGAGAGGGCTATGAGCTCTGTCCAAGTGGCATATTTATTTTGGGGAGGGAGGTGGACATTAAACAACTTCCTCAGGTGGTTATTTAATATCCGAGGTAAGGGCCATGACGGGAGGTCAGGGAATCTGGAAGCCTCTGGCTCGGCCACCTGCAGGGGCAGCTGTAGGAGGACAGCTGACCCAAGACCTGGAAAGAAAGGAACCCAGTGCAGGGTGGGATGGCCAGAGCCGCCCTAGGGAGCCACATGGGGGGTGGGGGGAGGGGGTAAGGGAGGGGGGAGGAGGGGGACAGCAAGGGTACAGGGAAGGAGTTTGGAAAGGTTTGTGGAACTCAGGTCAGGACTAGCCTGAGAAAAATTACTCTCTTTCCTAACAAACATAGCCTAGGCATCTGAGTCTACACCTCCTTTATGGAACTTCCCACCTCTACGCCTAAAAGCCATCTTTTATACAATAAAATAACCGTGTAATTTTCCTGTAGTAAATTTAAAATATTTTTTATGCTGCAAAGAGTTTAATGATAGACACAATGCTTGAAATGCCATTTCCTTGTACCCAGAGAACTGGGGTACTGTGGGGAATGGAGCCTTTTAGGGAATTAAGTGGGAAGAAGCTATTTGAATTCAGTAGTGAATTAATGTTAAATTTCTCAGGCTCCAGGAAGTTCTTGAGTGTTTTGGTTTAAAGGAGTTGGCATATTTGTGGGGTTTTCTTATCAAGTCTCCTGGATGCTGTGGGCTGGGAATATGTTCAAATGGAGTCCCAGCCTTTCTCCTGATGAGCTACTTGTGATTTACCTGAAGCTTTAGGCACACTGACCTGAGACTGGGCAGAGATGTTGAAATGCCAGATGCCGACAGGATTGGGGGCAGAGAGTCAGGCGTTCTAATGTCAGCCGCGTGAGCACTCAGTCCTGGGACTTCCTCTCAGAAGCCTCCAGTGCTCTGCAGGCAGGGGCAGGAAAGTTAGGGAAACCCCTCCCTTCCTCCATCCATCAGCGCAGGACCAATGAAATGTAGGAGCTGATGTAAAGCTGAATTCTCTCGTCTACCCACCCACAATGAAAACCTGTTGAATGTCAAATACGGTTTGCAACTTGGAAGTGAAATGTTTCCTGCCACAGGTCATCCAGTAGAGCAAGTCCACACCTGTTCATCTGGTCGGTGGTTAGTAGAAGGAATGAAAGAGAACGGTGTGCCTTTGAGCTAAGGCATTTTAAATACTTATTACTCTGATTCACCTTCACTGCCGGTTTCCTTTTATCTTGACACTGTAAGTGATGCATGAGCTTTCCCTATGGAACATTGCAGATCTTGTTTAAACGGTAAAAGCGTCTCCAACTCAGGTGATCAGCTTGTTAGAAGAGCCATTTGCTACACAAGAAACATGAAATGTTTTTGTCTGGTTGGAGCCTAAGGACTCCCTGTAACGTGGGTGGTGCCCGTTTTCTTTAACCATTGGCTTCTGTTCCTTTAGTTATTCCTTTAAAATAGCATCATGCTGGGTCTAAGAAAATTATTTACAAATCTCTATCAAAAAACAAAACTGGGCAGGTTTTAACATTAAGTAAAAGTCAAAAGGAATCTGAATTTTCTCCTTGGCATGGTTGCTTTGCTTTGTGACCTGGAGACTGAGCTAGGGCTAGAGGTTATGAACCACACGAGTATTGCGTGATTTTTCTCTAACCCTTCTCCATTAAAAAAAAGGTTTTAGAGTGAACCCAAAGGCTTGTAGTACTTTGAAAAATAATCACAATTATGTATGATTCGTTTTATACACCTATTAATGGCAATACACTTAAAACGCCATAGCAGAACCGTTGTGCAACTTCTCAATTTGATAGCTTTTCCGAAAAGCGTAACCATGCTTCTATAAACGTCATGAAAGCTTTTTTCATATTAAAGGCATGTATGGGGAGATGGAATGTTTTCTTCTCCCTACATAACTGCACAGTGATTAAATATTGACTAAGAGCCAGGAGTTGACAGCCAGCAGCCTCACCCTGGTAAATGCTGATGTGTGTGGCTGAATGTAAATACAGAGCCATCCCCACAGGCCAGTGGTTTTTTTGCTGGGAGGTAAGTTGTGAGTTCTGCACAAGGTGTCAAATTTGAGTGCTCCGGTGGAAGGATGTAATGTGAAACAAGTAATTCCTTTAAAAGCAGCCCAACTCTGTCAAAAGAAAAATATATTTTCCTGATCAATCTGAATAACGAGGATGTCAGTCAGAAGTTTGAACAAAACAGCCAGGGTACCACTGAATGCCACTGCTTGCAGAAACAAAAGAGCTGTCTGTCACTGGAACCGCTTATTCTCTCCCAGACAATGACGACTTAGTTTATATGAAACAAACTGGTGGATATCATCAGACTTATTTTGTGATATTTTGTGATACTCATTTGATTGGGAAATTTCAATACATCGTCTGTATTTTTGTTATATGTGTATTTTCTTTTTTGTTGTGTTTTAAACAGTTCTAAACTGTTTTAAACAGTCTGAAGATTTAGAATAATGAGTTGTTTCTCTCCCTCTTGGTTTGGGGGCGTGCAAAATGAGACGTTTTTGCTTAGTTTAGAGAAGAAAACAGTTTTCATTCCATTTTTTTTCTGTTAATAAGGTTCATTACAGATCTAATTATTTTTATTCTAAGACTTTTTTTAAAAAGATTTTTATTTATTTGACAGAGAGAGAGAGGGAGAGTGTGCGTGCACAAGCAGGGGGAGTGGGAGAGGGAGAAGCAGGCTTCCCGCTGAGCGGGGATCCCGATGCGGGGCTCGATCCCAGGACCCTGGGATCATGACCTGAGCCGAAGGCAGATGCTTAAGTGACTGCGCCACCCAGGCGCCCCTATTCTAAGACTTTTAAACTCTGAAGCAAATACCTGGAATTTGTTTCAAAGTAGCTCCCACCTGGGTTGAATGTCCAGTCTGAGTCTCTACCTGCCCTCTAACCGTTTTTGTTTGGGCTGTCTTTTAAACACTAGAAGTTGCTGTGGCACCTTCCTCTAATTTTCCAGTGCCTGTTTAGCTCACACATGTTCACACAGACTTGGCTCAGGCCTGTAAGTTCAGTCTGTGGGAGCTCAGGGACTGTCAGCCTGACCCAGGCCCTGCCCCAGAGTCGGGCCCTTGCTGAGAGTTTAGGGAGCCAAATAGATGCATTGTGAAATGTGAATCAGTTTCCTCAAGTTCTGGGGTGTTTTTTCTTTTTAAGTGAACGGGGAGCAAATCCAACAAAGTAATTCTTAGTGTTTTTCCAAGAGAATACCTTTGTAGTTTAACGGCTTTCCAAAATTCAGCCTCAGGACTGACTACTTTGTTGGCCCTCATCCTCCTTTCTGCCACCTCTGCCTGCCTTTGGACCAGCTCTTCACTCAGCCTGAATCAGTCCACCAGCACTGAACATCTGGCATGATTTCAAAGAAACTTGACTTGGGCTTCAGTCGGCCGGGGGTGGAGGCTAGCCAAAGAATGTTTACTTTTTCTGATTTCATATGGCAGATAGAATGACCATCCCAACTTTTCAAATAGTCTAATCAAGATGACTTTTGACCCTCAGAAACAATCCCTTCAGCCTGGAGACTAAGCTGTGCCTTTGTTCTTAGCTGATTCTGCTGAATGTCTGACAGGGATGTGGAGGGGAGCGTCCCAGTCCATGAGTTCTGTTCCCATCACTCAGGAAAGTACATTCTTTAGATTAATGTATTGGGGCAGAAACTAAAATCGACAGTATTTGAGACGAGGTTTTCAATTTCACTCTTTCCAAAAAAACAATGTACTGATAAGAACCTACTCTAAAAGCATGTTCTAGATTACAACATACAGCATAACAGAAATGACAAGATGCAGTCGCTGTGCTCATGCCACTTAAAACAGTGGGTCTGTGGATCAAACAAAATCTTAAGAATGGCCTGCTGAGGGCTGAGCATTCTTTCACTGGTAAGAAATTAAACTCAGAAACACTAAATACAATTCCTGAATGTGATTTCCCGTTGGTTATTGATACACTCTAGAAGATTCCTGAGGAGAGGTTTATTGCTCACAGGAATTTAGTGGAGGTGTCCTCAGGGTTGACTCTTTTCCAAGAGCCCCCTTACAGGGCCAAATTATCCGCTTCCTTTTCTCAGTGGGTTTACCACAGTTTATACATTCATCAAAAATATAGAGAGCCTACTACGTTCCAGGCACTGAAGCATGCAGTACTGGAAAACACGGAATCCCAGTTCTAATGTACACACATATTAAACCTGTATTAGAGTTTTCCAGAGAAACAAAGAAACAAAACCAGTAGGGGTGTGTGTGTGTGTGTGTGAGAGAGAGAGAGAGAGAGAGAGAGATTTATGTTAAGGAATTGGCTCTTGCCGGGACTGACAAGTCTCAAATCTACAGAGCAGGCTGGTGGGCTGGAAATTTCAACAAGAGTTAATGCTGCAATCTTAAGTCCAAAGTCAGTCTGCAGGCAAGAGTTCCTTTTTCTTCAGGGGGCCTCGATCTTTTCTCTTAAGTCCTTCAGCTGATTGGATGAGGCCCACCCTCATTGTGGAGGGTAATCTGCTTTAGTCAAAGTCTATGAATTCAAGTGTTAATCGCATCTAAAAAAGACCTCCACAACAACATCTAGACTGGCATTTGACCAAACAATTGGGCACCATGGCCTAGCCAAGTTGATGCCTAAAATTAACTATCCATTCCCCACCCACCCTCAAATAACTATGTCATTTTAATTTAATGGCTCTCAGACTTGAGCAGGCATCAAAATCCCCTGGAGCGCTTGTTAAAACAAAAAGCTGGCCCTCACCTCCTTGACTCAGGAGATCTGGGGTTAGGCCCAGGAAATTGCAGTTCTAACAAGTTCCAGATGAGGTTGATACTGCTGATCCAAGGACCACGCTTTGAGAATCATTGCTTTATGTCATCCAGGATCTGCCCCTTAGCCTCATGGCTCAGAAACTGATTTTGTGATCATAAGAAAGGTAGTTTTATTTTTCATAGATGGACTCAAATAGATCAAGATTTACCAGGCTGATGTATAAAATATCAGTGCAAATTTATTGATTTCTGATAAGAACTAAATCCAGCATGGTGAGCAGAGTAATCGTATCAGCTTAGGAGCGGTAGTCCCTGCTTGGGCAGCTCCATGGAACACAGAAGGAGCTGGAGAATCAGCCAAGGAATGGGATGATTGATTGCTGCACCCACCCCCACCAAGGATGGTCACGTTCTGACCGGCCAAGGCCCCCTCTCCCTGAACTTTGTACGAGGATTAGACAGGGCCATTGTTTGGGGAGTGGATCCTTTAAGTGGAAAGCTTCGGTTTTTACTGGTCTGTAGGAATGCTTCTCTCGGCACTGCGAACCCTACTTAGCAGTGGGGCACAAAATCCACAGAGATTGGAAATACTTTTAGCAAATCATTAAACATTTAATTTTTATAGCAACTTTTCATTAGATGTAACATATACTGTTTTTATGAAAGAGGAACTTGGGCAGCATTAGAATTTGTTAATGTGTGTCCTTTATATGTTGAATTTCCTTTGTTGGTGGTTAATTTGAGTAAAGGTACAATCTCCCCTTATAAGATGATTTCCATCTTTCTTTGCACATGAAGGGAACTTGACTTTGAAAAAACATTTATATGTTTCATATTTTCACAATGTTCCAAGTCCATTTAGAAGTTGTTTTTCCCAAGCTCTGGCTTCTTGCCTCCATCATGCTATTTTTAGATTTTACATTAAGAATGGGATTCCTTTCTTAATAAAGATATTTGAACCAAACTGTGTTGTAAAAAAGTTATGTTCATATTATTTGTTTTAGTGTTCTTGTTCCAGAATCCTGCAATTGCCTTTACCAGCATTAAAAATTTGGCCCTTTGAATAAAGACAGACCCTTAAAACTGGCTCTGAGAAATCAGAATGTGGGTTGAGTCTGCATAACCCCTCACACCATGCCTGCCATGAACTTCTGGTTAAAAACATTTGAATAAATAACCTTAGCACATGGGGATGAATGGCCCTAGAACTGCCTATGGGTTATTGTGCATGGACCTCAGTGCAGACAAGATGTAGATCCACAGCAGTCTCTGTAACACGGCACAAAGCAGGTGCATTCTCACGTTTAACCTTCTGGTTTCACTGTCATATCATCCCAGGGTCCAGTCAGCCAACAGAAACCATTCTACAAATTTTAGGAAGTAGATTTAGTACAGGGAATTGGTTACACAAGTGAAGGAAGAACAAAAAGTGGACACCAAGGTAATCCGGAGACTGGTAATTACAAGAAGCAGCCACCACCTTGAGGGTTGAGGGAAAAAAAGGGAAGAGACAGTGTTACCAGAATCTTCCTTGGAGGAGCCTCATGTGGCTGGGCTATAGCTCAGGTTGTGGTGGTGGGGGTGGGGGGCACAGAGCCACACGTGGGGACCATCCCTGGGGCATATCTGGCAGCCACAGTCAGATCACAGAAGGGTTGTCCTAGGACTGGTGCTCTCTGCAGCTGTGGGAGGAATGCCCCACAGAAGCTGGACCTCACGAAACATCTCCCTCCTCTGCTCTCACTGGTCAGTCCACTGGTGCCTCCCATGGGCAGGGTCTAGCAGGGAGACAGGTGGCCAAGGAGCCTGAGAAATATGGTTTACAGCATCTCAGCCTCGGCATCATAGAGCAGAGGCTCATGGCTTTCTTTGCTTCCCTTCCTTCCTCTGTTGGTCTTTACTATCAGTTTTTTTCACTTATTTCTATTTAAAAAAAAAAAACCTTGGTATCTCAAGTAAGGGTAGTGTTTGTGATAAAGGGATCGCTTATAAAAAACAATGGAGGGAATCTGTTAATCTATTTAGATTATCCTACAGATTGTTCCCTAGTCGTTAGGAAATAACTTTTATGTTAATGAAGGAAACAGAAATCTCAGCTTATTTTTAATATCACATTTAAGTTTCTCAGAGAATAGAATGCGGTGTAATATTCTTATTTCACTTTGAGATTTTATTTGACGTCATGTTCATATTTGGGTATAAAAGTCTGTCCTCGTAATAACTGTTCTTATCTCGGTGTGTCTGTCTTGTGTCTTGAAAAAAAAAATGATTCATTTTCTCCTAAAGATTAGAATTCCATGGTTTCTCTTTTTAGAGAATTCCTTTGTGTGTTCATCCTTAGGGCTGATGGAGTTGGTAATGATAGTGTCCTCCTTGTATCACATTCAGAGCAGTTCAAGAAGCCTTTCTTAAGGGCCTGTCAAGTACCATGGCTTTGGGCATCGGACAGAGTCAGCTTTGAGTTCCAGCTCTACCACATCGGTATCTTACCCTGTTGAGCTCAGTTCTTCGTCTGTGATGTGAGAATAAACACTAACGTCACAGGGCAGCTAAAAGATAGTGTGTGTAAAGTACTTGACATGGTGTCTGGGAGGTAGGAGGTGCTCCATAAATGGTAACATGCTGTTGTTATTATTTTTTAAAGATTTATTTATTTATTTGAGAGAGAGAGTGTGTGTGTGTGTGTGTTTGCTCATGCACATGCAAGTTGGGGGAGGGGCAGAGGGAGAGGGAGAGAAATCTTCAAGCACACTCCTTGCTGAGCGGGGAGCCCCATGCAGGTTGGATCCCAGGACCCTAGGATCATGACCTCAGCCGCAATCAAGAGTTGGAGCCTCAACTGATTGAGCCACCCAGGTGCCCCTGTTGTTATTAATTATTACCATTTTGATAATCATTCATAGTTTGGGTAGGCATTTTAGACATTAGTAAATTTAATAGTAAAGTTTTCATTGTTGAGATATTTGTGTTTCATTTGCACAGTTAATCAGCATCTTAGCTGTCATTGGCTCGGAAGGGAATTTTTCTTTTAAAGTTATTAGTTTGTTTAGGATTTATGCAACTCCCTTTCCTACCTCCAGAAAGGATTTAGGTGACTGGCTTTTCATTTCTAAAGTTTTAATAAGAGAATTAAGAATAAATAACTCAAGTGCCTTAACCGTTTTTCAGGCCTTGGGGTTTTCAGGCCTTCCTTGCAGGCTGACAGTGGGCTAATCGGGATGGAGACTTGATCGGGGCTGAGGTGACGAGATGCGTTCTCTTCTAGTGACTAGAGTGCCGAATGGAATTTTTAGAAAGAACTTGGATTCTTTGTTTAACCACATCAGAGATTTGCCAACAACTGTAGGCAAACTGTTTGATTCTTTGCTTATTTTTATTTTGTGTTTGTCATCTCCTTGATTCACAGTAGCTTATAAGAATTAATAAGAATGTTTATACATAGCATTATATTTACCTTGGATGAAAAGGGCTGTATATAAACTATATCTTATTCTACTTTTGTTGGTATGGGGTAGGGTTTTTAGCCTTGCCTGTGTATCACAAACCCTGAGAGCCTTTAATATATTCAGATCCAAGGCATCACTCTCTTATCCTAAGAGCCTGATTGAGTTGGGACCCTAGCATTAGTGTGTGTGTGTGTGCGCGCGCGTGTGCGTGTATCTCTATCTATACCTGTCTGGCTGTCTATGGATATATGTATGTATGTATCTATCTGAGCTCCACAGGTGGTCCTAACATGCAACCAGTTGGAAAACACTGGCATAAAGGAAACAACCAACCTGTGTGCTTGGTTCGTTCTCTTACGTTGCATCTATTGGCCATTTTGTTGCTCATTGGATACAGGCAGATGTATTAGTTTTCTACTGCTGCTATAACAAATTGCCACAAACTTGGTGGCTTAAAACACATTTATTATCTGATAGTACTGGAGGTCAGAGGTCTGAAATAGTCTTGAAGGGCTAAAATCAAGTAGTTGGCAGGGCTGATTCCTTCAGGAAGTTCTAAAGGAGACTTTGTTTCCTTGTCTTTTCTAGCTTCCAGAGGCTGCCTGCCCTCCTTGACTCATGGCCCCTCATTCCTACCTCTGCTTTTGTCATTACATCTCCTCCTCTGATTTTACCTACCTTCCTCTTATAAAGATGGTAATTCCATTAGACCCATCTGGATAATACAGGATAAGCTCCCCATCCAAGACCCTTGACTTAATCACGTCTATGAAGTCCCTTTTATCAGGTAAGGAAATATAATCACAGGTTCTGGGGATTAGGACATGGACATATTTGGGAGAGGCCATTATTCTGTCCACTGCAGCAGGAAAAAAATTCAAATCCCATTTTTCTCATTTGAGTATAGAAACCTCTGAGTTAATCACATTTCTTTTCTAGTTTCTGATAGGCAAGAGAGGAATATTTCCAAAGGCTGGAAGTGATGATACCATATTCAGAAATTTGATTTTATTGATTTTTTAGAACCCTAACAATTTTTAAATTTTCACATGCCTAGGAACTTGCTTCAGAGATAGACTGCATAACATTTGAATCTCATCAGCTCTGAAATGGTACATTGCTAAAGTTTCCCTCAGGTAGAGTACTTTTCTGCCACTAGAACAGTAATTCTCAACAGAGTGTGACTTACTCTTGAATTTATTCTCCTGACAAACATTTGTTGACCACCAAGTGTGTGTTCAGCCCCTAGATACAAGAAGTCTGGATTCCTGACCTTAAGGTCAGGGTCAAACCTGGTCACTCCTAATGGTCAATATATTTGTATTTCAGTATAACTGATTTCCTTGTAATCCTATGTTTTTTGCTATATGCATATAAAAACATCGTTCTATAAAGGGGTCCACAGGCTTCACCAGAATGCCAATTTTCATGGTATTAAAATGGTCAAGAACTCCAGTGACAGGCCAACAAATAGGACCCTAAAAGAATTGTAGGTGTCACCAAAAAGATGATCATGAGATGGAGGAAGCTGCTCAGGGGAAGGGGAAGCTCCTGGCAATGATTTTTAAGTCTAGCTGCTTATTGAGATGATGAGCAGAAGGTGGATGGTGCCCCTTAAAACTACCAAATCTATTGGACACACCAACAGATTCTGATTTGATTTTTCCTGGCAGAGTTCTAATACCTGTCATAAAAGAAATGATGTTGACTTTGGTCTCATAGAAGTGAAGAAGAGCGGGAAGACCTGCAAGAGTAGGGCTGAAGTCAAGGGCTCAGTAAAGGAGCTAGAAACAGTACTATAGAGCTGGGACACAGACATGGGCAATAAGTCTATTAGCTCACCCTGCCTCTGCCCCGTGCTTCTGCCAAATTCTGCTGAAGACTCTGCGAACTTTGAGCAGGATAGAACCAAATTTAGACACTTGGCAGCTCAACAGCTTAGCCAGTTCATTTCCTAGTAGGGAATACAGGTTTCCACTAGTTAAGAATGTGGGCCTGAGCTAGACTGCTTGGGGGCTAAGCCCCTGCTTCTCTGCTTACTAGCTCTGTGATATTTGGAAATGTGCTTCATCTCTTTGCTTTAGTTTCCTCACTAACATCAGTACTTCCTAGGATAGTGCCAATAGCTGAATAGGGCAGGTACTTTTATTCACTCCATTTACAGATGGCACTTAGAGATATTAATATCATAGCTGGTGTCGTGGACTGAATGTTTTTGTCCCCCCTCAAAGTGCGTATGTTGAAGCCCTAACCCCCAGTGTCATGGTATTAGGAAGTGTGAAGTCTTTGGGGGGGGTGTAATTAGTTTAGATGAGGTCATGAGAGTGGAGCCCTGATGATGGGATTAGTGCCCTCTCCCCTCTCCACCATGTGAGGATATAGGAAGAAGGCTGTCACTAAGTACCAAATATGGGGGCACCTTGATCTTGGCCTTCCCATCCGCTTAGGCACGATGGTGGTCCACAGGAAGGATTCACTTTATTTGAGTAGGTCAGAGAAGAGAATCTTGGGCTAGGTCTTTAAAAATAATTAACCCTGGATTTGCCAGGAGGATGTGGAAGAGGACATTCGAGGCAGAGGGAGCAACATGTGTAAAATTATGGAGACATAGAAGAGAGACTGCATGGGGACCACATGGCCATGGAGTACCATGTGTGGAAGGTAGCCAGCAGCGAGAGGGAGGCTGCAGAGCAGTGTTTCTCCAGGGTTGTGCTGAGTGAGTTGTGTATCAGAAGCAGTGCAAACACTCCTGAATGAAGACAGGGTGGCCGTGGAAGAGAGAAGGGCAGAAATACAAGCCATGTAATGCATGTTGAATCATCAGAACCTAGTGAGAGATGGTCTGTGTTGGGGGGGGGGGAGAGGGGGGATCAGAGAGGAGTCTGGGTTATTGGGTTGGCACGAAGTGATTGGTTGGAACCCAGAGAGTCTTTGATGAGCTACTACTTGCAAAGGAGGCCTGCCAGGCTGGAGCCATCATGCACCCATCCTTCCCCGGCTCCCCAGAGAAAAGCAGAGATGAAAACAGCATGACTGGGCAGTGATACCTGGGGGTAACAGGGAGAAAGCCATCTGCACAGCTACAGTCCCCCCTCTTCTGTGACACTTGCTAGGTAATAATAACAATAGTAAAAGGGAATTTGAAAATGTGGGACATAAGTTTCAATGCAAAGAATTGAGAGTCATGGTACCGAAACAAAGAACAGATGTACAAGAACAAGAACACTTGGGTGAAGATAAAGCCTTACATTGATCATGGAGAAATGAATAATCACTCTGAGAGCATACCAAGGCTATGAAATCATGAAAGGGAGATAAAAACTAAAACCATGCTCTCTGTATATCAGGGAGGGAAGTGACTGAAACTTTCTGGACAAGCACCACAGTGTTTTCCTTCTAGATGATGTCATTCAGTTAGAATAAGGACTTAAACGACCAGCTACTGAATTACCCATTTTTCCATGCCTAACTGGCTTTTCCTGTTGTGTTTCGTCTTTGGCCTTCTGCTGCTCAGGAGATCACATCTTTGTGTGCAGCCTTAAATCCTGCAAAATTATTAACATGAAGGACTATTTTTTTAATTCCTCTAAATCGGCAGGAGGCAATGGTACCGCTTATTTCTGCAGCCATGGTATTTGCTAAGTTGGTAACGTCGTCATATGTTTTCAAACCTGAATATTTTGCCTCCGTTGGTAACAGTATCCAGCAGGTCGCTATAAACCTTGATTTTATTAGACGTCCTTAAATGTCTCTTAGCTTAAAATGTGGAAATCCTGTATCCACTCACTTCCTAAGTCTTTCCTTCAGATTCTTCCTCCAAGGGATTTTTCTTTTTCTTCCATTGTTACCTTAGAAGGAATTAAGCATTATATCAACTTTGTGAAGTTTCTTATTGTAGACAGCACATATGTAGGACACAAATTAGTACTGAAATGTTGTTAGACCATATCTTTACCACATTTTTCTAAAAATGTTAATCTATTAGGAAGTGCAATTTATATGAGTATTACACAAACCAGAAGGTTGGTACTGTGTAGTGGAACAGGGCAGGCTTTGGAACCAGCTGAGCTGTATTCTAATCCTTTCTGTCCCTTCTAGTTTGTGACCTTGAGCAAATTACTTGACCCCTCTGTACCTTGACTTCTACATCTGTAAAATGGGGCTATTAATAGTACCTAACTTCACAGGGTTGTTAGAGAATTAAATGGCAATGTGTATGTACACCTGACCCATAAGTAATGTTAGTTATCTGTGTCATTGTCATCATCATTTCCTCCATCTTCATAACAGCCAAAGAAGGCTTATTTTTCCAAAGGCTTACTGCAGTTTTCTATACCTGGTTGACTCTTTTTTTTCTTTTTTAAGATTTTATTTATTTATCTGACAGAGAGAGACACAGCGAGAAAGGGCACACAAGTAGGGGGAGCGTGAGAGGGAGAAGCAGGCTTCCTGAAGAGCAGGGAGCCTCCTATGTGGGGCTTGATCCCAGGACCCCGGGATCAAGACTTGAGCTGAAGGCAGACACTTAACGACTGAGCTGCCCAGGCGCCCCTACCTGGTTGACTCTTAAATTAACGAATCTGAACTTCTGAATTGGAATGATACAAAAGGAAAGTGATTTTAAAATCCTTTCCTTGATTTCTTGAGCCTTTGTTTTTAATTCTGTTACAGAGCTCCTGGAATTTTCCATTTAGCTATCTTCTACTTGTGGCTTTACATGTGCAGTGAGAAAAGTTGGGTAATAGAGGGAGACGCTGGGCAGAGCGATTTATTTGACCTACATTCCTTACTCTGGTGTTCAAGAGGCTTTATTCCTATTTGTGTGCACAGTCTTGAGTAACCACCAAAAATTCCATCTCCTCAGGCATTTCTTCTTCCTGAGGTAACAGATGCAAGCCCCGTCAAGCCCACTCAGACACAGGTATGCTGCCCGGGCTGCTCTGGTGGAAAAGGAAGGCTAAGCGCCACCACATGGCCCAGTGGGAAGGAAGGCTCTCGAGTCCACTGACTGGAATTTGAATCCTAACCCCAGGCAAATTACTTCAGCACTCTGAGCCTCAGCTTTCTTATCTCTGAGGTCATGAAATGGAGAATCACAAGGAACATGGCACCAGACCTGGCACAAAATAAAACCTACTTCTCCAGGAAAGTTTCCTGCTGCCTCCTTGGTGCCAGGCCCTCCTTGAGCCAAGTGTCAGGGACCAAAGTGACAAGACAGACAAGCCTGACCGTGTTAACTGGCCAGCAGACAGATGGCCCCGCAGCTTGTTACAGAGGAGCATGGTCAGCATAATGGTGGGGAATAAGGAGCGGTGAGAACACCTGGAAGACTCATGCTGAGACCCGATGGATAAGCGAGGAGTTTGCCCCCAGTCTGGTGGGAGATGGGAAAGAGGGCCATGCAGGAGATTGCTGGGCACGCAGAGAAGTTCAATAAGGCTGGCCAGGTTGAGAGGGATGGGTTTGGGGTCCCATTTAAAAATTTTGACTTTATCCTTTTTTTTTTTTTTTAAGATTTTTAAATTTTCTTTTAAAGTAATCTCTACTCCCAACATGGGGCTCAAACTCACAAGTGCCACGATCAAGAGTCACATGCTCTACTGACTGAGCCAGACAGGCACCCCTGGACTTTATCCTAAGAATAACAAGAAACCTATTGCAGGGTTTTACATGGAGAAGTGATACAATGGATTTGGATTCTAGAAAGATAATTCAGGGTAGAGATTGGATTTGAGTGGGAGAAACATGGAGGCCTGAGGTTTGACTCAGCTGAGAGGTAGCAGACGTCTTCCAGGTGAGAGATGATGGTAGGCTGGTCTTAGGAAGAAGAGGCCTCCAGGAAGAAAGAAGTGGTGTTTTCATTCATTCGCTTATTCCACACATACTCATTGTGCATCTTTGAGTGCCTACGCGCTGCTTCAGCTGCCCTGGATACAATAGTGAACAGTCTCTGCCTCTTGGAGCTACAGTCATCCTGTAACACAAATGAGTATAAATGAAACCCACACGACACCTGATTTTATGACCAGGCTGATGCTTCCCTCCCTGATCTCACTCTTAGACGGAAAGGTCAAGTCTAGTTGACCACGTGTTTCTCTGGCCAACCTCCCCAATGCACAGTCAGTGCATACCTCTGACCATGATAATGGCATGCCTAAGTCCTAAAAGCCAGAATTTTCTCCTCTCCCCCAGGAGCCGCTCTTGCAGCTGCCATTCCCCCACTAACAGATCCAGGAAAGGGACTGATTCAAAGCTATTCAAAGCCAGGCTCACAAACTAAACCACCTTACAGTGACAGAATATCATCATCAACTCTGCTACCCAGTGGTATCTGGTGCTAGAAGGTAAACTTTGCAATGAGACCATTGGGTCTGAGAAACCCCAACCTCCACAGTAATTGTTGCTATGCGACTATATGGCAGTGATTCTCCACTTGTGGTCTCTGACCACTGGTGGGCAGGGAGGGTCTCAGTGACAGAAGGACAACTGAACCATGCCAGATCTTTTTTCTGCTGCTGGAGGCCCATGATCTACAGTTACACAGTCTTTTATTTTTACCTAGGGCAGAGGTGTGTGTGCGCAAACTCAAGATACCTTCAATCATATATGCAAGTTCATATGCCTTAAATAAGGGAACCCTTACCCCGCCCTGAAAAATGAAGACAGCGGACTTAAACTAGGGGGACCTAGATAGCACTGTGCACAACCAGCTCCTTGGGGCTGTGGTGAAATGCAGGTCATGGGATTTTTATGTGAAAATCCCCATTTTTAAATGTTGGCAACTAAGGGCATTTTTTTAAAAAAACATGCAGTTTGTAATCTTCTTCTTTTCTTCTTCTCCTTCTTCTCCTTCTCCTTCTTCTCCTTCTCCTTCTTCTCCTTCTTCTTCTTCTCCTTCTTCTTCTCCTTCTTCTTCTCCTTCTTCTCCTCCTCCTCCTCCTCCTCCTTCTTCTTCTTGGAGAGGTGCAGAGAGAGGAGAGAATCTTAAGCAGGCTCCATGACCAGTGCAGGGCTCCGTCTCACAATCCTGAGATCATAACCTGAGCTGAAATGAAAAGTCAGATGCTTAACCGACTGGGCCACCCAGGCACCCCAACGGTTTGCAATCTTCTGTGGGCTGCATTCTTCCTTTATCTTATCGAAGGCTGTCCTGCAGAAACCTCTGCTTGTGGCATATACTTTTTTTCCCCTTTTCACTCCTCACTGAGTCCTTTGGTCCCTCATTATGTCCAATAGGAGTGACTCAAAATTGGGCAAAATGTTCTTGCATTTATAGAAAAGTTATATACAAAGTAAGTTTATGTATATACAAGGATTTTATATAAGGAAGAATTTTCAGCTGGGGTGGTAGCAGTTACTGTAAGTAAGTTACAGTTGTAAATGTTTCTCTGAAGGGAGAAATTTCTGAATTCTGGTCAATTTACAAACACATTATGGAACACAAACATTATTTATAAATAAAAGAAAAAAGTGCATGCAAATGTATTAAATATATATTTACACACAGAACATATGAGTACATAATATATTTTTCTTAGGAATTGTCAGATACTTTTTCCTGCATCAAATGGTGAGGACTATTTAAAGTAAAAAAGAAAGAAAATCCATATATTTTGCATGGATATTTTGTTACATCTCTTATGGCAAGGAATAACAAAAGCAGGTGCCTCTATTCTGAGTTATATAGCTTTAGATTGCTTTTTAAATTGAATACAAGTTTCAGGAAGGAAAAAATTTTTTATATCTCCTTCATGATTGTCATCTTTTGCTTTCTAAAAATTAAGGTATTTGCTTCTAAAAGAAGTAATCTATTTGGTCAATACTACTATATTAGTAGGTACCTTACAGCTTTATAAATTTGTTTTATGCACGGTATCCTTACAATCAGCTTCTCATTTTTATTTACATCCTTAAAAACATCTCTTGGAGGTAGAAAATACAGGTTTTAATAAAGTAATGAAAATAAAGGACTTAATGCAGTGCCTGAAATTTGATAACCATGCAACATGTCAACAGTTATTGTTATGCTTAATGATATCACTGCTGTTGTAAGCCTGGTTGACATTTGAAAAAACTGAGTCTTAAGTAACCGAAGTCCATTATTGTAAAACTAGTAAGTTTTAGAGACTAAAAAAAAGTTTAAGACACAGTTCTACTGACCTAAACTCCATAGCCTTTCATTTATAACAAAAAGAACCTTTTGTTATTAGAGCACCTATTTATGTGCTGGGTACATTGCACATATTAGCTCATTTAATTTTTTTGCAAGTACAGTTGACCCCTTGAGCAATGCAGGGGTTAGGAGTGCCAACCCCCCTGCCCTTGAAAATCTGCATATAACTTTTGGCTCCCGCCAAATTTAACTACTAATACCCTACTGTTGACCAGAAAAGAAAATGTTAAGAAAATCACTTAAAAAGTAAATGCGCTTATAGTACTATACTGTATTTATTGAAATAAATCTGTGTATATGTGGACCCATGCAGCTCAAATCAGTGTTGTTCAAGAGTCAACTGTATTGTATGAGGTTTCATTTTATAGATGAAGAAACTGGAATTACAAAAGGGCTAAATCACCTACCAAGGTCACATTGCAAGTGAGTGGCAAAACCAAGAAGTGCTCCTAGACCTGAAGCCAAAGCCCCTGACCTTCTTCCAGAGTACATTGTCTCTTATTACATTGTATCTAATTGATGCTGCAAGTAGCAAGTATTTTATTTTTAACTGATAGGAAGCCTTTGAGAGGTTTAGGTCACTAAGAGAATAGTCTTCGTTTCATAAAATTGCTGGCTAAAGTAGGAGAAAGCAGTCATCTTGAATAGATAGGTTTTTCTGTAAAATAAACAAAAAGGTTTTGTTCTTGGTTTAAAAAAAAAATCTCTATTTCTTTCCATGTCTGGGAGGTGACCTTTCCGACGTTACACCGTGGGTAGAATTCATTCTGTAGGATGTGAGTGGGATTTGGGGAGTATGATGGGAATGACTGATGAATCCATACCCCATTTGTAAGTGGCTTGTCATTGTTAAAAACAGTGCAGTTCTGGTCTCACAAATGAACGGAGAAAACATAAACGATGGATATAGGGAAATATCAGTTCGGATTAGGTTTAGCTGTGAGTGACCAAAAACAGCCTCAAATGCCAGCGCCTCACACAAGATAGAATTTTATTTCTCGTGCATGTAAAAGAAATATGGAGGTCAGGAATTGAAGGCAGTTTCAAGATGACCGAAGATTTTTTCGTGTTTTGCTTCTCCATCATCGTCAATACAGGCCTTTCTTCATCATGGTCCAGGCTGGCGACTTGAACACCTTCTATCACATTGTAATCCAGCTGGTGGGAAGGAGGAAGGGCCCATCTCCCTTCCTTTCAGGACCCCTTCCAGAAGTCACACCTGACGCCTTTGTCTAGATCCAGTTAGCCAGAATGGACTCACATGGCTGGAATGTACTCACATGTGTGTGACACAGCCCTGGTTGCAGGGGAGGCTAGGAAATGGAGTCTCATCCTGGGGTGTGGGGGTGAGGAGATACTCTCTCAATGAGGAAGAGGGAGAGAACAGCTACTGGGGGACTAGTAGTCTGCCACAGAAAGAATGGAAAGGAGATCACTGTGTAACAGAGAAAGATTGCCTCAGGTCCTGTCTTTGAGGATACCTTATGTATGCTTTGCCTAGGATGGGAATCCTGGGACAAATGTGCGGATGTGGGTCCTCACCTTTTACGCTGAGTGCCTGCCTTCGAATGAATGATAGAAATGTTTAGGAGCCCATGCCTTAGAAAAAAAAAAAAAAAGATGACAACTTTATCATTTTTAGTAGCTCCTTTGCACGCTGCTTCACTACAAATAAGACCTACCTGAGGAATTACATTACTAATGAATCACTAGCTCAAAACCTGCTCTTACTTTCAGAAGCTTGCGACTTCCATTTGAAGGTCTGAGCTCCCTGACATAGACACAGACTGCACGAGGGGCATGGATTCCGAAGTTCTTGCGACCCGCTCTCGTCAGCACACATACACTCAGGGCATCTCATCATGGGTAGGAAGTAAATACATGCATTGGGAAGAATTTTTAGGGAGCTGGCAGCTTTTCTGCTTTCTCCCGTCATAGTACTCTTTCCTCTCAAGGAATATTGAAATAATAATGCTAGCAACTATTTTTGGAATGCTCAACCCATGACATACATTATTACACTTAAACTTCAGAACAACTCCGAAAGGTAGGCTTTATTCATTCTCATTTTATAGACGTAAAAGCTCAGAGACAGTCACATAACTAGTAAGGAAAGTTGCTGGAATTTGAACTTGTGTCTGGTGGGCTCCAAAATCCATACCCTTTATCACCATAGCCCCTCATCTTTAAAAAATACAAGAAGGTACAAGGACCCATTCAATGTTTCTTTTTGTGTAAGTAGCCTAGGGAAAGTAGAGAGGTTTTTCCTGGTCCTTGGACTTGGACAGGGACTCCCTGGACCCTCTCATCGGTTCTCTACTGAACCAGTGAACTTAGCAACTGCCGCTGTTACAGAGCCAAAGGAGCAGACTGCTTAGAGCTCTCCAGGGAGGGAGGTCATAGCAAAGAGCTGGGCTGGAGCCCTACTCTTTCCCCAGTTTCTTGCTTTTCACCACTTTTCTGGGGTTTTTTGTTTGTTTTTGTTTGGTGCTTCTTTGGTTTTGTTTTGTTTTCGCAGTCGCCTTCATCTTATAGCTGTCCCTAGTTACCAGATGACTGTGTCTCTAGGGCTTTGGGTTTCTTCGTCCCCCTGGGGGAGTGGGGGATGAGGAGGGGGAGAAAGGGAGGTAGGGAAGGAGTAGAGGGGAAGAAGGTGGTTACAGAAAGAAGAGCAAGGAAACTACTTTCCCTGTCATTCTCAGCAAATTTTCCCTCAGTCTTTATTGGTCCAAATAGGTCAGGTGTTTGTCCCTGACCCAATACGTGAAACTGGGAGGTGAGATAATGCAAGTTAACTTTGAGCCACAAATCCCACTCCCAGATTAACTTCCCCCAAGCACCTGGGCTTTGCATGAGAAGCTGAGGGTACCCAAATAAACGTAAAGGTTATATTTATAAAAGACTGGGAATAGGGCTTGGGAAAGCATCTAGTATCTATTGGACTCTCCCTGTTGTGAGAATCAGCCCCCACCCGCTTCTAGCAGCACCCCAAGACCCCAGGAATTAGGGCTCATCCCTTGACTCGTGACTTTTGGAAGGCTGCTGACCCCTAGTGTTTAAAGTAGAGCATTGTACAGAGAATCCAGAGATTTGGGTTCACCTTTGAAATGAGAATCACAAAAGCTGTGCCATCCCTTCACACAATGAGGGTGTGAGCAAAATGAAGTTTCTAGAAGTCCTTTAATGAGCCCAAAGCCCCCAGCCACCGGCACATGGATGTTTCATGAATACTTGCGGAGTAAATGAAGAACCCAGATGTCACTCAGCTCTCCTGCCCCCCTCCCTAGCCACTGCTTTCACTTGTACATATCAAATATATCAGCCTGCTTGTGTTCGCAAATCAACAACTACTGAGCAACCAATTGTATTTGGAATATGTGCATATAAATATGAAAGTATGCCAACAACCCCAAATTCACATGTTTTGTGACGTGGAATGCCACTATGCTGGTAGGGTAGCAGAGAAGACACTGATTGTTCAGAGCTTTTTATTTTAACCAAATCAGCAAACATTGCTACTAGGAGCCCTATTTTGAGCTGTGGGTGAAGCTGGGTTAGATGGGGCCTTCCCTTGGTCCATGCTTTTTAGGTAACAGCGTATTTCCTGGGTTCCATGTTTTGGGGTAGGTGCAGAGAGGAAAGGCAGGTAAATGGTAATTATAAGATGAATCTTGAGAAAAATGGAATAACGTTATTGTCTAAATTTTGTTTTGCTTTTAATTGACTTCCAATTCAAGTGTAACGTCGCAATTCTCAGGATGAGAGAAATTTGGCGCTAACCTCTGAGGAGAAATGAGCGGCCCCTGGCTGCGGAGGGCACCGAAGGACAGATAGGATTTCTCAGTCTGAGGTCCGGGGGAGTGTTCTGGGAAGTGGTGGCAGCCACAGCTGTAGAAGTTCCCACAGCTGTTTGGTTTTGGCAGGCCAGGCTGCTGCTGACTGAAGAGAGCGGGGCTGCTCCTGGCCAGGGGCTCTCCTGAGGAGGAGCCTGGAAGAGCCCTTCCAGGAGAGGAGTCACACTCTCGCTTTCTCTTCCCCTTTGCACGGGGAGAAGGGAAATGGGCAAGTCCGTGCCATCGTGGTCAGATGGGTCACGGATGGGGAAAAAAAAAATCAAACTCTATCATTGTACCAGTTTTGTTAGCCTCCTCTTGTCTCTTAAGTAAAGGCAATGCTACTTATTGTCAAGATCAT
The DNA here is from genome assembly GCF_964656455.1 of Halichoerus grypus. Lineage (NCBI taxonomy): Eukaryota > Metazoa > Chordata > Mammalia > Carnivora > Phocidae > Halichoerus > Halichoerus grypus. The sequence goes on along the minus strand of NC_135712.1, from coordinate 102,353,792 downwards.
CATTATTAATACAATTTTGGTATTTTGTTGAGAATGAAGATAGATACTAAATATTCTCGCTTTCAGCTGACAAATTGCTTGATTCCACTTTGGATTCATTCTTCTCTTCTAAGATACATAGTGTTCTTACAGAAATACAGATTTTATTCAGTCAGTGTTTCACTGAGACTTAGAAAGCTACTTACGTTGCAAACCAATCCCAATCAACCAGTTTGAACAGTCCTATTTTAAGCTGTGTTTGTGCTTCAGGGAGAAAGTGATGGAAGCGGCTCCATGTTGGCTTCATGGGACTGATGTATGAATAACAGGCAAGTAATGGACGACCTGGGGTTCGTGCCAGCAGAACCCCCCTGCCCCCACTTATCTGATTTCACAAGCACTTGACACGGGCTCTACCTTTTAAAAATGTGCCAAGTACATAAATTTGGTTGGTATGTTTTTCTAAGTGCTCTCTGTGACTCTGTAAAAGGAGGATTAACTATTAGGAAGGTTACAACACTAGGTAGAAAAATAAAAGTATTTTTAGAATTGTGTTCTCCACAGGTTTACTTTTAGCTTCAGTGTGTTTCCTTTGGTTTGGTTTTTGCTCCCCCCATACCACCACATTTGTGTGTGTATGTGTATGTGTGTATGTAATAGATAATAACTACTTAGGAATTCTCTTGAGAAAAAGTCTCAGTCTGAGAAATGTGGGGAAACCATGGCTGGAGAACTCTGACACAGCTGTTGAATTTTGGCAAGAAAAAGAAAATGGAGTTCTCCTTTGTTTGTTTGAGGCACCATTGTAGCATGCTGCAGTGTGATTTGCGACAGAGGGAAGCAAATGCACAGGAACGTGCTTCATACCTACTGTCTTATTAGGTCCTCAAATAACCCTTTGAAGCAGGTTTTATTATTCTCCTTGTAGAGATGAAGAAGTTGAGGCTTAGATAAGTTACGAAATTTGCCCCAGGCATAGTTTCTAAAGGGTGTGGCCAACTTCTGAATCCAGACATTTCTTAAACTCAAAGACCCTGTTCTTTCTACTATACCAAATGGTGCAGTACTCAAGTTTTTGTCTCTGAAATAAAAATACACGCAACAATGAGCATTTATTCCATTTAGTGTTTCTCAACAATAACAATGGTTTCTCTGGAGCCCTTTATATATTCACTGAGATTTTAATTGCTTTGTATTCATTTTGAAAAAGAAACTATTAATAATAAGCGTATTCTGGATCACCTGGATTATCACTTTATAACCGAGTACTACTCTACTACGTAAGCAATTTTGGTTCTAATTATGTTTACATTGACACCAAGAAGTATTTCTCCACCTCAGAGATTTGCTAGCTGCTCTCCCAACACCCACTCTCCCTTTCTTCCTAACAGAAGACTGATTTCACTGCAGGGAGCAATATTCCTGTATTACCCAGACTCCCTTGAATTTAAGAATGGCCATGTGACACTGTTCTGGCCAATGATACGTAAGTGTTATTGGGTGGCGCTTCCCAGAAAGATTCTTAAATGTAGCCACTTAGCAAGCTAATGCCTTTTGCACTCTCTATTCTTTCCTCTTTTCTAGCCTAGAAAGAGACTGAATTATGACCAGGAGGGCAAGAAAACATGCTAGGGATGGCTGCAAATGGAATGAGTATGACTCTCTAGTGACTGCAAAAAACAAAACAAAACAAAACAAAACAAAAACAAAAAACCCCCAACAAACATCATGACAACCATGAGTATGGCTATCTACAGACGATTTATTATATGGGAACAATAAGCTGACTTTAAAAATAGCCTTAGTGTGATAATAATTTACATACCATGAAATTCACCTGTTTTAAGTGTACAATTCAGTGATTTTTTAGTACATTTTCAAAGTTGTGCAAACATCACTACAATCCAAATTTAGAAAAATTCCACCACCCTCCAAAGATCCTGCTTGCCCAATCCCACTCTCAACCCTAGGCAACTATTCATCTGCTTTCTGTCCCTATAGATTTGCCTTTTCTGGACATTTCATGTAAACAGGATCATACAATGTGCAATTCTTTTGCATCTGGCTTCTTTCACTTAGCTTACCGTTTTTGAGGTTTATCCATGTAGTAGTATATATCAGTAATTTATTCTTTCTTATTGCTGAATAATATTCCATCATATGGCTCTCCTATGTTTTGTTTATCCATTCACCAGTTCATGGACATGTGGATTGTTTCTACTCCATTGATATGAATAATGCTGCTATGAACTCATACATGTCTTTGTGAGACATGTGTTTTCATTTCTCTTGGGTGGATACTTAGGAGTGGAATTGCTGGGTCACATGGTAAATTTATGTTTAACTTTTTTTTAAAGAAACTGCCAAACTTTTTCAAAGTTGCTGCACCACCTTACATTCCCACCCACAATGTATGAGGGTTCGGTTTTTCCATATTCTCACCAATAATTATTGTCTTTTTGATTATACCCATTCTAGTGGTCATGAAATGGGATCTCACTGTTGTTTTAATTTGCATTTATTTCCCTAGTGACTAATGATAATGAACATCTCTTCATGTGCTTATTAGCTCATTTTTTTAATGGGTTTGTCTGTCTTCTTATTGGTTTGTAAGAGATCTTTGTATATTCTGGATATATATCCTTTATCAGAAATAATATCTGTACATATTTTCTCCCAAACTGTGTTTTATATTTTTACTGTATTATTGATAATTTTTGAAACACAACAGTTTTTAATTTTGATGGAATCTATTTTTTCTATTTTTTTGTCTTATGGATCATGCTGTTGGTGTTGTACTTAAGAATGTTTTTCTGTGTCCTTTGTATTTCCATATAGATTTTAGGATCAGCTTGTCAGTTTCTGCCAGAAGTCTATTGGAATTTTGATGGGAACTGTGTTGTATCCACAGGGCAATTTGAGGAGAATTGCCATCTTAATTATATTGAGTCATCTAACCCATGAATATAGAATGTCTCTCCATTTATTAGGTCTTCTTTAATTTCTCTCAGCAATAATTTATAGTTTTCAGTTTATAAATCTCATCTTTTGTTCCTTAGTTTCTAAAGTCACTGTTTTATGGACTTTCTTCTGCTAAATCAAAGTCCTGATTCATGTTCTAATTGGCAGATAAAATAGAAAATTAAAGGAATAGAAGTAGACTTAACATACATACATAATGTTTTTCTGTGAAGGCTGCATACCATCTTGGTGCATTAGATGAATGATCAGTTTCACAGTGGACAATGGAGACGGTGATGAGAAAACTGAGTAAGCACCTGGCATGCAGGACATCCACACACGCAACCCGAATGAACCTTCACTTTACAGTTAGTACCAAATGTGTAAAAGCCAATAAAGCAATATCATCTGTCACAATAACTATTTATTCACTGTGATTAATTGGTTGTACATCATGTTTGTTTATATTTGTAAATTTGTTTCATGTATTATCAGCATAAAGAATTTTTACCTAGTTTTACATTTATTGACCCAATGTTTTTCCCTTTAATGGGTGTCTAGTATTCAACATGGGAAAACACTGATTTTAGTTTATTAGTTTACAAAGCATTTTCAGCTTACCATCTTATTATTCTCAGAGCAACCCTGGAGCTTCAGTAAAATAAGGGTTTTTATTATTCCCACATTATTAATGATGAAACGAAGATTCACAGACATTAAGTGATGTGTATAATTTTATACATCTATATGTGGCAATTCTGGGATTTAAAATTAGGAATTCGGTCTCCAAATCCCTTACCCTTTCTGCTACATATATTAGTGATTATTGATCACTTTCTTAAACCCCTTAAACACAAGGGAAATAGAAAACTTTTGGGAGGCTTTGCAATCTAGGTAGGGAGGTAAAACCCATGAAACATGCTAAAAGTAAAGTTAGTGTGAGAGAACCCACAGCCCAGACACTAAGTTCTGTTGGCATCTAGAATGCAGACAACTCTCTGGACCTGAGGAATCAAGTAGGAAAACACGAGCTGAACGGTGGAGAGGGTACTATCAGGCAGCCCAGAACCATGCACCACCCCAACCTGCCTTCAGTAATGGAGCGCTCATTCCCCCCCAGCTTCTGGGAAGGTTAGCAGTCAACAGTTCTCATCCGGGAGCCTCTTTGGGGATTGCTCATGGCCAAAGAGAGCTGCCTTGCCCAAGGTCACATGCCCTTCTGAAGGGCAGCCCTTATCTAATGCCCGGTTGGTGCTGGGACATAAAGTCCTGGCCTCTTTCTCCCAACTTGGGTCGACTCTGAAAGGCCAGCCCAGCCCCAGAGCTCCCTTACAGGATCAGCTAGGCTTTGCTGTTGCTGCATCAGAAGCCAGCTTCCCCTTCTGCCCTATATTACTTCCTCTGGTCCCTCCCAGCTGTGGACCCCCAGCGTGCTCCTCGATCAAGTTCCTGCTGATGACTTCCAAATGATCTCTAAGATTTCCAAGGAGCCAAAACAGCATGAACAAAGGCATAGAGGCCAGAATTCTTCTTGAGGCCATAGCAGAGAATAAATGGAATAGAGTGTTTTATAGAAGCTAGAAAACAGGGCCCAATGGTGGAGGACTTTGAAAAACAGAATGAGGTATCAGCCTTGATGGAGAACACCCCAGAAAGCCTTAGCTGACCCACATGCCCAGTGAGAATATTGGAGCTGACCCTGACATTCCCTTGGTAAAATGAATGTGTCACCGAGATATTGGCCCAGACCCTGAACATTTACTGCCCCATTCATCTGATCCTATGAACTGTGCCCTGAAGCCGGAAAGGGAAAGTCTGAATTTAAGATCTCCCTTGCCAACTTTCTTCTTGTGTGACTTTAAAACTTCTGTTTCTCATTTGGAAAATGGGTATGTTTTGAGGACTGAAATACTCCTAATTTCAGAGGCAGTTCATTGGTATCACGTGACAGAAGGCTTCTATGCCAAAATAACTCTGGGTGTTGCTAGGCTAAACTAAATAGGGACTCCTGGGTGGCTCAGTTGGTTAAGCATCTGCCTTCAGTTCAGGTCATGATCCCAGGGTCCTGGGATTGAGTCCCACATCGGGCTTCTTGCTCAGTGGATAGCCCGCTTCTCCCTCTGCCTGCCTCTCTCTCTCTCTTTCTCTCTCTCACTCTCTAACAAATAAATAAAATCTTTTAAAAAATAAACTAAGTTAAATGGATATCTTTACTGTAGGATTTCTTAGTCTTTAATATGTTGCTGTGTCTTGTGGTCTCAAGGAGGGGGATGTAATCTAAATCATCTTACCTTAACTCATCAGGAAGACCTTTCCCCACTCCTGACACCTTCTGAGGAGCATCTACTAGGCTTGTGTCTTGCTGAAGTCATATTGAGAAACCCTAGTCCATTGTACAGGCAGTTAGTAAATGTTAAATCAGATGATACCAGTTACCATGGTCTGCCCTGCCTGGACCTTCAACTAAGTTAGGATTCCCTCAAAGACAATTATCATATGATCTCACTGATATGAGGAATTTGAGAAACAAAACAGAGGATCATAGGGGAACAGAGGGAAAAATGAAACAAGATGAAACCAGAGAGGGAGACAAACCATAAGAGACTCTTAATCTCAGGAAACAAACTGAGGGTTGCTGGAGGGGAGGGAGGTGGGAAGGATGGGGTGACTGGGTGATGGACATTGGGGAGGGTATGTGCTATGGTGAGCTCTGTGAATTGTGTAAGACTGATGAATCAAATAATATATGTTAATTTTAAAAAAGGAAAACAAAGTTAGGAATCTCTCAGAAATATGGTAAGACTTCACATTGACTTTGGTACTCAAGATCAACATGGTCCTGCTTATTTAATTTGGCTAGGTATAGTTCACTTCAAGGATACCTCCAAATCATGACATGTATCTTTTAAAGAATGGTACTCTCTCAAGCTTTTAGATTGGGGAGAAACATGGGTTTCCAGTGCATGCCCTCTTCACTGAATAGGTAGCGGCCACCCTGCTGTGCTGAAGCAGATGGTGGCTACCTTGCAGGGACAGAGCAATGTGTTGAGAAGGATGCTGAAGCTGTGTTTGGACTATCTGAGCAAGTGTGCTCTGATGGATTTGTGACATCATCCATTAACACAGTCCTTGCTACCTTTATTTTATTTTTTCTAAAGATTTTATTTATTTATTTATCAGAGAGGGAGAGAGAGAACAAGAGAGCAAGCGAGCACAAGCAGGGGGAGCAGCAGGCAGAGGGAGAATCAGGCTCCTCGCTGAGTAGGGAGCCCGATATGGGACTCGATCCCAGGCATCCCGCTACCTTTATTTTATTTTTTATTTTAATTTTTTTTTAAGATTTTATTTTTTTGACAAAGAGAGACACAGCGAAAGAGGAAACACAAGCGGGGGAGTGGGAGAGGGAGAACAGGCTTCCCACCGAGCAGGGAGCCCGATGTGAGGCTCAATCCCAGGACCCTGGGATCATGACCTGAGCCAAAGGCAGACGCTTAATGACTGAGCCACCCAGGCGCCCCCTGCTACCTTTATTTTAGACTATAGTTTAACTTATACATTCCTTTGCGTGTTGAAGACAGTGGGAGAAAAGATCAATCATAAACCATCCCAAATGCAGCACATTCAAAACTAACTCATTATCATCATCTTCTCCTCTGACTTGAGTCTATGCCAGTATCCTTCATTTCAGATAACGGCAGTGGCCTCCACCATCATATCCATGATATCCATGACCACTCAGTCACCAAGTCTTGCCAATTTTGCCTTCTAAATGTGTCTCAAATCATCCCCGTCCCCATCACAGCCATCCCTGCCCTTCTACAAATGCTATTAATTCTCACCCAACTTCTACAGCTTCTCCCACGTGGTCTCCCCCCATCCAGTCCTGTACCCTTTAAATCCCTCCCCTAATTTACCTACCTGTCTATCTGTTCAAGTGGGTCTCCTTCTCAAATCCTCTAATGAATTCTTCAGGGTAAAGCCTAAACTCCTAAATTTGGCATTAGAGGCTTCCCATGTCTGGATCCTTCTTATCTCTGGTCTCATTTCTTGCTATTTTCTTATGCTCTACCAAAACTGATCTGCTGAACAGCTGAACTCATGCTGTTTTTAGCTTCCATGCCTTTGCTCTACCTTCTGCCTGAAATGTTTACCCTGCACACTCCGTCCTTTACCTGCCAAGTTAACTTCTACCCATCGCTGGAGCTCAGCCATCACCTACTCCAGAGAATCTTTCTTGACCCCTCCTTTTCCCAGACTCGGTTAGATGCCCTAACCAGTTATATATATTATGTCTAAATAATATCAATTCTGCAATGTATAATTGTCTGTCTGTGTGTCTATCTGCACCTTGAAAGAGAGGATGTGTCTTGTTTCATCTCTGTATTCCTTGTACAGTTAACACGCCTGTTTTATCTTAAACACTCAATAAACCAAGGAATGGTATGGACCAAGTGAAGGAATTAAATATCTATGATAAATAAAACTAAGCCAACAGCAGCTCCTGGACATCAAGAATATAACCCATGCTCAGATAAAGAATTCTCTTTGTGGATTAAGAATGATTGCCATGGATGACTGGTAAGGTCTGAAAAGGCAAAGCGGGCAACAGGGTGTCATGAGTGAAAATGACACCAGGAAGATTCTAATAACCTAAAGTGTCGTATAAAGCAACATGGACACCGAGTTGTGTCTTTCTTTCCCTGAAAACCAATCACTTTGAGAAGTGCTTAGCTGGGTTTAAAGTCATTTTCCCACTTTTGTGTGTGGCCATTCTGGGTATTGGTCCATATCTGTACTTCCGTGGCTGCCTTTTTAAAAATGCCTACAATTTGGCTTATTTTCTTCATGGATTGCTATGAAAAGAACACCTTACTACTGATGAGATCAGATTAAAGTTAACCCAAGTGATCCTATGGTGAATTACCCATGAGATTAATACTTCTTTTCAACCAGATGACAACAGTGGAGGAACTGAATGTAAGCTCTCAGCTCCTGGTTGAATTCCTTACTGTACTTTTGTCGCTGTGTTTTCTGCCAGTCATAGCCTCGACACCTTGGTTTTGAATGGCCTCGGGAATATGGTCTTCCAGACTCTTTAGTGTCCCCACTGTTTGGATTTTCTTTTTTATACACATATACTTCCAGTGTGCTACAGTCTAAGAACCCGAATTTAAAATAAACATGCAGCCCCCTCTCACTCATCCGATGGTGAGACCTTCAGCAACTGAAGCCAACTGAAGCCTAGACGTACACCCTAAAGACAGGCAACACAGTCAATGGTGATGTGCAAGAGTGTTTATCAAGTCCATGTATAGTACACTCAAGTAGCACAGGAGTGGGCACGGAGGAGGAAGCTGCCATTGTGTGAAAATGTCATTCATCCTCAGATGGTGCTAAATGAAGAAAGCATTTTACACCAAAGCAGTAGCTTCAGTGCTCCTATCCCAGGGCCCACGGTCAGAGTGCTGTCTCTAACACTACTGTCCTAGGGATAGAAAGCAGCTGGAAAGCTGGAAACCATAGCTGGGTATACTTTAAAGCGGGGACAGTAACACTCTGAGATTCAAAAGTAAAGCGGAGAAGAGTGTACACATAGTGTAGCGAGGCTGACCACTTGGAAACGCCCTGAACAACTTGTCATCAGCTTTCCTCTGCCATCTCCTCTCTGATCCTTATCACCTCAAGTTCATATCATCCTCTTCCCCAGGAAGGGGCATTTTGGAGCTATGGGCAGAGCACTGTCAGGGAGTCTGCCGGGCCTTTGCATGTCTGTAGGCCAGCCTGGGGTACAGGAATGCCACTACCATCAGCCCCCTTAGTGCCAGGGGCTTTGCTCTCCTGAACGCATGCAGCCCTCATAACCACACTATGAGGACACACTGAGGCTCAGAGAAGCCAAGTTTCTGGGCAAAGAGTCACTGAGCAGGATCGGGTGTGACCCGCTTCGAGGCCCTGCCCAGGTCTGCAGAGATGTCATTAAGTCCTTTTCCTTTCTGGCAAATTATATAATTTTGTTAATGTAAAAAAAGTTCTGTGTTTCAGGTTCTTAATTTAAAAATGAAAAAAAAGTTTAACCGTGTGGTCCTTACTCTCTGTCTTCTTTATAACCATTTACTATAAAATTTAACAGCTTGAAACAACAAACATTTATTATCTCAGTTTCTGATGGTCAGGAATCTGAGAGCTGCTTGGCTGGGTAGTTCTGGCTCAGAGTCTCTCATGAGGTCACGGTCAGAATGTCCATCAGAGCAGCAGTCCTCCAAAGACTTGAGTGGGTCCTCTTGCAAGTTGGCTCATTCACGTGGCTGGAGGCTGGAGGCCTCCACTCCTCACCATGTGGCCCTTTCCATACATTGCTTGAGTGTTCTAGAACATAGTGGCAAACTTCCCTTAGTACAAGTGATTGGAGAGAAAGAAAACAAGAGAGAGAAAGCGGATGTGTCTTTTTAAACCTAGTCTCCACAGTAGCTGGTGTGTTGTTTCTGCTTTTCTTTTCTTTTCTTTTTTTTTCTTTTTTTTATTATTATGTTATGTTAATCACCATACATTACATCATTAGTTTTTGATGTAGTGTTCCATGATTCATTATTTGCGTATAACACCCAGTGCTCCATTCAATACGTGCCCTCCTTAATACCCATCACCAGGCTAACCCATCCTCCCACCCCCCTTCCCCTCTAGAACCCTCAGTTTGTTTCTCAGAGTCCATCATCTCTCATGTTTAGAAGAAAGTCACTGAGTTCAGCCTTCACTCAGGGAGAAGGGAATTAGGTTCCACTTCATTAAGGGAAGAGCATCAAAGAATTTTAGACATATTTTAAAACCACCCCACTCTCTCCACTCTTCTGAGGAAAACAAGACAAAACAGAAAGAAACAAAAAAACCACCACCCCTAAAAGTAAATCACTTTGCTTTTTCTGTTTGACTGTCACTTGCATGCTCTTACCACCCAGTGGCTTCAGTTAAGAAAACATTTCCCCACCCCTGAACTGCTTCCTAAGGAAATGGTTATTTGCATAGCAGAGAAATCTTTACTTCTCCAAGGGATTTACAGGGACTGGAAAATGTACAGATAATACAACTTGTCCTTTTGATGAAGCTCTGATTTGAGCCAGGCATTTGGTCTAGAATCTGCCTTCCATCTTTATCCTGTAGGCCAGTGACCTAAGGGAGGCCACCAGAAGGCTGAGCTGGTACCTGGGGCTCTCGCGTAGATTGGCCCCCACAAACTTTTCTCCTCCTGTGGCCCTAGATGAGGCCTGAGCCTCAGGGTGGGGATTAGCCTGCTGCCTGGTATTCCTAGCCTCAGGACAGATGGCTCAGGTCTTTAGGTCCTGGGAGCCATCTCTCCCTGGGCCAGTTGACCTTGGTTGGAATCAGCCAGCTATTTCGAGGTTTGAATGAACCTATACTAATTACCAGGGTCACCTGGCAACCTGGAGAACTCTGCTGTTGGCCATTCCCAGCTCTCTGACCAGACTCCAGGTGGACATTCCGTAAAAAGACTTCTATAGCTCCAAGAGGGTGACCCTAAGGTTAATTCTATAGTTTAAAGTGATTTTTTTCTTAGAAGAAGAGAGCAGAACCAGTTCTAAAATCAATGTGTTTTTACCTTTCACCCACTGCACCTACCTTAATCAGAATAAGTATTAGGAACTTCTGCCACTTAAATCAGACATCAAGACTAAACACTTGAAATTATGATTTCTTCCTTTGAGAGGAAATGATTAAAATTTCTACAAATTACAATTATAGACAAGTTATACTTAAAGAAAAATATATGGATATATATTTGTATATATATAATTTATGTATATATATAATATGTGTGTGTGTGTGTGTGTATAATCAAGTGAGTTTATCAGTATAGAATATTTTAAAACCTTTAGCTTTCATTCTGCCTGAAATCAAGTGCATTTTACCCTAAAGGGGTAGAGGTAGTTACTAGAACAAAGTAACTGAAACCTGAGGATAAAGAAGAAAAGAAAGAAAATATGTGCCTCTCTTTGATCATTCACTCCTCAAATGTTTACTGAGGTGAATGCTACAGTTAATTTTCTAGATGCTGGGGATAGCTTATAAACAAAACAAAGCGCCTGCTATTCTAGAGCTGATATGATACCGGGAGTTAAACAATAAACAAACAAGAACATATGTAGTATTTTAAATGTGGTAAGTGCTATGGAGGAAGACAAAGCAGAGGGAGAGGGTAGGGAGTGTGGGGGCAGGGAGAGACATCAAGTAAGAATTACAAATTTAGACAGGGTGGTCAGGGAAGACCTGAAAGCTAAGGCAACATTTGAGGAGAGATCTGGAGAAAGTATGGTAGCAAGTCACAGGCTATCCGGGGTAAGAGAGTTCCAAGCAGAAACAGAGAGTACAAAGGCCCTGAGGTAAGAGAGTGCTGAGCTTGATCAAGGACTGTTGAAGAGGGCTTTGTGGCAGGGCCCAAATGAGAGGAAGAACAGGTCCTGTGGGCACTAGGAGGTAGATGATAGAAATCTCTGCAAGCTCTTAGCAGGGCTCTGGCTTCTATTGTGAGTGAGATGAAGACTATGAGAAGGCTTTGAGCAAACCTGAGAAATAATATAATCAGATTATCTCTTAGAAGTATTCTGAGTATTTTGTTGAGAATTTGTCCAGGTAAGGCAGGTTGGAAGGCCAGAAGCAGAAAGTCGGGATAGAAGAGTTTTGCAGTAATCCAGGTGAGAGATGATGGTGGTCCGGAACAGAATAGTGGCAGTGGAGGTGGTGAACAGTGGGCAGATTCTGGATATATGTGAAGGTTCAGCCAAAGAAGATTTGCTGGTGGGCTGTAGGGTGTGAGAGGCAGGAAAGAGTCAAGGATGACCCCCAGATTTTAGGCCTGATCACCTGAAAGCTTGGAGCTGTCATTTACTGAAACAGGGAAGACTGTGGGTAAAGAGTTTGCAGGAGTCAGGTGTTGGGAAGATGGGAGTTCGTTTTGGGCATAATAAATTTAAGATATCGATTAAACATGCAAGCGGAAATGGTGAGTTTGCAGTCAGATGAAGGAATCTGAGTTAAGGGGTCAGTCCAAGCTAGAGGTATAAGTTTTGAAGTCACCAGCCAAGAGACTGGATGACATTTCCAAGAGAGTGAGTTCCAGATAGAGGACAAACCCAAGGACTGAGCCTTGGGTATTCTAGTGTAGCAGTGTCCAGTAGAACTTTCTGTGATGGAAATATTCTCCATGTGCTCATCCAGTATGACAGCCACTAGACACAAGTGGCTATTGAGCACTTAAAATAGCACTAGTGCAACTAAGGAACTGAATTTCCAGTTTTCTGAAATTTTAGTTTAAGTAACCACATGTAACTCAAGGCTACCATACTGGGCAGCACAGCTCCAGTAGCTAAAAGTGGAAGAAGCAGAGAGGGATCAGCAGAGGACAGGTTTTAACACAGGAAAAGAACCAGAAGAGAATGTTGTCTCGGAAACCAAATATACAATACTTGAATAGTGCTCATAGATTTAGAAGATCTGGAAGACTGGGAATTGATCTTGAGATTTAGGAAGGTATAGCCATTTCAGTGACATGGGGGAGACAAAACTGACTGGAGGGTGTTCAAAAGAGAATAAAGGGCAGAGGGAAATGTAGACAGTAAGTCTGGGACGACTCTTTCGGGAAGCATTGTGGTTGTCTAGGAGAGTGCGGGAGTAAATGGACTGGGGAAATAGAGAGGAAACCAGGCGGTGCCAAGGGCACACTTGGGGTAAGCTGTCATGAATTTAAAGTGAGTGTGGTGGTATATTTTTCTCCAGCCACATTTATCAGCCTGAAAAGAGGCACAGAGTAGCAAAGAGCTCAATTTAACCACAGTTGGGATTTAACTAACTGAGTATGAAGTTGGTGGTTATAATGATGGACCATGGAATCTAAGGTGTGTAGGAGAGAAGGGAGGACATAATGGGACTGAGGGATGGAGGAAGATGGGCAGTGTATGGGGTGCAGGGCCTGCTGTAGTTGAAGAATTATTGGAATTAGAATACTAGAGAGAGTTGGCTGGAATGAGAAAATGAGACTGTTGGAGAATAAGAGGATTGACATTGAAATTTTGGAGGTCGTGACGTTGGTGATGGCAAGGTCAGGATAGGACCATGGGAGTTGGTGTCACTGAGATAGAATGGAAGAGGAAGGAAGTCAAGGAACTTACAGGCCAAGATATCGGAGGGATGTCCTAGTTGACATGGAAATCCCCAAGAATTAGAACTCACGTCAGAGAGTGCGTCTTCAAGGCATGAAGCAGGTAAGCTAGGGGGAGGTGACTGCAGCTAGGAGGGCTGATTAGAGGTGGTATCAGGAGTCTGATGGTAGAGAAGAGTCAGAGCAGGTCGTTAGGGAGGAGCAACAATTGTCTGGAAGCAAGACAGGAGCAAGGAAGACATCTACCCATCCAACAGGCCCTTGGCAAAAGGGAGGTGGGAGAGAAAATAGCCACCCCTTGAAAGAGCTATAGGGGAGACAGGGCCTTCAGGCTCCTGTGAGAGCCAGACAGTGAAGGGAATGTTCCACGAAGAGGGCCCCCTGGAAGGCCTGTGGAGGACTGAGGGGCAGGGGTCTGAGGAGGAAGGCGTATAGGATGCCATATAAGAAGGCACTTAGGTGGATGAGCAGTGACCTGGGAGTTAAGGGGGCATAACTAAGAGTGGACAGATGTTATGGTAAGGCTGGCTGATCTCCAAGACGAATAGTGGAGGGGAGGCTGCTAGTGTTGAAGGCAAAGGAAGAGTTCTGGGGTGTTTGAGCTGATAGCAGTGGGGGTGAGTGGTCTTAAGCAGAAGATGTGGGTCAGGAAAGAAATCCCTTCCGGAATTACTGAATACCCCCAGGTGTCCCGTGTCTGCATCTCTTAACCTGCTCTTTCTAAACTCAAAGCAGTTAAGCTTCAACTCCTCATTGGCCTCAGTTAGCTTCTGTGGTTCTAGTATGGAATCGATCCTATGCCAGAGCAGCAAAGGTCGGTGACAGTGTCAGGGCCGGCCCTGGGCCCAGCAGCTGACATGTGTTTCGTAAAGGTCATTTTCTTCCTCTCCCCCCAGCAACCTCTTTAGTTTCGTCTCCTTCCTTCCTCACTGAAGGAAGTTATTATGTCTTTCCATTGGTACTCGTGTGCCAAAAGCCAGAGATACTTTTTTCCTCCAAAAGCAAGAACTCACATAATTCTCAAATGAAATGACTGTATGTCTGATTCCCTTCTCTTCCCCCATCTGCCACCCAGGACGGGCGTCATGGGCATGTAACCTCTAAAGTCACAAAGGCTCTTGGCTTCATGCTCTGCTATTGCCATCCTGCAATTTTTAATTTTTGAACAAAGGGTTCCCAATTTTCATTTTGCACAGGGCTCTGCAAAGCTGGTCCTGTGCTTATTCCAGCCCCCTGCCCTCCAAAAAACCAAATAACAGTAAAATATGACCCTGGCGGGGTCAGGCCATTTGATTTATTATCCCATCAATGTGTCAACATTTTAGTGATGAAGGGGATTTTGAAAATAATGAAAAACACCTTAACAATACCATTTGTAAATAAGAAAATAATTGAGTTCATCTAAAACCTATGAACTCCCAGTTTTTAATCTTTTTTTTCAACCTGAGGAACTAGCATCACTTTCAGAAGGATTCTTCATTTATTGCCATTACCTCTACGTATTAATAAGTTGAAAATCTGAAAGTTATTCTTAACTCCAAGTGAAGCATGACTGAATTATTATTGTTCATGCCAAAGAGAAGATTGAATCCTTCCTTGAGCATGCTTCATGCCTGCATGTAGGAGCTCTCCCCTTGTCTTTACAGAAGACATCCTCTGGTGCGTCCATTCGAGAACCGTAGTCTTGGGTAAGAAAGAGGTGACACAGGCAGGGCAGGGCAGGACAAGGATGCATAGCAGGTGGAATCATCATTAATCTGGGGGCAGATGGCAGACCTGCCTTATTGCACTCATAGTCTGGGGAGAGCAGAGCCCTCCACAGATTAAGCCATTGAACCTGGATAATGGTGACTGGTGTTAAATGAGGAGTCTACACGGGCTTTTTAGATTCAACAGTGCCAGACATGTACTCGATGCACCCTTGACCCAGATTCAAGATGAATTTGTCACCAAGACCGGGCAAGCAGGTACCTGAAATACTGACAATGTAGTAGTTCTTTTACTGCGGAAATCATAGTGATGATGCTGTGATACACAATAGCAAGTATTTTCTACAGAGAGGGAGCGTTTGGATTAGAGCCACTCAAGCCACATCCAGCATTTCTTCTTTAAACATTAGAACCCTTTCTGGAAAGCCGCAGCCTAAATTGTAGCTTAATGCTTGTTTTTTAGCTGTCATTTTTGTTTGTTTTCTTCTAAGAAAGTAAAACGCTAAAAAATATTTTTTTTGCCTTTTTTCCTCCAGCCTAAACCTCCACCGTGGGCACATTTAAAAGTATCGGTCTTTAGCGGTGCCTGGGTGACTCAGTCGGTTAAGCGTCTGCCTTCAGCTCCAGTCATGATCCCGGTATCCCGGGATCAAGCCCCACATCGGGTTCCTGGCTCAGCGGGGAGCCTGCTTCTCCCTCTCCCTCTGCCCCTCCCTCCCACTCGTGCTCTCTCTTCGCTCTCTCTCTCTCGTTCTCAAATAAATAAATAAAATCTTTAAAAAAAATAAGAAATAAAAGTATCAGTCTTTCACAAACTCAGTTCACCTTCCTACTGGTCATTTTACATCCTATTCTTTTAATGAGAAAACTAGCTGGAACATTAACATTCCTTAAATATAAGGATTCTGACTTTTTACTCTTATCAGTATCCTTCTTTGGGGTGCACAAGTTGACAAATTATTTGCTATTTTTCCAGGCTGTCCTATGGAGTCAAGAATCCATTACACAAGGGAGCCAGTTGAGAAGGGGGAGAACACATTAGGCTGGGTTTTTTTCTCCTTACTGATTTTGAATTAAATCGGAGGCTTAGTGGATTCAGCTTAGTACCTGTTAGCCTTATATGGGAAGCTGTGAATGATTATTTGCCCTCAGGTCCAGCTGGCCCGGTCAGTCCTCCCGCTGAGACACATCAGCAAGGGGAGGGGGCCCCGATGAGCCTGCCAAAGCTGTAATTCACAGTGAGGAGGGAGATGTTGTCAGAAGGCCTCACCAGGTTTAGCTTGCAAGCTGGCAGGCAGCCGTTGGCTCTCCAGGTGAGGCTTCACTGTCTTGAGTTGGCGAGCTGGGCACTTGACCAGCTTTACCGCAATAGTGAACTCAGCTAATACCAGCTGGGTGCAGGCATGCTTCCTGCCCTGAAGCCCAAGGCTCTGACGTGAGAGAACTTTGAGAATGGCATGCATTCATTCAAATATTCGTTGAACACCTACTACATATGCCTGGCACTGTGCCATATGCTGGTTATATAATGGTAGACTTCATAGATACGGCCCCTGCTTTCTCATGGGCCGTACCGTCTTAGTGGAGCAAGTCAACATTACAAATCCCACAAATTATCTAATAGTTACAAATTGTGGTAAGGGCTAAGAAAGAAAACATAATGTACTGACTACATTTGAGGCCGGACTTTATTTAGATCAGGGGCTAGGGAAAGGCCTCCAGCGTTAAGCAGAAGTTACTTGGCCAAAGAGGGAGGCATGGTCAGGTTGAGAAGTAGCACACGCTAAGGTCCTGAGTCAGGGACGAGCTTGGCTTTTCTAGGAAACTGAAAGGCAGCCAGTACGCCCAGGGCGAAGTGAGCAAGACTGTGAGTAGTGCAAAGAAGTCCCGAACGTAGGTCAGGACCTAGAGCAGCAGGGAGAGGAAATTATTATTTCATGCTAAATGTTTCATCCTCATGTGGTGCTGGGAAGCCACCAGGAGTTTTAAACCAAGACGTGACATAATCTGATTTATGTTTTTAGAAGTACTTTTCATTCACAAAGGTTAAGGCTGCAAGCACTTAATTTTTCATAACAATTTGGGAACTATATCAAAAAGCATGCAACTCTCAAAACTATCAAATAGGGCAACTGGGGGAGTGAATGAGGCTTAATTTCTTTTAAAAGGATGCTTTATAAATGTATGCCATTTACAATTAGGGCCAGAGGTCTGATCACCTTAGTTGTAGCAACAGCTCTGCTGAAGAGATCGCTTCTGTCTTTTGGAACATGAATTTGATTTAAAAAAACCTCAAAACAAAACACAAGTAGCTTAAACCATCAGTATAAGTTTCTACTGCTGTCTGTAAAGCAGACGTGTGCCTTTTTAGCTGGCTGCTATTCTCACGCAAGTCAGAGGCCGTGAGAGAAAGAGAGGAAGCATTGGTGTCTGGTCATAACGGATTGTATTTCTTTTCCTAGGGTTTTGTTTTTTTTCTTCTTCTTCTTTTTTTGCTCTGCTTGACTGTTGAGAATGAAAACAAGCCAACTCTATGGTCTCAGATGAAGGGAGAGGAGAATATCAGAGTGAGGTGGATAGGGATTCTGCGACGCCCTGAACCTCAAAAACACTGCTAATTCCTATCTTGACTTTCTCAATAAGTAATGAAAACGCCAGGGACTTATAAGTGAATGTTTTGTTGGCTTAGCCTATGTTTCTGAAAGAGGCTCTCTTTGATATTCGCAGAGGAAAACTGGTTTCAGCTGGGGAGTTTTAGAAGAGTCCGGATTAATACGCAGATTACCTTTCCTGCTTATGAATAATCCATGACGGATTTTAACCCTCCTCTCCAAGAATGAGTCCACTCACTGTCCACTGTCTGGAGGAGCATAATTTCCTAACCAGTACCTTTCTCCTCAGAAAGAATTTATTTCTAAAAGATGAGAAACTTTCATTCGATAGCTTTAAGATAAAGTTAAGTGTATGAAATCATTAAATGACATTCTAGCATCTTTATTACACTTCAGAAAAACTTTTTGGACCAATGTTTGCTTTCCTACCCTTCAGCAAATAAAAGTCATTCCAACACCTCTTTTGAAAAGCGACTGTTAGAAAGATTATAAATTTCAGATTGTTGCTTAACTGGCCCCAGAAAAGCTAGTTAGAGAATATACCCAAGGAAGATCTTAAGCACTAAATCCCATTATAACTAATAGCATCTCTACATTACTCTGGTATTGGGAGGGGGAACAATAAGATTTAAGATTAAAGAATTTTAATAGTTCCTTAGAGATTACGTTAATAGAGTTTATTCATAAATTATGCCTCTTTCCTGTGTTCAGTGACACACTAGGAAAATATGTCAGTTGATGAGCAGGTTCCAGAAGAGATATACTACATAAATTATGTTTCTTTTTTTCATCATTACTTTGTTTTATTCTTTGAAATAAATCTTTTGAAAATGGTGGCTAATTTTCATAATAAGCTAAAAGGTCATCACAAACTGATGATCTAGTGTGTGTAGCTTTTGAAATATTTTTTTTGCAACGTAAAAAAGAAAAAAAAATCAGTGCCTTTATCTTTATTACATTTATATAAGGAAGACCTTGAATTGAAATCTAATAGTTTTTTGCTGACTCGCCCAATGCTAATATCTACCGTGATATTAATTTTATTGTTGCTCATTTGGAAACCTCGGGATATAAAATAAACTTAATTTTAAATGGTAGCTATTTGACAGCCTAGAAGTAGTAGTGGGGGTAGCGGGAAAGGAAGATGACAGTTCTGAGTCCAAACATTCCATGTAGATTAGAAAGTGGAGGCTCCTTTTTTTTTTTAAGATTGATTTATTTATTTTAGAGAGAGAGCACGTGCGAGTGGGGAGAGGGTCAGAGGGAGAGAGTGAGAGAGAGAGAATCTCAAGTAGACTTCCTGCTGAGCGCAGAGCCCGACCGGGTCCTCCATCCTAGGACCCTGAGATCATGACCTGAGCCAGTCAAGAGTTGCCGCTTAACCGACTTAACCTGGGAGCCACCCAGGCATCCCAGAAAGTGGAGACTCTTAGATATGAAGCTGTTACCCGAGTGAATTTGCCTAGCAAGAAGCACAGTTGAGCCCAGAACCCAGTTCTGTGACTCCTGGTCCGAGGCTCCATCAAGTCCAGAACTATCAAAAATAGCCTAGATTGTAACTGTGGATGTCTTAGCTTTGGTGTAACTTTAAACTCTTCCATTAATGTAACTGGAGACTTATGTATTTATGTTTAGAATTGGTATTTAAAAACATCCTGGGAAGATCAGTTACACAATGAAGCACACTTTTCACATGATTTTTGTTTTCTAATGCTATTCACAATTGGAACCGGTTTTAAAACACCGTTGTCCACTAGAGGTCACCTTTCTTCAAGATGAGGGCCCCTTCCCTAATGCTCTGTTAACCTGGTTTTAAGTCAAGCACCGCCACCTTGGAGAAATGAACAGCCTTTTCTGTCATGGGGATTCCATGTGGTGCTGTAGCTACACGTACTTGTATTGGTAGGTAAAGCTGTCTGGGCTACTGAAAAACCTGGAGGGACGGAGGGAGAGTGTGCCCCTGCTTCCTCTACACACACACACACACACGCACGCACACGCACACTTTGTGCTAGTTCTGGCTTGGCTCCTCTTGACAGACCAACTTATTCTTGTTTGAAAGTCTTGTGTTAGCCCTGGCAGGTTTATACTACCTTTCACTTTCCTGCCACTGCTCTCTGTGACTCCAAAGGCTGGGAAATGGAGACGAAAAGAAATGGTCCTTAAAAACTGACATAAATTTGGGATGAAACCATGTAGACTTCACCCAAATTTATCTGAGTCAGTTACTATTTTTCTACAGCATGCGAATTTCAGTCAGCGTTGGCCAGAAAATACTATGGGGAGAGGACTAGGACCGTGTCCAATAAACAAGCACTTTGGCAGATTCTATTGAAATATAAAGCATCGCATTATTCTAGAAGGAGAGGGAGCCTGCCTGCTATAACACGGCCTGACGCATCTGGTTTCAAACTGTTGTCTGTAGAAACCCAGGGTTGTGGGAGATATTTTTAAAGGCTCACTTGCACCTGTTCTATGAGCTGCTAAACACCTCACCCCCAGCCCCCCCCCAAAAAAAATCAAATTGGTAATTAAAGAGATGTGAAAATAATTCTGAATATAGATACAAATGAGATTGTCTGTGAGGCCTTGGGCATTTGGAGAAGAGTGGTCCCGAAAAGCTGTGGTAAGAAGAATTTAACATTTCAGCCCAAATGTAGTGATTCATTCCCTCATATCTATGCAAAGTATTTTGCCCCACCCCCTTTTTGACATCAGCATATTAATTTATCTCTCCAGGCTAAGTAGTCTTTTACAAAGGTCCTTAAAACTGAACTTGTAAATGTGTCATTGACCATGTAGGTGGTACCTCTGGACTGGTCTTACTAAAAAGTCATGCCTGTGCATGTCCAAGAAGGAAAAATTATCTGAGATGCCCACGGGGCCCAGCACAGTTCAGTGCCAGGTTAGGGCACATTCCCTCATCAAGCCTAATAGGTAGATTGCACAATGCCAAGTGAATGGCCCATACCTCAAATGAGCAGGTCTGGTTCTAGAGAGATGACCTGTTGGAAGTTTGGGCGCTCTGTCTTTTCTCTATCTGTTCCTTATGACAAATGTGAGCAGTTGCTCTATGGTGTTAGTAAGTCAATCTGGAAATAAATTTCTTATTACTTTGCTGTCAAGCTTCTAGATATGTTTCATGAAGAATATCAGAGATTGCAACATAAGCTATTAAAAAGGCCGGCTACCATTTCCCACTACTTATCTATGTGAAACCAGATTCTCTTGATGTGGTGCAATCAAACAAACTAAATAAATGTAAAAATACAGTTGGACTAAAACTTTAACTGACGTCTATAAGTTCTTTTTTTTTTTTTTAAAGATTTTTTTATTTATTTACTTGAGAGAGAGAGAATGAGAGAGAGCAAGCACATGAGAGGGGGGAGGGTCAGAGGGAGAAGCAGACTCCCTGCCGAGCAGGGAGCCCGATGCGGGACTCGATCCAGGGACTCCAGGATCATGACCTGAGCCGAAGGCAGTCGCTTAACCAACTGAGCCACCCAGGCGCCCTGACGTCTATAAGTTCTATTTTCAAATATTTATGTACAACAAAACAGCTTCATGTTCTCAATAAAGGATATAATCGGTAAATATCATAAATTTGAACTAAAAATTTTATGTTGCTCTAAAAACACTTCTATTATTTTGCATATCAGTTTTCATTTTAAAAACAGATTCTAATACTTCAAAAAAGAAAAGAAAATGTGACAACCATTGATTCACGCTAATAATTTGCTCAGGAAACTATTTTTAATACCTGAAACAAAGGTAACCAGGGTCAGAATAGTAAAAACTTCTGAGTAAATTAGTTTACAGTGGTTTGTAAGACTCTCAGATAAGTTCCTTATTTATAGTTACAGGGATAAAAAAATTATAACCCATCTCATTTTTATACTTCTCTCACTTCCCATTTCTGGGCCTCAGAGCTTGTGGGAATATTCTGATACCAAGCATTCTCTCTGTCATGTGAGAAATGACCTCGATGCAACAGGAGCCTCCAAGTCCATTACAGACACTCTATCCCAGAAGTCGCAGACCAAAGTAACATGCTCAAATCATAGTTCATTGACTCAAGTTAGAATGCACATCAAAAAGCAAGGGAAAGGGGACACACTGACATACACAGGATACGGCGTAGGACCACACTACCTGAATCTTAGGTTATGCAATATTGCTATGTCCAGCCTTTCTGCCACAGCCACCTTGCCTGTCGATGATAAGGTTGTGAGCCAGAGTTGAAGTTGGAGAAGGGAGGCCCAGTTAGACAGAGGTGCCTGCCAATGACACGCAACTTGGTTTATCAGAGACACAGGGGCAAGTCCTTCCGGCTTCCTCTGTAGCTCGCCGCCTCTGCTGATGAGCAGCTATGGATCGTATTTGCATTTTTTGGGCAGAGGACACGTAGGGCCAGAATGGATGTCACCAGTGGACAGTCAGTGTACAATCTAATGAATATTGAATGCCTCGGGTTATTTAGCGTGTTGTGAATATTAGGTGCTTCTTTATTCTTTCCATTCCTTTCTGTGCCCTGCACACACACGCTTGATCCATGTCTAACACATCCAGGTTACTGACTGACTTACTGATACTTAACACATATCATGAATTCTGCCTCTGTCTGCTTGCGCACTCATTGTCTCCATCTAAATATCTTATGCGGTTTCACATATGTCTGACAGGCTACTACATATTCATCATCTGTTCTTCACACCTCATAAGTTTCATTCATCCCATTTGTTTTTCTTGTTCTTCTATAGCATTAGCTGAATATTTTCAAGAAATACAGCAGCACCCTCTACCAAATCTCTTGGAAAAGCTTTCCACCATATTGGTCCAGACTCTCTGATCCCACCTTATCCCTCCCTGCCCTTCAGGTCTTAACCACCTGCTCCTCCTTTAAGGGCCCAAGGATACTCCCCACGTGTGCTCCTGCATCTTTCTCCACCAGGACCACCGTGACCTCCTCCTTACTCAACACTGCTTCATAACTCTGTTCATCATATCTTCAGGTCCACGGCTGAATGAAGACCCATCACGTGCTCCTGGTCTAACTCCAGGACCTGGCCCTTTTGGTTATTTTCACCAATTGTCGTCAATTTCTCCCTTCTCACTAGCTCCTTCCCTGCTGAACACATATATGTTTGGGTCTCCCCTATCTGAAAAATC